>NC_052156.1:23466123-24101362 GCF_902713615.1 Scyliorhinus canicula | reverse complement strand
CAGTCAACATCGCAAAAACAGATTACCTGGTTGCCATCATAATGATGTTTGTGGGAACTTGCAGTGTACAAAATGGCTGCCGTGTTTTTGTGTGATAGTAAGAAGTCTTATAACACCAGGTTAAAGTCCAACAGGTTTGTTTCGAATCACTAGCTTTTGGAGCACTGCTCCTTCCTCAGGTGAATGAAGAGATAGGTTCCAGAAACATATTATATATCGACACTTTGAATGCGAGTCTTTGCAGGTAATTAAGTAAATACAACACAGAATACGCTGAGAGACTCTGTTGTAGCACCTCTCTCACACTCCTTAACCACCTCATAACACCAGCTCTACAGCAGATGCTGCAACCTGGAAACCAAGATAGAGTCCATATTCTTACCTTGCGCTCAGGATGCAGCAGACCAGCTGTGGAACACCGCCAAACAGATGAGACCACGCTACTACGCCACTTATATGCACACCAAGAACAGGAAGCTTGCGAAACTCGGCATCACCACCAGCAGCAACCAAGCCACCCCCGGTACCACAGTAGAAAACAATACAGGGAAATCTTGTCGGACTACACCCTTCAACCAGACAAAATCAAAATCCTCCGCAGAGGGCTCAATTTCTGGACCGCCACCAAAATGGACCCCATCAGTCTCGCGGTAGACACTGAGGAATTGATCAGGCGGATGAGGCTCCAGGCGTTCTTCCATAGACCCCAAGAGGGCGACAGCGAACCCAGTGAGACAACCAATGAACCGGAACAGCAGACTGAGAGATCTTCGGTGCGGCAACTGAAGAGGAAAGAGTCGAATTGGATCCCTCTGGAAGGCCGCTGCCCTAGACTTCACATGTGTGCTCAAGCCGTCAGGAGTCACGTCAATGCCAGATTCATCAGTTGCATTTACAAGATAGCCCGAACTTCACCCAAGCACAACTCAATTCCACCCGCGCTCTCATGACCAACCGCAACAACGTCATCGAACGAGCAGACAAAGGAGGGGCCACCATCATGCTGAACAGAACAGATTACTGCAAAGAAGTGTACCGACAACTTAACAACCAGGAACACTACAGACAGTTACCCGCAGATCCGACCAAGGATCATACCCGCCAACTCAACAGACTGATCAAGACTTTGGATCCAGACCTACAGAGCACCCTATGTGCTCTCATTCCACGTACTCCCCGCGTTGGAGATCTCTATTGTCTTCCGAAAATAGACAAGGCCAACACACCAGAACGTCCTATCGTAACAGGCAATGGGATCCTGTGTGAGAACTTCTTTGGCTACATCGAGGGCATCTTGAAACCCATCGTACAAGGAACGCCCAGCTTCTGTCGTGATATGACGGACTTCTTACAGAAACTCAGCACCCATGGATCAGTTGAATCAGAACATTCCTCATCACAATGGATGTCTCGGCAATCTACACCAGCGTCCCCATGATGACGGCATTTCTGCAACGGCCTTAGTACTCAACACCGACAACTGCCAAACTCCAGACACAATTTTGCAACTCATCTGCTTCATTCTGGATCATAACGTCTTCACCTTCGACAACAAGTTCTTCATCCAGACACACGAACAGCCATGGGGACCAAATTCACACCTCAATATGCCAACATCTTCATGCACAAGTTTGAATAAGACCTCCTCACCGCACAGGACCTTCAACCGACGTTATACACCAGATACATCGATGACATTTTATTCCCATTGCACCCACAGCAAAGGATCACTGAAACGACTACACAGTGACATCAATAAGTTCCAACTCACCATGGACTACTCTCCAGAATCGGTTGCATTCTTGGACACACTCCTCTCCAACAGGGACGGTCACCTCAGCACTTCGCTTTACCGCAAGCTCACGGATAACCTCACAATGCTCCATTTTTCCAGCTTCCACCCTAAACACATTAAAGAAGCCATCCCCTACGTATTCACAGGTTCTGCTCAGAAGAAGAGTGTAACAGACATGTACAGACGCTGAAAGATGCCCTTGTATGAACAGGATATGGCGCTTGACTCATCGATCGACAGTTCCAACGCGCAAAAAACCGCACCGACCTCCTCAGAAGACAAACATGGGACACAACTGACACTGTACCCTTCATCGTCCAGTACTTCCCTGGAGCGGTGAAACTACGGCATCATCTTTGCAGCCTTCAACACGTCATCAATGAAGATAAACATCTTGCCAAGGTCATCCCCACATCCCCAGTACTTGCCTTCAAAAACCGCGCAACCTCAAATAAACCATTGTTTGCAGCAAACTACCCAGCCTTCAGAACAGCGACCACGACATCACACAACCCTGCCATGGCAATCTCTACAAGACGTGCCAGATCATCGACATGGATACCACCATTACACGTGAGAACACCACCACCAGGTACGTGGTACATATTCGTGCGACTCGGCCAATGTTGTCTCATATGAAGCAGGAAAAGACGTCCCGAAGCGTGGTACATTGACGAGACCAATGCAGATGCTGCGAAACGGCTGAACTGACAACGCGCAATAATCGCCAAGCAGGAATGCTCCCTTCCAGCCGGGGAACACTTCAGCATTCAAGAGCATTCAGCCTCTGATCTTCGGGTAAGCGTTCTCCAAGGCAGCCTTCACGACGCGCAACAACGCAGAATCATTGAGCATAAACTTAGAGCCAAGTTCCGCACACATGAGTACGGCCTCAACCGGGACCTTGGATTCATGTCACATTATGTTCACCCCCCACCATCTGGCCTGGGCGTGCAAAATCCTACCAACTGTCCTGGCTTGAGACAATTCACACCTCTTTAACCTGCTCCATCTGGACCTGTGAAGATTTAATTACCTGCAAAGACTCTCATTCAAAGTATCGGCTTGCATTTTTGACTTTGTCTATATGTATATGTTTCTGGAACCTACCTCTTCATTCACCTGAAGAAGGAGCAGTGCTCCGAAAGCTAGTGATTCGAAACAATCCTGTTGGACTTTAACCTGATGTTGTAAGACTTCTTACTGTGCTCACCCCAGTCTAACAGCGGCATCTCCACATCATGTTTTCTATATTACAAAATTGACCACTCCTCAAAAGTGCTTCATTGGCTTTAAAACGCTTTGGGTCGTAGAGGGGTTGTGCAATGCAGAACTTTCATTGATTGATTTGATAACTACTCACATGCATCATAATAGTGCCCAGTAAGATGGTGAACCCTTGTAGCTTTTCAAAGTGTTTTGGTTCTTGACCAGTTGCTTTGTCGTCTTATTTGCTTCCTACCCTGACATCACTTAAAAACATTTTAAGCTGCATGGTGAACTGCCATGTAGAACCATTGGCATTTTCCTTCCAGTTTTACATTATATCATCAAGCTTAAATTCATTTGAATTGCTTCTTAATACAGAAGATTCTGTCATGGGTGGAAAGGTTATAGGGCATTACTGTTTTTGCATGAGCTAATAAAACTGATGGGAAATATTGAAGGTGATTTGGCCAGGCTCATTAGTGCAGCCGTGATTAATCCTCCAGTAAAATAATAAAAGGAGACATTGATACTTATTGGCCATGCATCCAAGCTGTGATTACAATGAATAATTCCAGATTTTCATTTCTATTACAGAAATAGGTACTAAATCAGCCCTACTCAGCAATTTACATGACAGTTTGACTCCTATGACTTCTACAATTACCCAGGGATGCTCCAACACAGCAAATATGTTGTACGAAACTAAGGGCAAGGTAATGTTATTGCACGCATTTCAGAGTTGGTAGGAATTGAAAAAGTTTTGCAATTATTTTACAGGTTGCATTTAAAAAAAATATATATATATTTTATTGAGGCATTTATATTATACATTTTAACACAATGGACAGCAACACAGACCCAAACCAGCCAACATGGATTTACATAACCAGCACCCCCCAAAAGAAATCCCCACTGACCTGTCTCCACGCCCCCCCCCCCCAAATTGACAGCTTAATTTTTCCCAAAGAAGTTGATAAACTGCTGCCACCTCTAAGCAAACAATTCCACAAAGCCCCCTTGAACTTTCTTTTCTCTAGCCTGAGAAACCCAGCCATGTCACTAGCCCACACCCCTGACTTCGGGGGGGGGGGGGGGGGGGGGGGTCGGGGTCCGAGTCCCTCCATTCTGTCCCTCCATAACAAAATCTGTCTCTGGGCTACCAGGGAGGCAAAGGCCAAGACATCAGCCTCTCTCGCCCCCTGGACTCCCGGGTCTTCTGACACACCAAAAATAGCCTCCTCTGCCTTTGCGTCCCTAGTAGCCCGACGAAGGATTCTGCTACAGTGGAAGGATGCAAGGCCCCCCAAGTGTGGAGACCTGGATCAGTGACATGGCGGGATTTATAAAATTGGAAAGGGTCAAATCTGCCCTGAGAGGATCAATACAAGGGTTCTATAAACGGTTGCAGCCTTTTCTGGACTTCCTGGCTCAAAGATAGGTAACTTGGTCAATAGCAGCAGCAACCCCGGGGGGGTGGGGGGGGGGGGGGGGGGGGGGGGGGGTAGGTGGGGTGGTGGGGTGGTTGGGGGGGGGGGGTCCTTATTGTAGTGTCCTTATTGTAGTGTCCTTATTGTAGTGTCTATTCTGTAACTTTATATTTTGTTAATTTGCGTTGTTGTTAAAATGCTGTGTTGTGCATGGAGGTGGGGCGAATGTTTATGATTGTTAATATTATTGTTATTTTTGGTATTTTACTATGGTGCGTTGTTGTATAAATTCAAAACTTATTTCAAAAAAAAAAATAGCCTCCTCTGGACTTGGAATCACCCTTACTTTCAGAACCTCCGACATGAAGTCGGCAAACCCCTACCAGAACCCCCCAAGCTTTGGACACGCCCAGAACATGTGGACATGGCTCGCGGGCCCACCCCCTCAAAAATCCTGCTCATCTGGGCCACAGTCATATTTGCCCTGTGGATCGCTTATGCAGTATATGCATAAGGCTAAGCATGGCGCACGACGAGGATGCATTAGCTCTCGGGGCGTCTTCTCTCAGCCCAGCCTCCAGCTCCCTACCCAATTCTTCCTTCCTCTTGTGGTTCGCCTCCCCAATTGGGGCACCCTCTCAGTCCATCAGCTCCTTATAAATTTCCGACACCTTCCCTTCTCTCTCTCTCTCTCTCTCTCTCTTCCCCCACCCCCCCCTCTCTGTCTTGCAGCCGCTGGGGCTACAGGTGCGGAAAACCGGCGATTGCCATATATAGGTGCCCAGACCGAAGCCCCCTCCAACCCCAAATGCTGCCGCCACTGTCCCCATGCCCTCAGGGCTGCCACCACCACTGGCTTGTGGAGTACCTGGCCGGCGAGAACGGCAGAGGCGCTGTTATCAGTGCCCCCAAACACTTACCCTTACATGAGGCTGCCTCCATTCGCTCCCATACCGACCCCTCCCCCACTACCCATTTCCTGACCATTGCTATGTTTGCCGCCCAGTAGTAATTTATAAATTCAGGAGAGCCAAATCCCCCGACCCCACTCCAGCAGCACCTTCTTCACCCGCAGGGATTTTTCCTGCCCCCACAAATCCTGAAATCACCGCGTTCACCTTCCTAAAAACGCCTTGGGAATAAAAACTGGGAGGCACTGAAACACAAACAAGAACCTTGGGAGGACAGTTATCTTTGTTTGAACCCTCCCCGCCAATGGTAACGGAGCGCATCCCACCTCCTAAAGTCCCTTTTCACCTGCTCTACCAACCGAGCCAAATTCAACTTATGCAGCTGTTCCCACCCCAGCGCCCAAGTACCCCATGCCCCCCACCACCTTAAACGGCATCTCCCCCAATCTTTTCTCTTGCCCATAAACCCTAATACCTCCCAACGGGTCCATACAGCATCAAATCATCTGCTAAAAGCGAAACCCTATGCTTCACCCCACCCCACCATACTATCCCCTGCCAGTGCCTTGACGTTCTCAAAGCCATTGCCAGTGGCTCTATAGTCAAGGCAAAGAGCCTTGAGGGAGAGTGAACATCCCTGCCTCATCCCCCGATACAGCCTGAAATAGTCCGTGCTCACCCGGTTTGTCCGCACACTTGCCACTGGGGCAAGATACAGCAGTTGAACAAATCCCTGTCCAAACCCAAACAGCTCCAGCACCTCCCACAAATATTCCCATTCGAAGCCCTTCTCTGCGTCCATAGCGAGCTCCACATCCCGTCGGGTGGCATCATTATCACATTCAATAATCTAATGTTAGCTGACACTTACCTTCCCTTCACGAAACCCTTTTGGTCCTCCCCTACCACCCTTGACACACAGTCCTCAATTCTCGAGGCCAAGATCTTGGCCAATAATTTGGCGTCCACGTTCATTAGTCAGATCAGCCTATAGGACCCACATGTCTCTTATCCTTGTCCCGTTTTAGAATCAATGAGATGGAGGCCTGCGATAACGTCAGGGGGAGCACCCCCCGCTCCCTTGCCTTGTTAAACGCTCTCACTAGCAAAGATCCCAGGACCCCCAAAAGCTTTTTATAAAATTCCACTGTGTTTCCGCCCGGGCCTGGAGCCTTGCCCGACTGCATCGCCTCAAGACCCAGCCCAATGGGGCTCCCAGCCCCTCCACCAGGTCCTCCACCCTCGGGAACTCCAACCCCTCCAGAGAACGCCTCCATCCCTCCACCCTGGCTGGCGGTCCGATTCATACAGCCTCCTGCAGAAATCCCCATTCACCCCCACTGGGTCCAAGCCCTTGTTTCCCCTACCCCCCTCCCCCGTACACTTTCCCGATCTCCCTTGCTGCCTGCTGTTTCCTCAATTGATACGCCAGCATCCTGCCACAGGCTGCATTTTGTTAACATGAATGCCTTTGCACAGTGAAAAATTCTGGTTTTATGTATGTCTTCTATGTGAGATGCTCATGAAATCCCTGCACCTCAGGAAGAATGTATCGGCCTCAAAAGGGGTGCAGTGCAGTGCAGATTCACCAGAATGATACCGGGTGGGGAAGGGGACTAGCTTGCATGTGTAAGTTGTGGTTGGATGTTTTAAGATTTGGTTGATAGTGGAGAAGCTATTTCTTGTGGGGTATTCCAGAATAAGGGGACACAAACATTGGAGTTCGGCTGTTTGGGCATGTTAGGAACCACTTCTTCACGGAGAGCTATTGGAAATCTGGAACTTCTCCCACACCCTGCCCCTCTATTGCCCCCCCGGGGTCCCTCTTTCCCCTCCACCCCCGTCCCCTTTGATGCAAGGTCAATTGAAAATTTTAAACTTGCAGTAGATAGATTGTTGTCCTCAGGGTAGTATGGGATGTGGAACCAAGGTCAGCCATAAAATGGTGGAATAGCATTGAGGGCTGAATGCCTAATTTATATTCCTATGGGTGAAGACAGTTGAGCTCTAAACCTGTTTAGTAACTTGGACTTGTCAGTTTTGTTTTCCCTTTATTCCCTCACCTTTTGAAGCAGAAAAATCTTTTGCTCAGCACCTTTTCTGAATGTGAAGAAATCCTGACAATGAGACACCGTCTTACTGTGGTCTGGTAATTTGCTGTGCCAGTGGGTCATATTTTGTTTCATTCTTCAAAAAAACAAATGGTTGCAGTAATTGCAAATCGGTTCAACCTGATTGAAAGCATTAGTGAGGATCAGTTTTGTTTACTTTCTCATTTCAAACCGTTCCCAGTGACCGATGCCCAGTGACTGTCTTGCATGCAGTAAAATTTGATTAAAACCTGTACTTGTTCAAATTGTGGAACTGCTGTGTAAATATTACTGGGTTTCTACAATCCGAAATATATGACACAGCACAAATACCAGCATAAACCAAGTGCATCGTTGTTCTGGAGTTGCAAGTTTAAGCAGAATTGGGATTAGCTCATGGCTATTGTATCCATGCAAGGAATGCTATTAGCCAAGCAAGGAATTGCAAGATATCAAATTAGATTCACAGAATTTCATAGTCCCAAGGAGAGCATTTGGCCAGTTGTGTCTCTGCAGGCTCTCTGGTGGAGCTAGCCACTTAACATGTTCCTTCCCTCCTCCCCATACCCTTCCAAATATTTATCCTCTTTCTCTTTAAACACTTTCTGATAAAGGCATTTCATTTTCTAACGGCTCGTTTTAGTTCAAAAAACCCTTCACCTTTCTCTTCAGTCTTGCTGCTGATCTTCCAATTACTGTCCTCCAGTTGTGGGTTAAGAAACAGAAGAAATAGTGTACCCCTGTTCAACTTATCAAAGCCTTAGATGATTTGAACACCTGTCAACTGCCCACCTCACCTTCTCTGCTTTAAGAAAAAAAGCTAAGTTTCTCAATAACTAGAACCTCATTGTCAAGATGATACTGATCTCTTTGCATCTGCTCCATAATATTTGACATCTTTTCTAATGTATTGTGCACAAAACTTGACACTCATTAGTGATTTGTCTCAAGTTAGCAACATTGCTTTGGATTTTTGTCCTGTATTCTGATTAATATTATATTTTATAACAAACTTTGTATCCATGTTGCTACATTCCTTTCAATACTATGCCTTTTCAGCACCTTTATCAACATTGGCAGTGATAGAACCTTTTGGAATTACCTCACCAAAGGATTAATTGGCATGTACAGCAAAGTACTCAGTACGTCACAGGAGTGTATCAATCTATGTCTGCACTTTTACTTTCCTATATGGGAGTGAATCTGAGAAATTGATTCGAGAGCCTCTCTCACTTCCTTGGCTCCAGTCAGTAGAGAAACATACATTGGAAGAAGTGGGGTAAAAGCAAGGAGGGTGGTTGAGGAAAATAGTAAATACAACTAGTTGTAATTGAAGCTTATTGAAATACAATTTTTGAAATCCCATTAGATTTTCATTTGTTTGAATTTTATTTAAGGTTGCAAATCAGGAGATAAAATCTCAAAAGGAATCACTTGAGGAATGTCCTGACTGTCCACATATGAGGTATGGCATTCTTGTGCTGCTGTAAGTATCAGTAAATTATTCTTTTGTGGATAAGAGCAAAGAACAATACAGCACAGCAACAAGCCCTTTGGCCCTCCAAGCCTGCGCCTATCACGTGTCCTATCTAGACCAACTGCCTGTATCCTTCTATACCCCGTCTGTTCACGTGCCTATCCAGATAAGTCTTAAAGGTCGCTAACGTATCTGCCTCATCCACCTCACTTGGCAGTGCATTCCAGGCCACCGCCACCCTCTGTGTAAAATAATAAACGTCCCCTGCACATCTCCACTGAACCTTTCCCTCCTCACCTTGAAGTTGTGCCCCTTGTAATTGTCATTTCCGCCCTGGGAAAAAAACTCCCAACTGTTCACCCTATCTATACCCCTAATAATTTTTTTAACTTCTATCAGGTCGCCCCTCAGCCTCCTTCTCTCTCGGGAAAACAATCCCAGTTTATTCAACCTCTCCTCATAGCTAATATCTTCCATACCAGGCAACATCCTGGTAAACCTGTTCTGTACTCTCTCCAAAGCCTCCAATCCCTACTGGTAGTGCGGTGACCAGAATTGGACATAGTATTCCAAATGTGGCCTAACCAATGTACTATATAACTGTAACATAATTTTTGAGCTTTTATACTCGATACCCCATTCTATGAAGGCAAGCATGCCATATGCTTTCTTTCCCAGGTTTCCTAGATCTGGTAAAAGTGGGTAGATTGTTTTGTTTGGAATTTCAATGCACTTGGCTTGATTTTTTGGTTTCTTCATCTTGTCTTTGCACTTCTGCAGTAAGTATAGGTATTTTTCTGGCCTCTGCATGTTTCTATTCTTTACTGAAGCAGTCTGTCTCAGGTGGTGGTGGCATAGTGCTATTATCGCTGGACTGATAGTGCAGAGACCTGGGTTCGAATCCCACCACAGCAGGTGATAGAATTTAACCTCCATAACTATCTGGAATTAAAGGTCCAGTGATGACCATGAAACCATTGTCAATTGCTGTAAAAACCAGCACCATTCACTAATGCCCTTTAGGGAAGGAAATCTGCCATCCTTACCTGGTCTGGTCTACATGTGACTCCAGACCCACAGCAATGTGGTTGTCTCTTAAATGCCCTCTGAAATGGCCTAGCATGCCACTCGGTTGTATTCAACTGCTACCAAAACACAAAAAAGGAACAAAACTGGACGGACCACCTGGCATCGAACCAGCCACTGGAAACGACAACGGTAAACCAGCCTTGCCAACCCTACAAATAATAATCTTTATTAGAATCACGAGTAGGCTTGCATTAACACTGCAATGAAGTTACTGTGAAAAGTTCCCTACTAACTCTGGGTTTGTGCCAAAGTTGGGAGAGCTGTCTCACAGACTAGTCAACCAACAGCCTGACATAGTCATACTCACACAATCATATCTTTCAGACAATGTCCCAAGCACCATTATCACCATTCCAGGGTACGTCCTGTCTCACCGACAGGACACTCAGCAGAGGTGATGGCACAGTGATGTACAATTGGGAGTGAGTTGCCCTGCTAGTCCTCAACATCGACTGGACCCCATGAAGTCTCGTGGCTTTAGATTAAACATGGGCAAGCAAGCCACCTGCTGATTACTATGTACCGGCCACAATCAGCTGATGAAGCAGTACTGTTCCATGTTGAACACCACTCAGAGGAAGCACTGCTCTGGGTGGGGGACTTCAGTGTCCATCACCAAGAGTGGCTCGGTAGTACCACCACAGACCGAGCTGGCCGGGTCCTAAAGGACTTTGCTGCTAGACTGGGACTGCAGCAGGTGGTGAGGGAACCAACAAGAGGTAAAAACATACTTGACCTCATCCTCACCAATCTGCCTATGCATTTATCCATGAGTATCAGTAGGAGTGACCACTGTACAGTCCTTGTGGAGACAGTCCCGTCTTCCCATTGAGGGTACCCGTCATCCTGTTGTGTGGCACTACCACTGTGCTAAATGACATGACCACTACCATCTAGAAGAAGAGCAGCAGATACCTGGGAACCCCACCACCTGGATGTTTCCCTCCAAGTCACCCACCACCCTGACTAGGAAATATATCTTGTTCCTTCACTGTTGCTGGGGCAACAACCTGGAACTCTCTCCCTACCAGCACAGTGGGTGCACCTACACCTCAAGGACTGCAGCGGTTCAAGAAGGCAACTCATCACCACCACATCTGAAGGGCCACTAGGGGTGGGCAATAAATGCTAGCCTAACCAGCAGGCCCACATCCCTTAAAATACCAATTGCCATTGCTAGCAATGTAGAGAATCTAATGATAACTGGCATATCATGCTACATTGTGTACCATATCTTTCTTCCTAAAACAATTTGTTTACTTTGGACTGAGTTGTGGAGACTGTTTGAAAGGGCATTGACAAACGGAACCAGAAATGAAAAGCTCAGCCAGCTGAAAAGAGGGTCCAGACAAAACTGAGGCCACAGAAGGCATGCATCTTCTCAGTCCATTGTCTTCCTCTGCAGAAAGTGTAGCAGAGACTGCAATACTGCAGTGGGGCACCTGAGCTACACCAGATGATGCTGACTAGTTGATAACCATGGCACAGACCATTATCTCTCAAGATAAAATGGTGTCATTAACTTTGTGCGAAAGTATTGCATCTTCAGCTTTTGATTAGAACATAGAACATACAGTGCAGAAGGGGGCCATTTGGCCCATTGAGTCTACACCAAACCACTTAAGCTCTCACTTCCACCCTATCCCGCAACCCAATAACCCCGCCTACCTTTTTGGACACTACAGACAATTTAGCATGGCCAATCCACCTAACCTGCATGTCTTTGGACTGTGGGAGGAAGGCTATATTGTTAACGGTGGCATGGTAGCACAGCGGTTAGCACTGTTGCTTCACTGCACCAGCATCCCAGGTTCGATTCCCACTTGCGTCACTGTCTGTGCGGAGTCTGCACATTCTCCCCGTGTCTGCATGGGTTTCCTCCGGGTGCTCTGATCTCCTCCCACAAGTCCCGAATGACGTGCTTGTTAGGCAATTTGGACATTGAAATTCTCCCTCTGTGTACCCGAACGCGCACTGGAATGTGGCGACTTGGGGCTTTTCACAGTAACTTCATTGCAGTGTTAATGTAAGCCTATGTATTATAATGCAGGATTGCAGTCTTTTCAAAACGCAACTGAAAACCTGTATTCAGAATAAGTCACGTATGATAAAATATTGTGAAGTCTATTACACAGTATGAGCTATGATTTATGGAAGAATCTTTGAAGCACTGCAGTCTTCCATGTATTATCCAGATCAATTATATTTTTTGCAGCTAATCACTATTTAGTAGTCTGACATATATATTGAATTGTACTTTAGGTTTTATTTCAACATCTTTTTTCCTTCTACAGCATTTGCATAATTTCCACGGCTCATTTAAATCTTTTGTCTCCCCCCAAAAAAGGTTTGGTGCTGCGAATGCAATTGCCCAAGCTGATGTGCCGAACACATTACACAATCCTACAATGACACTTGTGTTGCCTTTCTCCTGTGTGTCATACACTGCCAGCAATCATGACTTTGCTGCATATTTGTCTGGCATGATTAACCAAGCTGCATTGAAACTACATACCACTGAGACATTGATTGACTGCAAAGGAAGCCCTGTTGACCATCCTGAGGTCCTCCATACTGAAGCTGGGTATTTTGAAATGGGACTAGATCAAGGTGACAATATGTTTGAATGTAGTTCAGACACTGATCTTGCTAGTGTTTCTGCCAATGCAAGAACTGAGGCCAGTAATGTATTAAAGGTACTGTGGACGCTTTGTATTCAGGTGAACAAGGGACTACGGTTGTTTGCATCTTGCGTTGTGTTGACTGAAAGTGTAGTAGCTGTATTTCAGATTCTTCAACATGAACTTTTGGGGAATATGCAAAGTGTTATTTCTCAGATGCAGATGGTACTCTATCTTCCCTGTTCAGAAATTTTGGAAGTGGACTTTGAAGTGCCAGAAATGTGTGTCTCAATGAAGATGAAAACCCATGGTTGTTTCTTCTTGATCTCCGATTCCCAGATTCTCAAAGATTTCTACTTGTGTTTAAAAACTGTTCTGTACCAACAGTCTGTATCTATCTCAAATTTGCCTAGGCTTGATTATGTAGGGCCACTTATAAAAGACTTCATCCTTCAGCTTTTGCAGTATCAACAGCTCCCACTAAATGACACTGATATTAAAGGTAGTTTTGCTGCATATGTTCTGATCAGAGATAATGTCATGTTGCAAGATGAGTTGGAAGTGTTAAATTCTTCTGTTCAACAAACTGATGTGGTCAGTGATGCTACGTCAGAGTCCAAGAAAACACTATATTCTGAAATCTGTTCGCCAATTCTTCCTGAGAGCGAAGAGAATGTCAAACCTATGTACATACCTTGTCTGCTGTTTTTGACAGCCCAGAATCTTTATTTTGTACGGGTAGATTTTGCTGTAGCAGCAAAAAGGAGATCTGCTTCTGAAGAGGAGGATTCAGGATATCCATTTAAGGTGAACAGAATTCCACTGGCTACATTGCTTTTGAACTCAAAGCAAAAAACCCATAGAGTTGAAACAGTTGCATTTTCAGATGGCCATGTTCTTGAATTCTTCATTGGATATCAACTTGCAACAGCAGTTTTTGTGCTGCCTCATGAGAAGTTCCACTTTCTACGACAATTCAGTCAATTCAGAGCAAGTCTTCGGGGTGTCAAATCGATTGTGGTATCCAGGCGTTCTCCAGATCGTAGCTGTTTGGAAAAATGTTCTGCAAATACCGTCAGTCACTCTCCAGAAAACAGGTAATATCAGGACAATGCATGGTTGGTAGTCAAATCCTAAAATGTGTTTCAGAAGGTAGATGATCTAGACTTCTCCAAAAGAAATCAAGTCACTCCCACCCCTATAAGCATGCATGTATTTGCCGATTGGAAGACAGAATTGGCGGTCCTGTGGATCTCCTGACTCTTATTGATGCAGTTGTATGATTGGTAATGGTGGATTGTGAACAGGGTAATTCTGCTTGAGGAGTGGAATGTCTCCCTTTCTGCCTGGCAGTCAGTCTATCAGCCTTGATGAAGGCATGCACAACCCAGTGAACCAGAGTCTTGATATCAGTGCCTGCTGGGTACTCTTCAAACTGTGTATGGTTGGTTTCCTGTATAAAAACTAATGTAAACATAGTACTTTTGCACAAAGCTTGAACTCTTCAATTGATATTGAAACTTTTACAAGTCTATGCGACTTGTTGCTAGCAGTTTTAAAATAAAAAAACCTGGAATGATCTGTTTCTGGTTATTGATCCAGCACATGATCCAGCACATGATGAGTAGAATGTATTTCATAGCAGCTTCTGAAGTCCAGTTGATCATATAATAACAAAATTAACATTATAATGAATCCAAAACTATTGGATTCAGTGTTGCCCTTTTATTCAGAAAGGTGATGCTTAACACATGTAATAATTTCTTTAAAATGTATAACATGGAGAAACCTGTGTGTATCAGGTTAAACAAAGAACAGTACAGCACAGGAACAGGCCCTTCGGCCCTTAAAGCCTGTACCGGTCATGATACCAAGCTTTGCCAAAGCCCTCAGCACTTCCTTGTGCCGCATCCTTCTATACCCATCCTAACCATGTGTTTGTCAAAATGGCTTTTGAACGCTGTTAATGTATCTGCTTCCACAACCTGCCCTTGCAACACGTTCCAGGCACTCACCACCTACTGCGTAAAAAAACCTGCCTCGCACATCTCTAAACTTTGCCCCATGGACCTTAAACCTATGCCCCCTGGTGACTGGCCCCTCCACCCTGGGGAAGAGTGCCTGCCCATCCACTCTATCCATGCCCCTCATAATCTTGTAGATCTCTATCAGGTCACCCCTCAACCTCCATCATTCTAATGGAAATAGTCCGAGTTTATTCAGCTGCTCCACTTAGCTAACACCCTCCAGACCAGGCAACATCCTGGTAAACCTCCTCTGCACCCTCTCCCAAGCCTCCACATCCTTCTGGTAGTGTGGCGACTAGAATTGTGCGCAATATTCCAAATGCACCCGTACCAGGGTTCTATACAACTGTAGTATGACTTGTAAGTTTTTATACTCAATGCCATTTCCAATGAAGGCAAGCATTCCGTACGCTTTCTTGACTACCTTGTCCACTTGTGTTGCCACCTTCAAAGATCTGCGGACCTGCTCGCCCAGATCTCTCTGACTTTCTATATTCCTAAATGTTTTGCCATTTACAGTGTATTTCCCCTCTGTTAGACCTACCAAAATGCATAACCTCACATTTGTCCGGATTAAACTCCATTTGCTATTTCTCTGCCCAAGTCTCAAACCTATCTGTTGTATCTTCTGACAATTCTCAACACTATCTGCCGCTCTACCAACCTTGGTGTCATTCCCGGACCTGCCAATCAGACTGGCTACATTTTCCTCCAAATCATTTATGTATACTACAAACAACAGAGGCCCAAGCACAGATCCCTGTGGAACACCACTAGTTCCAGCCTTCCATTCAGAAAAACACCCATCTACTGCTACTCTTTGCCTTCTGTGACCGAGCCAGTTCTGTATCCATATTACCACCTTGCCTCTGATCCCGTGTGACTCGACCTTTTGTACCAGTCTGCCATGAGGCATCTTGTCAAAGACTTTACTGAAGTCCATGTAAACAACATCTGGTGCCCTCCCCTCATCAATCATCTTTGTCACCTCCTCAAAAAACTCGATCAAGTTAGTGAGGCATGACCTCCTCTTCACAAAATCGTGCTGTCTATCGCTAATGAGTCCGTTTGTTTCCAAATGGGTAGCAATCCTGTCCCTGAGAATTCTCTCCCAATTATTTACCTGCTACCGATGAGGCTCACCATCCTATAGTTTTCAGGATTATCCCTGCTACCTTTCTTAAACAGCGGTACTGCATTAGCTATTCTCCAGTCCTCTGGGTTCTCACCTTAGCCAATGAGGATACAAAGATGTCATTCAAGGCACCAGCAATTTCCTCCCTTGCTTCCCTCGGTGCTTATATTTAGGCATTAAAATTCCTTCTTGACGGCAGAAGGCTATTTTGTTTTTCATAAATCCAAAACACTGCGGACACTGGAGATCTGAAATAAAAATAAAATACAGGAAAAACTCGGCAAATTTGGCAGCATCTGTGCTGAGAAAAACTCCATAATGAGTGATTGAGGAGAGTCATATTAGACTCGAAAAATTAACTGTCTTTTCGTAGATGCTGTCAGACCTGCTGCATTTTCCCAGCACTTTCTGCTTTATCTCTGTATTCATGTTTCTTTAGCTCAGTACTTTGAACACTTGACGTATAAGGTACATGATGAAATTTAAGATTTTAATTGGGTCCTCCATGGTAACGACCACAGCTGCCTTGAAAAGCTGAGATGCATCTGTAATCAATTAAAATTGTTTCATTTAAAACTGCAACATAGAAATGTCCTCTCTAGCCCATCAAGTCTATACCACTATTTTCCCTCCAGCCATCAAGTCCAATCATATTCCCTTCCCTATAATTTTTTAAAGACCACTTTTAATCACTGCTTCAAGAGCAGTTTGTGACAGAGAAACGCAATTCTCGAGGCAAAGAAACTTTCCCTACATGTTGCTACCTTGCTGACCACTGGAAAAAAAGTTAATGCAGAACCCTGCATAATCTTGACCTTTGAGATTACTCCATAACCACCTCAGCTCGTCTGTGTGGGTGGGGGGTGGAGTGGGTGTGAAGAGTCGAGTCTAATGTATCAAGATATAACTTCTTCAGTCTTGTGAAGATCGGAGGCATCAGTGCCGTGCCTTGCCCATTGCTTTTATATCCTCCCATAACGGGATCCCCAGGACAGGTCAGCACATTCCAATTGTAACTTACCAGGATCTTGTCTGTTTGAATTGTTTCCTTGTTTTTGTATTCTAGATACAAAGCCAAGGATTATGTTTAAAATAGACATGGGTCTTCCTGAAAGAATCCATTTGTGAAAGAATGGTAGCACAATTACTTCTGTCACTACATAAAAAAAACAACGGCCATAAATCACAGTGCATAGGCCAATTCAATTTTTCCCCGATGCCAAGGTGCCAGTTTAGGCCTATATTTGGCGTATAAGTCGTAGGCACACCCCCCCCCCCCCCCCCCCCAATTTATCATCTAGTAAGTTTGTTTTTGGCTATGCCTGTATTAGGAGTCGTCTTCAATTTTCCAGCTCCGTTATTTGTTTAGGGTTAAACTCTCATTTTAAGCTGGTGCATGGATCAAACAGGTCTACTGAGCCATGTTGCTAAGATGCCATGTCCACACAGAGCAGACTGCACATGGTGACTGACTAACAGAAATTGGACCTCTGGGCCAACACTGGTGCTTCACACTTTATATTTGCCTGAAAAGTCTATCCCTGTTTTTGGAAGGATTTTTCAAAGTTGTAAATGTTGATTTATAAGCCACGATGTCTGCTGATAGAAAATTCAGGGCAGCAAGTAGTTACAGAAAACCAAAGTGCTTGGAAAATTTATTCTATTCCACATGGATTGTTAAACCTTTGTTTAGAAAGTGCTTTTCCCTTATTATCTCATCGCAAAACTTTCATTAGGTTAATCCTATTGATGAAATATCTATTCCTTTTGTAAGTTTTAATCTTTTGTGATTTTATACAGCAGCCAACCAAACGTCAGATCAGAGCTGAGCCTTTCTCTTCTGTATCCTTTAGAGGCACTGCTGCAGAAACTAACTGAAGAAACCAGTGTCCTTTTCACCTTTCTGCTTCCCAATCTCTCCGACATCTAGCAGGTTTGAAAAGAAGAGCTATTGTGGAATATTTTCACAATAGTGTGGCTGAGGTAATCTTTATACATAGTGGGGGCAAATATTTATGTACATTATCTTTGCTAAAATCACCAGAGATGAGACCAGTTGGACTAAATATGATGATTGTGGCAGACCTGTTGAAATACTGTGGGAATCCTGATGTTCACTCCTGGGGCTGGGCTGTGACCACACAAGGAAATAACTCCAGGCATTAGAATTTCCACCAGTTCAACCATTTTGGCAATCACCATGACACTGACGTTCCTTTGTGTGTATATTGTGAATGGCCTTATCCATACCTGAACATGTTTTCTTCAATTCTGCATCATGAACCATTTCTAGAAATCATAGAGAGGCCTCCTGTGCTGTCTCCATTTAGCCTGTCATGTCTGTGCCAGCTTTCTGCAAGAACAATTCCGTTAGTCCCACTCCCCTGTCCTTTACCAATCTTTTCTCTTAGGTGCTTATCCAGTTCCTTTTTCAAAGCCAATTGATTCCAAATTCTCAGGCACTGCTTTCAAGATTCTGCTTAACAAGTGAGGCAGCGCGGTAGCATGGTGGTCAGGTGGATTGGCTATGCTAAATTGCCCGTAGTGTCCTAAAAAGTAAGGTTAAGGGGGGGTGTTCTTGGGTTACGGGTATAGGGTGGATACGTGGGTTTGAGTAGGGTGATCATTGCTCGGCACAACATCGAGGGCCGAAGGGCCTGTTCTGTGCTGTACTGTTCTATGTTCTATGTTTCCTTGTGTTACCTTTGTTTCTATAGCCATTCCCCTTAAATTGGTGTCCTCTGACTCAAAACTGTTCTGACAATGAGAACGGCTTCTCCCTGTCTACTCTGAGCAGATCCCTCGTGAATTTGAACACTCTTATCTATTCACCTCTAATTTTCTTCTCCAAGGAGAAAAACCTGAACTCCTCCAATCTATCCACGTAACCAAAGTCCCTCATTCCTGAACCATCCTTATAAATCTTTTCTGCGCTCTGTCTAAAGCCTTCACATCCATCTGAATAGTTCGTTGAATTCGACTCATTACTGTAGTTGAATCTGAACCAGTGTTTGGTAAAGGTTCTTCATACTGCTTTACTTTTGTATTGCATGCCTTTGTAATAAATTTCAAGATCCCATATGCTTTTCTGACTACTTTCTTAACCTGACCTATCACCTTCAACAATTTGTACATATATGCCCCCAGATCTCTGTTCTTTCGCCCACTTTAGAATTATACTGTTTGTTTTACATTTTGAAATTCTGCCTGTCCCTCCAAACTAGGCCATTGATATCGTCGAATCCCTACAGTGCAGAAGGAGGTCATTCAGCCCACTGACCCTTCAAATGAGCATTCTACCGTTGCCCTATCCCATAACACCATAACCTAACCTGCCCATTCCTAGACTAAAGGGGCAATTTCACATTGCCAATCGACCAAGCACGCACACCTTGTGACTGTGGGAGGAAACCTGAGCACCCGGAGGAAATCCACGCAGACACTGGGAGAACCTACAAATTCCACACTAGACAGTGACCCAAGGCCGCAATTGAACCCACTATGCCGCCTTCACGATATACATCGTGAATACCTGTGCTCACAGTACCGGCCCCTAGGTTGTCAATTCTGGTCCCCAGTCACAGGCTGTTTCTGTCAACTGTCACTACTGATTCAGAATGACAGAGTGAGGGAGAATGAACCTGTCTTCACTAAATTCTGCTACTGAGTCTAAACAGTTCCTTCCCCTGCCAGTTGCTCTTGGCGGACAGAAATCTGCACCCATCACAGTCTGCCCGGTCATCACTAATAATACTAATCAATCAGTATACCAGCATCCAGCCCAATGCTCTTTCCTCCAACTCTGCAGCCCAATGGACATCACCTCAACTGATTGGAGCAATGATCATATGGTCTAGGCAGTTTTGATAGTTCCATCTGGTAACCTCCGCCAATATACAGGCTTTTCAATGGGAATTGGAATAGATTTCTGATGCTGGTACCTGAATGCAGGGTGTGAATAACTGGTAGCTGTTCCTGACATAAGGAAAGGTCAGCTCGTACCCGAGCATGAGCTGTGATTAGCTAGCAATTAGTCCTGGTCTTCTGTAGGATCAGGTGATACCTGAGCAAAGGCTGTGATTGACTAGCTGCTGATCCTGGCTACTGTAGCTGTGAGCTGACCTCCTGGAATGCTTTGTTTGGCCCTGGTGATTGCGGCTAATTTCGACAGACACCTGGCCACTTTGGGAGGGTTGGCAACACTACTGAGGCCTAGAAATCCCACTTTCTGCCAGTCTGAAAAGCAACTATTCTTCACTGCTGTTTTGTGTCATTCAACCATCTTCATATTCAATATGCTACTGTCCCTTTTATTTGGTGGGCTTCATCTTAGCTGGCAAGCCTCTTATGTGGTACTTGGTCTTTTGGAAATTCCATTGGCTGCAGCATCAACTGTATTACCCTCAATTCTCCTCTGATACTTCATCAGAAAACCTTAATCATCTTAGTTAGACAAAATTTGCCGTTAACAAATCCATGCTGGCTTTCCTTAATTAGTCTGCAACTGTACAGATGACTGTTAATTTTATCCAGAATTATCATTTCTGCAATCTTTACCAACAGAGAATAAACTGACCGACCTGTTGTTGATGGGCTTATCCTTATTTGAACAGGGCTGTAAATTTTACAATTCTCCAATCCTTTGGCACCACCTCTATATCTGAGAAATATTCAACAAATACATCTAGTGCCTCCACAATTTCCACCCTTCCTTCATTCCATCCCGTCCTGGTCACTTATCTACTTAAGTGCAGCCAGCCGTTTGAATATTTCCACTCTATTAATTTTTAGCTCATCCAGTAGCTCCTGTTTCGCTATGACTTCAGCGGCCTCCTTTAAAAGATAGATGCAAAGTACTCATTTAGTACCTCAGCCAAGAGCACTGTCTCCATGCGTGGATTCCCTTTTTGGTTCCTTTTCCTACTACCCTTTTACGATTTATTTGCCACCAATCTTTTATTATCTAGTCTTTGTCCGCATTTTCTTTTTCACTTGCCCCATGAGCTTACTTTATTCAGCCTGGTTTTTAGTTGTATTATCAATCTGACATCTGTCATGCACAGCACTTTTCTTCATCTTACACTCAATCTTTTTCATCCAGGGACCTCTGATTTGTTTGACTTGTCTTTCCTCCTAATGGGAATGTACCTCAACTATCTCATTTTTAATTGTGCTTTAATTATTGCTTGCCAAATGGATGTGCTCGGAATTGTTTATCTTGCTATTTTGTCTGCAAAGTAAATTTTCAGTTCCATTGTGGTGGAATTATTTATTCAACTCATCATTCATTTTAATGCACGAGTTGCTTTTCTCAAATACATGGTTATATTTTTAGAATGAGCTTCTGTGAGTGTACATGATTTTACATTGCTTGCTGGTCCCCCTGTTTTATATTGTTTTCTCTTGATGCTCCTTATCTTGCTATTCAGATTGTCAATTTTTTATTCTGCTCTAAGTGACTTTCTGGTTAACTAGAAATGGTTTGTGTGGAGTCAATTGATCTGGACCATGGCCCGCAATTGATGTTTTGCATACTAATCAATATGTTGAATATTCATATTTAATCAATGAATATGTTGGTCCTGCACTGAGGAACTTTTAAATATATTTTGTTTATGTTTATCCTTGCACACCTTAACTGTTTACATAACTTTAAAAACCGTGATATTTTTGCTTGAGATCATTTTTATAAATGTTGCTCATTTTTGAATTTGAACTAAGTTATTCAATCAGCCTTCATATTAAGTAATAGGCCATTTGATAGTAAGGAGAATTTTGGAGATTATTGTTGATCTGCATCAAAGTTGAATCTGGAACATTTGTGTAGTGGTGGGCAATTCCCTTTTTCAATTGCTATTCAAATAAGAGCCAGCTTATTCTAGGATGAATTTTCAAAGCTTCGTTACTGATGGCTTAAGCAAAATGGATGAGCATTTTTGTTCACCTTTTAGGTACTCTGTTTATTCACTCCGTTTTATCAATTTTCTTCAATTGTACTTTTACAGGTTGAGAATGAGGAGTTAAAGCATTTAACTTGGTCTTCAGTCATATTTTACAAATGTTCTGAGCTTGAAGTGACTGCGTGCATAATGCTCTCAACCAAAGCACTATATTTTGTGCTAGATGATGCTATTGTTCAGCTTGCTGATCAAACTGGTAGGGATAATTGGTTTATGTTTACTTAACTGTTGTTTGCCGTGTATAGTAACAATCATCTTCAATTTCTAGGTTTTTCTGCAAATCAAGTTGCATTTAGTATTTGGAACATTACTTAGTAAGATCCTCACTATTATAATGAGCAGTTACATACAACGCTAATCACAAAGGGTGGGACCTTATGGCGGCACGATGCAGTGGTTGGCACTGCTGCCTCACAGTGCTGAGGACCCTGGTTCGATCCCGGCCCAGGGTCACTGTCCCATGTGCAGTTTGCACATTCTCCCCGTGTCTACGTGGGTCTCACCCCACAACCCAACAGATGTGCAGGGTAGGCGAATTGGCTATGCTAAATTATCCCTTAATTGGGAAAAAAAGAATTGGGTAATCTAAATTTATTTTAAGAAAACAAAGGTTGGGACCACTTTGCTCATTTAACTTGGATTAAGGGAAATCTGAAATACATTGACTTGAAAGAATGGCAGAAGCAATGGAAATTGCTCTACCATTCTTCCACCACCGACAAACAGTGGCAACCTTGTGTACAATATATGGATAACAAAACTGCACAAAGTATTCCAGATGTGGTCTCACCAGGGCGTTGTCCACTGCAGTAAAACTTTTCTGCTTTCATATTCCATTCCCCTTGCAATACATGCCAACATATTATTTGCCTGTTTAATCACTTACTGCATACTGACTTTTCCAAATTACCCAGATTGCTGAATTCTGAAAATGACGATTTTCTAAGTATCCTACGATCTCCTTGAAATTAAATGAAATGAAAATCGCTTATTGTCACAAGTAGGCTTCAGTGAAGTTACTGTGAAAAGCCCCTAGTCGCCACATTCCGGCGCCTGTTCGGGGAGGCTAGTATGGGGATGGATTATAGCAATTTCTCTCTTTCCTGCTTTTTGTCACCTTCCTTTCTTGAATTAAAGTGTTATGTTTTCTATTCACTAATTTACTGCAACCCTTCTGGAATCTAAGACATTTTGCTAGATTGTAGCCAATGTCTGTCTTATCTCTGCAGCCACTTCTTTTAAGACCTTATGTTGCAGGCCAGAAGGTCCTGGGAACCTGTCCGCCTTCATGTGTAAGAATTTTCCCACTACATTTTCCCTGATGATGGTGATTGTTTTAATTCCTTTCACCTCTTGATTTTTCACAATGTTTTTGGGACGGGAGGAAGGTTTATAGTGGAGTTCCAAGAATTTGGTTTTTAAGACCCTTGCTCTTCCTGATATATATTAATGACTTAGACCTTGGTGCATTGGACATGATTTCAAAATTTAAAGGTTGTACAAAATTTAGAAGAATTGTAAACAGTGAGGGGTATAATGTTGAATTTTTGGACATAGGATGATGCAATGGATGGACAAGGGATTTAAAAAAAAAGACATGTTATTAAGGCATTTATAAATTTTTAACAATTTCAAGAGGAAAACAACAAAGTAAGTAACACCTACCCAACTAACAACCACACCCAGCCAACTTGCCTTACATACACAGTTCCCCAGTCCCACTCCCCCACTTACTAAGCCCGCCTCAACCATCCCCCCACCTCCCTCCCTTTTTTTTGTATCTTCTGACAGCTTAATTGTCCCCAAAGAAGTCGATAAACGGCTGCCGCGTCTGGGTGAACCCTAGCATCGATCCTCTCAAGACAAACTTGATCTTCTCAAACCTGAGAAACCCGGCCACGCCACTAATCCATACCCCCGATTTCGGGGGCTCGACAAGGGATTTATTTTAGTGGGAAGAATGTGGAGACACAATATTAAATAACGGGTAAATTCTAAAACAGATCTACTGTGGCCAAACAGGTTGAGTGAGTGGTTAATAAAGCATACAATATCCTTGACTTTTATTAATAGGAGCAAATACAAAGAGGTTATGTTAAACTGTATAAAACATCAGTTCCCCCTCAATTGAAGTGTTAGGGTCTGGGCGGCACACTTTAATGCCATCCTACCTTTTCTAAAAAGATTGTAGAAAAGATTCACAAATGGTTCCAGGGATGAGGAACTTCTGTTACCTGGGTAGAGAATGGGACAGTTTTCCTTGGAGAAGTGTTGAGAGGAGAATTAATAGAAATACAAAATCATGAGGGCGTCTTGGAAGAATAGATAGGGGAAAAACTTCCTATTGATGGAAGGATCAAGAAAAAGAGAGCTCAGATTTAAGGTAATGAAACACTATTTCATGCAATGAATATTTGGGATCTGGAATGCACTGCCTAAGAGTGTGGTAGATGCAAGTTCAATTCAGGCATTTAGGAGGAAATTAGATTATCTGAAAAGGAAGAATGTGCAGGGAGAAGGTTGGGAAATGGCATTGGGTAGATTGCTCGTTTGGCGTCCCACCCCAGACTTGATGGGCCTCCTTCTGTATTGTAATCATTCTGTAATTCTGTTGGCGGCGAGGTGTCCACAAAATCAGCACCTTTATCTTCGTTAGAAAATGAAGCATCCTGGATGTATGTGTCCAAACTTCAGCTGAAAGTGGATACTTCGCAAGTTGCCACGACATAATGCGGTTGGTCATGTAAACTAGTTCATTCTGAATGTTGCACCGATTTGAATTCAAGTTTCAATATTGCTTTTTGAACAGTTCTCTGGAAGCATTGATTAATAACTTAAAATATTTCCAATATATTAAGTTCACAGTAACATTAAATGATCTGTTTTCATAAATTTAATTAGGATGTTGGAATGAGCAGCTGTCTTTTGACCGTGAACAGACCAGTCTGCTGCTGTCCTTCTGCTTTGTCCTAAAATTAAATGATCTGCAGTCTGTGCATGTGGGCCTTTTCGATCAGTATTTTCGCATCACTGGTGAGTCAAATCTCATTTTCTCTTGGTAGCTCATAATTTTGCAAGCATCTAGAAAGTATCTAACTTTTATGTTCCATTTTTTATAACCGTAAACTTCAATTGTATTTTTATGAAATGTATTGACATTTTGGCCATGGTGAATTGCTAACGCCGATGTCTGTATGTATTCTTGGTGTTTTAATACTTGATGTACAGTTGTGGTAAGAATTAGAAGTTTGCTTTGCAACTGCAGTCCAGTCTTTTGACTGAAGATAGAAATTCCTGCAGTACAAATTAATTTTCCTTTATCTTGCAGACCTACACCACAGAAGGGGGCCATTCAGCCCATTGTGTCTGTGCCAGCTCTTTGAAAGAGCTATCAGAGTTCCCCGCACAGTTTCTCTTTCCCCAGTATCAAGAAACTATACTTTTGAAACTATACTTTTGAAACTATACTTTTGAAACTATACTTTTGAAACTACACTTTTGAAACTACACTTTTGAAACTACACTTTTGAAACTATACTATTGAATCTGTTCCCACCACTTCATTCTTTCAGGCAGTGCATTCCAGATCAAAAAACACCTCTTCCTCCTGGCTATTTTGCCAGTTATCTTAAATCTTGTGTACTCTGATAAATGACGCTCCTGTTAGTGTAAGCAGTTTCTCCATATTTACTATCAAAACCCCTCATCATTTTGAACACCAAAAATTAAATCTCTTCATTAATGTCCTTTGCTTTAAGGAAAATAATTCCAGTTTCTCTGGTCTTCAACATAATGGGCCTCACATCCTTGGTCACTCTCCTCTTCACTCTTAAGGCTTGTGACTTGTCACTGCAGAATTTCTAAGGACTGCAGCGTGTGATGATATGGAAGTTATTTGTAACTGTTCTTGGTTTATGGTTTTTGTAGAACAGATTGGGTCCTCGATTAATGCACTTTATTGTTAAGTTCTGCTTGGGTGTAGGCCCACAAAATCGTCCGCCATGAAAAATCTATCAAGCTCAGTCCATGTGAAGAATTTGTGAATTTTCAAAGATCAGCACTGTCACTGAGATAATTCATAATTGTACTTGTACTTTGTCATCACAAGAATTATTGTAGATGTTAGCTAGCAAGTTAAGAATTTTTACTATTAAAATATTTATTGGATAAAATGTTCTTTAAAATGAGGACAAAATATATTCTTAAATATTTAGGTAAACTGCAGTTTTCTCCAAGGTTTAACAAATTCCAGAAAAAAATATTGCTTTATTATGAATTTTTAACTTTTGGTCTAGGCCCATCTGCTGAACAAACAGTTGCTTGCCTGACCAGGGACAGCTATACCACGCATACCTTTGTGCAGCAGTTAATGGCTGTTTTATCTTTGTTGGAACGGACACCTTCACCAGAGCCAGTCGAACTAGATTTCTATACAGAGTTCGGAAAGAAAAGCACAGGTAACGTAGACGGGACTATATAGCTTTAGGCAGTCTACTTTTTGAAGCGGTTTAATTGATGTTCGTAGCTATGCCTTACCTGACTCCACATTAGTGATTTGGAGAATAGAAGCTGTAGGTTTATTTTTCTCGTGTTTATTTCTAGAATGTTATATGGTATATAGAAAGAAGAAATCTGTGACATTAACATCACGGATGTGTAGCCTGAACATCAAATGAGCTGCCACAGTAATATGGCCTGTGAAAAGCATGTTTATGCTCATTATCAAAACCGTCAAACTGTATGACACTCTTGATGCAACTTTTTTGATTGCTCTATCTTGCCAGTTTTAGTGCATGTCATTGGTACTGATAAAGACTGACTATGTGACTTGTATTTAATACAAACACCTGAAGATAATTGTTCAGTAGGTTCCCACTATTAAACATAATCCTCAATATATTTTGGGGTTAAATATTTTATTAAATTCTGTTTATTAATTTAATGGACTGACCATCAATTTGAACAACTGTGCACAAAAAAGGACTTTGTGACTGACTGATTTAGATTGGTTTTTAAGATTAGTAGCCCCTCAGCCCTCGTGGCGTACGATTAGTAGCCCCTCATAGCCTTTCCAAGTCCCAAATGTCTTTTGACCAACCTACTTCATCAATGTTGTCCATAACAAACTGCTAGGAATGTGCGTTTAATCTACTCAAGGCATCAATGATTAGAAATTGATATATACTGTAATTTCACATGTTCTGCTCCAATTTGCTACATTTGCTTCACATCAACATGACTCATTCCTTTTCTTTAAATCCTGCTTTAAGTCCATAGCATTATTTTCATATTTAACTCCTTTTAACAGAGTAACTAGCATGTAGTCACAACAAAAAAATAGTTTAATGAAAACAGAGATGATAGTCATACTTAATTCGCGGGCCTGCTATTTGCCGACTATTTTTTTGTTATAAATGTGGAGTACCTAATTCATTTTTTTTTCCAATTAAGGGGCAATTTAGTGTGGCTAATCTATCTAGCCTGCACATTTTGGATTGTGGGGGTCAGACACGGGGAGAATATGCAAACTCCACATTGACAGTGACCCGGCGCTGGGATCGAACCCAGGTCCTCAGTGCCGTGAGGCAGCAGTGCTAACCACTGTGCCACCATGCCACCTACTATTTGCCGACTATATTAGTGATTCTCCCTCCTTGTAAAACTAAATATGTTGGTTTATGCTTTACTTAATTTAAAAAAAGTATTAATATGCAAGGGCTATTTTGTAACTTGTGAAATTTTTTTGAACAGGTCAAATGGAAAATTATGAAATTATCCACTCCAGTAGAGTGAAATTCATTTATCCGAGTGAAGAAGAAGTTGGTGACTTGACTTTTATTGTAGCAGAGAACATACAGGAACCAAATAATCTCCAGACATCCAACATACTTTTGTATGTCCTGGCATTTCAAGTAAAGTCTCTGGAAACCTCTTCGCATGCTAGCAAAAGTTCTCTACAGCCTAAAACTTTAATTTTGACTAGCTACGACATGCTTCTATTTGAAGAAGATTATGTCAGTTATCCATTACCAGAATTTGCAAAGGAGCCTCCACAGAGGGACAAATACAAATTAACTGATGCCAGGAGGATTCGGGATCTAGATCGTGTACTCATGGGTTATCAGACTTACCCACAGGCCATCACATTTGTGTTTGATGATGTGCAGAACCGTGACCTCTTGAGTGACATGATGCTTGACCATTTTGAACATCCACTTAATGCCTCTTCTGCCAGTAGAAAATACCACTGCAATGACAGCAGTGAAGTTCAGTGGTGTCTCTTTGTAGCCAGCCCTGAAAGCCGTGAGAAGCTGATTGCATTGCTTGCTAGACAGTGGGAGCTGCTCTGCAGTAGAGAACTACCACTTGAACTTACAGGTTAACATTTTGTTCATGTCAAGTATGACCAATAAACTGTAAAACTAAGTTGTACTGATGATGAGCAGTTATTTGTACAGCACTCTTGGGGATTGTAAATACCATGGGAGTCAGACCAGTTTATTTGATGTCTAGGGCTTTTAAAATATATTTTTTACAAATTCAGCATAAACAAAGTTTACTTATACACACTGATGTATCTTGCTTTTGTGCAATATAAACTGAACATAAAGGTCACTGTTAAGCTTGTATGTTTTTGAAATATGAAGTGCAATGTTTATCTAATAGACAACTTTCTTTTGCATGCTGCTATAATTAATTTGAAATAAAGTTGGTCTTGGATTTTTTTTGAAACTTTGGAAATATTTAATGAATGGTTTTCTTCTGGATAAAGCTGCAGTATGGAGCACTGTTACGTAGTACTGTTGAGTAGATAAGGTGCAGATTTTCTATTTTGTCAGGGAAGTGAAAATTGGGTCATTGGCAGTTAAGTTATAAATTTGTCTGATTGTGTCCAGTCAAAGATGGAACTGGCTAAGGTATAGAAGGGGGCTGCTGAACTGTCTGTGGCAGAGGGTTTAAAAACTACTTGGCAATGGTAAAAACAGGGAAATAACAATTTCTTTCCAACAACCCAAAACATACTTTTGCAATGTGTAAATGAATTCATGTGGCATATAAAATTGTTTTGTCACTTTTCAAATTCCGTAAATGAGGGCTTCCTTGCTGAACATAGTGTACTGAAGCTTTGACAACATGCACTGAAGCTTTGATGACGTGTAATGTTATGGGAGTTCATGGTAGTAACTTGTCTGCCAAAAGATTCTAAGTAATAATTGGCTGCTATCTTAAACTGGAAAATCTTTTGCCAAATTATGCCAGAATCCTTTCTCTGATGCCTCCTAACAAATTAATCTGAAATGGCATTAGTCATGGCCAGGAACATGCCCCCTTGCTGCACACACTGTCCAGAATTTAATCACGTGCTATGTAAAAAGAATAAATTAGTAATCTTATTCAGATTTCAGATTATCTTTACAAACCATTCCCATGTTCCTTCATTTGGACCTTCTGGAAAATGTCTTTTAACAGTTCGAGTTATTCATTTAAAAAAGAAATAAGTGGAAGCTACAGGATGATTATTTTAACAACAAATCAATTTGTGTTGGTTCAGCATGGGACAAATCTTCACCTCTTCCCCTTTACCTCCTGAAGGAGCCATGCTGGTATCCCACCAGTCAATGTCCAGGAGTTGATTTTGAAATTTCTCATATTCTCATATTCTGCATGACAGTTTTGGGTGAGTTGTATTAGCATTTAAGATGAGTTACATAGTGGAGGTTAAAAATGCCTCTATTGGATTTAAATTGAGATTAATTTAGGATTAGGTTTTTTAAAAAAAAAGTATTTTTATTAAGGTTTTGCAGAATTTTTCATAATAAAACAGTAGTAATAATAACAAAACAAACGAGTGAACATTAACATAGTGTAAAAAGAGAATATACAATAACAATTAAATAGACATTACCCCACACAACCTAGTCTTCCCACACCATCCCAATGAAGCACTCACCCCCGCCCCCCAGACACACACGGATTGCTGCTGACATTTTAATTTTCCCGGAGAAAGTCGACGAACGGCTGCCATCTCCGAGAGAAACCTAGCGTAGACCCTCTTAAGGAAAACTTTATTTTCTCAAGGCTGAGAAACCCAGCCATGACGTTAACCTAAGTCTACACTCGGGGGCTTCGAGTCCCTCAACATTAATAAAATCCGTCTCTGGGATACTAGGGAGGCAAAGTCCAAGATGTCGGCCTCTTTCGCCCCCTGAACTCACGGGTCTTCTGACACTCCAAAGATTGCTATCTCTGGACTCGGCACCACCCGTGTGTTAAGCACCTTGGACATTGCCCTCGTGAACCCTTGCCAGCTCCGGGCATGCCCAAAACATGTGGATGTGGTTTGCAGGGCTGCCCTTGCACCTCATACAACTGTCTTCCACCCCAAAAAACTTACTCATTCTCGCTGCCATCATGTGTGCCTGGTGGACCACCTTAAATTGAATTAGACTGAGCCTGGCACATGATGAGGAGGAATTAACCCTGCCCAGGGCCTCTGCCCACAGACCCGCATCCAACTCCTCACCTAGCTCCTCTTCCCACTTGCCCTTGAGCTCCTCCACTGGGGATTTCTCAGCCTCCTGTAGTGCCTGGTAGATATCCAACACTTTCCCCTCCCTCACCCAGGTGCTGGAGACCACCCTGTCCTGTGTCCTCAGTGGCGACAGCGTTGGAAAGGCCACTACCTGTTTTTTCAGGAAGGCTCGTACTTGCAGATATTTAAAGGTGTTTCTTGGTGTCAGATTAAATTTGTCCTCTAGCGCCTTCAAACTGGGAAAGCTTCCGTCTCTGAACAGATCTCCCATCCTTCTGATGCCTGCCCCTCTTCCAGCTCTGGAACCCACCAACCATCCTACCTGGGACAAACCTGTGGTTATTACATACCAGGGTCCAGACCGACGCTCTCTCCACCTTCTTGTACCTCCTCCACTGTCCCCAGATCCGCAGTGTTGCCACCACCACCGGACTTGTGGAATAACAGGTCGGCGAGAACGGCAAAAGGAGCCGTTATAAAAGCTCCCAGACTAGTACTTTTACATGACACCGCCTCCAGCTGCTCCCATGCTGCCCCCCCCCCCCCCCCCCCCCCCCCCTCCATCGCCCACTTCCTAATCATAGCTATATTGACCGCCCAATAGTAGTTGCGAAAGTTCGGCTGCGCCAACCCCCCCCCCCCCCCCCCCCCCCCCCAAACTTAGCCGCAGGGGTCTTATTCGCCCACACAAAGCCTGTAATGATCCTACTCACCCGCTTAAAAAAGGCCTTGTGAAGATGAGAAGGCACTGAAAGACAAACACAAATCTGGCAAGGACAGTTATTTAAACGGTCTGCACCCTACCTGCCAGTGACAGCAGGAGCATGTCCCCGTCCATTTGCTCCACCAACCGGGTCAGGTTGAGCCTGTGCAGGGCATCCCATTTCCTGGCCACCAGTATACCCAGGTAACAAAAACTTGTCTCTACCATCTGAGCGGCAGCTCTTTCAGTCTCTCCTGCCCCTTGGCTTTGATCACAAACAACTCGCTCTTTCCCATGATCAGTTTGTACCCTGAAAAACTAGCAAAATCCCTTCAGATCCGCAGAACCTCCCACATCCCCTCCACAGGGTCCGAAATGTACTGGAGCCAATCATCCGCGCATAGCGAGACCCGATATCCCATCCCCCCCCCCCCCCCGGGAACCAGTCCCCGCCAGTTCTTCGAGGCTCTGAGCGCCATAGCTAGTGGTTCTATCGCTAGGGCAAATAGTAACGGGGAGAAGCGACACCCCTGCCTCGTTCCCCGGTGAAGCTCAAAGTACTCTGACGTCAGCCGGTTTGTACATACACGTGTTACAGGCGCCTGGTACAGCAATTTCACCCAGCCAATATAGCCCTCATCTAACCCGAACCTCCCCAGCGTTTCCCACTGGCACTCCCACTCCATCCGGTCAAAGGCTTTATCTGCGTCCATCGCAGTTAGCGCCTCCGCCTCCCCTCCCTCTGAGGGCATCATAATATTCAAAAGGCTCCGGACATTGGTAGTGAGTTGTCTGGCTTTAACAAACCCGTCTGGTCTTCCTCTATCACCCCTGGGATGCAATCCTCAATTATTGTGGCCAGAATCTTGGCAAGCAATTTGGCATCTACATTTAAATGCGAAATCGGCCTGTATAGCCCGCAATGATCCGGGCCTTCCCTCATTTAAGAATGAGTGAGATCAAGGCCTGTGACATTGTTGGGGGGAGGGTTCCTTTCTCTCTAGCCTCATTAAAGGTTTTCCAAAAATGTTATATTTCAATATTTCCGAAAATTTCTTAACGAATTCTACCTGGTAACCGTCCGGCCCCGGGGCATTACCTGATTGCATGCCCTCTATACCCTTGACAATCTCCTCCAATTCAATCGGGGGCCCCCAGCCCCTCCACCAGATCCTCTTCCACCTTTGGAAACCTCAACTGGTCCAAAAATTGCCTCATCCCTTCCGCTCCCGTTGGGGGCTCCGACTCATAGTTTACTATAGAACTCCTTAAAGACTCAGTTCACCCCCCTGGATCCAAGACCGTGTTACTCTCTTTATTCTTTACTCCCCGATTTCCCTGGCTCCTCCCTTTTTTGCAGTTGGTGTGCCTGCATTCTACTCGCTTTCTTCCTGTATTCATAGACTGCCCCCCTTGCCTTCCTCAGCTGTGCTACCGCTTTCCCTGCGGTCAGCAGTTCAAACTCCGCCTGCCGACTCCGCCGCTCCCTCAGTAGCCCTGCGTATCTCCTGTCCACTCAGAGTATCTCCTCCACCAGTGTCTCCCTCTCTGCTCTTTCTCTCTTTTCCCTATGGGATCGAATTGAGATGAGTTCCCCTCTGACAACCAGACCGTTGCCGCTGCTACCTCGCCCGTATCATTTGTTTCCAGGTAATCCTGGATGTTCCTGCTAATCTGCCCGCAAACCTCTTTGTCCGCCAGCAGCCCCACATCCAGTCTCCAGAGTGGGCGCTGCCCTCTCTCCTCACTAAGCCGTGAGGGGCATGGTCCGAGACTGTGATTGCTGAGTATTCTGTCCCTGCCACCTTTGGGATTAATGCCCTGCTCAAAGAAGTCTATGTGGGAATAAACCTTATGAACATGGGAGAAAAACGAGAACTCCTTCGCTCGCGGCCACGTGAACCTCCAGGGATCCTCCACCCGCCATCTGCTCCATAAAACCCTTCAGTTCCTTAACCACTGCCGGTTGCTTCCCTGTCCTGGACTTTGACCGGTCCAGCTCGGGGTCAATGACTGTGTTAAAGTCTCCCCCCATGATCAGGTTGTGTGACTCTAAGTCTGGGATTTTGCCTAGCATGTGTCTCATAAATTCCACATCATCCCAATTCGGAGCGTAGATGTTCACAAACACCACCCTGATCCCCTCCCACTTTCCACTCACCATTATATACCTGCCCCTCCATTTCAGCCACAATTCCCCCAGCCTTGAATACAACACCTGTACTTATCAGAATTGCTACCCCCCTGGTCTTTGAATCCAGCCCTGAATGGAACACCTGGCCTACCCATCCTTTTCTCAATCTCGTGTGCTCTGCGAGCTTTAAATGTGTCTCCTGAAGCATTGCTATGTCTGCGTTTAACCCCTTTAGATGCGCGAACACGTGCGCTCTTTTGACCGGCCCATTCAAACCCCTCACATTCATAGAACATAGAACGATACAGCGCAGTACAGGCCCTTCGGCCCTCGATGTTGCACCGACATGGAAAAAAACTAAAGGCCATCTAACCTACTCTATGCCCTTATCATCCATATGCTTATCCAATAAACTTTTAAATGCCCTCAATGTTGGCGAGTTCACTACTGTTGCAGGTAGGGCATTCCACGGCCTCACCACTCTTTGCGTAAAAAACTCACCTCTGACCTCTGTCCTATATCTATTACCCCTCAATTTAAGGCTATGTCCCCTCGTGCTAGCCACCTCCATCCGCGGGAGAAGGCTCTCGCTGTCCACCCTGTCTAACCCTCTGATCATTTTGTATGCCTCTATTAAGTCACCTCTTAACCTTCTTCTCTCTAACGAAAACAACCTCAAGTCCATCAGCCTTTCCTCATAAGATTTTCCCTCCATACCAGGCAACATCCTGGTAAATCTCCTCTGCACCTGTTCCAAAGCTTCCACGTCCTTCCTATAATGAGGCGACCAGAACTGTACGCAATACTCCAAATGCGGCCCTACTAGAGTTTTGTACAACTGCAACATGACCTCATGGCTCCGGAACTCAATCCCTCTACCAATAAAGGCCAACACACCATGGGCCTTCTTCACAACCCTATCAACCTGGGTGGCAACTTTCAGGGATCTATGTACATGGACACCGAGATCCCTCTGCTCATCCACACTACCAAGAATTTTACCATTAGCCAAATATTCCGCATTCCTGTTATTCTTTCCAAAGTGAATCACCTCACACTTCTCCACATTAAACTCCATTTGCCACCTCTCAGCCCAGCTCTGCAGCTTATCTATGTCCCTCTGTAACCTGCAACATCCTTCCGCACTGTCTACAACTCCACCGACTTTAGTGTCGTCTGCAAATTTACTCACCCATCCTTCTGCGCCCTCCTCTAGGTCATTTATAAAAATGACAAACGGCAACGGCCCCAGAACAGATCCTTGTGGTACGCCACTCGTAACTGAACTCCATTCTGAACATTTCCCATCAACTACCACTCTCTGTCTTTCAACTAGCCAATTTCTGATCCACATCTCTAAATCACCCTCAATCCCCAGCCTTGGTATTTTCTGCAATAGCCGACCGTGGGGAACCTTATCAAACGCTTTACTGAAATCCATATACACCACATCAACTGCTCTACCCTCGTCTACCTGTTCAGTCACCTTCTCAAAGAACTCGATAAGGTTTGTGAGGCATGACCTACCCTTCACAAAACCATGCTGACTATCCCTAATCATATTATTCCTATCTAGATGATTATAAATCGTATCTTTTATAATCCTCTCCTCTCCTCTTCCACGTGGTCAGCCGGGGGGGGGGGGGGGGGGGGACTGCAGACTAACTACCGCCCTTTTATGGCCAACCTCAAGCCCGCGCCCTTCGCTTCCTCGAGCGCCCCCGAACTCTGAGCCTCAATTGGTACCCTGAAATTGATACCTCTGTCAGAAAAACAGCATCCCCCCTCCTCTCTTTCCCCCCCCCCCCCCAACAGCCCCACGACCCAAAACCCCCTGCCAAGCACCAGCTGAGCACTTGCTCACCCCCCCACTACGCTCCCGAGAATCAGCTGACCCCGGCAACTCCTGCCTCGTTGTCCGGACCCCTCTTCCCCACGTGAATAAACCAATTAAACTACCTCTCCAGCCCCAGTGAGTAAATAGTAATGCAAAACGGAAAATAAACAGAACTAACATTGCCCCATGAGGAGACACTTGTTGAACCAAGGCTCCAAATTCCCGAAAAATTGCACTAAGTACAGGGTCCCTTCCCCCCTCCATATCCTAACTTGCCGAAAATACTGCACCCTCCAGCCGCCACCACAGCCCTTACACGCACCCAACATTGAATGCAATCTTATATTAAAAACGGTACCGTGTTACCCAGCCCCACCGCCGCATTCCACCAAAGTTTAACTGTCCTTTAATTCGAGTCCAGCTTTTAGTTTGACAAATGACTATGCCTCGTCTGGCGTCACAAAATAGTGATGCCGTTTCTTGTATGTGACCCATAGCCTCGCTGGATGCAGCATCCCAAATTTCACCCCCTTGCTGAAGAGGGTCGCCTTCACCTGGTTGAATCCAGCACGCCTCTTGGCCAGCTCAGCACGCCTCTTGGCCAGCTCAGCACTCGGGTCCTGGTAGATGCGTATTACGCTGTTCTCCCACCTGCTGCTCTGTTTTTTTTTGCCCACCGCAAGACAAGTTCCTTGTCCGAGAAGCGATGAAATCTCACCACCATGGCCCTCGGCGGTTCATTCGCCTTGGGCTTCCTTGCGGGGGCTCTGTGCGCCCTGTCCAGCTCCAGGAGTCTAGAGAATACCCCCGTCCCTATCAGCGTCTCCAGCATCTTGGACACAAATGCTCCTGCATCCGACCCCTCCACACCTTCGGGGAGGCCCACAATTCTCAAGTTCTGTCTCCTGGACTTGTTTTCTAGGTCCTCCAGCCTCTCCTGTCACTTCTTGTGGAGGTCGTCCTGCGCCTCCACCTTAAGGACCAATACAACCAACTCGTCCTCATGGTCGGATAGCTTTTTCTCCATCTCCTTAATCGCTTTCCCTTGTGTCGCCTGAGTTGCGATCATTTGGTCTATTGATGACTTCATCGGGGCCAGCATGTCCTTTTTAAGATCAGCAAAGCAGCCCCTAAGGAACTCCTGTTGCTCCTGTGCCCACTGCACCCTGGCCTATACCAGTTGCCATGCTGTGCCTCGGCATCCGTTCCGCACGCTTCTGTCAGTTGGGACTTGAACGCTTCACCCAGCTACTCCTGGTCCAACTATCCCTACAACCGAGAGGGAATCCTTTTGGCAGTGTTCACTGCACCAAAAAGTCCATGAAAACTCTTGAAAAAAGGTCCGAGATTCCGTTCCAGACGGGAGCTGCCGAATGTGCGACCTACTCCTCCATGGCCGCCATCGGAAGTGAGGATTAGGTTTTTTAACGTTTAATAATAATTATACGCAAGTATAATACTACCTTTCACGGGTGTTCAACTCTACCATCATCACAGCAGTCACATCCCACCCCAGGTGGAAGTGAAGAAGGAGCTTGATAAATTGTACACTGAACAGCAGTGAAACAGAATACCAAGAGGCCTTATTTGTTGTGGCTGGGGACTTCAACCAGACCAACCCGGAGTGTACTGCCAAAATTCCACCAAAACATCACCTGCCCCAACATTCTTGACGACTGCTACACAAACATCAAAGGTGCCTACCGATCCATCCCCTGACCATATTTTGGAAAATCGGACCCCAAGACGGTATTCCTTCTCCCGGCATATAAGCAGGAACTTAAGCGGGAGACTCCGGCTAGGAAGGTTGTACAATGCTGGTCCGAGGCAAACGGGAGAATCCGGCTAGGAAGGTTGTACAATGCTGGTCCGAGGCAAACGGGAGAATCCGGCTGGGAAGGTTGTACGGTGCTGGTCCGAGGAAATGGAAGAGCTCCTCCGCGATTGCTTGGAGTCAGTGGACTGGTTCATGTTCAAGAACCCAGCGGCCAACCTAGACAAGTGTGCCATCACCATCTTCATCAGTGCATGCCAAAGAGGTTAGTGCGTGTTTTCCCCAACCTGAAACCATGATTTAACTGGGAGATCAACTCCCTATTGAAGTCCAGGTCTGAGACATTCAAGACAGGTGACCCTGACCTATCCAAGAAATCTAGGTACAACCTCCGCAAAGCCATCAAGAGATAATACCAGATTAAGCTAGAGTCCCAAACTAATGACACAGACTCGTCGGTTGTGGCAAGGCTTAAACAATACAACAGGCTAAGCCAAGTATAATCTCTGGCAACAGAGCACCCCTCCCCGATGAACTCAACGCCTGTTTCGAGGAGGACACCAAGAAACTTGTCAACTGCCCTAACAGCCTCAGACACACCCATACCTACCATCACAGCCAGCCTCAGACACACCCATACCTACCATCACAGCCAGCCTCAGACACACCCATACCTACCATCACAGCCAGCCTCAGACACACCCATACCTACCATCACAGCCAGCCTCAGACACACCCATACCTACCATCACAGCCAGCCTCAGACACACCCATACCTACCATCACAGCCAGCCTCAGACACACCCATACCTACCATCACAGCCAGCCTCAGACACACCCATACCTACCATCACAGCCAGCCTCAGACACACCCATACCTACCATCACAGCCAGCCTCAGACACACCCATACCTACCATCACAGCCAGCCTCAGAAGTCAGATCAGCCTTCCTGAAAATGAACCCACATAAAGCAAAGGGCCCTGACTGAGTCACTGGCCATGCACTCAAAATACTGTGTGGACCATCTGGCGGGTGTGTTCTTAGACATCTTCAATCTCTCCCTACTCTGTTTCAAGGTTCCAACCTGCTTCAAGAAGACTACTATCATACCAATGCCAAAGAAGAACCAGGCAATGTGCCTAAATGTGTGTGGCCATGACGCTGGCATCTATCATGTGGTCCGTCCCCCCTCCCCCCCCCCCCCCCCCCCCCCCATGGTTCTCAAGGGAGGCTAGGATGGTCCACTTCCCGGGTTTGACATGTGGGAGGGATCCGTGTCCCTTCCTGTGAGTGGCCAACCTCCACATTTCTTCTCTGCTATCCACAAGCTCCCTTTCATCCAGGCGGTGAACAGGTCTGCAAAGAGGTTTGTGAACTTCTTCCATGTATCGTGGAATCTCTCCTCACACCCTTTATTTGAGTATATTATTTTTTCTAGTTTCAGGAACTCGGCCAGGTTTGAGAGCCACTCTGAGGCCTTGGGTGGCGCTGATGACATGCATCCCAGCAGAGGTCTCTGCCTGGCGATCAGTAGGCAAAGGCCAGGGCGTCCACCCCCTTCCTGGTCCAGAGCTCTGGCACAGCTCCACCTCAACCCCCACAACCCTGGACATGGTCTCTAAAAAGGCTGTTCCGAATCTGGGTCAGGACCAGAACATGTAGATTATGTAGTACTACTGTCACAGATGTGGTGGCAGAGTGTGATATAGTTTTGGTTACTATTGTTGTTATATTGTTCTGCAAATGTTTTATATTAAATGCAAAATTCTACTTAAAAAATGTTTCCAGAAATTAAGCAATCTTGTCTAAATGAAGTAGTTAACTCTGTGCCACTGGGAGGAAGATGCTTGCCTCTTGAGATGGTGTTCTGAATCTCTTTTGGAGAGTGCTATCCACTCTTTCTGCAAATTCATCTGTGCTAATGGCTGTATCTGGGTTAAAATCTTGCCTCCTTTGATCACAGGGAGCTTTTCATCTATGTGACAAACCTGGATCATAACTGTAACCCTTCTCTCTTTGAGAATTGACATTTTTTAAGAGACATTTGCTCCCAAATTTACTGGACTATCTGCACTGACGAGAAAGGCTACAATGAATGAGTGAGAAAAACGTGCTGATTTTTGACAATCTCTTCAGAAATGAACTTCAACCTGTACAAAGATCAGGCAAGTTCTGCAACCTCTTCAGAAATCCAGTCTTGGGTGAGACACAGTTTTGTCCAGTTAAGCATTAAGACTGAAGCAATCACCTTTACATCTTGTTTTGTAACAGACCTTTGTGACAATTCCATTCCCCTCCCTGCTCACCAAGATTGAACTAGATTGCTTGCAGCCTTGTTCTGTTAGATCCTAAAGACCATTGACCTCCAACAACCATGACCATCTACCTTTGCACCAAGTATGACTCCAATCAGCAGAACTGTTTCCTCCCAATTCCCATTGACTATAGTTTTGCTAGAGCTCCTTATTCTAAACTTGGCCAAGTGCTGCTTTGATGTTAGGGCAACCACTTTCATCTGAGTTTCGCTCTTTAGTCCATGTTTGTACTAAGGCTGTAATAAGGTTAGGCGCTGAGTGGCCCTGGCAGAAATCAAACTGAGCATCAATGAGCAGGTTATTGGTAAGTGCTGTTCAATAGCACTAATGACCCCTGCCATGATAATGAAGAGTAAGCTGATGGGGTGATAATTGAAAGAGTTGGATGTTAACTGCTTTTTGTGGACAGGACTTTCCTGGGCAGTTCTCCATATTGCCTGGCCAGTATTGTTGCTGTAATCCAACAACTTGGCTAAGGGAGCTGGATCTGGAGCATTAATCATTGGTACTATTGCTGGAATATTATCGGGACTCCTTGCGTTTGCAGTTGGCAGTTCCTTCAGCCATTTCTTGATATAATAGAGTGAATCGAATTGGCTGACTGGCAACTGATGCTGGGGACCTCAGGAGGCAGAGATAGGTCATCCACTTGCCATTTCCGACCTAAGATGGCTGTAAATGCTTCAATCCTTATCTTTTGCACTGTTGTGCTGGTCTCCCCCATCATTGTAGATGGGGATATTTGGGGAGCTCCTCTTCCTGTTAGTTTTTTAATTGTCCACCTCAATCTGTGGTAGGACTAAGGAGCTTACATCAGATCTATTGGTTATGGGATTGCTTAACCACTTCCTACTTTCGCTGTTTGGAATGCAAGTAGCCATTTGTTGTAGTTTCACCAGGTTGACCCCTCATTTTTAGGCATGCCCGGTGCTGCTTCTGACATGTCCTCTTGCAATTTTAATTGACCCAGGATTGATGGTAATGGTAGAGTGGGAGATAAGCTGAGCTGTGAGATTCCTGTACCGGCCACCCCGAACAGGCGCCAGAATGTGGCGACTAGGGGCTTTTCACGGTAACTTCATTTGAAGCCTACTTGTGACAATAAGCAATTTTAATTTCATTTAATTTCATTACAGATTGCGGTTGTATAAAATTCTGCTGCTGATGGCCCACAGCTCCTCATGGATCTCTTGTTTTGTGTTGCTGGAGATGTTCAAAATCTATCCCATTTAGTACAGTGGTAGTGCCACACAGTACGACGGAGAGTATTCTCAATATGAAGACAGGATTTCATTTCGTATAGACTTTTTGGTGGTCACTCCCAGCAATTCTGTCGTGGACAGGTGCATTTACGGCAAGCAAGTTGGTGAGGACAAGGTCAAGTAGGTTTTCTCCCTCTTGGTTCCCTCACACCTGTCTCAGACCCAGTCAAGGAGTTATGCCCTTTAGGACTCTGCAAGTGCTGTTCAACATAGAGGTGTACATTGATTCATAGCTGAGGTGGGGTGATTGGTGGTATAAATAGGAGGCTTCCTTGCCCTTGTTTGATCTGATGCCAAGTGACTTCATGGGGTCCAGAGGAGAATTGAGAATTCCCAGCACAACTCCCTCCTGACTATAACCACTGTGCCGCCACATCTGGTGCATCTGTCCTGTCTGTGGGTCAGGACATACCAAGGGATGGTGATGGTGCATCTCACACATTGTTTATATGTCAGAATGTTGGTTGATTCATCTGTGGGACAACCTCCCAATTTTGGCGCACACCTCCAGATGTTACTGATTTTTCTGGGGTGACTGGGCTGGGCTTGGCAAAGAACAAAGAAAAGTACAGCACAGGAACAGGCCCTTCGGCCCTCCAAGCCTGTGCCGACCATGCTGCCCGTCTAAACTAAAATCTTCTACACTTCCAGAGTCCCTCTATTCCCATCCTATTCATGTATTTGTCAAGATGGCCCTTAAACGTCATTATAGACCCTGCTTCCACCATCTTCCCACTGCAGTGAGTTCCAGGAACCCACTACCCTGTTGTGTAAAAAAAAACTTGCCTTGTACATCTCCTCTAAACCTTGCCCCTCGCACCTTAAACCTATGCCCTCTAGTAATTGACCCCTGTTCACTGGGGGAAAGTCTATGACTATTCACCCTGTCTATGCCCCTCAGACTTTTGTAGACCTCTATCAGGTCGCCCCTCAACCTCTTGTCGTTCCAGTGAGAACAAACCTAGTTCATTCAACCTCTCCTCATAGCTAAATTGTCATTGTCATTTCTGGTGCCTGGGTTAATGCCAGGTCATCAGTCCTGATTCGTTCCCTTTTGCATCAGCCCAGTTTTTTGTTCCCTTTTTAGACTTTGTAGTGGTTTTGATACAACTGAATGGCTTGCTAGGACCATTTCAGAGTCAATTGCTGTGGGTCATATGTAAGCCAGACCAGTTGGGTTTTTATGACAATGGTTTCATGGTCCCTTACCAAGACTAGCTTTTTAAATTCTAAATTTGTTAACTGCATTTAAATTCCACCGGCTGCCATGGCGGGACTCAAACCCATGACCCCAGAGCATTAGCCCTGGCCTCTGAATTACTAGTCTAGTGACATTACCACTGTACCACCACATACACCACTCTACTCCTTGTACACCCCTTTCCCCCACAAATGACGATGTATTTATTGGCTCAGTGTTATGCTCTTGCATTTTGTTCCTAAATCCCTCTGTGATTGTGTGTGTCCTCTTTAAAACCTATCTCTTAACTAATAGTTTGGTCACTCTTCCCAGTAGCACCTTTGGCTGAACCACCACACATCTCGAGGTTCCTTGGGCACTTCTTCATTAAATGGTGCTCTGTAAATACAAATAGTTGGATCTTTTTTGAAAAGTTGTCACGACACCCTGCGCTCGTGCATGGTCAATTCCAGCATCACCTGACCTGGAGTCGCAACAATAGTGAAATTAGATCTTATTTTAAAAGATTTTATGTACAGTATTGTAATTAAAGGGACAGAAAATGTAACTATCTACTATCCCTATCCCAAACCCTTGTCCTCCTCGCTCCACTCTATGTGTAAAATATATATATCCACATGCACAAAGGGTGGTGGGATGGGAAAGAAAATATTAATGAAAATAAAAGGATTTTTAATGCACTGTGATGAATTCCAGTTAATGTCTTACTGAGGTTCAGGCTTTTGTTTTGGTACTTTGTTCCAGGCTTGAGATGATTTGTCTGGCAAGGTTGTCTACCTTCTCTGCAGACTCAACATCATTTTAGGTTCGCAGCAAATGGTGCTTTTTGAACAATAAAACAGTTCTTATCCTTCAGCAAGCGAGGGAGAGAGACAGTTCTGTTCACCTCCACGGCCTAAAATCTTCTAAGTTCTTTCAGACAGCATCATGCAGCAACCAAGCATTGACTGTTGTCAGGCCAAACACTATCCCTGGCCAACCCACCATTGCCAGTTAACCAATTGAACGGACTCCCTCCAAAACCGGTTCCTAAGATCCACCTGGTGCCGAAGATTCTGGCTTCTCCTCTCCCAAACCTGAAGCTTGGGAACACAGCGTCTTGGCAAGCAGGCTGTTTTAACTTTGAGTCTTTTGCTTAAAGGCACCTCCCGATTATGGGTCCACGGACCAAAACAATAAAAGAAGTAAATGTGGAAAAAGGAAATAGACAGGAAGGACTCTTACAAAGTATTTAAACTCCTAAACTGATCTCTTCAGTTTTGATTTGATCAGGAGCACTTAAAAAGCATATGAGTATTTATTGTGATATTCTGTACAAATATCTGATTGACACATGCTCATGCAGAACCCTATGCTGCTACTTTAAAACCTATTCTGTTGATTAAATTACTTTGAAATTTTGCCCATCTCTCCACCTTCCCACACCAAACCCAACACGCCTTCCCTTATTTTGGACAAATTGTGCGGAGAGCTTTATTAGGAAAACAAGTTCAGTCTGTGCACCTTGCACGCATGCTGTCTTTATTTTTTCTCGCCTTTTTGGACAAGCAAATGTTTAATCAGTCTGCAAATAATTTTAAGTCCCAATTTCTCATCTACTGCCACCACCACCTCAAGGAATGGGCAATAAATATTGGCCATGAGAAATAAAAAGTACTGTTCGGTAATGGACACTTACTGAGAACACAATATACCAAAAGTCAAACATTGTTTAAAAAGCTGGTGTAACAGTAATGTACTATTTATTGTACTATTAAAGCATATATATATTATATCCAGCTGCTTTTTAGTCGACGTCTGCTTTCATACTTCACGGACATCTCAGCCACCATGCCTTTTACTTCCATTTATTGCACACGCAATTGCAGTTTTAAAGATAAATAACTGATCACCTCTTTATCAGATGCAATAAGTATAGAATTAAATGTACAGTGTAAATATTGATAAAAGATTTAAATGATTGGCATGTCAGCCAGTGATTAGTGTCTAGTGGTAGAATTTGAAATTTTATCTCACTGGAGTAAAATTAGCTATAAATCAGTCTATAGTAATAAAATCTACGATTAAATTGCTAGTAATATTTTTTTAAAATTTATTTTAAAATATGGTTGTGAATCAACTGTTGGTCTATTACAATTCTGAAACCACATTTTTATTAAGAACATATACCATTTAACCTCAGACGAGTGTACTATATTCCTACAGGTCACACTATATGCAATATAGAAACTACAATAGCTTGTTTGGCTTTTCAGAGGAAAGATTACAAATTTTGTCTGTAGTACAGTCACCAATCTTCTCCAATGTCCTTGCTACATTTTAGTGCAGCAGCTGGTTACCGAACTGTAACAAGGTTAATGTTTCTAAACTTAAATTCCATGCCTGTGCAGATATATAGATCTTTTTAATGTACTTTGTTATCTCAAAGCTTCTGGGGAGATTTGTTGAACAATTGTTTTTGAACATTGAAAGGTCTTTCTTGTCAAGTAACTGTCCAGCAAATGGGTACTGGTTTAGTTAAACCAGTCCTTATGGAGTTGTACAGTGCTAATAACTTGGGAAATTAATCACAGGAGAATTGAAAGTCTGAACCGGTATCATTCGGCGCGAAAGAAAATAAAACACAAAAGTTGTTTTGCCAATGGTAATTCTATTGGTCATAAATGGAAACCCAATCCAAGTTATCAAAAAATGGCGGTGGTAATGTGAGTCAACCGCAATTTACACAAATGTTCTTTGGAGGGGTTGTGAGCGAACCTGAATATCCTCTACCATCTCAGAACATTGGACTCTTATTGTAATATTACAGGTGTGAAAAGAGAAAATGCACAGCAGGTCAGTTAGTAACCAAGAATTGACTGTTATCTGAGTTCCTTTTCTACAATGGGCATTCTCACTCAATCTATGTACCTTTTTGGTCAGCTGTGCATTTTCATCACTTCACATCTCCAGCATTTATGGCTTTTCAAATTTAACTGCAAAGGTATGTTTGGCTAGTTCCAACATCTAGGTTGCCTCAACATGATGTCTTAAATACTTCTGCCAGTTTTGAACTATTGGAATAGTCATAATCATGTTGATATACAATTAGTGTAAAGTAGATACCTGGAGCAATTCTCAAACTATTTTATATAAAATTCAACATGCTTGCTAATAAAGTGCCTAGACTTGTTTCCTCCTTTTTTTACTATTTAACTTGGTTTTCAGACGTCTTTTTTGTTTCTTAATGCTGTTCAGCTGAGCTGGGCTTCCAGTATTGGGAATCTCTTCCTGCTGTTTGACATTTGACGGAGCAAACTGTTGTGCAAAATCACTTTGTTTAAATCCAGTTGTGCCAATCACTCCAGTTTCTGCATCCCAATCGAACCCAGTCACTCGGATGAGGTACTTGTAGCTGGTGTATGACCATCCTGGACAATGAACATCAGGTCTATTTGTTCTTACTATTGTGTAGTTGCAGCCAACACGGACCCTTTCACATCCAATTGGCCAGGCTGAAGGCCTCATTGGTCTGTGGTGAATAACAGATTACCAGGTTATTATAGGAGGAAATTGCAAATTACATGATTTAATCCTTGAAAACTGATTGTAATTTTAAAATGTTTAATTGGCATTTGAAACACTCGAAAAATCTAATACGAGACTTTTTAAACTTAACTGCATAAACTTACTGTTCTGAGAACATTAATTCATAAATATCTTGACTGAGGTATTGTGAGCATAGGCGTGTTGGGTGAATGGGACATGGTGCGTGTTAAGAAATGGGCAGCAGAGGTTTGGTGACTGGAGGATAGAATTGTGATATATACCTTTTATATTTTACCTTGGTGTTGAGGCCCGTTTTGGTGTGTGGCCACACTGATTATTTGGAGGGATTCTGATTGTCTTCTATATTCCCAATCCTGTTCTATTTTCCTTTCATCTATTTGAGGCTCACAAATTCCTAGTGTACAAAACACGCACCCACCCCTATTGAATTTGGGTTCCCTTTTTAAATGGAGGATGGAATTCCGTTTTCTTCCTGTACACTATTAACTGGTGCTCTGTGGGTTGGAAGCCCATTAAACGCATGCCAAGCTTGAAAGTGAAGAATGCTGAGGAGTCAGAAATGTTCTGCAAAGTGCAAAATGTGTTGACATCTTCAAAGGTCACTATTAGGTGCTATATTGTAACGAAGATGTGCTTTTCATGCAGAGATACAACATAGGGATATTTCCTACAGGGGTAAGTCGAATTTTATGAGAGTCCTGAAAGTGCACAGGCCAGATTTTCCTGAGCCCAGATGAAGCTTTGGCCAAATGTATCACAATTGTGTAAGGCAGGTTGGATAAATGGGAGGGATTTTATTTGTTTGTACATGACGTTAGTATCTTCATTTACTGTAACCCACTTTCCCTGGGTTCAGTGCCATTCTCTGGAATTCCCTTCTTAAACAATCTCTGCCTTTCCGCTTTCAAGAAAGCTTCTTGACATCCAGTGGCGTGCAGAGGGGGGGGGGGGGGGGGGGGGGGGGGCGACGGTACGCTGGCCCCGGGCATCCATTGGATGGGGGCAGCAGCGTGAAGAGAACGGAGCGCGCACCGCGGTCGGCCAGAGCGCGCCTGCGCACCGCGGGTGGCTGGAGCGCGCCTGCGCACCGCGGTCGCCGCTGGTGAAGAGGCGGCTTTGCACTCGGCGGCTGGAGCGTGAACAAAAAGGGCGCGAATTCTCCTGAATCGACGGCAATCAATGCCACCATAGGTGAGTTTTATTTATTCTTTATCTTTATCTTTTGATCCATTTTTAAACTCTTCTCTGCACCCTCTCTATAGTTGTCAACTTACTAAACTGTCGTGCCCAGAATTTGACATTTGGGCTAGGGGCACCCATTTGGGACAGAACCAGTATTTTATAAAGATTCATCATGGCCTCTTAACTTTTGCCCTCTTACCCTTTATACTTAAAGCCCAGGGTCCTATAAATGGGAGATTCTCAGAGACAGGGACAGCACGGTAGCATGGTGGTTAGCATAAATGCTTCACAGCTCCAGGGTCCCAGGTTCGGTTCCTGGTTGGGTCACTGTCTGTGCGGAGTCTGCACGTCCTCCCCGTGTGTGCGTGGGTTTCCTCCGGGTGCTCCGGTTTCCTCCCACAGTCCAAAGATGTGCGGGTTAGGTGAATTGGCCATGCTTGATGAGACTTGGTGCTAAAGCTTTAGAGAAATGAAGATGGAATTTGATTTGAAGAAGTTCAACGTTTTGAAGGATATTGTGGCTGAAATGAATGCGATACGTGCTGAATGGGCTGACTGAGAAATGTGTGAGATATGTCTTTGTATCTGCTATGTGTAATTTATCGGTCATATTATTGCAATTTTCCTGTTAATTCATGTTTAATTTACGTTGATTTTGGTGTGATTGCTAATATAAAAGTGAAGTCTTGTATATTGGTCTTAGTTGGGTTGTTTATAGTTTGTTTCCACAAGGGTCATAACAGTATTTCCATGACGTTGCTGCTCTTATCCTTCTCCATGGGGGTTGCGGAGGAGGGAGGCACAACTTTCGAGACTAACATCTCACCCATTGCTGCAAAGCAAAATGACTGAAGAAGAGAACAATATCCCTAGAATCCCAGCGCTAAGGGGAAATTGACTAACTCTTACAGCGCAATTTAACCTCAGGCAGCCGTCCTATACCTTAGAGATGACAAAGATAAAGAGGTCAGTGAATAGCTCTAGAACGGGTGCAACTACGTTTTCTATAGGTTTTTTGGTGATATTTAATGAAATATTTACGTGGGGCTTTGGGGCATACAATCAAGATTTGCCCCGGGCATCACCAGACCTCTGCACGCCACTGTTGATATCCATTGTTCTGACAAAGCTTTTGATCACTTCTAACTCCTGCATTGTAGCTTATTGTCCAATCATTTAATGTATTTCCCTCATCTCCACTCTGCTACAAAAGGGCCTTGTGATCTTTTCCAATTTGAGCATTTTATAATTCCAAGAGTTTTGCATTTGTACGGGGGTAAAGATTGGTTAGGGTCTAAAAATGCTTACTCACGTTTCACATTCTTGGAAGAGATCTTTGCCCAATTGCAAACAGCGACAAAGTTTACAACCCAGAGATGGTGTTTCCTGCCATTGATTTCCCACCAGGCTTGGTGAGCAGCGGGCTGCAGAGAACACACGTGCATTAAAATAATCTCATTCAAAACCAAATTATAACATCATTGTATCAGCTTGGAATCTTATTCAGGAAGACAGTACATTGTGTAACTGCATTAAGAATCAAGCTGTAATGGAGTCATATTCGGGACCAGTTTGTATAATACACTGCACCCTTACCTCTTATTGCCACAGAGGGAATGCAACGAATGTTGATCAGACTTGTTCCGGGGATGGCGGGACTGTCTTATGAAGTGAGATTGGAGAAATTGGGCTTGTATTCTCTAGAGTTTCTAAGAATGAGACGTGATCTCATTGAGACTTACAAAATACTTATACGGGAATAGACAGACAGGGTAGATGCAGAATAGACAGGGTAGATGCAGAATAGACAGGGTAGATGTAGATGCAGATAAGATGTTTCGCCTGGCTGGGGAACCAGGGTCACAATTTCAAATAAGGAGGAAGCCACTTAGGACCGAGATGAGGTGCAATTTCTTTACACAGTAGTTTCTGAATCTTTGGAATTTTCTACCCCAGAAGGCTGTGGAACCTCAGTCATTGAGTATGTTTAAGGTAGGGGCTGATACATTTCTCATTAACAATTAAGGGTTATGACGATAGCGTGGGTAAAAGGCATTGACGTGTCCAATCAACCATAATTGTATTGAATGGTGGAGCTGGCTTGATGGGCTGAATGGCCTACGACTTTTCCTATGTTTCTATGTAACCTTTCCAGCCTGGAATGCTTGGGACCAAGTCATTTCTGGACTTTGGAATTTTCGGGATTATAGGATGATGTTAGAATGCCTTACAAATAAGTGTAAATATTTACCTGAAGCATAAAACAGTGATAAAATACTATAAATAAAATTAATAAACATTATAAAGCAATAATAACAATGTCCTTGTAAATCTATACTGCATGTTCCGTGACCCCTGAGTTGTTTGGCCTACTCAAAACATTTCCAGATGACTGTTGTTTCCGAACAACAAATTTCCAGAAGACAGAGGTTATGGTCTAATGCAATTGTATTGGGATCTTACCGGATAGGGGATCACATACTAAGATGTTCTGCTTCTGGAGCCAACACAATTGGGGTTGCGCTCGAGGATGGATCATATTAACTGGCAAATTTAGGATCTCTGTTCCAGCCACTGTTAAAATGTTAGTGCAAGTGCTGCACTGTTCAAACAAGGACCAATGTTATTACGTCAAACAGTATTTTACACGACTGAGACGATGGTCTTTTATTCTTTGAAAGATTCTTTGCGATCTTTCATTAATGACACCACCCTTCTGCTATGCTTCTCCTTTGCACAGCTTTGTGAGGCTACTTGCCCTGGTTTCCACTCTTCCCTTCTTGATCATAGCCAGAGCATCTCTTGTAATGGTTTCTCCTCGGAACTTGAAACTACCACATTAGTCTCTCAGGAATCTAACCCACTTCTTCCCCTGCCTTCATCTTCATTGTTAACCTGTAGCAACATAATCCCGAGCCTTGGGGCTAGCTTCCAAGTCTACACCAATTACATCCAGTTCTACTCTCAATGCTGTACTACCTCTTTGCTACCAGTGTGATTCTTCAGCATCAAATCTTGGATGAGCTATTCTTTCCTCTCACTAAATATTGGCAAAGAGAAGTCATCATCTTTGGCTCCAAGCACAAACTCATCCCTTACCCGTGACTCCACCCTCTCCCCAGCCCGTGCAGCTTTACCTGTGCTGTTCATATGGACACCCTGTTTAAATTTCCAACTTTATATCCTTTCCATCATCACGAGCTAACTACTTCCACCTCCATGATATTGTCCACCATTGCCCATTCCTCAGATCATGTAGCTTTTTTTTAACAAACAATTTTATTGAGGTATTTTAGGCATATAGAAAAAGTGACATTGTACAGTACAAAACAAAGTCAAGACACAAATTACAAAATAAACATAGTGCAAACCACGGCTCTGTTCACGCACAGACCTGCGTCAATATCCCCCTACTCTACCCTACCCTTGAACCCCCCCCCCCGCTGATGCTTACTCCTCTGCGAAGAAGTCAATAAATGGCTGCCACCTTCGGGCAACCCTAGTAGCGAACCTCTCAAGGCGAACTTGACTTTCTCTAGGCCAAGAAAGCTCGCCATGTCCGATAGCCATACCTCAGCCCTTGGGGGCTTTGAGTCCCTCCATGCTAACAGTATTCGTCGCCGGGCTACCAGGGAAGCAAAGGCCAGAACATCGGCCTCTCTCTCTTCCTGGACTCCCGGGTCCTCCGAAACCCCAAAGATTGCCACCTCCAGGCTCATTACCACCCCAGTTTTCAATACCCGGGACATAACATCTGCGAATCCGTGCCAATACCCCCTGAGTTTAGGGAATGACCAGAACATGTGTACATGGTTAGCCAGCCCTCCGGCGCATCTAACACACTTGTCCTCCAGCCCAAAGAATCTGCTCATCCGGGCCACCGTCATGTGGGCCCGGTGCACGACCTTAAACTGGACCAGGTTGAGCCTGTCGCTTGTTGCGGTCGTGTTTACTCTGCTCAGGGCTTCTGCCCAAATACTGTCCTCCAGCTCCCCCCCGAGCTCCTCCTCCCACTTAAGCTTCAGGTCCTCGGTCTGCATATCCTCAGCTCTCATTAGCTCCTTGTGGACGTCTGAAACTCTACCCTCTCCCACCTCTCCCCTAGAAACTACCCTATCCTGCCTCACCTTCAGCGGGAGACGTGGGAAGGACGGCACTAGTCTGCGTACAAAATCCCTCACCTGCAAGTGATCCCTCCCTCTCGCCAGCCCAAACTTCTCCTCCAGCGCCCTCATGCTCGGAAACAGATCATGTAGCTTTGACACACAGAGATTCAATGTTCTCCCGGTAAGCAATGCTCTAGTTTTGCATAGTAAGATCTGCACCTGATCCCCTGCCAGTATCCTCTTTTGCACCATTATCCTTGACTTCACTGAGACATATGGAAATCCAGTCCTCCAAAACCTCTATTAAAATGTTCAGTCTTGTGTTTAAGTCCCCCTCACGATGTTGTCCCCACGCTTATGGAGTTATAGAGATTTACAGCACAGAAAGAGGCCCTTTGGCCATCGTATCTCTGCCGGCCATCGAGCACCATATCTCCAGCTTCCTCCAGCCACTCTTCAGTTTCAAGTCTATTCCCTCTCCCACAGTCACTGGTTGTGCTGCCTTCACCTGGATGGACCTCATGCTATGGAATTCTTTCCATTAACTCCACAAACTTACATCTGATCAAAGGTCTGGTCTCTCTCCCAACATTTCCCTCCTTGGCTGGGTATCTTTTTGCTTATAAGACTGAAGCATCATTAAAGACAAAAATATAAATGCATGGCATAAAAAAAACTCGTGACTCATTTTATAAACATTATAATTCTTAAACGAAAGAGGCAGAAACTCGAATAAAGACAGTTTTAATCACATATCCTGTTTTATTTTCCCTTCCTGTGTAAACTCCCAAAGATCCCGTTTGGAACTAGGAGACAATTTCTCTTTTTAATCGGTTGAAACTTGCTTCATATTTTGTTCCTTCAGTCAGTTGAAGTTTAAACATGTTGAGATTCACCCATAGTGAGAGTGAAGAATGCCACGATGACCACAGTGGTCCATGAAGAGTTAGGAGAAAGGCTCCAAATTGAGAATGCAGAATTAATTTTAGTTACATTTTATGCTCTTGCAATCAAGGGCTATGGGGAATGTGGAGTTGAGTATTATCATATCAGACCAGTCAAGATCTCATTGAATAGTGGAGCAGAATTCATGAGCTGAAATATCTACTTCTGTTCTTAAATCTTATGGCATTATAATTTTCTTTCACTCTGGGTCACAAAAGGGTGGTTAAGTATTATGCCTTTAAAATCATCTAAGTTACAGTGCAGAAGGAGGCCATTCGGCCTGTCGGGTCTGCACCAACCCTTGGAAAGAGCACCCTACCCATTCCACATCTCCACCCTATGCCCGTAACCCAGTCACCCCACCTAAACTTTTTGGACACTAAGGGCAAGTTAGCACAGCCAATCCACCTAACCCGCACATCTCTGGACTGTGGGAAGAAACCGGAGCACCCGGAGGAAACCCATGCAGACACAGGGAGAGCGTGCAGACTCCACACAGACAGTGACCCAAGCCAGGAATCGAACCCGGGGCCCTAGAAAATGAAGAAAAACTCTCCCATCACCCAGTATTAGTTTATGGCTGTGAAGAAGTCATACTGACTTGAACTCTGTTTCTCTCTCCACAGATGTTGCCAGACCCTATGATTTCCCCCCCCCCCCCCCCCCATCAGCATTTTCTGTTTTAATTTCAGATTTTCAGCAGCCGCATTATTCTGCTTTTCTTTTAGTTTTAGGGTGCAGTGGGACAGCACATCTTGTCACCAAAATGTAGTTTCCGCTTTCCAGCATCGAGTCAATGTGGACAAGGAAATGTTGTCTCTCTGGATAGAGGGCCTGTTCCCCAGCCTCTATAGCAGTGCATTGGCTCAAACACACTGTTCAATTCTGATAACTACACAGAAGGGGCGGGCGGGGGGGGGGGGGGGGGGGGGGGGGGTTAGCAGACGCTTCAGAGAAAGGATGGCAATGTGGGTCAGGCACATGGTGGGGGGGGGGGGGGGGTGAGTTAACAGGAAGGATGACAACATTTCCAGCTCTGCCTTCTAGGAAGAAGGGGACAAAGTGGTGAGGTGGCACGGTAGCACAGTGGTTAGCACTGTTCCTTCACAGCTCCAGGGTCCCAGGTTTGATTCCCGGCTTGGGTGACTGTGCGGAGTCTGCCTGTTCTCCCCGTATCTGCGTGGGTTTCCTCCGGGTGCTCCGGTTTCCTCCCACAGTCCAAAGACGTGCAGGTTAGGTGGGTTGGCCATGCTAAATTGCCCTTAGTGTCCAAAAAGGTTAGGTGGGGTTACTGGGTTATTGGGATGGAGTGGAGGTGTGGGTTTCGGTAGAAAGAGCTTCCAAGGGCTGGTGCAGGCTGGATGGGCCGAATGGCCTTCTTCTACTCTGTAAATTTTATGATTCTCACTCGGGGCACGTATAATTGTAAAATATTAAACCCAGAAGATCTGCATTACACCAAGGCACAGGATGGAAATGGAAACAAGTGAAGGCAAAATTGAAACCTGTTCAGAAGAATTTCTCTAGTCAGTGACAAACATTTGACTAATCCGTGTCTGGGTGAAGGAGATACTCGTCCAGCCAGATGCTAAAATGGGGCATAATATCACTGAGCTTCGGCCACAAATCCTCAATGTTTAACCTTTTAAATTGCATTTCTAAGAAAGTGTTATTCTACACGGCGGTGCATGCTATATACATGCAGCACTATTCCTACTTTCCTGTTCAAAGGAAGATTCACTAATGTTTGCTATCTTCCATCTGGGTTCCCCCAGGACGGGTCTGTTTTTTAACAGCAGAACTCAAATAGAATTCAGACCTTTCTAACAATCTGGACAATTCCAGCGATCGAATTGATGTATTCCAGACCCTGGACTTGCAGTTTACTCGGAAACACTGAGCTACTGTATTTAGCGATTAAAGTTGCCCTTTCCTCGACAGGTCACATTAAGTTGATGCTAAATTTCCAAACTTACTCAAATCCGCCCCCAGCAGCAGCCCGTGCGCCGTCCGTCCCAACACACACAGCATCAGGTACACAAGCACCCGGAAAATGGTCATTTCGAGCGATCACTGAGCAGGGAGACTGGGGAGAGGAGTTGGAGCCTTGTGATTTGTTGCAGCGAGGTTGATTCTCTCTGCTTGAGGCTTGAGAGCTTTTAAATATCTGAACAAGGCTCTCAGGTTAGGGCTGTTACATCATCGGAATGTCTGATCAACCAAAACAGGAGGCGTCTGGAGGTAAACTGACAAGGCTGAAATGGGATTTGGAAGGGACGGCCTTCCCACATCATTTGACCGTATTTTAAAACAGCGAAGTCACTAAACAATGGATTTTGTTTGCTATTAGTCTCTCTTGACTAAACTGTAGAATTCCCTTGCTCTTAACTGAGATCCATCAATCCCTGCCTTCAAGCGACGAGCCCAGTTAATGAAACTACAAAGTGTGAATAATGGTCTGGGCACTTAACGACCGACAGGTTTGACATTTGCAACCAAAGCTATCCAGTAAATCGAGTCAGTTAACTTAAGGAAAATACCTCTTGAGGGTAGCATTAAAGTTAGGACCAGTTTTGCAACATCCAATCAATTATGTAAAACTGTAAAATTGCTGAACATTGTATTATTTTGTCTATGTATGTGGAAATAAATGCAATTAAGATCGAAGTTCATCGAAGTTCAACTTGGAGTTGAATTTAGCAGCACTTTCTCATTTTGAAAATAGTGGGATTCATCTGATGTGAATGTCAACGTTTCAAAAATGTTTCACCTGTTTTACAATAAAAATGAAACTTCCTACATATCAGAAGACATGGGTGTGCAATCTATTGGCCACAGCAGCCGTTTAATTCATTGTAGTTCTTGCTCATTTGCTATCCAAAATGAAGTATACCTACGGTAATATTTGAGCAAATATTCCAGTTAGATCTCTGGCCAGTCCATTATTTCCATTATTGAAACTCTATGATTGATGTTTTGAGATGAATGCTGTCCCCTGATCATTACACAAATATAGCAGTAGGATAGTTACTCAAATATTAGAAGTAACCTTCTGCAATATTCATCCATTTTACGACTTAAACAAATGGAACATTCTTGACTTTCCATATTTAAAGTAAAAGTAAATAATCTTTATTGTCTCAAGTAGGCTTACATTAACACTGCAATGAAGTTACTGTGAAAAGCCCCTAGTCGCCACATTCCAACGCCTGTTCGGGTACACAGAGGGAGACTCCAGAATTCTCAGCTGATACGGGAATTGAACCCGCTCTGCTGGCCTTGTTCTGCATCATGAACCAGCTGTCTAGCCCACTGAGGGTTTTTGACACTATCCTCTGCAGTGGAGTCGGTACATTCAGTGCTGTCAGGAAGGGCTCTAAGATTTTCACCCAGCCACAGTGGTAATGTAGTTCCAAGTCAGGGTAGTGGATGTATTAAGTAATGAAAAAGAAAGAGGATAGGAGAACAAAGAAAGGTACAGCACAGGAACAAGCCCTTCGGCCCTCCAAGCCTGTGCCAACCATGCTGCCCGTTTAAACTAAAGCCTTATACTTCCAGGGTCCGTATCCCTCTATTGCCATCCTATTCTTGTATTTGTCAAGATGCCCCTTAAACGTCACTATCGTCCCTGCTTCCACCACCTCCTCCGGCAGCGAGTTCCAGGCACCCACTACCCTCTGTGTAAAAAACTTGCCTCGCACATCTCCTCTAAACCTTGCCCTCACATCTTAAACCTATGCCCCCTAGTAATTGACCCCTCTACCCTGGGAAAAAGTCTCTGACTATCCACCCTGTCTATGCCCCTCATAATTTTGTAGACCTCTATCAGGTCGCCCCTGAACTTCCTTCGTTCCAGTGAGAACAAACCAAGTTTATTCAACCTCTCCTCATAACTAATTCCCTCCATACCAGGCAACATCCTGGTAAATCTCTCCTGCCCCCTCTCTGAAGCCTCCACATCCTTCTGGCAGCGTGGCGACCAGAATTGAACACTATACTCCAAGTGTGGCCTAACTAAGTTTCCACGCAGCTGCAACATGACTTGCCAATTTTTATACTCAATGCTCCGGCCAATAAAGGCAAGCATGCCGTATGCCTTCTTGACTACCTTCTCCACCTGTGTTGCCCCTTTCAGTGACCTGTGGACCTGTACACCTAGATCTCTCTGACTGTCAATACTCTTGAGGGTTCTACCATTCACTGTATATGCCCTCCCTGCATTAGACCTTCCAAAATGCATTACCTCACATTTGTCCTGATTAAACTCCATCTGCCATCTCTCCGCCCAAGTCTCCAAACGATCTAAATCCTGCCGTATCCTCTGACAGTCCTCATCGCTATCCGCAATTCCACCAACCTTTGTGTGGTCCACAAACTTACTAATCAGACCAGTTACATTTTCCTCCAAATCATTTATGTATACTATGAACAGCAAAGTCCCAGCACTGATCCCTGCGGAACTCCACTAGTCATAGCCCTCTAATCAGAAAAGTACTCTTCCATTGCTACTCTCTGCCTTCTATGACCTAGCCAGTTCTGTATCCACCTGATCCCATGTGACTTCACCTTTTGTACCTAGTCTGCCATGAAGACAAGGCAAGAGAAAAAAAGGAAGAATTAATAGCTTAAATTATCTCTTGATTTTTCAATTTCCTTTTGCTTTGCTATTTAACAAAATAGGATTTAGGAGCGGGAGTCAGCCTTTTGAGCCTACTCCGCCATCCAATAAGATCATGGCTGATCTGGTTGTGTTAGCAACTCCAATTTTCCACATGCTCCCAATAACCCTTAACGCCCTTGCCTATCACAAATCTGTCTGACTCTGCTTTGAGTAAATTCTGGAGAAGAACATTCCACACACTAACAATCATTTGAGAGAAATCTCAGTTTTAAACAGTAGACCTCTTATTCCTAAATTGTGTCCCCTGGCTCTAGGCTCTTCTACAAGTGGAAACATCCTCTCGGCATCCACCCTATCAAATCCCTTCAGGATCCTATGTTTCAATAAGATCACCTCTCACTCTTCTAAACTCCAGCGGTTATCGACCCAACATGTTCAATGTTCCTTCATACGATAAGCCCCTCATCCCAGGAAAGGGGTGAGTAAACGTTCTCTAAACTGCTTTGAAGACTCCATTTGTCTTCCCAGACTTCCAGACATACCTCTGCCCCTGTTTTAGATACCTCGGGCCCCAAATTTGTGATTCCAGCCCTTCTGTGGTGTTCCCCTAGAGCCTCTCTTTCCATTTACCTACTAATCCATTGCCCCAGTGCCATGCTTCACACTGTTGAAAACCCCACACAGAATTAATCAATTTCTCTCTCACTCATGTATGTTGTAGGTCCATGATATCATGTGTCCCACCTCAGCTAGGTTGGAGCTCTCGTTCAAAAGGGAAATAAGGCAGATGCTCAAAATCTGAATTAAACAATGGAAATTCAGGAACTATTCAGTAGGTCATGCAGCATCCATGGAGAGAGGAACAGGGTTAACAATGTTTCAGGTCAATTACTTTTTTGTCAGAATTCAGAACTCCATTCTGACAAAGGCTTTGATCTAAAACACTCCCACTGTTTCCCTCCTCACAGATGTTGCCTGACCTGTTGAGTATACCCAGCATTTTCAGTTTCTATAACAGAATGAAACTATCATAGATGGATGAGAAGTAGTTTGGGAGTATGCGATTTTGGGGTGATGGGGGTGGGAAGTACACAGGAAAGATTGGGGGAAGGTAAGAGACAGAAAGAGGGAAATAAATGAAGAATGGTGACCAGAAAATGAACAGCAAAGAACCAAAAGAATTAGTGGAAGAGAAGCAAAGACACATCTTCAAGAAACAATTTTATTTTGACCAGTCAAGAACACCACAGGATATCCGCTAATTATATTTTAAAAACTGTAATTGTATTCAGGGAATTCTTTAAACATTTTTTGCTAGTTTGATTTTCCAAATTAAAATAATTCAGCCCTGCAGCAAAGGGCAATAAAGTTTAGAAAACCCATACTGTGAAGTTTTACCGCTAACATTCAGGAGCAACATTTTATGGTTCATTGGGACAGAACACAATTGTTTGGATAGGACAAGGCCACAATGTCCAGTAATTTCTGTTTCAATAGAGCATTGTACCCAAATAATAACTCTACAGCATCTCCCAGGAGTAATTGTGTGAAGTGACCAAAGATTCATTTTGCAAAGCTAAATGTCACATTTTCTACTTTCAAATGACACTGTGACTTCAAATGTTCATTTTTCCTCCCATGAACAGATTCACAAAACCACCATCTGTTAGAAATTCTTTATATATAAAAATAAAAAATTCTCTTGTACATATGTAATCTATTATATATATAAATATATATAAAATGTTTCTGTGCGCAAAAGCTGTAACAATTAGAATTGGACAGTAGTAACTATACTTTAGTGGCTGAAAGAGCAGATAGAGTAGGATAAAGTAAACAAGGGAAACTTCTATCAGATATCAAATGCTCAGCGCTGCAGAAAGCCTAAGGGGATACAGGAAGTGCACGGAATTAGGAAAGCAAAGAGAGTGGACAAAAAAATGTTTCTAATTTCATGTAGTAAAATGAAGAAAAACCTAAAGATGCTTTATAGGAGAAGGATAACTAAAGAAAGAGTAAGGTCAATTAGAGACCAAAAATAAAGCTTATACATGAAGGCAGAAGACGTGGACTTTGTTCTCATCGAATACTTTTTGTCTATTTTCATCAAAGAGGGGAGAATATTTTGGTTCAGAGGTGCAGTGGAAAAGATTGGATTATGTAAGTATAATAAGAGAGGAAGTTTGAGGGCTTTAGCATCCTTAAAAGTGTATAAATCATCAGACCTGGATGAAATGTATCCCAGGCTGCTAAGGGAAGTAATGGGGAAGTCACAGAGGCTTTGACTATCATTTTCCAATCCTCTCTGGCTACAGGCTTGAGCTCGAGGTCTGGAGGACTGTTAATATTGTACCAATGTTTGAAAAGGGAGTGTGGGACTGACAAAGTAGTTATAGGTCAGTCAGTCTAACCTCAGTGGTGGGTGGGCAGAAATGAAACAATTCTGAGGGAAATCCAGCATCTCTGCAGCCAACTCTTTTTGAATCCTAGCCGTCAGGTCCCAGGAAGTTGTTGGATTTTAGTCTCTTAAGATTCTCCAATACCTTAGCTCTGCGGATATTGATTTTCCTAATTTCCTCACTTGTTTTAGCCCCACGTTTATTGTCTATGTCTGTGTTGGAACCTGTGTCTTCTACTTGAAGACAGACACACAGAGGATGGAATTTTCTGATTCTTCAGCGAAGGGGCCTCACGGTAGCATGGTGGTTAGCATCAATGCTTCACAGCTCCAGGGTCCCAGGTTCGATTCCCGGCTGGGTCACTGTCTGTGTGGAGTCTGCACGTCCTCCCCGTGTGTGCGTGGGTTTCCTCCGGGTGCTCCGGTTTCCTCCCACAGTCCAAAGATGTGCGGGTTAGGTGGATTGGCCATGCTAAATTGCCCGTAGTGTAAGGTTACTGGGGGGATTGTTGGGTTACGGGTATACGGGTTACGTGGGTTTAAGTAGGGTGATCATTGCTCGGCACAACATCGAGGGCCGAAGGGCCTGTTCTGTGCTGTACTGTTCTATGTTCTATGTTCTATGTGTCGTTTTGGGCAGGGAAAGTGATGATGTCATTAGCAGGTTGTGCCTGATTTGTAGGCACTAAACATTTTTTCCCCATGGGTTTGATGTCACCTCCGTGGTGGGCGGTCTCTGATTCCCCAGTCCCACCATCAGCTGAGCGCTTCAATCAACAGGGGGGGGGGGTTCCATTTAAAGGCTGCCCCAGTGTTCCCCACCCACTTCCTCATGGGCCCAACAAAGAGAATGGCTACAAGGACGTCTACACCAAGGTTCTCGCAGGACTTGCTCAGCAGAATGCTGGATGCCATGGAGGAGGGTTGTCACATCTTGTACCCCCAGAAGGGTAGGAGACCATCAAGCAAGGTCACCAACCCTGCATGGGCAGCGGTGGCAGTACTGGTAAGTGCCAGCTCCCCGCAGGAGGATAGGCATCCATTGCTGCAAGAGGACAAATTGTGCCCTCTGTTCAGCCAAGGTAAGTCACTCTTCTCATCTATCACTACTCACCTACTCACATACCCATCACACATTCACAGGGGGCTCACCTACTGCCACCTTAGGAGACACCACTCCCTCTCCCACACACTTTTTCATCTCCCCTGTGGCTCGTCCCCTCATCACATCCCTGTTCCCACTCACCAACCAGACGTGCCAGATCTCCTTACCTTTTGCCCTGGCGTGTGTCCTGCTTACACCCTTCCCATCTATTTTCATGCAGGACAAGCTGGCACATAGTAAACAAAGGGTGATTCCAAATGGGTGGAGGGATGCCAAGTTCAAAATCCTTTTGCAATTCAAGGAGAGAGCACTCCAGTTGGCCAGGGAGGAAGGTGACCACGCCCTCGCCGAGGATGAGGTGGGAGCCAGAAAAAAACAAGTGAGGACGCCATTATTCATCACACCAAGCTAACGTGAGTCCTGCCTCTTCTTCATGAACACCCATGCCATGCACTAATGATATCTCCCTTTTCTGGAAGGCACATCAGTCGTCCACCTCGGACACTAGCAAGGATGTATTCTCAGATGTAAAGATCAAAAAGGCATCACAGCTTTCACCCACACCCTCCACAACGCAGGAATTGATACCTTGGTGGGATTCAGTTTTACAAAAGTCTTAGGGTCACAATTCAGTGAGCACCACACTCTCTCTTTGATCCACAGTAAGTGGAGGCAGGGATGTCCGAGGGACCCGGCATTCGGCATACTACTGGATGCTGGGACTCAGCTGAGGTCCTGTCAGACGATGTGACTCTGGACTTTGCCGTGCCTCAGTTGCTGGAGTTCAAACAGCAACGTTGGGAACATCAGGAATGTATGTCAGCTACACTACTCCAATTGAAAGGTCAAATGGAGGAGTCCCGATGCCTGCTGTCTGAGGAAATCATGCTGATGCTCTAGAGGCAGCCAGGTCAACAGTGCGAGGGTGGAGACCTTGGGGCGAGACTTCTGTTCTGCACTGGTGGAGAGCATAAACTCCATGGTGCAGGCACTTGTGGGCATCCTCGAGTGCTAATGCCAGAGGAAGACGGGACATCTTGACCTCACTCCAGCTGCCTTGTTATGTGATGGAGGAAGGCAGGAGCCCTCAAGCACCCTTAGGGAGGATGAGAGGCTGGTGCGTAGCCTGAGGGCTTTCCACCCAGGAGACTCTGGGACTGCCGAGCCTATCTGACACCCCTCTTCCTGTGACCGAATCATCTCCAGGCCCACAGACCAAGGAGGGTAGCACCAACACACAGCATCACCCCAACAGGAGGCTGGATCCTCCAGATTTCATCATGGTCCACTGAAAGGCTGGATGTTCACCCCAGAGCCTCTTCCATCTGCCCTCCGCAAGGCTGCCAGCTTATTGGTTACCATTCCCTCAGAGTGACAGAACACATCAGTCATGCCAGGGTTTAAACTAGTATGGCAGGGGGGTGGGTATCGGAGCAATAGGTCAGAAGGTAAAAATATTGATGGAGAATTAAGAAATAGGGCCACTATGGCCCTGAGGAAGAGCAGACAGGGAGATTTGGCTGAAACCAGCAGGACTGGTGGCTTGAAGTGCATTTGTTTTAATGCAAGAAGTATAATAGGTAAGGCAGATAAACTTAGAGCTTGGATTAGTACTTGGAACTATGATGTTGGTGCCATTACAGAGACCTGGTTGAGGGAAGGACAGGATTGGCAGCTGAATGTTCCAGGATTTAGATGTTTCAGATGGGATAGAAGGGGATGTAAAAGGGGTGGAGGAGTTGCGCTACTGGTTAGGGAGAATATCTCAGCTGTACTGCGGGAGGACACCTCAGAGGGCAGCGAGGCTATATGGGTAGAGATCAGGAATAAGAAGGGTGCAGTCACAATGTTGGGGGCTTACTACAGGCTTCCCAAAAGCAAGCGGGAGATAGAGGAGCAGATAGGTAGACAGATTTTGGAAAGGAGTAAAAGCAACAGGGTTGTTGTGAAGGGAGACTTTAACTTCCCCAATATTGACTGGGACTCACTTAGTGCCAGGGGCTTGGACGAGGCAGAGTTTGTAAGGAGCATCCAGGAGGGCTTCTTCAAACAATGTGCAAATAGTCCAACTCGGGAAGGGGCTGTACTGGACTTGGTATTGGGGAATGAGCCCGATCAGGTGGTAGAAGTTTCAGTAGGGGAGCATTTCGGAAACAGTGACCACAATTCAGTAAATTTTAAAGTGCTGGTGGACAAGGATTAAGAGTGGTCCGAGGGTGAATGTGCTAAATTGGGGGAAGGCTAATTTTAACAATGTTAGGCAGGAACTGAAGAACACAGATTGGGGGCGGATGCTTGAGGGTAAATCAACATCTGACATACAGGAGGCTTTCAAATGTCAGTTGAAAGGAATTCAGGAACGGCATGTTCCTGTGAGGAAGAAGGATAAATATGGCAAATTTCGGGATCCTTGGATAACGAGAGATATTGTAGGCCTTGTCAAAAAGAAAAAGGAGGCATTTGTCAGGGCTAGAAGGCTGGGAACAGACGAAGCCTGTGTGGAATATAAGGAAAGTAGGAAGGAACTTAGGCATGGAGTCAGGAGGGCTAAAAGGCGTCATGAAAAGTCATTGGCAAATAGGGTTAAGGAAAATCCCAAGGCTTTTTACACATACATAAAAAGCAAGAGGTTAGCCAGGGAAATGGTTGGCCCACTGAAGGACAGGGGGGGAAACTCTATGTGTGGAGCTAGAGGAAATGGACGAGGTACTAAATGAATACTTTACATCAGTATTCACTAAAGAGAAGGAATTGGTGGATGTTGAGTCTGGAGAAGGGTACGTAGATAGCCAGGGTCACATTGAGATCCAAAAACACGAGGTGAAATGAAAATCGCTTATTGTCACGAGTAGGCTTCAATGAAGTTACTGTGAAAAGCCCCTAGTCGCCACATTCCGGCGCCTGTTCGGGGAGGCTGATACGGGAATTGAACTGTGCTGCTGGCCTGCCTTGGTCTGCTTAAAAAGCCAGCGATTTAGCCCAGTGGGTGTTGGGCGTCTTGAAGAATATTAAGGTGGATAAGTCCCCAGGCCCTGATGGGATATACCCCTCCTGAAGGAGGCATGAGAGGACATTGCTGAGGCCTTGACAGAAATCTTTGGCTCCTCGCTGTCTTCAGGTGAAGTCCCAGAGGACAGGAGAATAGCCAATGTTGTTCCTTTGTTTAAGAAGGGTAGCAAGGATAATCTAGGGAACTACAGGCCGGTGAGCCTTACATCAGTGGTAGGGAAATTACTGGAGAGAATTCTTCGAGACAGGATCGACTCCCATTTGAAGCAAGTGGTCGTATTAGCGAGAGGCAGCATGGTTTTGTGAAGGGGAGGTCGTGTCTCACTAACTTGATAGAGTTTTTTGAGGAGGTCACAAAGATGATTGATGCAGGTAGGGCAGTGGATGTTGTCTATATGGATTTCAGTAAGGCCTTTGACAAGATCCCTCATGGCAGACTGGTACAAAAGGTGAAGTCACATGGGATCAGAGGTGAGCTGGCAAGGTGGATACAGAACTGGCTAGGTCATAGAAGGCAGAGAGTAGCAATGGAAGGGTGCTTTTCTGATTGGAGGGCTGTGCCTAGTGGTGTTCCGCAGGGTTCAGTGCTGGGACCTTTGCTGTTCGTTGTATACAAATGATTTGGAGGAAAATGTAACTGGTCTGATTAGTAAGTTTGTGGATGACACAAAGGTTGGTGGAATCGCTGATAGCGATGAGGACTGTCAGAGGATACAGCAGGATTTAGATCATTTGGAGACTTGGCGGCGACATGACAGATGGAGTTTAATCCGGACAAATGTGAGGTAATGCATTTTGGAAGGTCTAATACAGGTAGGGAATATACAGTGAATGGTAGAACCCTCAAGAGTATTGACAGTCGGAGAGATCTTGGTGTACAGGTCCACAGGTCACTGAAAGGGGCAACACAGCTGGAGAAGGTTGTCAAGAAGGCATACGGCATGCTTGCCTTCATTGGCCGGGCATTGAGTATAAAAATTGGCAAGTCATGTTGCAGCTGTATAGAACCTTAGTTAGGCCACACTTGGAGTATAGTATAATTCTGGTTGCCACACTACCAGAAGGATGTGGAGGCTTTAGAAAGGGTGCAGAAGAGATTTACCAGGATGTTGCCTGGTATGGAGAGCATTAGTTATGAGGAGCGGTTGAATGAACTCGGTTTGTTCTCACTGGAACGAAGGAGGTTGAGGGGCGACCTGATAGAGGTCTACAAGATTATGAGGGGCATAGACAGAGTGGATAGTCAGAGACTTTTTCCCAGGGTAGAGGGGTCAATTACTAGGGGGCATCGGTTTAAGGTGCGAGGGGCAAGGTTTAGAAGAGATTTACGAGGCACGTTTTTTACACAGAGGGTAGTGGGTGGTTGGAATTCGCTGCCGGAGGAGGTGGTGGAAGTAGGGACGATAGTGATGTTTAAGGGGCATCTTGACAAATACATAAATAGGATGGGAATAGGGGGATACAAACCCAGGAATGTAGAAGATTTTAGTTTAGACGGGCAGCATGGTCAGCACAGGCTTGGAGGGCCGAAGGGCCTGTTCCTGTGCTGTACTTTGTTCTTTGTTCTTTGTCTCGTTGGTAATGAGGAGGTTTCCCACAATGGCCAGGACCATCATTCAAACAAATCATCGTGAATGTCTGATCCCAGCACATGGAACCCAGCGCCTAGACCCTTATGAAAAGAGTGCATCTGCCTCTGGTGACACTGACCCTCAGGGGCACACCTTCCTCAGGAGGAGCCTAGTTCAGGGGAAATGAAACTGTCATGCAACATCACACCAATATTGCTCTGGTCAATGAGAGTACGCGAACCGCCTTCAGCCATAAAAGAGTCATTCACAGTATCTCTTTGAGGAACAATGCACAATTCCCAATGCAAGTCATCACCATCCTCCTGCAGCCATTCCCTTCCCATGACATGGCTTCCTGTAGCAAGACGGGAAGTGACATCAGTTTGAGTGGACGTAATCACTGTCCCTAATCCTCGTTATCCATGAAACAGGAAGTTATGAGGGTGCCCCACGCTCTCCTGCCCCTTTTGGTCAACAGCCACTGCCTGATGTCTGACCTCCTCTCCCTCCAGGACTTTATCTTCCTGGCCCACATGCTGCTAATCCACTCCTCCTCAGGCAGCTGCCCACCCCGTTGAAGCACCAGGTTGTGCAGGGCACAGCAGACAACCACGATGCGTGACACCCACTGTGGACTGTACTGCAGGGCTCCCCTGACCAGTCCAGGCAATGGAACCGCATCTTCAGCATTCCGATGGTCTGCTCCACCAAAGTGCGACTAGCAGCCTGAACCTCGTTATATCCGGACTCTGCTTAGCTCTGTGGCCTCTGCACAGGTGTCATCAGCCACATCATCAGGGGGTATCCTTTGTCCCCAAGGAGCCAACAATTAGCCATTCTACTCCTTCAAAAATGTCAGGTATCTGAAAGAGGCTAAGGATGAAGCTATCGTGAACACTCCCCAGGAACTTAGCACACATGGAGGATGCACTTTGTGTGGTCACAGACTAACTGAACATTGAGGGAGTGCAAACTCTGGAAGTTGATAATAATAATAATAATAATCTTTATTAGTGTCAAGGCTTACATCAAAACTGCAATGAAGTTACTGTGAAAATCCCCTAGTCGCCACACTCCGGCAGCACCTGTTGGGATACGCTGAGGGAGAATTCGGAATGTCCAATTCACCTAGCAGCGTATCTTTCGGGACTTGTGGGAGGAAACCGGAGCACCCAGAGAAAACCCACGCAGACAACCACGGAGAGAACGTGCAGGCTCTGCACAGACAGTGTCCCAAGCCGGGAATCGAACCCGGGTCCCTGGCGCTGTGAAGCAACAGTGCTAACCACTGTGCTATCGTGCTGCCCCATGTGAATGCAGTCAATTCCCTGCATTGTGGGAAGCCTCCAATCTGGGAGAATCACATGGTTTGTGTGTCCTGGCTAGCCTGACCCCGGTCCAGATTGATGTAACTGTGAGCCCAAGCAAAGAGTGCATCCATCACCTCCTTGATGCACTTATGAGCGGAAGCCTGTGAGCTGCTGAAAAGATCATTGGTGAAAGGACCCAGATGCATGAAAGCTTAGGGCGACTGTGACTTTGAAAGCCACAGGAGTGGGTGCCCTCCAAGCTCATGCAGCGCCAACTCCTGAAGAAGATGGCACAGATGACCCACCATGTCCTTGGACAGGCAAAGTCTTCACCAACACTTATTCTCACTCATCTTTAAGATGTTAGGAAAATAAAAATAGTTTTAAGGGATTTATATTTGTATTGGTAAACATTAGAAATAAAGTATAATTTTAAGTGGGTTTAATTTGATGTTTCTGTGCCTGCAAGGGTAAAAGCAATAGTTGGATTCATGCTGGACAAATGTATTTGTATTTGAGGGGGTTGGCTAAGTTCCGACTGTGTTTCTATTGTGCTTAGAAAGGGCTACAGTGTGAACAATAAATAAACCAGCAGTGGTTGCTTAGCAACTTGGACCTTGTAAGGTAAATAAGCTTTTAAGTCTTTGTTTATCTAATTCATGGGCAGTTGGAGACTGCTAGTGAGAGAGAAGGTAGCTCTCGCAGTTCTGCTGGAAGCAGTTGGTTTAGAAGGCTAGAGTGGGAACATCTCTCTCAGCTTTAATAGAAGAAAAGCCATATTATGGAGTTACGGCTAAGAAAACAATTGGCAGAAATATAAAGTCCATCTAGTTAAGGAAACTAGAGAAATGAAGAGAAGTGTGCAAGAAGTCTGGAGTTAAGTGGACAGTGCCCAAGGTTTTGTTCAGAAGAATTTAAGGAAGAGTAAACAAAATGTCCTGAGTTCAAGATACAATTGCAGTGACCCGATTTAAAGTGCGACAGCAACCTTCAAATATCTGATGTCATTTTAATACAGTCTGGGAATCAAAAGTTAAAGTAATTGTGAGCAGTTTGCACAGCAGTGAAGATGGGCGGCATGGTAGCAGAGTGGTTAGCACTGTTGCTTCACAGCATCAGGGCCCCAAGTTCAATTCCCGCTTGGGTCACTGTCTGTGCAGAGCTTACATGTTCTCCCTGTGTCTGCTTGGGTTTCCTCCGGGTGCTCCGGTTTCCTCTCATAAGTCCCGAAAGACTTGCTTGTTAGGCAAATTGGACATTCTGAATTCTCCCTTTGTGTACCCGTAGAGGCGCCTAAGTGTGGCGACTCGGGACTTTTCAGAGTAACTTCATTGCGGTGTTAATGTAAGCTTACTTGTGACAATAATAAAGATTATTATTATAAATAAATCCTAAAGAGGTTGGTGTAAAATCCTGGATTGGATTCATTGTTAAAAGTTAAAAGTTAAAAGAAGCTTTGTTTAAATGTCATTTGGAAAACTGGTCTGGGGTTTGGAATGCAAACCGCTAAGGGAAAGATTCTAAATTGTGTTTTTGTGAGTGAAGTTTGGAAATTCACATGTAAGCATCTGGGGGCATTCTGAGGAGAAATCCACAGACACAAACTCGGGTTCAGAGTGGATAGTGCATTTGCCCATAGTCATCTTGTGTGCTTCACAAGGACTTTGTGTTAATTAGACCATTGTAGATTTGATTTACTTTGTAATCTGTGTTAATCCTAAAACTTGTGTGTGATTGTTAAACTAAGGGGGTGTAAAGGAGTATTACATAATAATCTAACTTTCATGCTTAATAAATACTTTCTCCTCATTGTTAAATCTAAATAGTAGCCCTGTGACTCTGTTCTGCTACATTTTATTTAAAAAAAGTAAAGTTATGATGGGGGATTGTCCACCAGCAGGATTCTCTGTTCCACTGGCATCGTACCCACACCCGGGGGTTTCCCGTCGGCATGGGGTGGCCACAATGGAAAATCCCATTGGCAGATGGAGAGAATGAAGAATCCCGCTACCGACGAGGGCACGCTTCCCAGGAAAATGCGGCTGGCAGACCGGATAATCCCGCCCATGGTCTATTGAGCCGGTGCTCCATTCTGGGATCTTCCTGTCCAGTTATCACATCAACTGGGTTTGTAACAAAGGCCAGGTGTTGTCTGTGGATCTTGGGTGATAGAAGGCACCCCCGGGAGGCCGATCTCTGGGGTCCCTCTTGTCCTCGGGGTTCTATTCCTGCCTCTGGAGAGCCAGGAGCCTTCATTGATGTTCTCTCTGCACTCAAAGCATGAAAAGAGTGATACCCGGTTCCACAGGCTCTATATCTCTCATGCTACTCACTGTAAGGGAAGAAATGGAGAGAGTGAAAATTGAGAAATCACCTCCATAGGTTGACCATTTTCTCATTCATCCCCGGTAACAGTTCTGAAGGTCACTGACTACAGTGCTAGCTACATTGAGGATCATTACAATCCCCCGGAATGGACAAGACCATGACACACTTTTCCCACCTAGTATGGCTGAGGGGCCACAGCTTTGAAAACCCTCCTGTCTCCAGAGCTCTCATGTGAGGTGCAGGTATTTGCCCCTTGTTAGGCTCACTGTTAGGCACTGTACGCAACCAAGGGGGCAGAGGAGGACCCTGTAAGGATGGCACAGCACCCACATCAAATGGAGCAAGGTGTTCTGCTGAGACTTATAGCCTTTGCCCTTTGCCGGGGAACATGTATGTGCATGTTCTCTCAGCAAGTGCTGAAGGCAAACTATGGCATGCACTGAATGGGGAGGTCAGTGTACAAAGAGCTAACTGCTGATTGGTAATCAGTGGCACTCATACACATCAGTTGTGTGTAAGTGGGCATAATTGGCTCATTGTAAAGGAATGGTAATAGACTAGTGGCTCAATGAGGTATGATCACTGATGTCATGCCTCTCTATGCTCAATCATGAACTCACAGGCAATCCCCCTCCCCTATCTTAGTGGATCCTTCTGGCCTTACCTAATACGCATCCACCAGCCCAGGCTTCGCTTTTCAGTCTCATGACCCTTCAATAAGGCAGAGGCCCATCAGCTGAAAATTTCAGCTTATGTTGGATGAACATTAAAAGTGGCTTCTTGGTGTTGAATGCTTCCCTCATTTCAGAGTTCACACCATACCCCCTTCAATCAAAAAGACCATTTCCCCTCTGAGCCCCCATGCCTCTTCCACCCTCCCCAGCCCATTTGCTCACCACCTCTGAGTAAAAAGTCAAGCATCGCAACCCTCCAAACCCCCTAACAACCCACAACCTCTGTCGCCATTGCACTTCCCTCTCCACCCCTTGAACGCAGAGCTGGCTGCTCTCCTGGTTCCCCAAACCCCATTGCTCAATTGCCCTCACCCTCTCTGCCCTGGGGTGTCATTGGTGGGCCATGGTGAACTGTATGCTCACCTCCAAACTCCCCAGTTTCCTGTTTTTACACAGCTGTCATGAAGCACCCTGACGTGACATCACTGAGGGCGGAGGATTGCTGTGGGGAGGCCATCTAATGATATTTAAATAAATGAAATCCCGCTGGCGCAAATCACGTTTTTGGCCTCTCGTGATATTTTGTGCCCCCATTACCAGTTGGGACCACAGCAAACGGGGGTGCCAAAACACAGCCAAAACGTTTGTCCAATGCCTTCAGCATTTCCTCGTTCCCCATGACAATATCTCCTGTCTTTGCTTCTAAGGGACTAACATTAACTTTGAACGCCCTTTTTATATACTTACAATACCTCTTCCAATCTGTTTTTATATTTCTGACAGATTTACTGTCATATTTAATTTTGTCCTTTTTTATTAACTTTTTGGAGGCTATTGATGGTTTCTAAACAACTCCCAATCTTCACAATTGCTAGTGTCCTTTTGCAACATGTTAAGCCTCTTCTTTTCATCTGTAACTTTCTGAGTGAGTCACAAACGGGTCCTACTGGCTGAGTTTTTGTTTTTGCTGAACTTTTGAATTTTTTCTTTAATTGTCTTCCACTGTTTATTTATTTCGGTAACCGTTAGTCTATTTACACAATTAACCTTAGACAATTCTCCTCCCATATCTATGCCACTGGCTTTATTTAATTTTAAGATTTTTGTTTGCGATAGGAATATCTAATTTTCAAGTTGCCATGCTGCAAATTTTATTTGTTCCTATGGGTGGAATCTTACAGAATTTGGCAAAGTGTCAGGTTGAGACCAAAAACCAACGTGTAACTCTCCTATTACACAGACCAGTTTTCTCACTAAATCTTGAACCTCTTAGACAAAAAAAAACAAATGAACATGGTTTACGCCATCACTCTGGTAGGGCATGGTCTCATAGGGCCACAACTGGCTCCAAAGAGATTGGAGTGCCATGCTTAACGGGCTCCCCGATCAGCACTGCTGCATAATGGCCCCCTACCCCTGTCATGGACATATCAGATCACCCCCCCCCACCCACAATCCTCACTGGCATCCTATCCCCCCCGCCACATTCACCGCCGGCGTTGAACCTCCCCAGCAACACCGCAGAAGTACACTTCCTCCCACCACATATCAATTGATCTCACCCCCATGGGGTTTCCAATAGGACCCACCCCTGGAATTTCCCTCTTGCATAAGTTGGCACTGTCAGGCTGGTGCCAACCTGGCAGTGCCAACCTGGCAGTGCCAACCTGGCAGTGTCTGTCTGTGATGGGGGCTGTACCAAGGTGCAGTACATCGGTATGACCCCCAACCACCTGGGGACTATACTTAGCTCTACATACGCAGAAGGATCTCTTCGACTGCTTCATGTCTCGCCCAACCTGTTGAAGTATGAATATTGTCCCGACATCCTGGGCTAGTGTGCGGTCAATTCCAGCCCCACTTGACTCGCAGTCACAACACAGGTGAAATTAGGTTTTATTTAAAATACCCAAGGTCCTTGGTTGAGTCCAATAAACTACGGTCACCAGGTTTGTAACTTTAATACACAAGCAATCTTTTATTCGGTACAGTATTATAATTAAAGGTCAAAAAATATAACTGATTGTCTGATTCTCCTTCCCCAAATTCATCTCCTGAGTCACCCCACTCTCCACACACAGCCACACACACAAACTACACAGAGGGGGAAGGGAAAGAAAAATATTAATAAAAATAAAAGAATAAGGAACTTTGACGTACTGGGATCACTTCCAGTCAATGTCTTTCTAAAGTTCAGGCTTTCATTTTAATATTTCTCCCTTCTAGGTTTGAGATGGTTTTCTCTGGCAAGGTTGTCTACTTCCTCGGCAGACTCAGCATCATTTCAGGTTCAGAGCAAAGGATGTGCCAGGCATTCACTGCTTTCAGAACAATTGAGCAATTCTTTCACTTCAAGCAGGAAAGAGAGAGTGCAAATATTCCTTTCACTTCCAAGATCTAAACACTTCTGCCAAGTTCTCTCAGGAAGCGTCATGCAGGAACCAATCACTGACCGTTGCCAGGCAGAACAGTGTCTCTGGCCAACCCACTGGTTGCCAGTTAACCAACTCCCTCCAAAGCTGGTTCCTAAGATCCACTTGGTGCTGGAGAGTCTGGTGTCTTCTCTCCAAAATACATTGTCCTGGCAAGCAGGCTGTTTCACCTTCAATCTTCTGCTTAAAGGCAGATCCCGGTTATGGGTCTATGGACAAAATAATAAAATAAAAGAACCGGGAACAAAGGAAACAAACAGGAAGGACTTTTAATAAGGACATGGAGAGTCCACACTGAATAAAAATAAGAACAAAGTTTTATTAACAAGCGAGATATGTACATTTCCCTGTGGACCCCTCCTGAGTTCCTCTCTGGTCAGTGCCTTACTGACCGACATTACATGCCCTGGGTAATTGGGTTACTCAACTCTTCGTGGGGGAGCTCGTACTCCGCAAGGAGCACGGGGCAGACAAGCATTCCCACCCCGCTTGTCCCATGTGGGATATTACAGGACTGTTACAATATTTTGTGAGGAGCATCATGTGGTGGGGGTGTTTTGCATTTTGCAAGCACGGGCTGGTCGGGTACGGCCTGTACCTTGCCCACCGCAGACAGCAGAAGGGACAAGCTGTTTTATATTATCCACTAGTCTTTTGGATGTACGGCCTATACACTGAGCATCACACTGACACCGAAAGTCATATCCCACATGTGTGAATGATTTCTTTGCATGTCTTAATGGGCTTCATCCTGCGCTCAAACTCACCTCAAAATGGAGCAGCCAAAATGAACTCCTTTTCCATTGAGATTCTGACAGTTCCCTGCGCTATAAGATCGGCCTTATTGACAACCTTGGAAATAGGACCCACGCCATTTTCTCACTATGCTGACATTTTGCGGGATAATGGCTATCCTGACCACATCAGTTGAAATGAAATGAAAATCGCTTATTGTCACGAGTAGGCTTCAATGAAGTTACTGTGAAAAGCCCCTAGTCGCCACATTCCGGCGCCTGTCCGGGGAGGCTGGTACGGGAATCGAACCGTGCTGCTGGCCTGCTTGGTCTGCTTTCAAAGCCAGCGATTTAGCTGAGTGAGCTAAACCAGCCCCTATTTCCAGTTGTATATTACGCAAACTCAGGAACGGGCCGAGGTCTGTCATTTTCGGCTTTGGAAAGGGCCCAGTTTAACTCTGATTACCCTGGAAGTTCAAGGTATCTCAAACATTTGAACAATAGATGAAGCTAGCGGTTTTGTGCTGCTCCTATGCAGCAATAGCATGAGTGGTATTCGCCACGAACAGACATTACCATCCAGCCCGCGCTTGCGAAATGCAAAACACAGTGTCCACTTGCCAACCAATCAGCAACCTCTTACAGTGTAACGGTGTTGTTTCCTCTGACATTTGAATTCTTGTGGTTGCCCTGATGAGTACAAGACACAAAGCTTCAACAAATTGTCTTTTTTCCAGCAACACTCATGTTCTGTACTACCAAATGACAATAATTTTATTTCATGATGGAATATGGGCGTCACTGGCAAGATCAGGATTTATTGTCTATCCCTTTGTTGCATTGTGAAGGTTAGAGTGGGAATGGTATCGTTCCGAATTAGGGTGGTATGTGATTTGGAGGTGAACTAACAGATAAAGATGTTGCCATCGGCCTGCTGCCATTGTTCTTCAAGGTGATAGAGTTTGTGGATTTGGAAGATACTGGCTGGAATTCTCTGGCCCTTCATGCTGACGGGATTCTCTGGTCCTGCGAACAGTGGATCCCCTCCCGTGGGTTTCCTGGCGTTGTGGAGTGGCTTGAATGGAAATGACAGTGGCGGGAGCAGAGTATCCCGCAGCCAGCAAATGGAGTGTCTCTGCCTGCTGCCGAGAAACAGGGCGTGACCGGAGAATCCCGCTCACTGTTATATCAGCTGTGGCAAGTTATTGAAGTGCACATTGGTACACATAGCTGCCACTGTGCCAGTGGTGGTGTGAGGTGGTAAAAGGAGATTGCTTTGTTCTGGATGGCGTCAAGCTACTTTTGGAGCTGTGCTAATCCAGACATGTGGTCAGCCTTCCATTATATTCCTGACTTGTGCCTTGTGAATGGTGAAAATGCTTTGGGGAGTCAGAAAGTGAGTTACTCACAGCAGAATTCTCAGCCTCTAACCTGCTCTTGCAGACCTACTCCAGGACTCTCTGGTCTGCCAGCTGTGTGTTCCTCGGGGCCCTCACGGTCTGCGGGATTCTCTGTCCGGCCACCTGACAATGGGATTTCCCATTCTGACTACCTCACGCCGCTGGGAAATGCACAGGTGAGGGTGCGCTACCGGAAGAATGGAGAATCCCACCGATGGACAATCCCGCCCGTAGTGTTTCACGGAGGATTAAGCAACCTGACTGGAGCAGGATCTTCTGGGACTGGAAGTTCGCGCCGGTGTGAATGGCTGGAAAATTCTGTCCAGTATTTCTCTGTCTGGTCCAGTTAAGTTTCTGATCAATGGTTACCACCTTTCCACCCCACTGCCCCCAACCCCACCTTGATAGTGGGGGATTCAGATGGTTGAATGACAAGTGGAGATGATTAAATGCTCATTTGCTGGGCATGGTCATCGTTTGGCACTTGATCATCACCAATGTTACTTGCCACTTGTTGGCCTCAGCATGAATAGTGAACAGGTCTTTCTATGTGCAGGCATAGACAGCTTCATTATCCTTTTTTTTTAAAATTTAGATTACCCAATTATTTTTTCCAATTAAGGGGCAATTTAGCGTGGCCAATCCACCTAATGTGCACATTTTTGGGTTGTGGGGGCGAAACCCACGCAGACACGGGGAGAATGTGCAAACTCCACACGGACAGTGACCCAGGGCCGGGATCGAACCTCGGACCTCAGCGCCGTGAGGCGGTTGTGTTAACCACTAGGCCACCGTGCTGCCCAGCTTCATTATCCTGATTGTGAATGGAACTAAACACTGTACAATCATCAGTGAACATTCCCATTTCTGACCTTATGTTGGAGATCATCAATGAAGCGGCTGAAATTATTTGGAAATGAGGTGAAAACTCTCCACTTGTTGGACTGACACACAAAGGAAAATGGGTTGTTGGAGATCAATCTCTCAGCCCCAAAATCTCACTGCGAGAGTTCCTCAGGGCTGTGTCCGGGATCCAGCTACTTTCAGCTGCTTTAACAATGACCTTTCCTTGGATCAGGGCTCTATTGAAGTCTGGAGTTGAGTGGCTTCGGCAGAACCCAAACTGAGCAATGGTGCACAGTCTGTGATGAGTACATGTCACTTGATAGCACTGTTCAGGACGCTTTCCATCATTTTACTGATGATAGAAAGCAGCAGTAGTTGGTTGGATTGGATTTGTTTTGCTTTTTGTGGATCTTAACCGTCACCCTGGAAACAGATCATTTTGATCTTAGGCTGCATATCATGTTCAATGGACTTATTGTCCTGGATGATCTCTTTTGAATATTTAATCAAGAATCTGAGTTTATAGATAATTGTCAGTACATAGTGCATACGAGAACATTCAAGATAATTACTGACGCATAAATCTGCAGCAGTTTTAACCCAGAAAAACATCTTTAATAAATCTATAATACATTTGGGGCCTCACGGTAGCACGGGGCCTCACGGTAGCATGGTGGTTAGCATCAATGCTTCACAGCTCCAGGGTCCCAGGTTTGATTCCCGGCTGGGTCACTGTCTGTGTGGAGTCTGCACTTCCTCCCCGTGTGTGCGTGGGTTTCCTCCGGGTGCTCCGGTTTCCTCCCACAGTCCAAAGATGTGCGGGTTAGGTGGATTGGCCATGCTAAATTGCCCGTAGTGTAAGGTTAAGGGGGGGTTGTTGGGTTACGGATATACGGGTTACGTGGGTTTAAGTAGGGTGATCATTGCTCGGCACAACATTGAGGGCCGAAGGGCCTGTTCTGTGCTGTACTGTTCTATGTTCTATGTTCTATAACTGGTTGACTTTCATACTTTGGAATTGTATTTATTTTGAAATTGTAATGGGCTGGTTTGTGTGTAACTATTTTCACTTTTCTGTATTTAGAAGTTATATATAAAAAATTGTGAACAATTTTTTTCAACATTAAGCATCAACGACTTTATTTTTGGTTTCGGAACAAAACTAATTTTAGTTTTGGCAACAGGTATAGTCTGGAAAGTGGCTGAGCAAATAACACAATAAATCAAACAACACCATCTGAATGTTTTAGTACCTGCTGTTAAATCTTTCATCAACATTTACAGTAAATTTTTACAGTTGCATACCTGATAGAACTAACTGTGTCATTAATATATCCATATGTTTTTAATATGAACAACCATGTCCAGCTGATTCAGTTGCTTTCCTCTTAACAATATCAGAAAGTTAGATTTTGCAGTGATATCTGTCTTTCTGTGAATTAAAATGCAATTTGTGTGTTATAAACCGATTATCTGTCCATAGTCTAAACTTCTGAGGCAAAACTATGTTATCCTTTCAAGGAACCGCTTTTAGCTTTTTTCAAATATAAGGGGCGGGATTCTCTGACCCCCGGGGAAGGCGTCAATCCCACCCCCGCCGTGTCCCGAATTTCCCCCCCCCCTAGATTCAGCGGGAATCGCGCCCCGCTGGTCGGTGGGCCCCCCGCGGCGATTCTCCAGCCTGCGATGGGCCGAAGTCCCGCCGCTGACAGGCCTCTCCCGCCGGTGTGGATTAAACCACCTACCTGACCGGCGGGATTGGCGGCGCGGCAGGCTCCGGGGTCCTGGGGGGGACGTGGGCCGATCTGACCCTGGGGGGGGTGCCCTCACGATGGCCTGGCCTGTGATCGGGGCCCACCGATCGGCCGGCGGGCCTGTGCCGTGGGGGCACTCTTTTTCTTCCGCCTTCGCCATGGTCTTCACCATGGCGGAGGCGGAAGAGACCCCTTCCCCTGCGCGTGCGCCGGTATGACATCAGCAGCCGCTGAGCTCCGGCGCATGCGTGGACTTAGGCTGGCCGGCGAAGTCCTTTCGGCCCCGGCTGGCGTGGCACCAAAGGAGTGGGATGACTCCGGCGCGGGCCTAGCCCCTCAATGTGAGGGCTTGGCCCCTAAAGGTGCGGAGAATTCCGCACCTTTGGGGCGGCCCAACGCCGGAGTGGTTCACGCCACTCCGACACGCCAGCACCCCCTGCCCCGCCGGGTAGGGGAGAATCCCGGCCAAGAGGTGTACAGACTATACCGCCAGTACTATTCCACCCCGTGTATGTCTGAAATCTTCCTCTCTTCCACTGCTGCAAATATTTAGTAAAATGTTCACCAGGAAACCATTCAGTCCCATCGCCTTTCCGGATTGCATGGAGTTGTTGCACACCATGACCTCCTCCAGACCCAATGGTGCTTCCAGTACCTGCTCCTTTCCATCCTCCACCACCAGGAAGCTAATCCGTCCAGAAATTGTTTGATCTCCGAGTCCCCCTCTGGGGGCTCACATGTGTACAGCCCTTGGTGGAAGGTTCCATAGGCACATTGATCTCTTCTGGAGCTGTGACCAGCCGAACCCCCTCGTCCCTGATCTGTGCTATTTCACATATGGCTTCCTGCTTCCTCAACTGGGGCCAACAAGTGCTGGCCTTTTCACCATGCACATGGGAGATCCACCGTGAACGGCAGAGCTGGCACACCGCCGGCACGGTTGAAATCAGCACCATCTCCATTTGCAGCATTTTCCTCGCCATTCGAAGCTCTACATCAGAGCTGTGGAGCATTGCTGATCCACCTCCAATATGGAGTTGATCAACTTGTCCAACTCCCCACTATCCCTATTTTCCCCCTGATCACCACTTCCAGCGCCTCCAGAATGTGAAGTGTGAGACTTCCCCGTTCTGGCTGCAGCTCATATAGTTACCGATGGTCAGTGCCATCTTTTCACAAAAACACTTATTGACGAGGAGAGCCGGGTGCAACTTCCACGAGGGGTTCTGGTCCCGACCTGGCTCCAGTCTCATACCCACATAATGTAGTGCGTGGTCTGAGATAACTATTGCTGAATATTCAACCCCCAATACCCCTGAAAGCACCGATTTCTCCACTACAAGTAAGTCTATTTGGGAGTACGCCATGTGAATATGTGAGAAGGAGAACTTCCTCTCCCTCGGGTGGCTGAACCGCCAAGGCTGGGCTGTGTGCTGGCCACAGTGCACATGCATGCGGGGTTTGGGGACAGGTGCTCACCCTCTGCACGCTGCTCGGCCCGTCCACCACGATCGGTAGCATTGCTCCGTGGTCAAACTGCTCAACGGCCGGCACAACTCCCGCTTTTACTCCCACGACGTGAAGTAAGGATTGGGAAGTGGTCAGCACTCTGTGATTAAGGTGGATGCAACTCCTGGATAGTGAGATGGAAGCCAGGCCAGATTTGCCAGCGTGGAATAGCGATCAAACGAGGCCAGTCAATACGGCTGACACCAAGAGCAGCCAGGAACACATAGGGACTTCCATAGTGCTGGCACCAGCTGTGCTTTGAACCTAATTTTGTGGCACCACAAGGTCAAATTTAACCATGGTAATCATAAAATCATACATTCCCCACAATACAGAAGGAGGCCATTTGACCCATCGAGTCTGCACTGACCCTCCAAAAGAGCACCTTACCTGAGCCCAATCCCCTGCCCTATCTTCAGAACCCCACACTAAGGGGCAATTTAGCAGGGCCAATCCACCTAACCGTTTTACTGGGCCATTTGGCCCCCCATATATCAGGTCATCAATTGGATCGGGGGCCATCGAGTGTACGTCGATGATTGTTCACCAGAGGCCCTAGGGCTCAGTATAAACCAGCTCACACCAGCACTGCTTTGTCCTGCCGTGGACTCTCCTGTGAAGCTCTCTCCAGCAGATTCAGTTGTGAGATCCTGGCCTGTTTGTGTCTCTGGCCCTTTCTGCCTCATTACAAAATAATCCATCTTCAGTCCACAATCCTGTTCCTTGTTGGTTGGCAGCTACAAAATGGAGGAATCTTTCCTCCAAGATTTCACGCCAAAGAACAGCCGTGCAGGGCGCGTGGCATTAGTGTGCGTGCCGGTCACAATACCTTCTCTCTGCCGCTGCCTCTGGTGGAAAGATTCCATCGTTCGTATTGAAAGCCAGTCACGACTGGCATTTTTTTTTTCTTTGAAATTTTATTTCCAAAACGTGATTTTTTTCACGTTTATGACCTTTTATTATTGAAAATTAAAGCAATTACAGTTGAACATGCACATCGTTACATTAACACACAAACTTTGTTTTGAATATAGTCGCATTTCTTTCGAAATTTATTTATTTAGAAAAAATTACAATCTTGTTTTCACTTTACAAACTCTTAACTTTAGACGAGATGAAGTAACTTGTCAAACACACACAATGTCACAATATTTCTGACTGGTTCCACTACATTGCACTAAATATCCAAGTCACTTCCTTCTCCATTCTCACTAAAAGCACTTCCTGGTTCCCAGAGAGTGGTGACGCAAAGTGAAGACCTGTGCCAGCCGTATTGAACAACCCATTAAGAAGAAACTGAAATCGGAACAATTCAGTATAAAGATGATTTTTTTTTTAGAATTAGAACAGTACAGCACAGAGCAGGCCCTTCGGCCCTCGATGTTGTGCCGATTTCTTGGAGTATGGCTTTAATTGTGCCAGTGCAAATCAGGATGCAAAGCCCATGTGTGTTATTTGCAGGGAAGTACTGGCAAATTAAAGTTTAAAACCATCAAATCTTCAAAGGCATTTGAAGATTAAGCATGGCGAGTTCGAGGACAACCCTTCTGATTTTTTTCAAAGGATGCAATGAGAACTTAAATCATCAGCTGGAGTCCTTAACAGAAATGTAACATTGAATGAGAAAGCACGTGAGATCATGTGGACTGAGCAGGCTAACCTGTCACATTAAAGATAAGCAATAATGGTGCGTTGTGAACATCGGCTGGCGTGGATCCGGAAGGTCCGTCAGTTGGTAAAAGTGGGTCTTGGGGAAAAAAGGTTAAAAAACACTGGCTTCAACATATAGTCCATGAAGTTGAAGCCCTCCAGCCCCCCCGGCAGCTCGACGATCCCCAGGTTTTGCTGTCTGGAGCGGTTCTCTAGGTCTTTAACCTTGTCTTTAGCACTCTCCGCTCCTCCACCAGCACCGCCATCCCTTCCTCCCAGGAGACAATTCGATTATTGTGGCCTCCACCTTCTGAATCGTTGCCCATGTACCTGTATCCGCTGGTCCATCTTATCCATGGCCGCCCCAATTGGGGACAAAGCCCCAAAGCCTCCATTGCTTGTTTGCTTCTGCCAACGCTCTCTTGCCCGACTTCTGACTGCTCACCACACAGTCACCATCGGAAGCCCATCATTTGCCTTCCTTAATGATTGCTGGGCCTGCTTGCCAGCTTTTAGTGACTCATAAACAAGTGCACGCAGGTCCCTTTAATTCTTTGTTTATTGTGTGACCAGAGACTCCGAACATAGGAAAGTAGGAACAGCAGTAGACTATTCGGCCCCTTGAGTTTGTTCCGCCATTCAATTCAATTCAATTAGACCATGGATAATATGGATTTTTCCTCTGCATTTTTCTCCATTATCCCCTTGATCCCCACTGCTCTCTCTCTATTTACATTCTCGTTGTCTGAGGATTGCTAATCATGGCCGATTCCCCATGAACTGCCTCTGCTGGTATGTTATTCGCCCCACCTCTAGCCACCCAATCCCCACCCACTACCCACCCCCAACAATCCATTCCCATGCCCTTACCAATCAAAAGCCCATCATCTCAGTACTGGGAATTCTGACTCAGAATCCACAATCCTTCAGGGGAAAGAGTTCCCGATTTTGACAACATTTTTTGTGAAATAATTCATTCCTGATTTCACTCCAGATGGCCAAGTTCTAATTTTGCGAATGTGCTCCCTTTTCTGGATTCCCCACCCAGGGGAAATTGTTTTTCTGTTTCAAACTGATCAAATCCTTTTCACATTTCAATTGCAGCAAGACACCTTTACTTTTATACTGAAATCCCCTTTACAATGAAGGCCAACGTACCATTTTGCCTTCCTTACTGATTGTTGCACCTCCATGCCAGCTCTTAGTGACTCAAGTGCAAACAGGTCCCTTTAATTCTTTGTTTACTCCATGACTAGAGACTAGGGGCGCGATCTTCCGGCCACATTACACTTGCGCTCAAGTGTAACGAGGCTGGTGAATAGTGGGGAGGCCAAAAACGTGATCCGCGCCAGGCGCCAAACAGTTTGCACAGCTACCGGCCCGCTCCCATAGGCGAAATCAGGATCTTGCCCTAACGTGGCGAGAAACCAATTATCACCACTTAAGCCCCATTTCCATACAATTAACGAGAGTCACCCCATATTCAACGGCCTCCCGTCATCCAGCGACCACCCCAGCAAGTGCTCACGCTGGCACCGATTAGGACTCCTTTTTTAAAAACGTGAACCTGGAGGAAGGGATTTTGTGGGGAGCCGAGGAGGTGAGTTGCCATCTTTGCTCACAGGCAAAGAGCCTGGGGGCACAGAGCTTGCTGACCCTGTGCTCGGCAGGGGTGGGGGATCCTCGACTGGGGCGGGGGTACCCTCCGCAGGTGTAGGCCGGCATGGGAGGGTTGGGGGGGGCGATCGGGGGGCAACCGCTTGTGGCACCACCATGCCAACCCCTGGTTGTGTGTAGCCATTCCGGGGGCAACTTAGCATCCCAATCTGACCGCAATGCCTGGACAGTGTACCTGAACACTGCGGGAGGCAACACCACACAGGCAGCATCAACGTCGGAACACCCAGGGGATGGGACACAGCTCCAGAGGACATCCACAGCCAGAGGGTGGGTGAGTGCCACGAGGAGGGGACCAACGCCCAGTCCGGTTGATCTTGTGAGCAGGTGTCCGGGGTACATGCCTGGGGCCTGGTGAGGGGGGCCCACTGCGGCTGAGAATGTGTGGGCAGGGCGTGTGGAGGGGGATCAGTGGGAGAATGGAGGGTCTGGCGTGGGAGCCACCGCTGTTTGACAATCCAAACCCTCCCAATTCTTTACAGATATGGCAGGGATGTTGGACGCAGAGGTTGCTCTAGTGGATAGCACTGTGGCTTCACAGCGCTAGGGTACCAGGTTCGATTCCCCGCTGGGTCACTGTCTGTGTGAAGTCTGCACGTTCTCCCCGTGGCTGCGTGGGTTTCCTCCGGGTGCTCCAGTTTCCTCCCACAGTCAAACGCCGTGTAGGTTAGGTGGATTGGACATGCTAAATTGCCTTTAATGTTGAAAAAGGTTAGGAAGGATTACGGGGATAGGGTAGAAGTGAGGGCTTAATGTGGGTCGGTGCAGACACGATGGGCCGAATGGCCTCTTTCTGCACTGTATGTTCTATGAAGGGGTGGGTGGAGGGAGGGCTGAAAGGGGAGAGGGATGGACGGAGGGTCATCTGGGGGTTGGGGAGGCTGGATTCTCCCTTGTGGGGTGGGGGTTACGGGGGTGGGTGGGGGCGATGATGGTGTCTACTCACCTGTGCTGCCCGGTGTAGGTCATTGACCTTCTTCCGACACTGAAGGCCAGTCCCCCTGGTCACACTGCCCGAGCTGCCTGCTGCCGCCACCTTGTCCCAGGCAGCACTGGCTGCCTTGCGGCTCACCCTCCAGGACACCGGGGGAAACCCCATCCCTCCTGGGCTCCACCACGTCCAGGAGCCTCCCCAGGCCAGCATCCCCGAATCTTGGGGCCTGTCTCCTCGGCGCCATTGTTCCGAGCTGGCTGGGGTTGGCTGAGCAAGTGCAGCTAGACCTTGTTAGTGGGGGGCTGGCGAGCGCGATCCCGGTGAATCATCTGGTGAGCCGTCACTTGGGGCGAGAATCCCGTGGGGCCTTGTTGAGTGGCCCAATTAACAATAAATAGCATTGCGGGCCTCACTGGGCCGAGCGCCAGGAAACTCGCGGTAAGTCCCCCTCGCTAGCACACTTAGAAATCTTTCCGGAGAATCGCGCTCTGGGAACATAGGATAGTAAGAAGAGCAGTAGATTAAGTCACCCCATGATCTATACTTGAAGGAATAAAAACCAAGTTAATGCATCTTGTCCTCAGAATTTAGGTCACGCGATCATTCTGCGAGATGATTCTGCAAATATCTTTGCTGAGAAACAGTGCCGAGAAGTGATGGGATCTGACCTCGACCCTGTCCTATTTATTTAATCTAATTTAATAAACTGAAATACAGTTTACTACAGAGGTTCACAGCGAGGGACGCAGCAGCTTTACAAACACAGAAGTTTGTGTGGGATGACCTCTTTATTCTTGATTGTAGGATAACCCAGGAGGTGGGCTGAACTTTTCCAAAGACGGAATGTGTTTACGGCTTTAATGCTCCAAAGCTGCTTTTTACTACTTTTAACTGCTAATCATTCGCAGATTTGTAAGCAGCTGGTGCTGTATGTGGTGATTTCTTTTTGTGTGGTGAATTGAGTGACATGTTTATTTTTCTTGTTGGTTTATGTGCACTTTCTGGAAACATTAGAAATATTTCAACTTCACACGCACACGAACATACCCTGAGGTAAAAGAAAAGAGATCAAAAAGGACTGAGGTATTCTGACAGGATTCGTTACATATGGTGAAAGTATCACTGCGACTTTTGGATTGCAGCATTTTACATATTTTGTTGTAAAAGATCACCGGCCATATTATTAAGTCCCATTACACCAGTAATTACAATGTCTACTGCTAGAAAATGACTGGTCTCCAACTGATCTGATAACATAGTATGTTAAATATAACTTCATAGAAACACTGCATGAAAGCTTTAATGTTTGCAGTCTGTTTGAAATAATGATCCCACATTCAGTGAATGCTGAATAATTCTTGAGCTTGAAGACTGTTCTTCACATGTTGGGTCAAGATGCCTCGGACTCTTCAATTTGATTAATTTTGGATTTTGAGACTGAATTAGAGTGAAATTCACAGCATCTATTGCGGTCTATAACAGAGTTTCATTTTATTGCAGTGGGGTTAGGAAAGCATAGAAATTCAGGATCACCTGAAAACGTTTGCAAGGCTCTTTGAGCGGGCCCGTTCCTGTGCTCCCAGATGATAAAAGCAAATTACTGCGGATGCTGGAATCTGAAACGAAAGAGAAAATGCTGGAAGATCTCAGCAAGTCTGGCAGCATCTGTAGGAAGAGAAAAGAGCTAACGTTTCGAGTTTGGTGACTCTTTGCCAAAGCTAACCGACAGATAAAGTGGGAAATATTTATACTGTGGCGTGAGAATGAAAAATGAGTCATAGCCACAGAAACCCAGGGAAACCGGGTGTTAATGGCCACAGAAACCAAGGGGAAAGAGTGTTAATGGCAATCCCCAGAGAGAACAAAAGATGTGAAAGGTCAAACAGCAGAGAAACTAACATCAGAGGGTGAACTGTAGATGTGGGCACAGTAAGAAATCTTACAACACCAGGTTAAAGTTCAACAGGTTTGTTTCAAACACAGCTTTCAGAGCACTGCTCCTCAGGCAGAGCAGTGCTCCGAAAGCTCGTGTTTGAAACAAACCTGTTGGACTTTAACCTGGTGTTGTAAGACTTCTTACTGTGCTCACCCCAGTCCAACGCCAGCATCTCCACATCATGTAGATGTGGGGGGAGGGGAAGGGGAGCAAAGAGGAGAAAGGTGAAGGAAAGGTGGATAAGATTGGTGGGGGGGGGGGGGAATTAAAAAATATATTAAGAAAGAAAGAAATGGTAAAAGACAGTTAAAATCAAACGAAAACAAATGGATCGAGGTGGGGCTGATCATCTGAAGTTGTTGAATTTGATGTTGAGACCGGAAGGCTGTAGCGTGCCTAACCGGAAGATGAGATGTTGTTCCTCCAGTTTGCGTTGTGCTTTACTGGAACATTGCAGCAGGCCAAGAACAGACATGTGGGCCTGGGAGCAGGGTGTTGTGTTAAAATGGCGAGCAACAGGAAGGTCAGTTTCCTGAATGCGCACAGACCGAAGATGCTCAGCAAAGCGATCACCCAGTCTGCATTTGGTCTCTCCAATATAGAGGAGACCACATTGGGAGCAGCAAATTCAGTCGACCAAATTTGAAGAGATGCAAGTGAAATGCTGCTCAACCTGGAATGAGTGTTTTGGGCCTGGAATGTTAAGCATGGAAGAGGTAAAGGGGCAGGTGTTACACCTTCTGCGATTGCATGGGAAGGTGCCATGGGTGATGGGAGAGGTACTGGGTATGGTGGAGGAGTGGACTAGATTGTCTCGGAGGAAATGGTCTCTGCAGAATGCTGACAGAGGGAGTGAAGGGAAGATGTGTTTGGTGGTGGCATCACGCTGGAGTTGGAGGTGCTCCCAGTTAATGCTTCAATCGAGGAGCTAGTGCCACCCGTACTATTCATTGGCTGCACACCTGTTCTGGTGGGGGGTGAAATTGGGCATCTCTGACTTCATTCAAAGGCAGCCCAACTCCTCTTAAAGGGAAGGTGCTCGTTGGCTGCAGAAAATAGGGAAACAGTTGCAAGCATTGCAGATCAGGGCTGCAGGTTCTCCATAGCTCCTTGGGATGCCCTGGTCCAGGCACTGCACAGGAGGAGAGGAATCTTGTTCACCCTCCTTGGGACCAGAACAACTTCGAGGCAGCACCTCCTGCTCGTGGGAAAAGGTCGCTGAGGTGGTCAATGCCAGGAGCTTTGCCCCAAAAACTCAGTTGAAATGTTGGAAATTGTTCAATAATCTCACCAAGGTTGTCAAGGTAAGAATCTTGCTTGCTCTGCTCTCACCTCAATTCTCACCACCCATAATATTCCTCTTCCTTGCTTTTCTTCTATAATTAATCAGACTTCACTTCACCTCCTTCTCCGCATATTCACAACCTCAACATTGTTGCAGCTTTCATTGGGCCATACCTCACATCTGACATATTGTAGGTGAGCTCTTCATCCGTGACAGGAACATTCTCTAAATATCCACAAAAATTATCCCTCATACACTCACTACGGAGAAGGTTCTCAGAGGGGAGACTGCCACTGGTTATGCTGCTCACCCTCTTTCCCATTGAAGAAAACATCTTGGCCACCATGGGCAGGGGTCGAGTCATCACCATGGCGATGAGCAATGCAGGAGGAGATGGTGCACAGGCTCTCTTCACACCATAAACTTCTTACATTTATCTCACCCTACATATTCTGTATGACAAATTTCAGATGTTTTCACCATCCACTAAGCTTTCTTTGTTCTCCCTTAGCATAAAAAGTTCACTCTTTTCTTCTCTTTATTTCAGGTGCTGACAACATGAAGACCCCAGCCATTTCAGGAAGAGGAGACAAGCTTGCCTAAAGATGCAGCATGACTTCATCTGACCTCATGCACCAGCTCAGAGACTGGTGGGTTTGGTGAATAGTGTTCATGTGGTTAATCGCCAGCCACAACTGTGCAAGAGCTGGTGTAGGGGGAGAGAATGCCATGCCTGCCACCTCACCACAGAGCGTGATCGCACACGAGCTGCTGCAGACGACTCAGTTGCTGACAGGTTACTGAAGAAGGCTGATGGGGATATATCAGGAAATGTTGGATACATTGAGTAACCTGTCATGAGTTTGCGCATAGGTGAGGGAGAAGTCCAGCTCGAAATTGTGTCACGGCTTTGTGTAGAACATGGAGACCATTCTGTCCAACATGGACCGACCATGAACATCATGATGGAACCTCTGACAGCTTGCATGACAGCTACCACTGATCCAATGGCTGCTGACTTGGCTCTGGGATCAGAGTTGGCTGGAGTTTCCAGAGTTAACTACATAAACTTTGACATGGACCAGACCCAACAAGATGCCCGGACAGCAGGATTCTCTGCCATCGGCCGTTCCAGGGGGTAATAGATGGCACGCATCTCCATCAGTGGAACTTAATGAAGCTGGTGGAGGATGCCAGGGAGGATCGTAAGAGATGGGATACACTGCACTTAATGTTGGCGGGGAGGGTCGAAGTGGTGTAAATCAATATTCTGCCAAGGTTCTTATTTATCTTTCAGGCTCTCCCCATCTTTATACCAAAGGCCTTTTTCGGAAAGTGGACACGGTCATTTTGGACTTTGTATCAGCGGGGAAGGTGCCAAGGGTGGGGAGGACCCTGCTACAGAGCCACAGGCAGCGGGGGGGGGTTTGGCGTTGCCGAACTTGCTTCATTATTATTGGGCGGTGAATGTGGACAAGGTGCGGCGGTGGTGGGATGGAGAAAGGGTAGAGTGGGTTAGGATGGAGGAAGAATCTTGTAAGGATCTAGTTTGAGGGCTAGGGGGACGGCAGCGTTGCCAATGGCTCTGAATAGGTATTCAGGGAGCCCCGTGTTGCAGTCCACAGTGAAGATATGGGGCTGGATTCTCCGTTTCAGGGACTATGTCCCCATGCCATCGTGAAAACTGTGGCCTTTCATGCCAGAAAAACTGGCATCAAATAGCCACATATTCACAGCTCTGCAGGGGGCTAGCGGGGACCTGTCGTGAAGCCCACAGCTCCAGCTGCAGATTCAAGCCTCCGCACTTTGGGTCAGAGGCCTCGCATGCGCACGACAGCGGCCTCCAGCGGCTGCGCCGTGCTCCATGGCGGACTCAGACCGCGGAGCTGGACTGTGTGAGGAGTGCCCCCGATCGGCCGCGCGCCCAACCCGGACCGCCTGCCCAAAAATACCTCAGTCCTGTATGAGACACTCCCGCCCTCCATTCGGCCCACCCCGACCATGGTGGTCGTGGACTGAGTCCACAGCTGCCATGCGAGTGCCTCAAATTGCAGGACCAGATTAGATCCACGCCATTGGGACTTCGGCCGGCCGGGCCGGAGAATAGCGGGACGGTCCTCTGGCATTGCCCTCAGGTGGGTGATATGTGGCACGCGTACTTCTCGGGTATACCGCTTTTCGGGGCCCAGAGAATCGATGAACTGGCGCCAGCCCAGATTCCATGCGTGGAAATGGATTCTCTGCCCCGGGGCCGGACACGATTCTGGAGACATTTTAGGGTGGAAGGGATGTCGGTGTTAACGCCGCTGTGTGAGAATCATGGGTTTGAGCCGGGGGGGGGGGGGGGGGGGGGGGGGGTGGACAGTGTATACAGGAGGTGGAGGGAAGTGGGGCTGGTCAAGGTGAGGGATTTGTATTTGGAGGAAGTCTGGGGGAGCTAAGGGAGAGGGTAGAGCTGCCAAGGGGTAGTGAGTTCAGGTATCTACAGGTTAGGGACTTTGCACGAAAGGTCTGGAGGGGGTACCCTAGGTTGCTGGGATATACCCTGCTGGGGCGACTGCTACTTCCGGATGTGGAAGGGAAGGGAAGAATTGGCGATATATAACAATATAAGTGGCTGGGGGAGCAGGGAGGCGAGCGGGTGGTGAAGATCAAGGAGAAATGGGAAGCGGAATTGGGAGGAGAGATCAACTGGGGTGTAAGGAATGAGGCACTGTGAAGGGTAAATGGGACCTCCTCTTGTGCAAGGATGAGCCTGATACAGGTTAAGGTGGTGCACAGGGTGCATATGACTCGAGGCAAAAATGAGTGGATTCTTTCAGGGGGTAGCAGATGAGTGCGCGAGGTGTGGGCGGGGGCCAGCGAATCATGCGCACATGTTTTGGGGTTGCAAAAAATTGGGAAGATTCTGGGCTTACATTAACACTGCAATGAAGTTACCGTGAAAAGCCCCTAGTCGCCACATGTTCGGGTACACAGAAGGAGAATTTAGAATATCGAATTCACCTAACAGCGCATCTTTCAGGACTTGTAGGAGGGAACCGGAGCACCCGGAAGAAACACACACAAACACGGGGAGAACATGCAGACGCCGCACACAGTGGCCCAAGTCGCGAATCGAACTTGGGACCCTGAAGCTGTGAAGCAACAGTGCTACCCACTGTGCTACCATCTTAGCCAGGATAGTGGAGGAGGGAGTGGATCCGGACCCTTTGATCGCGATATTTGGGGTTTCAGAGAAGCCGGAGCTCATGGAGAGGAGGATATCCGATGTTGTGATCTTCACCTCTCTGATTGCAAAGCAGCGAATTGTACTGGAGTGGTGGTCGGCATCGCCACTGGGGGTAGCGGCTTGGTTGGGTGACCTGTACGACTTCCTGCGGTTAGAGAAGATAAAGTATGAGTTAGGTGGTTCTGCAGGGGGTTTGAGAAAAGGTGGGGGATGTTTGTGACCGTGTTTGAGGAGATGGCCGTCACAGGGGGTAGGGAGGGGTGAATGAAAAAGGGAAAAAATCTGTACAGACTGTGTAGTTGATTGCTGGGAAGTATGTTTCCCGGGGTGTTTATTTGCTGTAACCCGCTTTGATACATGTTTGTAATAAAATACATTAAAAAAAGATAGATGACATGCATGTCACTAGACCGTCAGGGAGTGGCCTACATCAACAGAGAGAGGATCCACTCCCTGAACGTCCAGCCCGTGTGCGACCACCACTTCTATATCATGCACAGGTCGACCCTCCGGGAGACGCCGGACCTGGAGAGGCTGGAGGATGAGCCCAGGGTGGACCCGCAGGACCAGTTGGAGGATGGGGTATAGGCGGCAGTGGCGAGGGTCAGGCATGCCCGGAGGGCCTGGGAGGACCTCATCCTCACCCGCTTCACATAGGACGTGGCCTCGTCCATCACCCCCCTCCCTCCACCATCCCACATCCCCCCCTTTCCCTGGCCTGCATTGCGCCAACGTTTTTTAATGCTGTGCATACGTCCCCAAAATGCCCTATTCCCCCAATGGTACTCCGGCACCTTCCCCACCCCTCCAAACCCCTCCCCACCCCTTCCCCCCTCATCACATGCTCCCCCACTTATCCCTACCCCCCTTCCCCACCATTGCCCTTTTAGTGATCCTCGACCTGCTTAGCCTTCCAAGCTCTATTGCTGCGTCTAGGTGTGTCCCCAGGATGCACATCAGAAGTGGAGGCAGCCTGATGCCTACCATGTCCCGGGGACATCCTCTGGGGGCCAGAGGGCCCCGGCACACTTGCCAGCAACACATGCCTTGCTGTGTCACTCTGTTCTGGGTACTGACTCCGGGACACACCATTGTCAGGGATATGGGTCTCCAGGGAGCTGGTGGCCGCTATCGTCACTCTGAAGGGTGGCTTTGGGTTGGCATCCAGCATCCCCTCCTCCCGGTGGGTGCCCATAGGGCCCTGGGGTTCACCTCGGGATTGAAGGGCAGCTGGATCGAGCCCCAGCTGCCCCTGAATCATCTGGTTCTGCAGCCCTGGCGGCTCCCCATGGTCTGCAGCATCGTGTCGACGCCCTCGGCGATGCTCCTCAATGACTGGGACATGCTCTGGAGGGCCACTGCAGTGCCCTGGGACATGCTCTGCAACGCCTCATCAAGGTCTACCTGGGAATGGGACACGTCTCCCAGCGACTGGGACACGATGTCGAGGTGCTCAGCCATTGCCGTCACTGACTGACCCCCATCTTGGGCACCGCCACGCATGCTGCTGATGTTGTGCACCAGGCTCTCCACTGGGGTCGCCAGTGTTGGCTCGGTGCCACGTATTGCCGATGCTGTCTCCTGCACAAGTAGACTCCTATAATCAGCTATGGGTCTGCGGGAGTGTCACTGATATCTCCCTCTGAATATCACAGCCTGCATCAGATCTGGGTAAACCTGGTTCACAGGCTCAGCATTTGACTGGGACCCAGCTGGGTCCTGGGATCCAGCAAGCCTCTGACTGCTGTCTCGCCCAGAGGTCTGTCCAGTACTATCACCCACCGAAGTGTGTGTCTGTATGCTGGTGGAGGGTGGGATGATAGCTGTGCCACCAATATGGTGGTCTCCTTGGAGCTTGCCTCCGAGGTGATCTCATTGTGGGGGGGGGGGGGGGGGGGGGTTAACCACCACCCTGGATGGGCCGGCACCTTTGGATGGAGATCCTGTGGGACAATGGACATGTGGTCACTAGGATGGATGGGTCATTCTGTACGGCGCTAACAACTCACATGTTACAGGGAGGCCCAATGGATTCTCACCTCTTCACTAAACTCTACATCGGTGACAGATCTGTGCCAACCCATCCGTGTGGCCCGATAGAAGTCGTACTTCTTACGGCATTGAGTGCCAGTTGTCCTGGTGACATTCAGTGAACTGACAACGGTTGCCATTTCCTCCCAGGTGGCACTTGCTGCCCTGTGGCTGACCCTCCGATTCCATCAGCGGAACAGGGCATTCTGCCTGGTCTCGACCGCGTCCAACATTCTGGCCAGGTCGGCATCCCTGAATTGTGGGGCTGGTCACCTCGGTGGCATGGCTACCAGCTGTGTGGGGTTTGCTCTGCAGGATCAGTTTAAGTGCTGCTCTCTCTTGTTAGCGGGGAGCTGGCGGGCACGGTCCTGGTGAATCAGCCGGCAGGACCATCATTTGCAGCGTGAAACTCATGTGGGGCCTCATTAAGTGATCCAATTAACGTTTGATACCCGTGACAGTCTCACCGTGCCAAGCGCGGGAAGCTCGCGGTAGTTCCCACTCGTGCTTAGTGTGGTTGGATAGCAGTGGGGAACTCACTGACAGAGACAACGGGAAACTCCCAGCAAAACCTGCCACAAATGACACTTAGAAACTTTTCCTTTAGATTGCATCCGTAGCCTCAGGTGAGTGGCTTTGGACCTGTGGTGCATATCTTCCTCAGGATGACAACATACCTACACCCCTAACACTCACTCTTTCAATGCCACATGGTCAGCTGGGCCCACACAGAGATTTTTTTCATAGAATTTACAGTGCAGAAGGAGGACATTCGGGCCACCGAGTCTGCACCGGCTCTTGGAAAGAGCACCCTACCTAAGCCCACACCCCCACCCTATCCCCATAACCCAGTAACCCCACCCAACACTAAGGGCAGTTTTGGACACTAAGGGCAATTTAGCATGGCCAATCCACCTAACCTGCATATCTTTGGACTATGGGAGGAAACCGGAGCACCCGGAGGAAACCCACGCACATACGGGGAGAACTTGCAGACTCCACACAGACAGTGAACCAAGCCGGGAATCGAACCTGGAACCCTGGAGCTGTGAAGCAATTGTGCTAACCACTCTGCTACCGTGCTTCAATCTTTAGCGGAGTTGCTTGAGACCACTCACCAAGGCCATCTGAAGTATCCCTAATGGAAGCTCAAGAGCTTTTCACGTCCCAAACCTCAGCCATCCGGATTAGTAAATGAGCCTACAAGACATCAACAACAACTTGTATTTATATAGCACCTTTAATGCAGTTAAAGAATCACCAGCGCCATTGTAAAACCAAATTTGACGCTGAACCATATAAATTAATGTTAGGGCAGAGGACCAAAAGTTTGGTAAAAGAGGTCAGTTTAAAGGAAGGCCTTATAGGAAGAAAGTGAGGTAAGAGAAATGGAAAAGTTTAGGGAGGAATTCCAGAACTTAGGGTCAAGGCAATGGATGGCATGGCCATCAACGATGGAGCACTTAAAACAGGGATGTTCAAGCCAGAATTAGTGCAGTTAACTCTGAGGGTTATGGGCTGGAGAGGTTAACAGAGAAAGGGAGGGACCTGGCTATGGAGGGCTTGAGGATAAGGATGAGAATTTTGAAATCGAGGTGTTGTTTATCCAGGAGATAATGTGGATCACGAGCAGAGGAGGTGATGGGAGAGTGGGCCTTGATGTCAGTTAAGACACAGGCAACAGAGTTTTAGATGAGCTCAGGTTTATGTAGGATAGAATGTGGTGGGTTGGCCAGGAGTGTGGTGGATTAGTCAAGTCTAGAGCGAGGTAAAAGGCTTTGGGAGAATTTCAGCAGCAGATGAGCTGAGAGAGGGACAGAGTTTGACAACTTTATAGAGGAGAAACTTGCGATCATATTGATTGGGTTGGATTGGATTTGTTTATTGTCACGTGTACCGAGGTACAGTGAAAAGTATTGTTCTGTGTGCAGCTCAGACTGATCATTCCGTACATGAAAAGAAAATACATAATAGGGCAAACATAAAATACACATGTAAATACATATGGTGTAGTACTACTCGGTAGAGAAGATGTGTGAAGAAATCAGATCAGTCCGTAAGAGGGATGTTTAGGTGTCTGGTCACGGTGGGGAAGAAGCTGTTTTTGAATCTGTTAGTCCGTGTTTTCAGACTTTTGTATCTCTTACCCAATGGAAGAAGTTGGAAGTGTGAGTAAGCTGGGTGGGAGGGATCTTTGATTATGCTGCCCACTTTGCCCAGGCAGCGGGAGGTGTAGATAGAGTCAATGGATGGGAGGCAGGTTCGTGTGATGGATTGGGCTGTGTTCACGACTATCTGTAGTTTGTTATGGTCCTAGCTCGAGAAGTTGCCATACCAGGCTGTGGTGCAACCAGATAGGATGCTTTCTAGGGTGCACCTGTAAATGTTGGCAGGAGTCAATGTAGACATGCCAAATTCACTTAGTTTCCTGAGAAATTATAGGCGCTGTTATATACAATAGGCAGCATCAACGTGGGTGGACCAGGACAGATTGTTGGTGATGTGCACACCTAGGAATTTGAAGCTGTAAACCATCTCCACCTTGGCGGCCCCGTTGATGCAGACAGGGGTCTGTACAATACTTTGCTTCCTGAAGCCAATGACCAGCTCTTTAGTTTTGCTGACATTGAGGGAGAGATTGTTGACGTTACACCACTCTACTAAGTTCTCTGAGGATATGAGGTTAGAAGCTCATCTCAGAGTCAACTATAACCCCAAGCTTGTGAACAGTCTGGCCCAGTCTCAGATTGCTTTCAGAGTGATGGAGGAGTTCAAAGCAAGGACTAAAGACTTCAGTCTTCCCATTATTTAAGTAGAGGAAATTTCTGCTCATCCAGGACTGGATGTCAGACAAGCAGTCTATTAATTTAGCAACAATGAAGGAGTCAAGAGAGGTGGTCGTGAGGTAGAGTTGGGTATCGCCAACTGGAAATTGATGAGGAATTTTTGGGTGATGTTGCTGTGGAGAGCATGTGGATGGAAAATAGGAGGAGGTGCATCAATGGGCTGCATACTGGGATATATTTCCCAGTCCTGCCTGAAAAGCTCTGGTTGCCACGAGAAATGTTGCCCTCACTCTGGTAGAGGACACCAGGAACCAAGATTAGACCCTTGGGGAATACAAGATGTAATGTTGTGAGAGTGGGAAGAGAAGCTATTTCAAACGATACTCACCCACCTCAAGTGGACGCAGTTCTACTTCACCAGGGTAAACAGTTTTCCCTCTGATCTAATGTGTTTCAGGAAAATTAAGTATCTTTTACTTCAAACAAAATTCACCATGTTAATGTTTTATTGCTGGTTCGGAATATTTAGACAGGTCGCACTAACAGTCAGGAGTGTCGTGTGCAGGAAGGTTATGTCAGAGAAGGCCTCATTTCCATTCCTTCTGTGATTTTACTGTTCAGGCATGAATATCTGGTCACTGCACATGAAAACAGACAATAACAAACAAACAAAATGTCCTTCGAGTCAAGAGATTTATGCCTTGAATGAAAGAAGCAGGTAGTCTTGTGACTCGAGCCATTGTTCAGAAATGGTGTAAGGAGCCTAAATGACTTCAGGGTAATGTGCCACCTTACTAATTCTGATGGGTAATAAGTTACAAGATTTGGGCTATGGAATTAGGCTCTGCCACTGGTATCACTAAGGGTATGAAATGGCACCCATGCTGGACAGGGTGCACCAGAGAATGTTGTCTGTGTTGTCCCTACCACTGGCGTAAAGCTCACCGGCCTGTAGTTCCCTGGAATATCCTTGCTACCCTTCTTAAACAGAGGAACAACATTGGCTATTCTCCAGTCCACATCACCATCATAAAGGCACAACATCACCACAAATCTACAGGCCACTTCAGGTGATAGAAGAAAGGAGGGAGTTGGAGAAGATATCTGGGCTCCTCCATTGCAGATGTGCTGTCTGAAATCCCAAAGGATAACTTTCATTCACCTCCATTATTTCCCAACTAACCATCTATCTGGGAATTAGTTACATTGTTATTGGCTTTTTGCTCGTGGTTGCTGTCCCCATGTTGTGTTAACACTCTGCAATGAAACTCCAGGGTGCAAGCTGGGGAAATTTATGGAGACCCTGAGCTGCCCAAACAACAGGGCCCCCCTCTCGACCTCCCCAATGAGTCCAAAGTAATTGCTATGGGCAAAGGTTTAAAAACTCCAAAGTGTATTATGGAGTTCACCTGACCTCTAACTTCTTGTTGAATTTGGCTGGGATGAGCACAAAAGCCTTTACTTTAGGTGTGATTCAACAGTCTTCCTAGACACTTTAATCAAAATGAGCTTTATTCTAAGAACTTAGAACTTATTCTAAGAACTTAGATAACATTCATATAAACACAGAGCAAGGATTTTTATCAATTACAAACATAAAGACACCCCACGTCTACAGTAGCCTATGTATAACACTTAATGAATTCCCCTTTAAATGTTCCAATTCAAAAACAAAATCCTATAAACCAAAACCCTGTTTCAAGGGTGTGGCCCAGCACCCTGCATTCTCACTTGAATAAGAGTGGCTTTCCCTGAGATTCTGACCATGTCTCACCAGCAGGTTTAAACCCTTCCAGCAATATCTAAAGCCACCACAAAGATGAATTTTACTGGAACAGACATTTAAAATGAAACTAGAGAGAGACAGGCCAAAACATTTCCTTCTCCTGTCTGAGTCCACAGCAGTCAAACGTGAAAGTGAAACCAAAAACAGCTCACAGAGCCATAGCCCAGTTTCACCCACACAATGACATCACTGAAGCCACGTGATGAGCCAAAAACCTTTCTTAAAGGGATATTCCCATGACAGAATACAAAGCACTACATTTGGCACTGGCTTGGTTGCAAGAGTTACAGGGAAGATGACATATTAGACATCAGTCCACCTTTGGTCGCCACTCCAGATTTAGTTTTTCAGGGTTTACTCCCTAAGGGGAGCAGTGGTTATGGGAAAAAGGCAGGAGAACGGGGACAAGAAAAATATCAGCCATGCTCGATGGGCTGAGTGGCCTACTTAAGCTCTTATGGTCTTATGATTTTTCAATTCTCTCGAGGTATGCACAAGGCAGTGGAGCTGGTGACTCCTAACTGAGAGTTTGGTTCATGAGTGTCAGAGTGTGCCAGCTTTCACACTGCATATCTGGGAGCCAAATCACCCCCTGGTTCCTCTTTAGCCGGCGGTGTGCCCATGAGGGACCCAGTTTCGTTGTGTCACTGTGAGAAGGTACAGCCGATGGAGAGGCTGTACACTGATGGGGAGAGCATTTGGCTCTGTTTTTCATGCTGCTGCCAGCCATCAATGCAGACTGTGAGTCAGAAGAAAATGAGCAAATAAAAGAGGAAAGCATGTTAACTCTCGTCATTGCTGCAGTACCCGGACCAGACCCCAATTTAAATTAAGAAACCAGATGAGACACCAACAACTTTTCAATTTGTAAACTGTAAGGAAAGGATACTTTACTCCAGGAACGTTTCCACCGACAACTAAGGATCTTTTGTATTAAAATAAACGTTATTATTAACACAGGATTAACCCCATTAACATCCAAGGGAAATAAATCAACGGTTGAACAGTTCTTACAACAAAAATAAATATTTTTGAGCTTACTTTATCATCTACTTCTAAATTTTCAATTAAGCAAAATCGACACACATAGGTCAAATGCCACTTATTAATAATGATGCGGAGATGCCAGCGTTGGACTGGGGTGGGCACAGTGAGAAGTCTGACAACACCAGGTTAAAGTCCAGCAGGTTTGTTTTGAATCACTAGCTTTTGGAGGGCAGCTCCTTCCTCAGGTGGATTACGAGGTGGGTTCCAGGAACACATGTGTTAGCAGACATATAGGCCAGAATTCTCTGGCCTTTGTGATTCACATTTCCTGCTGCAGTGCACCCCTACCCACGTGTTTTCCAGCAGAGTGGGATGGGTGGCTTCAATGGCTGTTCAGGTGATGGGATGACTGCCTCGGCAGCTATAATAGAGGCCCTACGGCAGATATTTTCTACCCATGGCCTCCCCGAAGTAATAGTGTTTGGCCACAGCTCTGGGTTTACTGTAGAAGAGCTTCAGCACTTCGTCCGAGCAAATGATATTCGCCATACTTAAACAGCCCCCTATCACCTGCCTCACATGGGTTAGGAGAGAGCTGTGCAGACGTTAAACCCAACCATGAAGAAGTGGTCCAGCAGACCATTAGGCCTTATGTTGGCCAACTTCCTTCTATATTGTAACATGATTAGCCTATGCCACCACGAGAATCACACTGGCAGTATTGCTCATGGACCATAACCTCTGGACTTGATTGGACTTAAGTTTTCCAGAATGTAGCAGGCAGGGTGGAGGCATGACAGGCCTCCCAGAGGAAGCAGCACATTTCACACAAAAGAGACAGATCATTTCAAGTGGGCGACCTAATCTTCGACAGGAACTTTGCCCCAGGCCTACTTTGGCTACCAGGCAGAATTGTATCAAAGTCAGGCCTAGTCTCGTACGTGGTAGATTTGAACGGCAGGACAATGCGGAAGGACATTGACAATGTAAGAAGCGGAGGGCCACAATCCAATCTCGGGACAGTTGGAGCCAGAGGCAGCGCCAGTGCTGCCGTGGAGGAGCCAGAACGGAGGAGTTCTGAGGAGGACCCAGCAAGAAGCTGAAGAAGGGAATGCTCCTGCTGTGGCGGTCAAATCTCAGGGACAATCTCCCATGGATGACAGTGTTGCTACCTCAGAGTTGGAGGGGCTGGTTGGGGGACTAAGATGGTCTATGAGACCCAGAAAATCCACCTATCCTTAGACTGGATTTATTTATTCTTGTTTTCAATGTTATATTGTGAAGCAAAGCGACGAGGCACTGTTAAATCACAACAGTGATTTACTTAATGAAGAAGTACTTTATTTACAGAATAGGATAACTCCAACAAAGCTCCAGTTCACGTGATGCCCAAAATTACTCTGACGATACCCCCAACAGATCCGCACCTAGATGCCCGATAGCCTGAGGTTTGTGTGCTCTGGTACACATGGTACCAGCGTGTCCACATTTGGTCTAGTGTTCTCATAATGTCAATGGCAGGCACTCTCACCACCCCTCTGGAACTCAGTTCCTTTTTCCATGTTTGGACTAAGGCTATAATGAGATCAGGCAAGAAATGGCCCTGGAAGAATTGAAACATAAGCAGGTTTTTTGCTGAGTTTGTGCTGCTTGGTAACGTTTTTGATGACCCCTTCCATCAGTTTGCTGATGATTGTACCTAGATTGATGGCACAATAATTGGTTGGTTTGGAATTAACCTGCCTTTTGTGGAATGAAATGTCAATTTTCACATTTTTGGGTGGATGTTGTTGCGTTACTGGAACAGCCGCAAATGAAGCCTCGCCAGCTGATTCGCCGGCACCACGCTTGCCAGCCCCCCCCCCCCCCCCCCTCCTCTAAAAAGGTTGAGCAGCACTTAAGCTGCACTTGCTCAGCCAACCCCAGCCAGCTCGCATTAATGGAACCAAGGAGACCTGCCCCAAGATTTGGGGACACTGAGCTGGGGAAGCTGCTAGATGCTGTGGAGGTCAGGAGTGATGTCCTGCCCCCCAAGGGTCCAGGAGGGTTAGCTATAGGGCAGCCATTTCTGTCTGGGATGAGGTGGTGGTGGCAATGAGCTTGTGGTGCGTGACCAGGAGGACTGGTCTCCAGTGCAGGAAGAAGACCATTGACCTGCAGTGGGCAGCACAAATGAGTAGACACCACCACCACACCCCAGCCCCCCCCCCCCCGAGATCTTCCACCCCCAGGGGAGAGCCTCCTCCCCCTCACCTTCAATTCCCCCAAGCCTCCCCCCCTTCAAAACTCCAACCCCTCCTTCACACACCCCGTCCCACCACTGTGAACCACGCATGTGGCTAATGATGCCCTCTCCGTGTCTCCTCAGGAAAAGCTCCCACATAATTCAGCAGCACGGTAGCACAAGTGGATAGCCCTGTGGCATCACAGCGCCAGGGCCCCAGGTTCGATTCCCGGCTTGGGTCACTGTCTGTGCAGAGTCTGCACGTTCTCCACCTGTCTGCGTGGGTTTCCTCCGGGCTCTGGTTTCCTCCCACAGTCCAAAGACGTGCAGGTTAGGTGGGTTGGCCATGCTAGATTGCCCTTAGTGTCCCAAAAAGGTGAGGAGGGGTTATTGGCTTATGGGGATAGGGTGGAAGTGAGGGCTTAAGTGGGTCGGTGCAGACTCGATGGGCCAAATGGCCTCCTTCTGCACTGTATGTTCTATGTTCTATAATCGCCAGGAGAGGACCCAGACTGGCGGTGGTGTGCTGGACATCATGATCCTCACCACCTTTGAGGAGGGGGCCCTGGAGGTAATAGGGGTAGCCGAGGACAGAGCGGGCACCAACGCAGACGCTGACGGATGCTGCAGAGGTGAGGAACCTCCGGGCCTCACCTGACCTGTCAAACTGAGATGTTATTGCCTTACTGACTGAACCATCCCTCCTACTGACCACATGTCCACAAGTCCTCCAGCTGATGTTACCAGCCCATCCCGGGCAGCACCCTCTCCAACCTCCCAGGGGAACACCTCGGACAAGAGCTCCGAGGGTGACATCATAATAGTCGCATCACAGCTGTCATCCCCACTCTCCACCTGCGCAGATACACGCACCTGGGTGGGAAATGTTAGTGGCCAGGCTTCTGGGGCACAATCTGATGAGCACTACATTGCTGCTGACGTGCATAGTTGGAGGCAGGAACCCTCAGGCAGAACAGCAGTTGGAGGTCTGCTGGATACCAGGACACAGCTGGGTTCCAGCTTGATGCCGCCGAGCCTCTGGAACAACTTTACCCGTAGCTGATGGAGGTGTTAAGGAGCGGCTGGGACATTCAGAGGGAGGTGTCAGCATCACTCCAGAAGATTCATAGCCGATGGGCGCAGGAGGTGTCGCCGGCAAAGAGTGGCACTGAGGCCAACGTCGCATTGGAGAGTCTGGTGCACGACATCGGCATCTTAGAGAATGTGTTCAAGGCGTCATGCAGTCAGTGACGGCCATGGCTGTGGGTCTTGGCAGTATGTCTGCCTCGCTGGGAGAAGTCACCCAGTACCAGGCTGACCTTGATGAGGTTCTGCGGGACATGTCCTGCTCTCAGATGGGAATGGCCGAGGCACTGCAGAGCGTGTCCCATTCACTGAGGAGAATTGCTGAGGTCGTTGACACTATGGTGTGGACCATGGGGAACAGGGCTGGCAGAGCAGACGATGCAGGGGCATCCGGGGCTCGAACCAGCTGTCCCTCCGTCCCAATGTGAACCCCAGGACCCTATGGGCACCGACCGGGAGGAGTGTCAACCCAAACTCAACCCATGGAGTGGAGGTGGTGGCCATCAGCCCCCCCCGAGTTCCACCCCTTTGATGATGTCCGTGTCCACAGCCAGCACACGGGACAGAGCGGCTGTGCATGTGCCACTGATAAGTGAATCCGGGCTCTCTGGCCCCAGAGCCTCCAGAGGACATCTACCAGGGGCATCGAAAGCCACGGGATGAAGTAAGAACTTGGCAGCCTCCACCTCAGATGTGCATCCTGTGGACACACCTAGACATAGTGGTAGAGCTAGGAGGGCAAAGCACATTGAGGATCACTGAGGCCACTGAGGGAGGGAGGTGATGGGGCTAGGGGTGGGAGTGATGGAGGGGGCAGCACCCTCGGGAGGGTGGGGAATTGTCAAACACACTAAACACCTTTGTGCACAACTAGTATGGCACCTTTGCCAACATCATCTGCAATGCGGGCTGGCCTCCGAACCCTTGGCCTTTCTCTCCAGGCATCCCGAGTTCCTCGTGGCCGTGGACATGTCCCCGGAGCTGTGTCCCATCCCCTGGGTGTTCAGATGTTGGCTGCTGCGTGTGTGGTGTTGCCTCCCGCAGTGTTCAAACACAGTGTCCAGGCATCAAGGTTTGATTGGGATGCTAGCAAATTACCCCCACATGATATATGGCTCGTCCACCCACGGAATCCAGTTGAGTTGTGGGAAGTACTCACTTCTTTAAAAATAAATTTCGCGTACCCAATTCCTTTTTTCCAATTATGAGGCAATTTAGTGTGGCCAATCCACCTCCCCTGCACATCTTTGGGTTGTGAGGGTGAGACCCAAGCAGGCGGGGGAGAATGTGCAAACGTCACACCTACAGTGACCTGGGGCCCAGACAGGGCTGGCTCAAGGCACCGGCAACTCGGGCAGTCGCCTGGGGCGCCATGTGCTAGGGGGCGCCAGAGACTCGGGTCCCGCGCATGCGCAGTTGGGCCGGTGCCAACCAGCGCATGCGCGGTGGCCGCCCCCCCCCTCGGTCCACTCCCCCCGCCCCCCCCCTCGGTCCCCCCCCCGCGGGTCCGCGCCCCCCCCCCCCCGCGGGTCCGCCCCCCCCCCTCGGGTCCCCCGCCCCCCCCCCCCCTCTCGGGTCCGCCCCCCCCGCACCCCCCTCGGGTCCGCCCGCCCCGCCTCGGCCCCGCCCCCCTCGCCGCCCCCCCCCAAGGGCGCCGAAGTTCAGCTTGCCCGGGGTGCCAGCAACCCTAGGGCCGGCGCTGGGCCCAGATCAAACCCGAGCCTTCAGTCCCGTGAGGCAGCAGTGCTAACCACTGCGCCACCCTGCCACCCTGACTTAACCATGATTGCCAATTGCCTATGAGCGATAGCCTTCAGCCACACGGCCAGAAGCCTTGGCAGTCAGTGGGGGTTATGTGTGGTCGATGGGGCAGAAAGGCAGGGACAAGATTTGCCCCAGCAACGGGTACACACGATCCAGGGTTTGGTATGGCGGTGCCTCGAGCGGTTGCCCCCCGGTTACACCCCAAGCGCCTCCCCCACCCCCCCAATGATGGCCCACCTCGGAGGTTGGTCCCCCACCCCCAGCTGAGGGTCTCCTACCCCCCACCGAGTGCTGCGGTGGCAAGCCCAGCACCCCCGCGCTCTTTGCCTGTGAGCAAAAATGGCTACTCACCTCCTCGGCTCTCCACTGAAGCCCTTCCAGCAGGTTCATGTTTTTCAAAAGGAGCACTAATCGGGGCCAGTGTGACCACTTGCTGGGGAGGCTGCTGTATGACGGGAGGCCTTTGATATGGGGTGGCTCCCGTTAATTCACAGTAAACTCATTGCAGTGTTAATGTAAGCCTGCTTGTGACACTAATAAAGATTATTATTATAATCGTATGGAAAGGTTTTGGCAGGGGTTCGCTCAGGCTATGTCCACGGTACTTAAAACACGGGTGGTGCCGAGTCCAGGGGTGGCGATTTTTGGAATGTCGGAACAGCCGGGAGTTCAGGGGGCAAAAGAGGCTGACGTCTTGGCCTTTGCCTCCCTGGTAGCCCAGAGACGGATCCTACTAATGTGGAGGGACACGAAACCCCCGCAATTGGAGACCTGGGTGATGTACCGTCAATTACCACGAGACGAGAATGGTGAAAGAATCGAGGCTTTATTGCACAGGTTGTTGGCCGCCTGTAGCTGGAACCAGAATGGGAGCAGCACAGGATAGCATACACTTTTATACACCGCATGCTGGGAGGAGCCAACAGGCTGGGATTTACTGTTGTACCTGTAATATAATGGCAGTACCGTAATACATGCAATATGTTACTTGTGGTGTTTACCACATTCATCCCATGTTTTAAAAAAAAGAGTCCGGCAGGGGGTGAAGAAAGACATTACAGATTGAATCTGTCGGGGGCTCTGATCCTCCGCTGCGATCGCCTCAGTCCTGGTGGTGATGTGCATGCCGACGTGGTCACCTGCGACTCCGTGTTGTCCTCGTCTTCGTCACCCCTCAGTGGATCCAGTGGGAGGACGGATCCTGCTGGGGCGGGGGCTGCGGTGAGGTTCGCTGGTGGGCAGCGCCGGCCCTAGGGTTGCTGGCGCCCCGGGCAAGCTGAACTTCGGCGCCCTTGGGGGGGGCGGAGCCGAGGGGCGGGGGGGGTGGGGGGGCCGAGGGGGGGGGCGGAGGGGTGGGGGGGGCGGGGCCGAGGGGTGGGGCCGAGGGGCGGGGGGGGGAGGGGCGGGGCCGAGGGGGCGGGGGGGCGGGGCCGAGGGGCGGGGGCGGACCCGAGGGGGGGGGGCGGACCCGAGGGGGGGGGGGGCGGGGGGGCGGACCCGAGGGGAGGGCGGACCCGAGGGGGGGGCGGGGGAGGGCGGACCCGAGGGGGGGCGGGGGAGGGCGGACCCGAGGGGGGGCGGGGGAGGGCGGACCCGAGTGGGGGGCGGACCCGAGGGGGGGGCGGGGGGGAGCGGACTGAGCGGGGGGGCGGACCGAGCGGGGCGGACCGAGCGGGGCGGACCGGGGGGGGCGGACCGAGCGGGGGCGCCTTGGGGGAGGGCGGCCACCGCGCATGCGCTGGTTGGCACCGGCCCAACTGCGCATGCGCGGGACCCGAGTCTCTGGCGCCCCCCAGCACATGACGCCCCGGGCGACTGCCCGAGTTGCCGGTGCCTTGAGCCGGCCCTGCTGGTGGGAGGGTGGCTGATGCAGAAGTGAATGAGGCAACTGGGGGTGATGAGGAGCGGTATCAGGTCGGGGATTGTGGGTGGGGACCCAGCAGGTGCCAGGTCCCAGAGGAAGACTGTGTCCTGTCCTCCGTCGGGGTGTGTCACCGAGGCGTACTGCGGGTTTGCATGGAGAAGGTGGACTTTCTCAACCAAGGGATCCGATTTATGGCTCCGCACATACATCCGGAGGAGGACGGGTCCAGGAACTGTCAGCCATGTTGGGAGCGACAACCCGGAGGTGGACTTCCTGGGGAAGGCAAACACACGTTCGTGATGGGTCTCGTTAGTGGCAGTGCAGAGGAGAGACCGGATGGAGTGGAGCGCGTTGGGGAGGACCTCCTGCCTGCGGGAGACCAGGTGATTTCTAGACCAAAGGGCTGTTCTCCCTCTCCACCTGCCCGTTTCCCCGGGGGTTGTAGCTGGTCGTCCTGCTCGAGGCGATGCCCCTGCTGAGCAGGAACTAACGCAGCTCATCACTCATGAAGGAGGAACTCCGATCGCTGTGGATGTAGGTGGGGAAACCGAACAGAGTGAAGATGCTGTGCAGGGCTTTGATGATCGTGGCAGAAGCCATGTCGGGGCATGGGATGGCGAAAGGGAACCGGGAGTACTCATCAATTACATTGAGGAAATAAACGTTGCGGTCGGTGGAGGGGAGGGGGCCTTTGAAGTCCACGCTGAGGCGCTCTAAGGGGCGGGAGGCCTTCACCAGGTGCATTCTATCTGGCCGGTAGAAGTGCGGCTTGGCAGTCTCTGGTTATGGCCCTGACCTCCTCAATGGAGTAGGGCAGGTTGCGGGCCTTGACAAAATGGAAGAACCGGGTGACCCCAGGGTGGCAGAGGTCATTGTGGAGAGCTCGGATTCAGTCCACTTGTGCGCTGGCACATGTACCACGTGATAGGGCATCAGGGGGCTCATTAAGCTTCCCGGGGCGATACAAGACCTTATAGTTATAGGTGGAGAGCTCAATCTTCCACCTCAAGATCTTGTCATTTTTGATCTTGCCCCGCTGCGTATTGTTAAACATAAAGGCAACCGACCGTTGGTCAGTGAGGAGAGCGAATCTTCCACAATGTCTTGGGCCTCCTTTTCGACAGAGGAGTGCCGAATTTCGGAGGCATGGAAGATGTGGGAAAAGAAAGCCACGGGTCTGCCCACCTGGTTGAGGGTAGCGGCCAGAGCTACGTCCGTGCATCGCTCTCCACCTGAAAGGGGAGGGTCTCGTCGACTGCGTGCATCATGGCCTTGGCGATGTCCGCCTTGATGTGGTTGAAGGCCTGGCGGGCCTCAGCCGTCAGGGGAAAAACTGTGGACTTGATGAGTGGGCGGGCCTTGTCCGCATAATTAGGGACTCACTGGGCATAGTAGGAGAAAAACCCCAGGCATCGTTTCAGGGCCTTGGGGCAGTGGGGGAGGGGGAGTTCCAGGAGGGGGAGCATGTGGTCGGGGTTGGGCCCTAGGACTCCATTTTCCACTATGTAGCCAAGGATGGCTAAGCAGTTGGTGCGGAACACGCATTACTCCTTATTGTAGATGAGGTTAAGGAGTTTGGCGGTATGGAGGAATTTTTGGAGGTTTGCGTCGTGGTCCTGCTGATCGTGGCCGCAGATGGTGACATTATCTAGGTACGGGAAGGTGGCCCGCAGCCCGTACTGGTCAACCATTCGGACCATCTCTCGCTGGAAGACCGAGACTCCATTGGTGACGCCGAAGGGAACTCTAAGGAAATGATAGAGGTGGCTGTCTGCTTTGAACGCAGTGTATTGGCGGTCCTCCGGGCGGATGGGGAGCTGGTGGTAGGCGGACTTCAAGTCTACTGTGGAGAAGACTCAATACTGTTGCAATCTGATTGTCAATGTCAGATATGCGTGGGAGGGGGCACGCGTCGAGCTGCGTGCACCGGTTGATTGTCTGACTGTAGTCAATGACCATCCTGTGCTTCTCCCCATTCTTCACTATCACCACTTGAGCTCTCCAGGGGCTGTTTCTGGCCTCAATGATTCCCTCCCACAGAAGCCGTTGGAACTCCGACTTGATAAAGGTCCTGTCCTAGGCACTGTACTGTCTGCTCCTAGTGGCAACGGCCTTGCAGTACGGGGTGAGGTTTGCAATCAGTGAAAGTGGATCGACCTTAAGGGTCGTGAGGCCGCAGACAGTGAGGGAAGGCAGGGGTCCACGGAATTGCAAAGTAAGGCTTTGGAGGTGGCATTGAAAATCAAGGCCTAGTAACAGGGCAGCGCAGAGATGGGGGAGATCTTGAGACTGAGGTTGCTGAACTCTACGCCCTGAACGATGAGGGTCACAACACAGTACCCACCGATTTAAACGGAATGAGATCCGGAGGCCAGGGAGATTTTCTGGGAGATGGGGAGTACCGGGAGGGAGCAGCGCCTTACCGTAGCAGGGTGGATGAAACTCCCTGTGCTCCCGAAGTCAAAGAGGCAGGTCGTCTCGTGCCCGTTGATTTTTACCGTTGTTGTAGCGGTCGCGAGGTTGCGGGGCCGAGACTGATCCAGAGTGATGGAGGCGAGCTGCGGAAGATGTTGGGAGGTCGTGGGCTGATCAGTGGTGGCAGAGGTATCAGCGGGCAGCAAACGGCCCGACAAGCAGGGGTCCTGAGGTGCGGTCCAAGATGGCGGCGCCCATGGAGGGCGGCATCAAAGATGGCGGCGTCCACGCGGCTTGTGGTGGAGAAGATGGCAGTGCCCACGGGCCGCACATGTCTTGTGGTAGAGAAGATGGTGACACCCTTGGATCACACGTGGTGGGTGTAGCAATGCTGGGCCTGGAAACAGTGGTGACTGACCGAGCCTGGCAAACGGAAACAAAGGGGCCCTTCTTCCCGCACCCGTTGCAGGTCGCACTCCGCGCCGGGCAGCGCTGCCTGGGATGTTTGCTCTGGCCACAAAAATAACACTTGGGCCCCCTGGGGGTGGCTGGCTGCCGCGCGGCGCAGGCTTACGGTGAGCTCGAGTCAGCAGCTAGTAGGGCCCACGATGCCCATGAGGGTGCCGCGTGGTCGGGGGTGAAGGCCTCCAGATTACGGGAGGCCACTTCTAGTGAATTAGCAAGCTGCAAATCTTTGCAAGATCGAGTGTACCTCCTTCCAATAGTCGCTGGCGAACGTACGTAGACTTCATGCCCGTGACATAAGCATCTCTGATTAATAGTTTGGTGTGTTCGACTGCTGAAACTGCCTGGCAGTCACAGTTCCTACCGAGAATCTGTATAGCCCGCAAGAAATCATCCAGAGTCTCCCCGGGAGTTGCCATCTCGTGGCCAGGAGGTGCCTGGCGTACACTTGATTCACTGGTTTAACATAATGTCCCTTTAGTAGCATCATCGCTTCTGTGTTGCTGGGCGCATCCCGGATGAGGGGAAAAATTTCAGGGCTCTCCCGTGAGTAGAGGACTTGGAGCTTCTGTGGGTCCAAGAGTTCTTCAGTGGCTGCTCTGAGGTAGCCTTCGAAGCAGGCTAGCCAGTGGTCGAAGGTGGACGTGGCATTGGCTGCGTGAGGGCTCAGCTCCAGGAGATCAGGCTTGATTAAGATGTTCGTCTTTTAAAATCTTATGCAATAAATTGATGCACCATCAATTACCACGAGACGAGCATGGTGAAACAATCGAGGCTTTATTGCACAAGATATTGTGCCTCCTGAAGCTGGAACCAGAATGGGAGCAGCGCAGGAGAGCATCCACTTTTATACGCCGCCTGCTGGGAGGAGCCAGCAGGCTGGGATTTACTGTGGTACCTGTAATACATGGGCAGTACTGTAATACATGCAATATGTTACTAGTGGTGTTTACCACACTGGGTTAGTGACATGGCTGGGTTTCTCAGTCTCGAGAAAATAAAGTTTACCCTAAGAAGGTCAACGTTAGGGTTCGCCCGGAGGTGGCAGCTGTTCGTCGACTTTCTCGGAGATAATTAAAATGTCAGCAGAAGCAGAAATCCAAGGGTTGGGGAGGGAGGGCTTGACTATTGCTTTATTGGTGGGGGTGAGAAGAATGTGATTGGGATTGAAATGTTTATTGTACCACGTTTATGTTGCTGTTATTGTTATTATTTTAAAAGCTACAAATACCTTAATAAAAATATTTTTTAAAAACATAATTGTCTGGAAATGGGGCTTAAGTGGTAATAATTGGTTGCACACTGCACTACGGCAAGATCCTGATTTCGCCTACAGGAGCAGGCTGGTTGCATTGCAAACTGTTTGGTGCCTGGTGTGGTTCTCGTTTTTGGCCTCTTCCGCTATTCCCGGCCTTGCTTTGTTTGAGCGAGAGCGCAACAAGGCCAGAGAATCGCGCCCCAGAGCCCCCCCCCCCCCCCCCCCAGAACCTCTGTGAGATCTACTGAACTGAACATACAACAGATATGTCTGTCAGCACTCGGCCAACTTGGTCAGTAGTGGTGCTCATGAACCCCTCTTGTATAATTTCAGTTATCAAATGCAGCATTTGAAAACCAACCTCATTCATTTTAACTTTACTTGTCACTGGACATTTTGCTCACAAAGCGTATGATCAATTTTAACTGATGGGATATTCTCACTGGTGAAACACGCCAGTAGCTCGTCCCTTCCAAGGCAAAAAGGCGAGAACTATTTGGAGATCTAGGATTCATTTAGATGAAATAGGTGAGTAGTTGACAGCAAGGGTTTCAACCAATCCAATTGGACCACTTGGCAAGTGCAAGCCAGCACCATTCTCATTGTGCGGGGAGGGCAGATGTGGTCGGGGGTTATAGGTAGCTGGGATAGCAGTGGTCTTATTATTTTTATGGGGCACGAGTGAGGAGCCTTCTTCTGACACCACAAAAACAATTCAATATTTATCCATCCAAAACCTACTGGGCTATATCACTAATGAAGCTTTCCAGGGAGCATCTGGCTCACACTTTGACCAGTTCTAGCCTATCTCCTCATATGATCCCAATTTGCGTATAAAAAGCAGGCCCACTACCTAAAAGAGACAGGCTGTTCAACTGCCTGCTGATAGGCCCTTCTAGAAGTAGGGGTATGTTGTTCATCATTATAATCATCAAAGTAAGACTACCAGCTCCATTTTCAGACCAGTTTTGCAGGTTAATCCCACCATTCCTCCAAGAACTATCAAGTAGGATTGCATTGTTAAACTTGGTTCCTCATAGTCTGTTCTTTTTCAGTGCTTCTTGTACTCTTTGAAGTCTCATCTGTTGAAGTCTCAGTTAGAGCCAAGTTTCTGGTAAATCAGCAACCTAATTTAGGTTTTATGTAAACAGCAATGAGTTGTTAGGATATATATAAATCTCTGTAATTTAGAAAAAAAAACAGGACAAAAAAAATCTTTCATAAAGATGTAAACACAAATGAATAACAGGAGACAGCACGAAAAATGCATTGCCAAACTGGAACAAATAAAGACTAAGATTTCCTGGAGTCTTTGAGAGCCCCCGGCTGCTCACTTTCTGCAGCCCCTTCACGGATAGTTGATGAGGGCATCCTTGCCAATCTCAGTTTAAGCAGATGGAAATAGCTTTTCAGTCGACTATTGTAACTTTCAATTGACGTGCTGGCTCCTTTGCAGCAAAGCCATGTTAGGCCTGTCCAAAAAAAATAAGCCGGCTGCAAAATCACACTCAATTCTAAAGGGACCACAGATCCAGCCATCTGGATTTTAGCCAGGTCCTCTGCTCCCCAGCCCTGTTCCACATTAGTGCCACCAGCAAGCTAAGTAGGAGGCATCGGGCCGCCCATATAGTAGTACGGCTTACAGACAATTTCTAAAGAATAAAATAATAAGACTTGGGTAGTTTAAAAGAAAAAAGACAATCCTCTGATAAACAAAAGAAAAATGAGCTTTCGAAATTGTGGCTTTTTGCTTTGAGTTTATCCTATTGTGAAAAGCATTTGATCTTGCTTGCCAACTTCTAAATTCCTTTTGTAACAGAAAAACAGGAAAACAGGAAGACAGTTTCCTCTCCCGTCCCCCGCTTCGCCTTTAAAGACAATCTTACCCTTCGTTTTCTTTGGCTCTCGCTAGGCTTCCTGCAGAACACTACAATCTCCAATCTGACATATGCTGGTGGCGCTCTGCACACCCTTAGCTCTGCACATTCTACCGTCTCTCACAGTCGAAAATGTCTAATTTCCAGGGTCACACAAAGCACCTGACCTCCAACCAACAATAAGGAAGGAAATAGAAATGGAGGTCAGCGCGTCACCTACTCCATGGTCTTTCTGATTCACACATGACATCACTACCTCCAACCAGAAACACTCGCCAAGTGCACTGGGTTGAGATTGGATGTGGTGAGAATCTGACCCTTTCTCCTTCATACATTACTCCAGAAAGGGCATTGTACGGAGAAAAACACATTCGTATTTTCACGTTTAGTAGTGAGAATTCATTGAAAATCTCAATGGCAAACTACTCCCCGTCATAAGGCTGTTGGGAAACCAACTTCTGTTTAAAGAAAAAAACCTAGATCACATTCTAGAAATTCCTGAACGCCGCAGTTTGACATGGAATTTTCCAGTCGAGAATTAATCCAAATGCAAAAATGCTAAGGAACTTTGAAATGTTATCTCAGTCCTATATGAATGCAGTCATCCTGGACGGAAGAGTTTCAGGATTAACTGCTTCATGGGACATTTTTTTGACCGTTGGCTGATCAGTTCTTTCTGGAGGCTGATGAAATTTAGACAGATTCTAAATGACTGAGTCTCGCTGTTCTGAAGCTTTATTTGAATGCTGCCTCTGTTACATTTTGGTGCCAGCGAAACACTAAAGCCCCTCTACCACCAGGCTGTGAATCACTGCTGCAATGTAATTTAAGATTGGCTTGAAAATACACCATAGCAGAGTCCCATAAACAGCAATGAGATAATGACCAGATCATCTTTCTTAGCGGTGTTGATTGAGGGATAAATATTGGCCAGAATGTCGGGAAATTTCCCTGCTCATTTTCGAATCCCTTGGGATGTCATACGTCCACCTGAGAGAGCAGGAAGAGCTTATTTAACAGATCATCCGGATGTTGGCTCTCCTAACAAATCAACCAATGTTATGCCTCATTCATAGAATTTATCATAGAATTTACAGCGCAGAAGGAGGCCATTTGGTCCATCAAGTCTGCACCGGCCCTTGGAAAGAGCACCCTACCCCATCCCCATAACCCAGTAACCAGGGCCGGCCCAAGGTACCGGCAACTCGGGCAGTCGCCCGGGGCGCCATGTGTTACGAGGCGCCAGAGACTCGGGTCCCGCGCATGCGCAGTTGGGCCGGTGCCAACCAGCGCATGCGCGGTGGCCGCCCTCCCCAGGGCGGCCCCCTCCGCCCGCCCCCCCCTCCCCCCTCTGCCCGCCCCCCCTCCCCCCCCCGCCCCCTAGGGCGCTGAAGTTCAGCTTGCCCGGGGCGCCAGCAACCCTAGGGCCGGCGCTGGCAGTAACCCCACCTAAGTCTTTTTGGGCACTCAGGGCAATTTATCATGGCCAATCCATCTAACCTGCTCATCTTTGGACTGTGGGAGGAAACCGGAGCACCCGGAGGAAACCCAGACAGACACGGGGAGAACGTGCAGACTCCGCACAGACAGTGACCCAAGCCGGGAATCAAACCTGTGACCCTGGAGCTGTGAAGCCACTGTGGCAACCACTGTGCTACCGTGCTGCCCTTTTTTTTCTTCTACCTAAGCCCACATCCCCACCCTATCCCAGTAACCCAACCCAACCTTTTGTTTTGGTCACTCACTAAGGGCAATTGAGCATGGCCAATACATCTAACCTGCACATTTTTGGACTGTGGGAGGAAACCGGAGCACCCGGAGGAAACCCACGTAGATATGGGGAAAAGGTGTAAACTCCGCACAGACAGTGACCCAAGCCGGGAATCGAACCTGGGACCCTGGAGCTGTGAAGTAACTGAGCTAACCACTATGCTATCATGCCCCCCCCTACTTGTTCCTACTTGTTAAGATGCTAAACTAGATTACGAAGTTGGCACTGTTTGGGTGATTTGATGTCACTGTGGTGGAAAAAAGGGTTTGACAATTGAAACAATTTACAGAAATGAAAAAATGAAAATTGCTTATTGTCACGAGTAGACTTCAATGAAGTTACTGTGAAAAGCCCCTAGTCGCCACATTCCTGCACCTGTTCGGGGAGGCTGTTATGGGAATCGAACCGTGCTGCTGGCCTGCTTTCAAAGCCAGCGATTTAGCCCAGTGTGCTAAACAGCTAAACAGATAAACACCTGCAGGATATGCTTTGTTTTGCTCGAGTGTTTTTCCACAACCGTAAGTGCCTTCCACGGTCACTTTGGGGTATCAATAAGAAAATAAGCTGCATGTCGGACCAATTGGGTAAGGGTGATTCATTTCTCTAAAGGACATCAGTCCACTGTTGTATTTTACAATGATCCAGTCATTTCTATGATGATTTATTTTCTCTCTTGGAAGCCCAACATTTTACTGAATTAAATTTCAGAACTTGCCATGAAACTTGAACTCGGGATACTGTGGGTTATTAGCATACCACAACCACTTCATGACTATACCCAGAATAGGCAGATAGTCTCCAACCGTGAAACTTGTAAATAGGCAAACAGAAGTGGAAATGAATGGAACTATAGGCTCGATAAGACTGTAAGAAAATTGTTGTCACAGAATAGAAGGAGCGATTCCTCAGCCGCGTTGCGCCCAGCGCAAATCCCGTTACCTCATGAAAATTGTGGGAGAGACCCAAAAGCCCAAATTAATTTCCTGCTCTCTTGGCCCGCTCCAGCTTGTGTGGTCAAGATCCTGCCCAGAAAGGGCATGAACCTGATGACAACTCAGTTATAGAACAGTACAGCACAGAACAGGCCCTTCGGCCCTCAATGTTGTGCCGAGCCATGATCACCCTACTCAAACCCACGTATCCACCCTATACCCGTAACCCAACAACCCCCCCCCTTAACCTTACTTTTATTAGGACACTAAGGGCAATTTATCATGGCCAATCCACCTAACCCGCACATCTTTGGACTGTGGGAGGAAACCAGAGCACCCGGAGGAAACCCACGCACACACAGGGGGAGGACGTGCAGACTCCACACAGACAGTGACCCAGCTGGGAATCGAACCTGGGACCCTGGAGCTGTGAAGCATTTATGCTAAGCACCATGCTACCCTGCTGCCCATACATTCATATTAATCTCATTAGCAAGATTAAAGTTGAATACAGCGGCCTTCCAGTATTCACACGTTTCCCCCGCTTACGGGAAGCGGGGGGGACCACGTGTCAGGGACACCGAGGGAGGAGAAAAGGGGTGAGTATCCTCTCTACACTTACCTCCAGGATGTTGAGGGGGGACCTTCAGGGAAGGCAGGGGTTCAGGAGGGATTGGATTGGATTTGTTTATTGTCACGTGTACCAAGGTACAGTGAAAAATATTTTTCTGCGAGCAGCTCAACAGATCATTAAGTACATGAAATGAAAAGAAAAGAAAAGAAAAGAAATAATGGGGCAACATAAGGTACACAATGTAATTACATAGCACTGGCATCGGATGAAGCATATAGGAGTGTTGTGTTAATCAGGTCAGTCCATAAGAGAGTCGTTTGGGAGCCTGGTAACAGTGGGGAAGAAGCTGGTTCTGAGACTGTGCGTGTTTTCAGACTTTTGTAACTCCTTCCTGATGGAAGAAGTTGAAAGAGTGAGTAGGCCGGATGGGAGGAGTCTTTGATTATGATTGGGCTGGAGGTGCTCAGGATGGGGGTATTTCTGGGATGGGGATCGTGTGGCAAGTCTTTCCAATGTAGCCTTGAAAACCTTTAACTCTCTCCAAGCATGTCAATTTCAATAATCTGTCAGTTGAAGGTAAAAGTCTTCCCTCTGCAGCATTCAAAGCTTTGATGTCTCTCCCTGCATGTCAATTTCAATTACCTGTCCGAATAAGGTAAAAATCTTCCCACTGTAGCCTTGAAAACCTTTAACCCTCTTTCTGCATGTCAATTTCAATGATCTGTCAAAGGTAAACGTCTACCTTTTGATGTGTTGGAAACCTTGGTTTTTTTCTCTTTCAATTTCATTCCCCTTTAACATTTTCAAATCACTGGAATTGTAGAGAAGCCTAAAAGCTTTGAACTGCATTGGTTACATTCAGTTTCATGGTCTATTATTGTCTACAAGCCCCTTGATTGTCCAGTCCAGACTATTTCAAAGGTGAGGTAAGCTTTGTTTTTATAGCTCTTTGTGGTCCATTAATTCTGAAGTACTTCCTCTTTTGAGCAGTTATTTTTAAAGAGATTGTTTCTTTGTTCTGAAGTGCTTCATAGAAAGACAGGTGTTGTTTCTAACTGCAGTTTATTTCTGCTGGAGTTTTGGCTGTTCTGAAGTCCTTCTAAGAAATACCAGGTGCTCTGTCTGAGTTCCAGGTTGCCAGGGGCAGTGTCAACTGGCAAAGCCTGAAGCGGGGGCAGAAGGAGGGGAACCTAAAGGGGGTGGGAGGCCTTGACCAACCCATAATGGGATGTTGCTTACTTGGGGTGGACCTTACCAGTGATTGATGTGGGCCTTGTCAGTGATGGGGAGGGGCCTTGCAAGCAATTGGGGAAGGGGTAGGATGCATTGCTAGCGATTGGATGGACCCTTGCAAGTGATTGGGCAGGTGAGTGCCTTGCCAGGGATTGTGTGGGTGGCTGTAATGTTACCAAAATCTCTGAGGATCCAGTCTTGCCAGCTACTTAAGGCCCCACAGTACGAATCACCCCTGCCTCAAAAAATGTTCTAAATGCGGGTTGCGATATAGGTCACACTGATCCACCCAGCGGGACTCACACCTTGCTACCTGCGAGAGACTACACTTAGAAATGTTTTGTGAGAATTCAGCCCAGATTCTCACATCTGAGTTAGAAGTGGTGGCATATTCAATCCAACAGGTTAACAGGAGACAAGAAAACTCAAAGGAAGATGATGTGTTGGGTGCTCTGGATCTGTGAAACACATACAGGCCACCAACACTTAAAATAGTACAACACTATTTTATTAAACTATAAACTGTTGAACATACTATTACTGTGGGTTAACACGATGGTAGATTAACTAAAGACCTGTGCCTGTCCTAACCAGTCTAATCACTCAGCACGTGGTGAGAATCTGTGCTGTAAACTATAAGCTCTTGTGCTTCTGAAAGGCTGCATCCCGAATGAGCGGGAAAAGTGATGTCCTCTGTCTTTATAGTGAGTGTGTTCTAACTGGTGATTGGCTGCGGTGTTATGCATGTTGATTGGTCCCTGTGTGTGTCGATCAGTGTGTGTGTCTGCACCATGATATACTGGTGTATATTATGACAGAAGAGTCTTTGCACAATGAACCAATCATTGTATCTTCAGCTATACAAATCCCTGCCGAGACCAGATCCAGAGTATTGTGAGCAATTTTGGGAAACTCATCTTTGGAAGGGTGGCGTATAGTCAAAAAATTAGAGCCTGGTATTTCAGGAGTGAAATTAGGAGACACACAGTAATGCAAAATGTCAGAGAAATATGTAACAGTCTTCTGAAAATGGTGATTGATGACAGAGCAATTGTTAATTTCAATTCTGTTTTTTTGTCATCCAAAGGTATTAATGGATACCAGGCAAAGGTGGGTTTGTTGAGTTGGATTGCAGATCAGCCATTGACTGGCAGGACAGGCTCTAGGATTATATGGCCTCCTCCTGCTCCTTAGTCCCTATCTGTATAACAAGTATTCCAACACAGAACCAGCTTGCTTCCGTTTCTAGACTAGAGTAAATTTTCATTTAACATTGAACATAGACTCTGGGTCACTGTCCGTGTGGAGTTTGCATGTGTTTCACCCCCACACCCAAAGATGTGCAGGGTAGGTGGATTGGCCATGCTAAATTGCCCCTCAATTGGAAAAAATGAATTGGGTAGTCTAAAAAAATGTTTTTAAACATAGAATTTAGAAATTTCTGATACATTGCAGAATATTCAATGGTGTATCTTCTTCACTAAAAGTTGTGTTAAAATGAAACTTGTAATATTGAACCACCTATTTAGCTAATTTTTGTAATTTTACATAATATTCACCAGATATCCACCTGAGAAACATTTGATTAAAAACATACTCACTTAAATCTTGCATTTAGTCTGGAGTTGCTGGGAACATGTTTTATCTGTTGAGTTCAAAAATGTAGAAATTATTTGCAATGTTGTATTTTCTATTTTGTGCATTATGTTTTTTTTTCCACAGCCCGCTTCCTATCTTCCACCCTCCAAAAATTTGAGGTCATCCAGACCTCTGCTGTCCAAGGCCTAACTTGCACCAAATCCCATTCAACACCATGCTTGCTGACTTATCTTAGCTCCCTTGTTTTCAGAACCATCCATTGTCTTGCCCTTCCTCATCTCTGTCACCTCTTACAACCATCTCTGACGTCTTCCATTTCTGGCATCATGCTCTCCATTGGTGGCCATGCTTTTGGTTGGCAAGGCTTGTAGCACTGGAATCCCATACCTAAATCTCTCTGACTCTCTACCTCTTGTAGTGATCTGCATATTTGTGTATATATACAAGGGGTCAATGTAAATGCATTACAACTAAGCAATCACTAGAGGGAGCACAGGAGATGTATAAATACAGACAGACATGAAGTCAGAGGCACTCTTCATAGGAACGGCAGCTGGTGAGCAGGATGCAGACAGGCAGCTCAGATGTAACATAGTATAAATGCTGGAGAGAGAATGAACTCATACAAATAGAGCATCTACTTCAACTGTAAAATTACAAGCTTTATTCAGACACAAGGAATAACACACCTCTCTTTCAATATTCTCCTTAAATCCTGATTTTAGGCCTGAGGTGAAGTGGACCTATTTTCCCATTCTCCAAAATTGTCTATAGTTCCCTTCATTCTCTGGCTTTCTAGTTGATTCTGGGAAATCAGCTCGTTGAGAATCACAAGGACAGGACTTTACCCTTCCATTGCATTTCCTATATTACAACAGTGATTAAACTTTAAAATGTCCTCATTGGCTGTAAAGCGATTTGGAATGTCTTGTGATCATGTAAGATGCTTTACAGAAACAGAGAAACAGGAGTAGGCCATTCAGCCCATCGAGCCTGTTCCACCATTAAATTGGATCATGGCTCCCTTCAATGCCTTGAACACACACTGTAATATCCCGTAGATGACCTACAGGGTGAGAATGCTTGTCTTCCCTCTGCTCCTTGTGGAGTATGAGCTCCCGCACTAGCGGCGGGGTAACTAAATTACCCAGCGTATATAAGGTCGGCTAGTAAGGAACTTGGTAAGGGTTGCTATGGACCAAGGTTTAGAGAACCCCAATGTGTATCATGGAGTTCACCTGACCCACAACCTTTAACAGATTGTGGTATGGGGAGCACACGGCCCACTCTACAGTAGTGGTACAGCAGAAATGGAAAAGTATTTTTTTAAAACAAAACAATGTTTATTCTATGAACTCAAGTTAACCTTTTTAAAACATACAGTGAACATCTTAGCAACCATTAATTCAAATACAACCCCGAAAGACTACAACACTAAGTAATCCTTTAAGCTTTTCTTTTAACATCCATAAGACTTAAAAATGAACTTTTAACAGAAGCACATCAGGTTAAAGTCACTACTGAGAGCAGTTATTAGTTTTAAATCACCAAAGGACCGATTTACAGTCTTTAGAATAGAGAGAGAGAGACTCATACACCTTCTGGCTGTGACTGCAGCTATCCAGCTCTGAAAACGAAACTACAACACACCCTGCAGCAAACAGCCTAAAATGAAAGTAAAAAGCTGACAGACAGCCCAGCTCCACCCACTCTCTGACATCACTGCAGTAATAAACACCCATTTGTTAAAGGTACTCTCACTACAGATATTTATATAGACACCCATTTATAAATACCCATTTCTTAAAAGTACATTTTTTAAACACCCATTTCTTAAAGGTACAGGGTCCACTGGGAAGTGTATAAATATTGTTTGTATATAAACCTTTGTTCTTATTTTTACTTGGTGTGGACTCATCGTGTCCTTATTAAACTGGCGACGAGGAGTAAATTTGTTCGCTGTCAATGCTGCGACCTACTCAGCTGAGCCACCGCCCCGATTTTCTGGACCCAGGTTTGGATTTCTTTGATCTGCCATGCCTCTGTTTGAGAGGTTAGATGTATTTGATGCCAGTGTTGAAGACTGGAACCAATATGCTGAACTAATGCGTTATTTTTTCTCGGCCAACAATATCACAGAGAACAAGCGGCAGACAGTCATACTGTTGATGGCTTGTGGACCGGGTGATCTGGAGCCTCATGTACCTGGTGACACCGGATATGCAAACATTCGACCAGCTCGTGACGCTTGTGGCGCAACACTTTAACCCAACCCGGTCGATAATTGTTCAAAGATGTCGGTTTAATACGGCAGAGAGGACCACTGGTGAGCCGTCACCGGGTTTGTGTCTCGGCTATGGAAGGTAGCCGAGTTGTGAGAGTATGGAACTGTTTTTTTCCGATATGCTCCGTGATCTTTTGGTCTGCGCTATCAATAATATGGAAACTTAGAAAATGCTTTTGGGTGAAGTCTCCCTAACCTTTCAGCAGGCGCCCCATCCCAAGAAAGTGCAGAAGGTGGCATCCAAGAGATACAAGGAGGTGAACGTTTTGGGACATCAAAATACCTTCACATGGTATCCTCACGGCTGGAATGAACGTCGCTGCGACTCTGGCTCCTGGATGAAGAGCCGGCTGCTGAGATGCGTGATGTCTCTGGACTTGGCTGAGGGCAATTCCGGCCCATGTGCTATATTTGGACACCGGTCTAGGTGTACCAGCAGCCAGCAGGAGGGCCAGTGCTCCAGGTGACCCGGTCTGGGTAGGTATTAGCCCCAGGACCGGGCCTTGCATCTGGATGACCTAGAAGAGGCCAAGCATGAGGCTGAGATGTAGCTGAACTGTTTGGCAGCTCCCCGTGTGGCCCCTATTTGTTTTACGATACAAGTGAATGATCATATGCTCCAAATGGAGCTGGATACTGGAGCGGCCATTTCTGTACTGGCACAGAGCACTTTTGATCTGATCAAGGAGTCATACTTTGTCTTTGGCTGACATGGCGGCTCGTTTGGCCACCAGGGAACGACTAAATACCTTGGGATCCACCCTCACTCTGGAGGTTTATGGGCATCAGTCAGTGCATCTTCTCCTCATTGTTGTGCTAAGGAAACGGCCCGAGCCTGTTGGGCCGCGATTGTCTACACCAGCTGCAGTTAGATTGACAGCATATGCTTCAGGTGGGATCTGGTGGCTTGTGTGTGGAACTGAGCAAGTTCCCGGAGATTTTCCAGCCTGCTTCGGATACCATTAAAGGGGCCGCGGCTTAAATCCAGGTGGACAAGAGCCCAGCCCTGATATTTTTGTGCCCAACCCATTCTCTACGCTATAGGTGCTACAGGGCAGCACAGTAGCACAGTGGTTAGCACTGTTGCTTCACAGCTCCATGGTCCCAGGCTCGATTCCCAGCTTGGGTCCCTGTGCAGAGTCTGCTTGTTCTTCCTGTCTCTGCATGGGTTTCCTCCGGGTGCTCTGGTTTACTCACACAAATCCCGAAAGACGTGCTGTTAGATACTTTGGACATTCTGAATTCTCGCTCTGTGTACCCGAACAAACGCCGGAGTGTGGCGACTGGGGGATTTTCACAGTAACCTCTTTGCAGTGTTAATGTAAGCCTACTTGTGACAATACAGATTATTAAAAACATTAAATTATTATAGTGGAAAAGGTTGAGACCGAACTTGCGGTGTTTGGAAAGTTTGGGCATCATTCGGCCTGTGTGCTTCACTGATTGGACGGTGCTGGTGGTGCCCGTCATGAAGCCGGATAAGACAGTCTGCTTCTGCAGAGACTACAAACTGACAGTGAAGGCGGCTTCAAGTTTAGACCATTACCCTTTACCTTGCATAGAGGATTGAAATACAACATTGGCCGGTAGCTGTGCATTCACAAAATTAGACATGAGCAACGCTTATCTACAGCTGCAGGCCGATGAATCCTCACAGAAATATGTAACGATAAATACGCACAAGGAACTCTATAAATACACCAGAGACTTTCCCTGCAGATAGAATCAACGAACATTCTGACGGCAGACAAAGTGATTGTTGGCCTAAATTTCATGGACTTCTTGCCCGTCACTGCCTCATGTGTTCATGATTACGCAAACCGACCCTGCATTGGCCAAGGTGCAGCATCTGGTGCTACATGGTGGGCAGCATCGGCAGCTACCAGAGGAGTTGATGGCTTTCTCTTCAGACTTCTTGGAGTTGACCGTGGAGGACTGCATCCCTCTGTGGGGCACCAGGGCTGTTGCCCTGGTGAAGGGACAGGCTATCTTCTTGGAGAACCTTCACAACGGGACTTCACGATTGTCCAAAATTAAGATGCTGATGAGAAGCTGCGTCCGATGGCTGGGTTTGGACAGGGATATCTAGATGCTGGCCCAGCAGTGCTCCATCTGTCAAGAGCACCAGAAGCTCGCTGTGGTAGCACCCCTGCACCCTTGGGAGTGGTATATGCCGGCTGATCACACGCATCAGCTCCATGAGGACTCAGCAGAGCCAAAGAGACTCCGACGTCCTCCGCCTGCTTCCCTCTTCTCCGTCTCATTGCTCATCGAAGGGATCTTCAAACTTTGGAATGTAATATCCCACAGGATCCTCTGGGGTGGAAATGCTTGTCTTCCCTGTGTTCCTTATGAAGTACGAGCTCCCCCGCTAGGGGCAAAGTATTTCAATTACCCAGTGTATATAAGGTCAGCCATTGAGGCACTAATCAATGAGGAACTCGGTAGGGGTCTACTAGGAATTGTATATATGTATGGTTTGTAAATAAAACTTTGTTTTAACACTTGGTGTTACTAATAATTTTTTCCCCCGCGGGCTTTATGAGGCGTATGCTGGGACGTGTCCCGGATCTAGAGGTGGGAGGTCTGATTATGGGGAGGGACTTCAATACAGTGTTGGATCCTTCACTGGATCGGTCCAGTTCAAGGACGGTTAGGAGGCCGGCGGCAGCCAAGGTACTGAGGGTGTTTATGGACCAGATGGGAGTGGTGGACCCATGGCGGTTTGTGAGGCCGAGGGCACGGGAGTACTCTTTCTTCTCCCATGTAGGGTTTATACTCGGATAGACTTCTTCATGGTGAGTAGGGGACTGATTCCGAGAGTGGAGGAGGCCGAGTATTCGGCCATTGCAATCTCTGACCACGCTCCGTATTGGATGGAGTTGGAGATGGGGGAGGTGCAGGACCAGCGGTTGGATGTGGGGTTGTTGGCGGAGGAGGAGGTGTGCAGGAGGGTCCGGGCAAGTATTGAGGGGTACCTCGAGGTGAATGATACAGGGGAGGTCCGGGTGGGGATGGTCTGGGAAGCCTTGAAGGCAGTGATTCGTGGGGAGCTGATATCCATCCGGGCACACAGGGAGAGGAGCGAGAGGAGTGAGAGGGATAGACTGGTGGGGAAGATGCTGGAGGTAGATAGGAGGTACGCGGAGGCACCAGAGGAGGGATTGTTGGGGGAGAGGCGCAGCCTACAGGCTAAATTTGATTTGCTGACCACTAGAAAGGCGGAGGCACAGTGGAGGAAGACACAAGGGGCAGTGTATGAACATGGTGAAAAGGCGAGTAGGATGCTGGCTCATCAGCTCCGCAAGCGGGATGCGGCTAGGGAAATTGCTGGAGTGAGAGATAAGAGTGGGAATGTGGTGCGGAAGGGGGTAGAGGTGAATGAGGTCTTCAAAGACTTTTACGGGGAACTGTACCGGTCGGAGCCAACGGTGGAGAGGAGGGGAATGGAGAGGTTTCTCGACGGGCTATCTTTCCCGAAGGTGCAGGAGGAGCAGGTGGAGGGGTTGGGGGCGCCGATTGAGCTGGAGGAGCTGGTTAAGGGGATAGGGCAGATGCAGTCAGGGAAGGCGCCGGGGCCGGATGGGTTCCTGGTGGAGTTTTACAAAACGTTTGTGGACCTAGTGGGCCCCTTGCTGGTGCGGACACTTAATGAAGCGTGGGAAGGGGGGACTTTGCCCCTGACGATGTCGCGGGCGCTGATTTCTTTAATCTTAAAGAGGGACAAGGACCCCCAGCAGTGTGGTTCATACAGGCCCATATCTCTCCTTAATGTGCTGGCAAAGATCCTGGCCACCAGGATAGAGGACTGTGTGCCAGGAGTTGTACACAAGGACCAGACAGGTTTTGTTAAGGGAAGGCAGCTGAACACGAATGTGCGGAGGTTGTTGAATGTCATCATGATGCCGGCGATTGAGGGGGAGGCTGAAATAGTGGTGGCGCTGGATGCGGAGAAGGCCTTCGATAGAGTGGAGGGGGGGTACTTATGGGAGGTGTTGGGGAGGTTTGGATTTGGTGAAGGGTTTATTAGATGGGTGAGGCTGCTATGTGAGGCCCCGGTGGCGTGTGTGGCCACGAATGGGAGGAGGTCGGAGTACTTCCGGCTTTACCGAGGGACCAGGCAGGGTTGCCCCCTGTCCCCCTTGTTGTTTGCATTGGCAATCGAGCCGTTGGCGATGGCGTTGAGGGATTCAGGGAGGTGGAGGGGTTTGGTGCGGGGTGGGGAGGAACATAGGGTGTCGTTGTATGCCAACGACCTGCTACTGTATGTGGCGGACCCGGTGGGAGGGATGCCGGGGGTGATGGAGCTGCTAGCTGAGTTTGGGACCTTTTCAGGCTATAAACTAAACCTAGGCAAGAGTGAGGTGTTTGTGGTGCACCCTGGGGACCAGGAGGAGGGAATTGGTAGGCTCCCGCTTTGGAGGGTAGGGGAGAGTTTTAGGTACCTGGGGGTGCAGGTGGCCAGGGACTGGGGGACTCTTCACAAGCATAATTTCACCAGGCTTGTGGATCAGATGGAGGAGGAGTTCAAGAGGTGGGACATGCTGCCATTGTCGTTGGCGGGGAGGGTGCAGTCCGTCAAAATGACGGTGCTTCCGAGGTTCTTGTTCCTCTTTCAGTGCCTGCCCATCTTCATCCCCAGGGCCTTCTTTAGGAGGGTAACTAGCAGTATTTTGAGCTTCGTGTGGGCACATGGGACCCCGAGAGTGAAGAGGGTTTTCCTGGAGCGCTGCCCAACCTTTTGGGGTACTATTGGGCGGCCAATGTGTCAATGGTGCGTAAATGGGTGATGGGGGGGGGGGGGGCGTGGAAAAGAATGGAGATGGCTTCTTGTAGAGGTATGAGCCTGGGTGCCCTGGTAACGGCGCCGTTGCCGCTCTCTCCTAAGAGGTATACCACGGGCCCGGTGGTGGCGGCGACCCTAAGAATCTGGGGACAGTGGAGATGGCATAGTGGGGAAACAAGGGGCTCGATGGAGGCTCCATTAGGTGGAAATCATCGGTTCATCCCGGGGAACACTGATGGGGGATTTAGGGGGTGGCAAAGGGTGGGCATCAGTAAATTGTGAAACCTGTTTATTGGCGGGAGGTTTGCGGGCCTGGGAGAACTGGAAGATAAATTTGGCCTTCCCCAAGGGAACATGATCAGATACTTGCAGGTAAAGGCGTTTGCTAGGCAACAGGTGGAGGAATTTCCTTTGCTGCCCTCGCGGGCGATGGACAGAGTGTTTTCGGGGGTGTGGGTCGGAGAGGGGAAGGTGTCTGACATTTATAAGGTAATGCAGGAGGTGGAGGAGTCGTCAGTGGAGGAGCTGAAGGCTAAATGGGAGGAGGAACTCTGGGAGCAGATAGAGGACGGGACTTGGGCGGATGCCTTGGAGAGAGTCAACTCTTCCTCTTCCTGTGCGAGGCTTAGTCTCATCCAATTTAAGGTGCTGCATCGGGCCCATATGTCTGTGACCCGGATGAGTAGGTTCTTTGGGGGTGAGGACAGGTGCCCCTTGTGTCTTCCTCCACTGTGCCTCCGCCTTTCTAGTGGTCAGCAAATCAAATTTAGCCTGTAGGCTGCGCCTCTCCCCCAACAATCCCTCCTCTGGTGCCTCCGCGTACCTCCTATCTACCTCCAGCATCTTCCCCACCAGTCTATCCCTCTCACTCCTCTCGCTCCTCTCCCTGTGTGCCCGGATGGATATCAGCTCCCCACGAATCACTGCCTTCAAGGCTTCCCAGGTGTTCGGGGAGTCCAGCGAATCATGCCCATATGTTCTGGGCATGCCCGGCACTGGAAGAATTCTGGAAGGGGGTGGCGGGGACGGTGTCGAGGGTGGTTGGATCCAGGGTCAAACCAGGTTGGGGACTCGCGATTTTTGGAGTTGCAGCGGAGCCGGGAGTGCAGGAGGCAAAAGAGGCCGGTGTCCTGGCCTTTGCGTCCCTAGTTGCCCGGCGGAGGATCTTGATGCAGTGGAAAGACGCGAGGCCCCCAAGTGTGGAGACCTGGATCAGTGACATGGTGGTATTTATAAAATTGGAGAGGGTCAAATTTGCCCTGCGAGGATCAATACAAGGGTTCTATAAACGGTGGCAGCCTTTTCTGGGCTTGCAACCTGGGCGGGGGGGGGGGGGGGGGGGGGGGGGGAATGGAGGGTGTTCTTTACTGTTTCTATTTTTTCTTTCTTATGGTTATTTAACTTAATATTGTGTTAACTTAAGGTGTTGTTAATATGTTTTGTTCATTAAGGAAGGGCGAATGTTTATGACTGTTATCATTATTGTTATTGTTGGTATTTTATTGCGGTTCGTTGTTATATAAATACAAAATTTTTCAATAAAAATTATTTTATAAAAAAAAATAATTTTTTCCCCCAGTTTGCCAATTTTTGAAAATATTTTGCCATGAGGGTAATACAGACTCATTTACAATTGCTCATAAAGGGAGGCATCAATTAGATTCTCAGAAATTATTGAGCAACAAGTTAATTTTGAGGATTTAGAACTGTTTTCTTAAAATCCTACTTTGTATTAAAGGGCCTAGCTTTTCCTACTGTTGAATACGCTATTCCATTCTCTCTCTGTTTTATACATTATCTGGCAGTTAACATGTCACTTTCACATCTTATTCTGTTCTCTCCTTTTAACAAAGAATTTTGTAGCAGTGGCCTATTTCTCGTCCATGTTCCAATCCTGGTTTCTGGTAAAATTAAGCCTGGTTTAATTAGAAAGAAAAATATTTTGGTCATGCTGTACCACTTCTTTGCCAACAGATGATTGCTGTGAGCTCTGAATAATTAAGAGATTGCTTTACACAGAGCAATAGCACCATCTGCTGAGGAGATCTCCAAGCTTTTTAACGGAGAGCATGAATTTCAGCTTATTTGTCTCAACTTTTGTTTCCCATCATGCTTTGTAGTACGCCCTGTTGGAAAAAATGCAAATGCTTGAAGCAGCATCCAGCATTTAGTGAACTGACAATTCACTGGAGCTGAAGATCTGCCTCTGTCTCTGTGGTGCTATTTACAATCAAGACTTCCATAGAATGGTCAAGGCCAGAAGGAGGCCATTTGGCTTGTTGAGCCCCAGCTGACTCACTACAAGAGTCAAATAGTCCCACTTCCTTGTAGCCCTGAAAATTCTTTCCCTTCAGGCGCTTAGCTAATTCCCTTTTGAAAGCTGCCATTGATTCCCTCAAGTTGTGAATTCCAGACATGAACCATTCACTGCACAAAAGGTTTTTCTGGTGCTACCGTTCGTTCATTTGCCATTTTGCCATTCCTCTGGTTCTTGACCATTTCAGCCAGGGGAACAGTTTCACTCAATCTATTCGGTCTAAACCGCTCAGGAATGTCAACCCCTGTGTTAAATCTCCTTTCAACATTATCTTCTCTAAGAAGAACAACTCTAGATTCTCCAACCTGCTAGTTTAGGACGGTGCGCTAAACAGCTGGCTTGTAATACAGAACAAAGCAGCAGCACGGGTTCAATTCCCGTACTGCCCTTCCCGAACAGGTGCCGGAATGTGGCGACTAGGGGCTTTTTACAGTAACTTCATTGAAGCCTACTTGTGACAATAAGCGATTATTATTATTATGTAGCTGAAGTCCTTCATCCCTTGAAACTTTTCTAAACCCTTCCCAAAGTTTTCTCATCCTCTCTAAAATGTGATGCCCAGAATTGGACACCATTCTCCAGTTGACACTGAACTAGTATTTTACAAGCATTCATCATAACAATCCTTGATTTTGTATTTATTTATTTATAAACTACTTATAAACTTCAGAATCTGGTTTAGTTTTTTAACTGCTTTCTTAACCTTCCTGTCACCTTCAATGATTTGGGCTCACATTACACTGTGGTATTATCATAACTATCAGCATTGTAAGGATTAATGAATTGCTGAGTATAGCCACTAGAGGGAGCTGCAGATACAACTATATAAGGCAGTGATGCTGAGCCTTAAGGGATGTTTTGTGCAGGAGAGAGATAGCTAGTGAAGGTCATAAGAGCAGATAGTGTGAAGAAGGTTCGAATATAGTTTATATCAGGAGTGAGATTAGAGGTGATGAGTATAGTTATATGTTATTGATCAGTTGTGTATTCTTTTTCTTTAGAAAATATTTTATTGAGGCATGCATTTATTTATTTATTTAAAATTCAGAGTACCCAATTATTTATTTATTCCATTAAGGGGCAATTTAGCATGGCCAATCCACCTAACCTGCACACCTTTGGGTTGTGGGGGTGAAACCCACGCAGACATGGGGAGAATGTGCAAACTCCACACGGACAGTGATCCAGGGCCGGGATTCGACCCCCAGTCCTCAGCGCCGTAGTCCCAGTGCGAACCACTGCGCCACATGTCACCCATTTATTGAGGCATTTATAATTTTAGCAATTTTAAACATCAAAATGTCAATAAAAACAGAACCACAATAATATACCCAACAACCCCCCCCCCCCCCCCCCCCCCCCCCCCGGGCACAAACCCCAGCCAACATGGCTTACACAGACATTGCCTCAGTTGTGTATTCTTAAGGAGTAAGTGTCGAATCCCAGTTTAGTAGTGTAAATAAAATCATAGCTTTGTTGAAGTTTCAAGCTATTTTGTGGTCTTTGTGAACACTACGCTAACCATCCTGAAATAAGGTTTTGCACACCCTCCCCACCCGCGCTGTGTCTGTCTGTTCATGTTTCCCCTTTTGTTTATATTGCCTCCCCTCATTCTTTCGACCAAAATGTATTGTTTCATACTTCTTTGTGTTAAATATCATCTGCTAATTGACCACCAACATCCCCCCCCCCCCCCAACCCATCTACTGCCATTCCATCAGCCTGCTACTGTATTAAAGTCTATCACTATTCTGCCCACTGTTACTTCTTTAACATAACCTCTGTAATAACCGTCACGAGACCCGAGACCCACGGGGATGACCCAATTGATCACCCCATGGGGCCCGTGGAATATGAGCTCCCCCTCTGAGGCGCAGAGGCCTAGCAACTGGGCCCAGATTGGGACCAGCATGATCGGGCAGGCCCGGCCGAGACTTATATCCTGTATGCCGCTTTGCAGCCTTTACTTTAGTTTGCTTAAGTAAACCTTCCTTTTTAACCTCCTCAGGACTCCTGAAGATAATATAATCTCTTTTTTTAAAAGAAATCCCCGTTGATCTAGGGGTGAAGTCATTGCCTAATAAATCTCAGGATGCTGTCTCAGTTTAGTAACATTTTTGCTGATTTCCACAATCATAATGCTGAACATGCAACTGAAAATAAAAAGTCATTAACCGACAAAGTAAACAACATTTATAATGTGGCCTGATGATTAAAGTTAAAAAGACTGTTTGGTCTGTGGCTGCGTGATTGCAATTTAATTCTCTCCTGTTTGGATGATTCATGCCTGATACTGTTTGCTCAGCTATCATAAAGTCACCAAAAATGCTTCTTCCTATCTCTAAAATTTAAATTTGACCATGCTTCCTAAAGACTTCCTGTCATTACACAAATTTACACAATAGCATTGTAATTCCTGCCACAAACCACATTTCTGTTTTCTAAATGATGTTCTTTTGCCCACCCCCAGTATTTTCTCAATCGCTTTATGGGTTAGTGCAAAAACAACTTTTGGAGGTATTTGCATTCTCTTGTCTCTGCCACTCAAGAGGGGAGCAGGTTTATCCATTACTGCCCTCGTAAACACAAATACAATTACTCACCACAGCTCCCTTAAGAATGACTTACTCACTAACAGTCTCTTCATGTTTTGGGCCTGCCCGAAGCTGGGGGGATTTTGGCAGGGGTTCGCTGACGTGATGTCAGAGGTGCTGAGGATGAAGCTGGTCCCGAGTTCAGAAATGGCAATTTGCGGAGTGTCGGAGTACCCGGGCATCCAGGGGCGAGAGAGGCTGACGTTCTGGGCTTTGCCTCTCTGGTAGCCTGGAGACGGATCCTGTTGGGGTGGAGGGATACGGAGCCGCCAAAACCGGGGGTGAGGGTGAGTGACCGCGCGGATTTTCTCAGGTCAGAGAAAATTAAGTTTGCCTTAAGCAGGTGTCGATGGAAGGGTACGCCGAGAGATGGAAGCCGTTCATTGACTACTTCCAGGATCGTTAAGTGAGGGGGGAGGGGTTTGGGGTTAACAAGAAAAAGGGGGAGGCAGAAAGGGTGGGGAGGCGGGTGGTCGGAAGAACGGGCTGCGGTTGTTGGTTATTTATTGAGTTACGATGTGATCTCCTGTTGTTATCTTTTAGTTATCATTTTGGTCATGGTTGGATTGTGTTTGATATTTAGTTATAAATGCCTTAATAAAATTATTTAAACAAAAAAATCGGGATGATAATCATTCATTATTGCTCTCTTAAAGGGAGTAAGGTTAGCCACTGCTCCTTTGAAAAAAAATCCAATTAATGGGCAATTTAGTGTGGCCAATCCACCTACTCTGCACATCTTTGCATTGTGGGGGTGAGACCCACGCAGACGTGGGGAGAATGTGCAAACTCCACACATGTGGACAGTGACCCGAGGCCGGGATCGAACCCGGGTCCTTGGCGCCGCGAGGCAACAGTGCCAACCACTGTGCCACAAAATTAGGGAGTTTTAAGGAAATGGATAGCACTCAGCAAGATGTACAGCCACTTAGCCATTGGACCGATGAGTGATAAATGCCACATGAATTCAAAAACATTGAAAGTGAATAGATTGATACCAAAATTGCAAAATAATTAAACAACTAAAATGTTGTCATTGACTTCAGCAGGAAGAAAGATTGGGATCGAACCCGGGTCCTTGGCGCTGTGAGGCAGCAGTGCTAACCACTGTGCCACCTCAGCCACCGCTATTTGAGAGTCTTGTGTATGGTCACTCTCTTTCTCAGGGATGCTATTGATGTTAATATGCTATGATTGAAACAATATCATAGAAATGTCATGATTCATTCTCAGTGTCACAATCCTTTTTGAAAATTACTCCATAGCTTTGCAGAGATACTCCTGAAGATGAGAATGCTGAGACTCCCTTCAGTGTAAGAGTATTTGAATGCATAGAGAGTAGACAACAAGTTTAATCTTTATTCAGTGTTCACTGAAGCTGAAGACGAACAAGTTCCCTTTTCTATCCAGTAGTAACTCTTCCTCAGCTATCGCTGTATCAGACTGTTACAGCAAAAAACCTCCAGTATCTCGCAGCGGATGTTAGAGTGGTAACATCTGGAATAACTGGAAGTAATTTATTACATGAAAATACTTCACTGAACTAAATTGAAAAAACAAACAAACTTTCAGAAGCTGACCATCTTAATGAATTCCAGTAAAATAGAATCATAAACCTCAAAGAATAATATGCTAGGCATCATAATTTGCATCTGTTTTTGGTGAACTTCTTCAACAATTTGCATTTATATTGTGCCATCAATGGAGCAAAATATCCGAAGACATGTATAGCACAGTGGTTATCACTGTTGCTTCACAGCGGCAGGGTCCCAGGTTCGATTCCCAGCTTGGGTCACTGTCTGTGCGGCGTCTGCACATTCTCCCTGTGTCTGCGTAGGTTTCCTCCGGGTGCTCCGGTTTCCCCCCACAAGTTCCAAAAGACGTGTTAGGTGAATTGGACATTCTGAATTCTCCCTCTCTGTACCCGAACAGGCGCCAGAATGTGATGACCAGCGGCCTTTCACAGTAACTTCATTGCAGTGTTAATGTAAGCCTACCTGTGACAATAAAGATTATTTTTTAAAAAGGATCAGAATTAGACAAAAATGGGTACTGATTCAAAGTAGGAGTCAATTGAACAGGTGACCAAAAAAATTGAAAGAAAAGTCTTAAAGGTGGAGTGAGAGTTCGAGTGAAAGAGGTTTAGGGAATGAATTCCAGAGTTCAGGGCCGAGGTGACCCAAAGCAAATCTTTGGCCCTGTTCCCTCAAAAAGATCACCCTGGGCCCCTGTGTCCTCACAAAACACCCATCCTGCATCCACCCTCCCTTTTCCCTCGCTAGTGTTGTGACACCTTGGGTTAGTGTGAGGTCAATTCCAGCCCCACAGACCCCGGAGCCCCAACACAAGTCAATTAACCAAAAATTCATATATGGGGCGGGATTCCCTCATCCTGCGGCAGAGTGTCCACACCATCGTAAATGCCGACGCATTTTACGATGGCGTGAACGGGCCGCTCCCAGAACTAATTCTGGCCCCTACAGGGGGCCATCACGGCATTGGAGTGGTTCACGCCACTCCAGCTGCCGATACCGGCACGAACTGGGCGCCGTGGGATCCGAGCAAGTGCATTGGCATCGGCGCCAACCAGCATGTGCGCAATGGCGCCGGCGCCAACGCGAGCATGCGCAGTGGCCTCCTTCAACACGCCAACCCCGATGCAACATGGTGCAGGACTACAGGGGCCGGCACATAGGAAATGAGTGCCCCAGCCAGAGAGGCCAGCCCGCCGAATGGTGGGCCCTGATCGTGGGCCAGGCCGCATTGGAGGCCCCCCCTCACCGGGGTCGAAGCCCCCCTCCCCCCCCCCCCCCACTGGCCACCACCCGACCCTTCCACACCGAGTTCCCGCCGGCTGAGAGCAGGTGAGGATGGCGCCGGTGTTACTCAGCGTTTCCACGACGGCCGCTCGGCCCATCCTGGGCCAAGAATCGGCGTGCCAGCGAGTGACCCGCGACAGGCGCCACGCCAACCAGGCCGCCGCCAATGGCGATGATTCTCCGCTCTGTGGAGAATTGCATGCCGGCGTCGCCAGGTCATGGGGATTCTCCGACCCGGCCCAGGGCTGGGAGAATTCCCCCCATGGTTTCTGAGATCTTTGGCCCTTGACTGCTCCAATGGCTTACAAGTACCAGATTCGATGTGAAACACAACAATTGTTTTATTCTAACAATAACAGCCAGTTAATCTACTCCCCCCTCCTTTACTGTCCCACCCTCTACCTAAACACACACATACACAGGCCGGGGGGGGGGGGGGGGGGGGGGGAGGATAAAAGAGGATTAATGTGAGGTGGAAGATGAGTGCCTTGTTTTGGATGTTACGATTTTTGTTTCCAGCTGACTGTCCTTCCAGGATTTGGAGTGATTGAGAACCACTGATTGAATGGCTAACGAGGAGCTTCTGGCTGGGACATTCAGTCCGAATCCCCAGACTGTGGGATTCCCTCAGGGGAGTCACTTTCACTCTTATTAACCTAGTCCTTCACTCGAAGGATCTGCCTCATGTCTGATTGATTCTGACTTGTTTCCAACTCCACCAGAATGACCAGCAGCTTTTCCGAAAGAAGAATAGAGTTCTCCACAGGAGATTGCAAGAAGGATTTTTTAACAACTGACCCTGCTTTCAGCTAATGGATGGATTGGATCCTTACCGTGATTCTCCGGAAAGATTTCCAATTGTGGTAGCGAGCGGGAAGTGCCGCAAGCTTCCTGCCGCTCAGCCCAGCAAGGCCAGCAACACAATTTAACGTTAATTGGTCCACTTCATGAGTACTCAAGGGCTTCTCACTGCAATTGAAAGCTCGCTAGCTGATTTGCTGGCACCACGCTTGACAGACTCCCACTAACAAGGTTGAGCAGCATTTAAGCTGCACTTGCTCAGCCAACACCAGCCACCTCACAACAATGGTGCTGAGGAGACCTGCCCCAAGATTCGAGGACGTTGACCTGAGGAGGCTCCAAGACTTTGAGGAGGCCTGGAGGGTGAGCCATAGGTCAGCCAGTGCTGCCTGGAAATGGGTTCCCGCCTCCACCTGATGTGCATCATCAGCAGTGTGGTGCTCACTAGATTGTGTGGCAGCTGTGAGTTCAGGGAGTGTGACCAGGAGGACTGGCCTCCGGAGCTGAATAAAGGTCATTGTCCGACACCAGGCGGTATGAGTGAGTAGACATCAATGCCCCTCTGTGAATTGCGCTTTCACATAGCCGTCCGTCAGTCCAGAAGTAAAACACTAGAACACGTTGGTAACGAATATTCGTTTATTCACGGCCGGGACAAATCTCGAAGTAGTCGGGGAACCACCTTCGAGAAGTGCCAAAGTCCCAGAGTACGGACTGTCTCTTTATACAAACACAGCTTAGAGGTGGTCCCCTTAAATTCCTAAACACACCAATGATTTGGCAAGGATCCAGAACATGTACTTATATGGAATTATTATCCTCGAGGTAGAGGGTGGTGACTATGACATAATCATTAGCTAATACTGCTGCTGCTAACGGTTTTCTTATCCTATCCGTCCATCAGGTCCAACTTCCTTATCTCCTTCCCTCTCGTGCTCCTGAGTCAGCTCTTTCACATTCCAATGTCCATTGTCTCAGTTGACAAGGTTTTACACACTCATCTTTGCTGTCTCTGCACTAACAGATAGAGTTCTGTTCTCATTCCATTCCCTCAACCCTTTAACATCTTTTTACTTGAGGATCACAGATATATTTCAGACCCTTAATATTACATACAGACAGTAAGGTTAAAACAAGACAATAAATGAAATCCACTTCCACACCTCCACCCCACCAAGGGTGAATCCACCCCTTAAACCCCCATGTGACCCCCAACACTCCCTCCAACCCCCCCCCCCCCCCCAACCCTCCCTCTACACACTCCTCCTACCATTGTGAACCACGCTTGTTGCTAACGATGCCCCCTCTGTGTCTCCTCAGGAAAAGCTCTCCCTTAATCATCGGGAGAGGCCCAGCCTGGTGGAGGTGTGCTGGACTTAAGGATCCTTACCACCTTCGAGGAGCAGGCCCTGGAGGTGACTGGTGTGGTCAAGGGCAGATCGGTCACCCACGCGGATGCCACTGTCATAGTGGTGACACATCTCTCACCCCCACCCTTCACCTACACAGATACGTACACCTGGGTGGGAAATGTTACTGGTCAGGCTTCGGGGGCACAATCTGGTGAGCACCACACTGCTGCTGATGTACATCAGGTGGAGGCAAGGACCCCCAAGCAAGACAGCAGTTGGAGGTCTTCTGGTTCCCAGAACCCAGCTGGGTCCCAGTCTGATGCTGAACCTCTGGAAGTGGGTTACCCGGAGCCGTTGGAGACGATAGGGAGAGGCCGGGATTTGCAGAGGGTGATGTTGGGGTCACTTCGCTGATCCATAGCCACTTGGAGGACTTCCAGAGGCTACAGGAGCAGGAGATAGTGCCGGCAATGAGTGGCACCAAGGCCAACACTGCTAGAGTGGCGACCCAGTGGAGAGCCTGGTGCACGACGTCGGCACCATTAATGGAGGCGTCCAAAGCGTCGCGCAGTCGGTGACGGCCATGGTTTGAGGGTCTCGACAGAATGCCCGCCTTCTTGCTGGGGAATGTGACTCAGTACTAGTCTGACCTTGATGAGGTTTCCGCTCTCAGAAGGGCTGGGGCGAGGAGCTGAGGAGCTTGTCCCAGTCACAGGTGGGCATTGCCGAGGTGGTGCGCAGCACGTCCCAGTCACTGAGGAGCATTGCAGAGGGTGTCAACACCATGGTGTGGACCATGGGAAACCGCCAGGTCTGGCAGAGCCAGATGATGCAGGGGCAACTGGGGCTCGAACCAGCTGTCCCTCCATCCCAAGGTTAACCCCAGGGCCCTATGGAGGAGCACTGAGTGCCAACCTGGACCGATCCCATGGATTGGCGACGGTGGGCACCAGCTTCCCCGAGTTCCACCCCAGATATCTCGAAGTCAGCACATGGGACAGGTCGGTGCGGCTGTACAGGTGCCCCCGACAAGTCAGCTTGGTCCCTCTGGCCTCAGAGTCCCCAGAGGATGCCTGCCAAGGGCATTGAAGGCCAAGGGGCGAGGTCAGCAGCTGGCTGCATCCAGCTCAGATGTGAATCTTAGTTTCTACAAATACATAAAACAAAGAAGAGTGGCTAAGGTAAATATTGGTCCTTTAGAGGATGAGAAGGGAGTTTTAATAATGGGAGATGAGGAAATGGCTGAGGAACTGAACAGGTTTTTTGGGTCAGTCTTCACAGTGGAAGACACAAATAACATGCCAGCGACTGATAGAAATGAGGCTATGGCAGGTGAGGACCTTGAGAGGATTGTTATCACTAAGGAAGTAGTGATGGGCAAGCTAATGCGGCTAAAGGTGGACAAGTCTCCTGGCCCTGATGGAATGCATCCCAGAGTGCTAAAAGAGATGGCTAGGGAAATTGCAAATGCACTAGTGAAAATTTACCAAAATTCACTAGATTCTGGGGTGGTCCCGGTGGATTGGAAATTAGCAAACGTGACACCACTGTTTAAAAAAGGAGGTAGGCAGAGAGCAGGTAATTATAGGCCAGTGACCTTAACTTCAGTAGTAGGGAAGATGCTGGAATCTATCATCAAGGAAGAAATAGCGAGGCATCTGGATAGAAATTGTCCCATTGGGCAGACGCAGCATGTGTTCATAAAGGGCAGGTCGTGCCTAACTAATTTAGTGGAATTTTTTGAGGACATTACCAGTGCAGTAGATAACGGGGATCCAATGGATGTGGTAAATCTGGATTTCCAGAAAGCCTTTGACAAGGTGCCACACAAAAGGTTGCTGCATAAGATAAAGATGCATGGCACTAAGGGTAAAGTAGTAGCATGGATAAAGGATTGGTTAATTAATAGAAAGCAAAGAATGGGGATTAATGGGTGTTTCTCTGGTTGGCAATCAGTAGAGAAGTCTGCAGAGGGATTTGGATAGGTTAAGTGAATGGGCTCGGGTCTGGCAGATGGAATACAATGTTGACAAATGTGAGGTTATCCATTTTGGTAGGAATAACAGCAAACGGGATTATTATTTAAATGATAAACTATTAAAGCATGCTGCTGTGCAGAGAGACCTGGGTGTGCTAGTGCATGAGTCACAGAAAGTTGGTTTACAGGTGCAACAGGTGATTCAGAAGGCAAATGGAATTTTGTCCTTCATTGCTAGAGGGATGGAGTTTAAGACTCGGGAGGTTATGCTACAATTGTATAAGGTGTTAGTAAGGCCACACCTGGAGTATTGTGTTCAGTTTTGGTCTCCTTACTTGAGAAAGGACATACTGGCACTGGAGGGTGTGCGGAGGAGATTCACTAGGCTAATCCCAGAGCTGAATGGATTGGATTACGAGGAAAGGTTGAGTAGACTGGGACTGTACTCGTTGGAATTTAGAAGGATGCGGGGGGGATCGTATAGAAACATATAAAATTATGAAGGGAATAGATAGGATAGATGCGGACAGGTTGTTTCCACTGGCGGGTGAAAGCAGAACTAGGGGGCATAGCCTCAAAATAAGGGGAAGTAGATTTAGGACTGAGTTTAGGAGGAACTTTTTCACCCAAAGGGTTGTGAATCTATGGAATTCCTTGCCCAGTGAAGCAGTTGAGTCTCCTTCATTAAATGTTTTTAAGGTAAAGATAGATAGTTTTTTGAAGAATAAAGGGATTAAGGGTTATGGTGTTCGGGCCGGAAAGTGGAGCTGAGTCTACAAAAGATCAGCCATGATCTCATTGAATGGTGGAGCAGGCTCGAGGGGCCAGATGGCCTACTCCTGCTCCTAGTTCTTATGTTCTTATGTTCTTATGAATCCTGGGGAGACACCAAGATATAGCGGTAGAGCTAGGAGGGCCAAGCATGTTGAGGATCACTGCGGGTACTTGGAGAGGGAGGGAGGGGGTCGGGGTAGGGTGGGGGGTGGGGGGGGGGGGGGGGGTGGGTAGGGGTTTGTGGGGGTTGGGGGGGTGCAGCACCACCGGGCCAGTGGGGACTTGTATTACATATGAAACAACCTTGTATGATGCTTCTGTCACTTTCTCTCACAATGCGGGCCGACCTCCAAACCCTTGGCCCATCTCTCCCAGCATCTCCCCCTCCCCATGGCCCCCACCCACCATCTGGCCGTAGAGAAATCCCCGGAGCTGTGTCCCATCCCCTGGGTGTTCAGACGTTGGCTGTTGCGTATGTGGTGTTGCCTCCCACAGTGTTGAAGCACAGTGTTTAGGCACCAAGGTGTGATTAGGATGCTAGGCAATGATACCTACATGTTTGCTACATGGCCTGCCCACACATGGGAATCCACTTGGGATGCGTGAAGTGCTCACTTAACCACGATTGCCAAGTCCCTATTAGCGATAGCCTTCAGCCACACGACCAGAGGCCTCAGCAGTCTGTGGGGGTTACAGGTGCTCAGTGGAGCCAACAGGCTGGGACCAAGGTTGCCCCCAGAATGGCTAAACATAATCCAGGGGTTGGTTTGGTGGTACCGCATGCGGTTGGCCACCTGTTGCCTCCCAGCGCCTCTTCCCCACCCTCCTATGGCAGGTCTCACCCCTGTGGAGGGTCCCCCACCCCCCGGTCGAGCACTGGGGTGGGAATCCCAGCACCCCTGGGAACTTTGCCTGTGAGAAAAGATGGCTATTCACCTCCTCGGCCCCCCACAGAAGCCCTTCCGCCAGGTACAATTTTTTCAAAAGGAGTACTAATCAGCGCCAACATGACTACTTTCTGGGGAGGTCGTTGAATGACAGGAGGCCATTGGATATGGGGTGGCTCTCATTAATTGCATGGAAATTGGACTTAAGTGGTGATAGTTTCTCGCCACAGCGAATCCAGATTTTGCGTACTTTGCGGGCCAGTTGCATCGCAAACTGTTTGTGCTCCTGGTGCGGTTCTCATTTTACTCCTCGTTTTACTTGAGTGAAAGCGTAATGAGGCCAGAGCATTGCACCCTTTGACTCCCTTCAAACCCAGCTTGGATTTTATTCTGACGTAGTGTCCAGACACTAGAATGTCTACCAGCTTGGCTGAGGAGAAAACAGAACCTCCATCTGAGGTGCTTGAGAGAGATATACCCCTTTTTGAGTTCAAAACAAAACTAAAAAACAGATGAAGCCTTCCTGTCCTTGGCAGGACATTCCGGAACGGTCAGCACCAATCAGCGTAGACTATCAGCTAAAAAGTAATGAACTCAGTGGCCAATCACCAAGCCCATGAAGATGAGTCATCACCAATGTCAGCTTCCTGCTGGATTCCTTTTTTTTTAATTGAAGGTGAAGTCCATCTTAAAGGTATAGATGAACTTTTGTTCATGTACAAAATTTGAAATAACAGAAATTAAAAGGAACATAAAAAACAAGGAACAGACTGGAATTAATAGGAGGATCCTTACAATAGTCCTTGAATGCATTCAATTCTAAAATCCGTACCCATCTTTGGAACAGCAACATAACCCCCTTGAGCAGGAGGGAGGTTTCATATACAACGTGAACTCAGAGTGGGCCTGAGGAGATAAGATAGACATGAGAGAAAAATACAAGTTAAAGCCAGGGGAGCAGTGAACCTTTGTTTAGTGGGTTCAGGAAAGGGAAGGATGTAATAGGGCTGTGGGACAGATAGTTTGGCAAAGTGTTTCGTGATCTTCAAATAGGTGAAGGTGGAGAGGGGTTGAAGGAGACAGTTAGTAGTGGAAAGGAAAAAGCTAGGGCTTTCTTTCCATTCCAGCATGAGCAGCTTTGGCAGAGAAGATCAGGCCCAATACTGCTTGATACAATCAGATCTGACCATGAATGACTAATCCGGTTGAACATCATATATGTTTCTGGCTGCACCATTATAATAAATGGGGAGAAGATCAAGGCTGTAGCAGAGGATACAGAAGGAAATAGGGTTTGAGGGAGGATGTAAGTGGTGAGGAATGTAAGAGATTGATCAGATGTGGCCTTGACTCAAATTAAGATGATGGGAATGGAGGGGCCAAGTGAGATGGAGATGTTGAGAGGATGATTCAAAATACAGGTAGGAGAGGTTATAGCAAGGGGAGATTAAGGGAGGACTGGATTGTAGTGACGTCAGTGGAGCAAAGGCAAGATGAGGTGATGGGGGGGAGGTGGTGACATCATAAAGAATGGCAATTGTGTTATGTCATACGTTATATGATGGAGGAAGAACATCCGTGGAAAAACTTGTCGAGGTGCTTGATTTCTGATTAAGTTGTGGTAAAATAGTTCCAATATCTGAGCCATTTTTCTCTTTGCTATATAGTGGATTAAGTTGCACTACTTTGATAAGAAATTATCTGAGAAAAATCAATGTACATGATGATATTAAAGAGTATTAAAGAGTATATTCTTCCTCCATGAATGGAAGCTGGAGGTAATTGATTTTGAATTTTCTTCACATTAGTGGGTTTCACTTAGGCACCCATGAAACCTTGTTGAACTGGGATTCTTTTGATGGTGATGACACAATGCTCGAAAACAAAACAATTTATTTTAACCATTAAATTTATTTTAAACTTGATCTTGGCCAGGAGAATATGGGACTAAACTGGGAGACCAATTTCAATATTTGAAGAAAACGTTTGGGAGCTGAACTGCAGAAGACTACATTTGCCCTACATTTTGAGATCTGGAGGTAGGATTCGAAACCAGCAGGTACCGAGGTCCACAAGTCAGGTCTGAAGATTGTCTTAGTCTACTGTGGAACGTATTGGTGCAAAGTGGGATCCTCTTTGCGATAACAGTAAAGGGAGCCACCTTGAATTTCATTCAAATAAGACTATAAGACATAGGAGCCACTCGGCCCATCGGTCGTGGGCAGCATGGTAGCATTGTGGATAGCACAATTGCTTCACAGCTCCAGGGTCCCAGCTTCGATTCCGGCTTGGGTCACGGTCTGTGCGGAGTCTGCACATCCTCCCCGTGTCTGCGTGGGTTTCCTCCGGGTGCTCCGGTTTCCTCCCACAAACATGTGCAGGTTAGGTGGATTGGCCATGATAAATTGCCCTTGGTGTCCAAAATTGCCCTTAGTGTTGGGTGGGGTTACTGGGTTATGGGGATAGGGTGGAGGTGTTGACCTTGGGTAGGGTGCTCTTTCCAAGAGCTGGTGCAGACTCGATGGGCCGAATGGCCTCCTTCTGCCCTGTAAATTCTATGAAGATCTGCTTCGCCGTTCAATCATGGCTGATATTTTCTCATCCCCATTCTCCTGCCTTCTCCCCATAACCCCTGATTCCCTTATTAATCAAGAACCTATCTATCTTAATACTCCAATCTAATCTCATAATGTGAAGCGCAGCCTCTGATAAATGGAGGAGCCATTTTTTTTACCAATTAAATGGAGATTACAATTTTCTGGAGATTCTGCCAAGTTCCTGCTGGAACAAGATTCCTGTGGAATCTCCAGGCAGCAAGTACTGTGGTGTTACAACAACAATATCTCCCTCAATGCCAGCAAAACTAAAGAGCTGGTTGTTGACTTCAGGTAGCAAAGCATTGTACACATCCCTGTCTGCATTAATGGGGCCGAGGTGGAGATGGTTGACAACTTCAAATTCCGAGGTGTGCACATCACCAACAATCTGTCCTGGTCCAACCACGTCGACGCTCCAACCAAGAAAGCATAATAGCACCTTTACTCCCTCAGGAAACTCCTGAATGTTTCATCCGATGCTTGTGTCTGTGTATTTACAGTGTGTATTTTATGTTTGCCCTATTATGTATTTTCTTTTCATGTACGGAATGATCTGTTGAGCTGCACGCAGAACAATCTCTCACTATACCTCGGTACATGTGACAATAAATAAATCCAACCCAATCCAATTCAATGTTATACCATTTTGCTGGGTGAACCTCCTCATTATATCAAGCTACCCTGAAATGGTTCCATTTTCAGATGGCACAAACTGGAATTATTTTCCTTGTTTAGTTCCACAATTAAAACCACAGTTTCTCATTAATGCGCAAGAAAATATTTTCCAATAGCATAAACCAGACTTGCAGTCTCGATAATCTGTTTATAGAACGTAATTTGTTCTCATTCGTTGCTTGACATGGACTATTTTGTTTTTATCTATTCAAGCCCAGATTGCAAAGGAATGTACAAAAATGAGCTGGGAAGGCTCAAGACATCCAGAATGTCATCGTATTTAGATCTTTGAAAAATTAGTTTTGTTTTTAATTTGCTGTTTTTTTTAGGGCCTTTTTAATATAAGCTCCCAGGGACATTATAAAACAAAATGTGGTGCTAAGCCACATAAAGAGATATTTAAGGTAGGCAACTAAAAATGTGGTTAAAGAAGTGGGTTTTAAGGAGTGCCTTGAAGGGGAAAGGGAGGTAGAGAGGCGGAGAAGTTTAGGGAATTACAGAGATTAGGGTCTCGACAGCTGAAGGCCAGGTAATCAGTGGGAATAACTTCAGAGATATTGAAGAGGCCAGAATAAGATGAGCGCAGACATCTCTGAGGGTTATGAGCTGGAAGAGATAAGATAGGGATGGGCCAGGCCTTAGTGTTTGAAAACAAGGTTGTGCATTTTGATGGTGAGGCGTTGCTTAATTATGCAGGAATTAATGTAAACCAGTGAGTACAGGGAAAATGGGTGAACGGGATTTGGCGCACGTTAGGATATGGGCAGCTGAGATTTGGAAAATCTAAAATTTAGAAAAAGTAGAATGGTTGAGTGGCCAGCTGTGTTTAGAAATAGTCAAGTCTGGAGGTAACAAGAAGTGTAGAAAAGAGTGCAGTGTTTTTTCAATCCAGGAAGTACGCAAAGCTAACATTAACCTTAACTTATAACCATGCATTTTTTTTTAGTTTGCGGATATGTTCTGGAAAAATCATAGGGGCACATTCACTGGCTAATCAATAATGGTGCAGAACATGTCGTACTGAAAGAGTTTTCTCCACTGCAACAAAGAATTGCCAAGGAGTAGTTTGCAAAAGAGACTTTCCCAGGGAGTGAGCCAAACCCATCACTCGGTGCTGCTGTCAGCCTTGTCTCCAAGGTAGCTCAGGTTGGCAGCTCTGGGTGGTGTGTTACTGGTAGTTTCATCACAAGGCCTTCCCACACTTCCACTATTGGTCACTGACAAGTCCACTCTTAGGATCCACCACCTTACCTTGTCAATTGAAAAGTGAACAACCACTTTGCTACCCAATTGGATGATTTGTGACTGTCAATCCAAAATCTTTCTCCCCATCTCCTAAAATTTTCAGAATTAAGATACAAAACCTTTTGCAAAAATGTTTTTATGTTGTATGATTTTACTCCAGGTCTCTGAATTGGTGCCCAGGAGATTAGCTGTTAATTCCTGAAGATTCCAGGACAATTCTGGAGAGTTGGCAACCTTACTGGTTGCATTTTTACCTTTGAGTCAGAAAGTTGTGGGTTACCTGCCCAGCACACCCCAACCCTTCAAGCCCCTCCTGCACCCTCCTTTCCTGGGCATGGCCTCCTGGCCCTTGGCAGTACCACCCTGGCAGCTGGGCAGCCTTGCATTGCCACCTTGGCACACAGGCAGTACTCCTGCCAGCTTGACAGTGCCCTCCGAGCACCTTGGCAATACCAGGGTGGCAGTGCCAAGGTGCCAGGTTGGCAATGACAAGGAGCTTGCATTCCAGGGAGAGGGCCAGGGGGCCACCCTGCACTGACCCTGACCATCCAGAGGTCTGCGATGGTCTGGGAGACCACCCCGGGTGCTATTCTGCCTGGTTCACATTTGTGTGGACCAGTGCTGAATGGTGCCCAGCTGCGGCCTCGCTGGGAAGGCTAGTGGATCCCGCGATGCTGGTCATACCTGTGTAAGTTCGCCAAAGTAAGTTTTAAACTGGCTTCAGCGTGCGGCGTTTGGTCCTGCCCCTTATGGGAGGGATTCTGACTCTGACACGTCGCGGGATTTGGGTGAATCCCACGAGTCGTGAAGATTGCCGGGAAGCTCGAGAGAGGGTTCTCCTGGCATTCACAGGCCACAACTCACTCAAGCGGGAGGGAAACCTAGCCGGTGGATCATGCCCTTATTCCCCGATTTAAAAATGTAGATAATCTGGCCATTTGTTCCATTACCGTTTGTCAGAGCTTGTGTTGCACAAATTGGCGATTACTTGGAAATTGGTAATTAACCACAGCCCACAAAGAACTATAGTCATCTCTCTCCATTAGAGAGAGAGAGAGAGAGGGAGAGAAAAAATTTCCTTTATCGATCATGAGGGGGTATCACGCCACAAACATGGGATAAGTCGAGGAGGTGGATAACGACATTTCATAAGTATTTCAAGGTTTGTGATTGTTTTGAGATGTCCTGAGAGGCACTGTATAAATGCAAGTCCTTCTTTAACATGGCGGCGATTTCTCCAAAAGAAAAAAGATGATGGCTTAAGAGATCAATCATTGTTGCCAGTATATTTATATCTAAATAATGTTTGCAGGGATGTCCGGTGGTGACATGTAGGTGGAGGTCGCACGTCGGGTGGCGAGCGGGGATTGCCACGAGCTTCCAGCGTTCAGCCCAGCGAGGCCAGCAACATTATTCAATGTTAATTGATCTGCTTACCAAAGCCTCACGGGCATCTCGTCGCAAATGAAGGCTCGCCATCTGATTCACCAGGACCGCGCTCGACAGCCCCCCGCTAACAAGGTCGAGCAGCACTTTGCACTTGCTCAGCCAACTCCAGGCAGCTCGCAACAATGGCGCCAGGGAGACGGGCCCAAGATTCGGGGATGCTGACCTGGGAAGGGTGCTAGACACTGTGGAGGTCAGGAAGGATATTCTGTTCCCACGAGAGTCCCGGAGGGTCTGCCATAGGGCAGTCAGTGTTGCCTGGGATGAGGTGGCGGCAGCAGGGAGCTCGGGGAGTGTGACCAGGAGGACTGGCCTCCAGTGCAGGAAGAAGGCCAAGGACCTAAACCGGGCAGCAAGGTTGAGTAGACACCAACGCCCACCCACGAGACCTCCCCCCCACCCCCAAGGGAGCGTCCACCTCCCTCCCTTATCCTCTCCCCTCCTAACTCTCCCGCCCAATCCCCCTAACTGCTGGCCACAAACAGGTCCTTAAACAAAGTAATGAACAGCATCCACCTGGAATAGAATCTTTCCTCCGACCCTCTCAGGGTATATTTGATCTTTTCCAATTGCAGGAATTCTGCTAAGTCACTCAACCATGTCAAGGCCCTGGGTGGCACCGCCGACCTCCATCCAAGCAGGATTCGCCTCCCAGCTACCAAGGAGGCAAAGGCCAAGACGTCAGCCTTCTCCCTACAAGGAGCTCCGGTTTGTCTGACACCCCAAAGATCGCTACCAACAGACATGGCTATAGTTTGACCCCAACGATCTCCGACATGATCTCAAAAAATAAGACCCAGAACCTAAGCTAAGGTTAGTGGGAGGGCATCTCACCTCTCCGAGTCCCCTTTCACCTCTTCCACCAGATTGGTCAAGTTCAACTTGTGCAACAATGTCCAAATGTGCACCACCTGAATCATTAAATACCTAAACTGCGTCTTGGCCAGCTTAAAGGTCAGCTTCCCAGATCTCTCCTCTTCCCAGAGAATTTACCGGGAATATCTCACTCTTGCTCATATTCAATCTGTACCCTGAAAAGGATCCAACTTTTTTCAATAGTTCTAGAATTTCTCCCATACCTGTGAGACGACAAGAAACGTACAACAACAAATCGTCCACGTAAAGGGACACTCGATGTTCCTCACCCCGCCCCTCTCATTACCATTCTATTCCCCTGACGATCCACGTGCAATGGCCAATGGTCCAATCGCTAGCGCAGACAATACTGGAGACAGCTGGCATCCCTGTCTTGCGCCCCTGTGTAGTCGGAAATGTCCTGAGCTCACAGCATTGGTCTGACACTAGCCATGGGGGCATTATATAGCAGTTTCACCCAGGAAATAAAAGCAGGACCAAACCCAAACCGCCCCAAAACCTTGAAGAGGTCGCTCCACTCCACACGGTCAAAAGCTTTCTCCGCATCTATGGAGATGATTACCTCCAGCACCTGCTCCACAGAGGGCGACTTTCAAAAGCCTCCTGATGTTGGACGTCAATCTCGGCCGCTGACCAAGCTTGTCTGGTCCTCAGAGATCACTTCTGGTAGATGCCCCACCAAACATTTCACCAGAACCTTAGCTAGTATTTTGGCGTCAGTGTTTCATAGTGAAATAGGCCCAGAAGACCCACACTCAAGGGGGTCTTTGTCTTTTTTTGGGATTAGAGAAATCAAGGCCTCCGTCAGCGTGGCAGGCAGCACCCCTCTCAGCAGAGAGCCGTTGAACATTCCCAACAAAGCCGCGAACTGTTTATAAAATTCGGCCAGAAAACCATCCGGCCCCGGTGCTTTCCCCAATTGCAGACGGTCTCAACTTCTAGTAACTTCCTCCAACCCCAACGGTGCTTCCTGCCCCTCCCTCTTCACGCTTTCTACCACTGGGAAGTTCAATCTCCCCCAGAATTGCTCCATCTCCGAGCCATCCTTTTCAGACTTGTACAGCCTCGATAATAAATCGCCAAAGCTCCATTAATCTTATCCGGAGCAGTAACCAGCTCTCCCCTTCATCTTTAACCTGAGCTATTTCCCGTGTTGCTGCCTGCCGTCACAATTGGTGAGCCAATAATCGACTAGCTTTATCTCCGTACTCATAAAATATCCCTTGCAAATGGCGAAGCTGGCTCATTGCATTCCCCGTCGATTCAAGCTTAAACATAATTTGTAGCCTCTTTCTGTCTGCCAACAACTCTGCCGTAGGGGCCGTGGAGTACTACCAATCCAACTCCAAGATTAGGTTTACAAACCTCTGCCTTTCAGCCCTGCCAGCATTACCTTGTGGACTCTGTACGATATTATTTCTCCTCTGATCACTGCCTTCACTGCATTCCAGAATGTGGCAGGCCAGACCTCCCCATTCTGGTTGGAATCTACGTAATTCCCAATGGCCGAAGCCACCATTTCAAAACCCCTTATCTGTCAGGAATGATGTGTCCAACCTCCATGGTGGGCGCTGGGCCCGGCCTGTCCCTAATCGCATATCCACATGGTGTGGAGCATGGACCCATAATACATATCGCCGAGTACCCAGCTCCCATCACCCCTGGGAGTAACGTCTTTCCCACTATGAAAAATCTATTCTGGAATAGACCCGGTGCACGTGAGAGAAGAAGGAAAACTCCCCTCCTTTGGGTGACTAAATCTCCATGGATCCATACTCCCCCGTATGTTCCATGAGCACAACCAACTCTCTTGCCAACTCAGAAGTAAACGGAGGCCTGAGACTTGACCTGTCCATCCTTGGGCCCAATACACAATTGAAATCTACCCCCATAATCAATTGGTGTGGATCCAGATCAGGGATGACTGCCAACACCCTTTTGTGGGACTGCTTGAGTGGCAGGAGGGCCGGAGGCCAACGGAGTACTTTGTGGAGATGTTCGCTAAGTTGATAGCGGGAGGAGGACCCTTCCCTTTACGAGTTGGAAGGGCCCATCAGTCGCTCCAGTCAGAGCTGAAGATGAATGAACCACCGAGAGCTGTGATAGTCTCCTTCCACAGCTACCAGGTGAAGGAGAAGGCATTGAGATGGTCGAAGCAGAATCGAGAGGTGAAGTGGTAAGGCGTTGGTATTCGAATACACCAGGATCTTATGGCGGTGCTGCTGAGAAGGCGGGCAGGCTTTGGTTAGGTGAAGGCAGCGTTGTATAGTAGCAACATGGGATGATACTGGGCGAGGTGTTTTTGGGAGGAAGTGGTTGGGGGATTCTGGGAAGGAGGTGCGGGTAAGGGGCTGATGGTGATTAAGGCTAGGACTGGCTTCCACCTGATGCGTGGGGCCTGGAGTGGTGGGTATGGTGGGTAGGAGGGGTGGGGGAGAGAGTGAGAGACCCCCTGGTCAGGGTGGTGACGTGGAACATGCTAGGGCTGGGGGTCCAGTGAAGAAAGCAAGAGTTTTCTTGTACTTGAAGAGCTTGAAAGCCAATGTGGTGCTGTTGCAAGAGACCCATCTAAGGGTGAAGGACCAGATGAGGCTGAGGAAGGGCTGGGTGAGCCAGGTGTTTCACTCAGGTTTTGACAGCAGGGCCCAGGGGAGGTGGTGATTCAGGTGGGGAAGAGAATGAGGTTCCAGGTGGAGAAGACGGTGGCGGATCAGGGGAGTAGGTATGTGGTGGTAACGGATGGATTGGAGGGGTGGTTGGTGGTGCTGGTTAGCGTATATGCCCCAACTTGGGATGATGTTGGATTTGTGAAGAAAAGGCTGGCCGCCATTCTGAATTTGGATACTCACGAGTTGATACTGCGAGCGGGGCAAGGAACGCAGCGTTGGTGCCAAAGGTGGACAGGTCCCAGCCGTTGGTGGGACGGAAGGGGGGCAAAAGCGTTGGCTGAGTTTATGAGGGAGATGGGAGGGATGGACCCATGGATGTTATTGCAAGTTCGGGACAGGGAGTACTCGCTTTTTTCACCTGTGCATAAGACGTACTCGAGGATCGAATTATTTGAGATGGGAAAGGTGATATTAACTGGGGTGAGGAAGGCAGAATATTCGGCGATTGTGATCTCAATCCATGCTCCACATTGGGTGGATGTGGTCCTGGAGAAGGGGTTAGTCCAGAGGTTGGATGTGGGACTGTTGGCGGACCCAAATTTTTGTACTAAAATGGGGAAGGTGATTGAAGATTATGCAAAGTTTAATCGTAATGGGGAGGTTTCACCATCAGTGGTATGGGAAGCATTGAAGGTGATAGTGAGGGGAGAGGTTATTTTGTTTAAGGTGCAGGTGGATAGGGAGGCGAGGGAGGAATGGCAATGGTTGATAGAGGAGATTTTGGAAGTAGATTGGAGTATGCGGAGGAGCCGGATCCGGGTTTTCTTGTGAGGAGAAAGGAGTTACAGGCTCGGTTCAATATTCAGTCTACGGGGAAGGCGGTTCGGCAGCTGAGAAGGGCAAGGGGGGAGGGTCATTTATGAGCATGGGGAGGTCAGCCACATGCTGGCGGGTCAGCACCACAGGCAAGCAGCAGCGAGGGAGATAGATTGGGCCAGAGATGGGCCGGTAGCTGATTGTGGTGCTGGAGTAGGTGAACAAGGATTTTGAATAGTTTTATATGAACCTTATATGAATCAGAGCTGCCGGAAGGTGCGTTGGATAAGAGGGAGTTTTTGGGGCGGTTGGAGTGCCTGGAGGTGGAGAGGAGGAGAGGGCGGGATTGGAGGAGCCAGTTGGGATGGAAGAATTGCAGGTAGCGATAGGGAAGATGCAGATAGGTAAGGCACTGTGGTGATCCACCACTGTATATATATGTGTGTGCCTGTATTAGGGGATGTACAACAGTACCTGTATTACAGGTTTGTCGGTAAGCCCCTGCCGGCTAGCTCCGCCCACAGGGAGCAGTATGAATATTCATGAGCTCTCCTGGGGGTACCCGCTGCTACTTCTGCGGCCAGCAGAAGCACCCCAGCCAGCGCTGCCCGGCCCGTGCCGCGACCTGCAAATCCTGTGGCAAGAAAGGCCACTTTGCAGCGGTGTGTCAGGCCCGCGCAGTTGCCGCTATCGCGGCCGACCTCTCCCCCTCCCCCCAGCCGATTGCACAATGGGCCCCGCCACCGCTACTCCCGGGGCCACGTGCGGCCCATGGGCGACGCCATCTTCCTCCTCCGACTCCATGTGCGATCAGTGGGCGCCGCCATCTTGCCCCACCCCGCCACGTGCGCTCCATGATCGCCGCCATCTTCTTCCCCGCAGGTACTTCAGATGCTGCCATTTTGTCCTCCCCTCGGGTCTGGACCAAGGGACCCGGGTCGCTGCCGCTACTCATCGGACTCTTCGGACTATTCGGTTGATCGCCCGCTACTCGCCTCCATGACGCTCGACCAATCCCGCCCTCGCAACCTGGCTACCGCTTCAACGACGGTGCTCATCAATGGCCACGCGACCTACTGCCTACTTGACTCCGGGAGCACCGGTAGCTTCATTCATCCGGACACGGTAAGGCGCTGCTCCCTCGCGGTCCATCCCGCCAACCAGCGGATCTCCCTGGCTTCCGTATCCCACTCTGTCCCAATCCGGGGCTTCTGTCTGGTCAAACTCACCGTACAGGGCGTGGAATTCAGCCATTTTGCGCCTGTACGTATATCTGAGATGGTCAATCAGATTGCACAGTACCAGGTCTTCTCAACAATTGACCTGAAATCCGCCTACCACCAGCTCCCTATCCGTAAATCGGACCGTCCCTACACTGCCTTCGAGGCGGACAGTCGACTCTATCAATTTCTTAGGGTTCCCTTCGGCGTCACTAACGGGGTCTTGGTATTTCAACGAGAAATGGACCAAATGGTTGACCGGTACGGACTGTGGGCCATGTTTCCATACTTAGACAATGTCACCATCTGCGGCCACGACCAGCAGGACCATGACGCCAGTCTTGCCAAATTTCTCCACACCGCATCTCTCCTTAACCTCACTTATAACAAGGCGAAGTGCGTATTCAGCACAGACCGCTTAGCCATCCTCGGCTACGATCCCAATCCCGACCGCATGCGCCCCTTCATGGAGGTTCCCCTCCCCCACTGCCCCAAGGCTCTCAAACGATGCCCGGGGTTCTTTTCTTACTACGCCCAGTGGGTCCCACAATACGCGGACAAGGCCCGCCCACTGATCCAGTCCACGCAATTTCCCCTCACAGGCCCGAGGCACAACAGGCCTTCGCCCGTATTTGCGCAGACATAGCCAAGGCCGGTATGCACGCAGTAGACGAGACACTGCCCTTCCAAGTAGAGAGCGACGCTTCAGATGTCGCCCTTGCCGCCACTCTAAACCAGGCAGGCAGACTCGTGGCATTCTTTTCCCGCACCCTCCATGCCTCCGAAATCTGACATTCCTCTGTTGAAAAGGAGGCCCAGGCTATCGTTGAGGCTGTGCGGCACTGGAGGCATTACCTGGCCGGCAGGACGTTCACCCTCCTCACTGACCAATGGTCGGTAGCCTTCATGTTTAACAACACGCAGCGGGGCAAGATCAAAAACGATAAAACCTTGCGGTGGAGAATCGAGCTCGCCACCTATAATTACAAGATCTTGTATCGCCCCGGCAAGCTCAACGAGCCCCCAGACGCCCTCTCCCGAGGTACATGTGCCAGTGCACAAGTGAACCAGCTCCATACCTTGCACGAGAGCCTTTGCCACCAGGGGGTCACTCGGTTGTACCATCTGGTCAAAGCCCGCAATCTACCCTACTCCGTCGAGGAAGTACGGACAGTCACCAGAGACTGCCAGGTCTGTGCGGAATGCAAGCCGCACTTCTACCGGCCAGACTGCGCATGCCTGGTGAAAGCGCCCCGCCCCTTTGAACGCCTCAGCGTGGATTTCAAAGGGTCCCTCCCCTCCACCGACCGCAACACCTACATCCTTAGTGTGGTCGATGAATTCTCTAGATTCCCCTTCGCCATCCCATGCCCGGATATGACGTCTGCCACCGTCATCAAGGCCCTTGATTCCATATTCGCTCTGTTCGGTTTCCCCGACTATATTCACAGTGACAGGGGATCCTCATTCATGAGCGATGAGCTGCGTCAGTTCCTGCTCAGCAGGGGTATCGCCTCCAGCAGGACGACCAGCTACAACCCCCGGGGAAACGGGCAGGTAGAGAGGGAGAACGGGATGGTATGGAGGGCCGTCCAGCTGGCCCTACGGTCCAGGAACCTCCCAGCCGCTCGCTGGCAGCAGGTCCTCCCTGATGCACTCCACTCCATTCGGTCACTGCTGTGCACCGCATCTAACAACACACCCCATGAACGTGTTTTTGCCTTCCCTAGGAAGTCTACATCCGGGGTGTCGCTCCCGACGTGGCTCGCAGCTCCAGGGCCCGTCCTACTTCGTAGGCATGTCAGACTCCACAAGGCAGACCCTCTGGTGGACAGGATCCGCCTGCTCCACGCGCACCCCCAGTACGTGGAGTTCCCCGACGGCCGTCAGGATACAGTCTCGCTCAGGGACCTGGCTCCCTCGGGTGCCGATCCCACTCCCACACACGTCCCCACCCACGCCCCACCCTCCCCTTCCCCGGTGCCCCCAACATCAGCCCCACCAGGTCCATCCCTCGTTCCCCTGCCCACACTAGAGGACATGGAAGATTTTGGGACGCTCCCGGAGTCGTCCAGCCACCGGCCAGCACCAACACCGCCACCACCTACGCCGCCGATGCCGACACCGCCTGTGCAGATGTCGCCACCACTGCTGCGTCCCTCTCAACGAACCGTCAGACCGCCGGTCAGTCTCAACCTATGACGGGCACCGGGTTGCAAGATGGACACTTGATTCCGCCCCCCCCCCGCTGGAAATAAATCACTGCTTATGTATAATAGTTTCACTTCACCCCCGCCGAACTCATTCATAACAGGGGGTGAATGTGGTGATCCACCACTGTATATATATGTGTGTGCCTGTATTAGGGGATGTACAACAGTACCTGTATTACAGGTTTGTCGGTAAGCCCCTGCCGGCTAGCTCCGCCCACAGGGAGCAGTATAAATATTCATGAGCTCTCCTGAGCTGCCATTCTACAGCTGCAGTCGAGGGAATAACATCTCACTGTAATAAAGCCTCTCTTGTACTGATTTGTGTCTTTGTGTGCAATTGTTAGTGCATCAGGCACCAGTATCGGATGGTTTTCCTGTGGAATTTTACCTCTGTTGGTAGAAATGTCTGAGGATGCGATGGTCAAGCATCCATTTCGTTGTTGCTTAAAAAGGATAAGGATCTGGTGGAGTGTGGGTCGCAGAGGCCCATATCGCTGTTGAATGTGGCTGCCACGATACTGGCGAAGGTGTTGGCATTGAGGTTGGAAGAATGTCTTAGAAGGTGATTGTGGATGGTCTGTTAAGGTTGGACCCTTGGAGTACTGCATCTGCTGACATTTTAATTTTCCTGGAGAAAGTCGACGAACGGCTTCCACCTCCGGGTGAACCCGACCATTGACCCTCTTAAGGTGAACTTTGTCTTCTCAAGACTGAGAAACCCAGCCATGTCACTAACCCAGGCCTCTACACTCGGGGGCTTCGAGTCCCTCCACATTAACAAGATCTGTCTCTGGGCTACCAGGGAGGCAAAGGCCAAGACGTCAGCCTCTTTCACCCCCGAACTCCCGGCTCTTCTGACACTCTAAAGATCGCTACCTCCGGACTCGGCACCACCCTTGTTTTTAGCACCGTGGACATCGCCTTAGCAAAACCCTGCCAAAACCCTCCAAGCTTCGGGCATGCCCAAAACATGTGGACATGATTTGTTGAGCTTCCTGCGCACCTCGCACACCTATCCTCTACCCCGAAAAACTTGCTCATCCTAGCCACTGTCATGTGTGCCCGGTGGACTACCTTAAATTGTATCAGGCTAAGCCTGGCGCACGATGAGGATGTATTAACCCTGCTTCGGGCATCCACCCATAGATCCGCCTCTATCTCTCCTCCTAGCTTATCTTCCCACTCCCAACACTAAGGCTCCTCCACCGGAGTTTCCTCCACCTCCGAAAGATCCTGGTAAATATCTGAAACCTTCCCCTCTCCCACCCAGGTACTGGAGACTACTCTATCCTGCATCCCCCGTGGCAGCAGCAGCGGAAAGGACGGCACCTGTTTTCTCAGGAAGTCTCATACCTGTAAATACCTAATGATGCACAATCAATTGCACGAAAGTCTCAGATTGGTACAACTGTGGCTTTATTACAGTCAGATGCGTGGCCTCCTACTGCAGCTGGCGAAATGGCTGATCAGAAGGGGGACACGCATATTTATACGGCTCCTTATGGGCGGAGCTAGCCAGCAGGGGCTACCGGTGAACCTGTAGTGCAGGTCCTACCTTACATCCCCTAATACAGGTGCACAGTGGTTCACCACACCTAAACCCGTTCCCAGCTGGCAATTCAAATTTGTCCTCCAAGGCTTTCAAGTTGGGAAAGCTCCCGTCTTTTAAGCGATCCCCCATCCTTCTAATAGCTGCCCTTTGCCAATTCCGGAGCCCACCATCCAGCCTACCTGGTACAATGATTATTATAAATCATGGTCCAAACCGATGCTCCCTCCACTCTCTCTTTTGCCCCCAGATTTTCTGAGCCACCACCACCACCACCGGACTTGTGGAGTATCAGGCTGGCGAGAACGGCAGAAGTGTCGTTATCAGTGCGCCAAACCTGTGTCTTTACATGACGCCGCCTCCATCTGCTCTCACACCAACCCCTCCCCCACTACGCACTTTCTAATCATGGTTACATTAGCCGCCCAGTAGTAATTGCAGAAGTTTGACAGCGCCAACCCACCCTCCCCCTGACTGCGCTCCAGCAACACTTTCTTCACTCGCGGGGTTTCACCCGCCCACACAAAGCCCGAAATAACCTTATTCACCTGCTTGAAAAACGCCTTTGGGATGAAGGTGGGGAGGCACTGAAAGACAAACAGAAATCTGGGGAGGACCATCATTTTGACGGTCTGTACCCTCCCTGCCAGTGATAGCGGGAGCATGTCCCATCTCTTAGTCGGGATAGGTTTAACTTGTGCAGTGCCTCCCATTCCCGGGCCACCTGGATTCCCAGATACCGAAAGCTCTTTCCTACCACTCTAAGCGGCAACTCTCCCAGTCTCTTCTCCTGTCCTCTTGCCTGGATTGCAAACATCTCGCTTTTCCCCATGTTCAATTTATACCCCAAAAAATTGCCAAAGTTCCCCAGGATTCGCATTACTTCCCCCATTCCCTCCAACGGGTCTGAAATATACAAAAGCAGGTCATCTGCGTAAAGCAAGGCCCGGTGCTCCACCTCCCCCCTCATAAACCAGCCCAAACTCCACCTGTAACCTCTGCCGCTCCCTCAGTAGCCCCTCATACGAGGCCTCCGAGTATCTCCTGTCCACCTGGAAATCTCCTCCACTAACCTATCCCTCTCAGCCCGTTCCGCCTTTTTTCTGTGGGCCTGTATCGAGTTTAATTCCCCTCTGACCACTGTCTTCAAAGCTTCCCAAACCGTCGCTGCAGAGACCTCCCCCGTATCATTTGTTTCCAGGTAGTTCTGGATGGACTTGTTAATCCGCCCACAGATCGCTTCATCCGCGAGCAACCCCACATCCAGTCTCCACAGCGGGCATTGCCCTCTCTCCATACTAACCCATAGATCCACCCAATGTGGGGCATGATCCGACACTGCGATTGCCGAGTACTCAGTATCCACCACCTTCGGTATTAGCGCCCTGCTCAGAACAAAAAAGTCGATGTGAGAGTATACCTTGTGGACATGGGAGAAAAAAGAAAACTCCTTTGCCCTTGGCCGTGCAAACATCCCTGGGTCTACTCCCCCCATCTGTTCCATAAAACCCTTCAATTCCTTTGCCGCAGCCGGCCTCCTCCCTGTCCTGGATTTTGACCGGTCCAATTCCGGATCAGTGACTGTGTTGAAATCTCCTCCCTTAATCAGGTTATGTGACTCTAAGTCTGGGATCTGGCCTCACACCCGCCTCATAAATTCCACATCGTCCCAATTCAGAGCATATATGTTCATGAGTACCACCCGCACCCCCTCCAGCTTCCCACTCACCATTATGTACCTACCCCCCTTATCTGACACGATTCTCTCTGCCTCGAATGCCACTCGTTTGTTGATCAAGATCGCTACCCCCCTGGTCTTTCAGTCCAATTCCGAGTGGAACACTTGATTAACATAGCCCTTTCTCAACCTCGTCTGGTCTGTAACCTTTAGGTGTGTCTCTTGTAGCATTGCCTCGTCTACCTTCAGCCCCTTCAAATACGCAAACACGTGAGCCTTCTTGACTGGCCCATTCAACCCTCTGACGTTCCATATAATCAGTCTGGTCGGGGGGCTTCCTGCCCCCCGCCGACTAGCCATCACCCTTTTTCGGCCAGCCTCTAGCTCGTGCCCTCTGCCTCCTCGAGACCCCCCATGGGCATTCGCCGTTCCCGACCTTCCATTTGTCCCCTAGTAACAGTTCTTCCCCTGTCAGCAAAGCAGCTCCCCACCCCCCTCTGTTGATTACAGGGTCAACGGCAGGGTTCTGAGGAATGTGGAGGAACAGAGAAATCTTGGGGTTCATGTCCACAGATCTCTGAAGATTGCCACTCAAGTTGATAAAGCTGTGAAGAAGGCCTATAGTGTGTTAGCGTTTATTAACAGGGGGCTTGAGTTTAAGAACCGTGAGGTTATGCTGCAACTGTACAGGACCCTGGTGTGACCACATTTGGAGTATTGTGTGCAGTTCTGGTCACCTCATTACAGGAAGAATGTGGAAGCATTGGAAAGGATGCAAAGGAGATTTACCAGGATGCTGCCTGGATTGGAGGGTCGGTCTTATGAGGAAAGGTTGAGGGAGCTAGGGCTTTTCTCACTGGAGCAAAGGAGGATGAGAGGCGACTTAATAGAGGTTTATAAGATGTTGAGGGGGATAGATAGAGTGGACGTTCAGAGACTTTTCCTCAGGTGGATGTAGCTGTTACAAGGGGGCATAACTGTAAGGTTCGGGGTGGGAGATATAGGAGGGATGTCCGAAGTAGGTTCTTTACTCAGAGAGTGGTTAGGGTGTGGAATGGACTGCCTGCTGTGATAGTGGAGTCGGACACTTTAGGAACTTTCAAACGGTTATTGGATAGGCACACGGAACACACCGGAATGACAGGGAGTGGGACAGCTTGATCTTGGTTTTGAAATAAGCTCGGCACAACATTGAGGGCCGAAGGGCCTGTTCTGTGCTGTACTGTTCAATGTTCTATGTTCCCTCCCTCTCCCCCTAGCAACAACACCAGAAACCCAACCCCCCCAAGTCAAGCTCCAGCTCAACACATGCTCGCCCCCCACTGTGCTTCTGTGAGTCAGCTGGCCCATGCTGACTTGATAGCGCCCTCCTATGGCACCAAGCAGTCTGTCTCCCCATTGTTCTCTCCCTCCACTTGGACAAACATATTCAAAGAATCACATTCCCCAGTAAATAAACATCAGAAAATACAGTGAAGAAACAGCCACTTTAGCAAAAAAACCACCCAGAAACAGAACCAGCCCCAAAGGCCATCCCCCCTCTAACTAGCTCCCTGCAAGACAAAGTTATCTTTAGCCATCCAAACAGCCCCTTATTACACATAACACTACCTATACTTATACAGCACAGCACAACAAATCGCCCCCACAGTACTCTCCAAGGCTTCAGTGTCTTTAAGTTCTCCTCCAGCCTCTTTTCTTTAATAAAAGTCCATACTTCGTCTGGTGTTTCGAAGTAGAAGTCCCGTTCCTCATGTGTGACCCACAGACGGTCTGGGTACAGCATCCCGAACTTCACCCCCTTCTTAAACAGGGCCGTTTTTGCCCAATTAAACCCAGCTCGCCTCTTGGCCAAATCCACGCCCAGACCCTGATAAATCCGCAGCTCACAATTCTCCCACTTTTTACTCCATCCCTTCTTGGCCCAACTCAGAACGTGTTCCTTGTCCATCGCCCTCAGCGGCTCGTTCGCTCGGGTCTTCTTCGCAAGGGCTCTGTGTGCTCTATCCACTTCCAGGGGATCAGGGAATTCTCTAACACGTCCGTCACATAAGGCCTTGCATCCGATCCCTCACTGCCTTCAGGGAGGCCGACAATTCTAAGATTCTACCTCCTGGACCTGTTCTCCAAGTCCTCCAGCTTCTCCTGCATTCTTCTCTGGCGGTCATTCATCATCTCCACCCTGGTCTCCAGCACGGTTAGGTATTCCTCATGCTCGGCCATCTTTTTCTCCACCTCCTGGATCGCTCTTCCATGAGTCTCTTGATTCTGCACAACTTGATCAATCAAAGCCTTAATCGGGTCCAGCGTGTCATTCTTCAGCTTGGCGAAGCAATCTTCGAATAACTTCACCAGCTACTCCATCGACCATTGTGCCGTCTCCCCATGGTCCTTGCTCTCCGCCATGCTTTACTGCATTACCGGCTCTGCTCGTGTCTTCCTTATCGGACTTTGTCGTCTCACAAGGCCACTTCTGGTCCAATTCTCCATACACTGGAGGGGGATTTCTCCTCACTGTCTCACTCTTCACTGATTTATCCCATATAATCTGGAAAAAAACATGGGAAAAAGGTCCAAAAGTCCTTCACAGGCGGGAGCTATCAAATGTGCGACCTACTCCTCCATGGCTGCCACCAGAAGTCAGGATGAGGCAATGGCAAGGATGAAATTGTTGTACAAGGATCTGATTTTGTGTGTGCGATTGAATGATGTGAATTCAGGGGACTATCCGTTGCATCGGGGAGCAAGGCAGCGATGCCTCATGCCCCCCCTTCTGTTTGTACTCTCGATAGAGCGCTCGGCCATTTCGCTGAGGTGCTCAGATTTATGGATGGGGATAGTGGGGTGGGGGGGGGGGGGGGGGGGGGATTGAGCACAGGATGTCTCTATATGCGGATGAGGATGATCTGCTGTTATATATTTCAGACCCAAGCTCTTTGTTGAGGTCATAATGGGCCTACGTTTTCGTGATATAAGTTGAATTTGGGGAAAAGCGAGTATTTTGTGGTGTCTTCTCCAGGGGTGGGGGTTGGAGTGGGAGAGTTACCATTTTGGATGGCAACAACCCATCTCAGATATTTGATGGTGCAGGTAGCCCGGGATTGCGCACAGCTTGGCAAACTGAACTTTAGAAGTCTGGTCATGAGGGTGAAAGTGGATTTATTGAGGTGGGACAGTCTTCCCCTGTTGCTGGCAGGTCACGTGTAGACAGTTAAGATGGACATTTTGCCGCAGTTTTTATTTTCATTTTAGTGCCTGCTGGTCTCTTTGCCTAAGTCATTTTTTAAGGGGGTGGACAGGTTGATTTTGTTGTTTCTTTGGACAGGGAAGGTGGCCAGTATAAGGAAGGTGGTACTTTAGAGTGGCCAGCAGTTGAAGGGGGTTGGGCCTTCCAAACTTGTTGTATTATTACTGAAAGCAGAGAAGGTGCTGGGCTGGAGTAGGGAGGCGGAGGTTTTATGGGTGGGTTGGAGGAAAGTTCATCTAGGGTGTTGGGGTTACGGGTGCTGGTGATGGCACGCTTCCATTTGCCCCAGGGAAGTATTCAGGAAGTCTTGTGGTGGAAGATTTTGAGGCATTTTCGGCAGCTCTTTAGGTTAGGAGCGGGGTCGAGGCTGATGGCGATCCGGGGGAATCACGGATCTGAGCCTGGGAGGATGGATGCGAGGTCTTGGGGATGGAAAAAGAGCGGGGTAAAGGATTTGTTTTTGGAGGGGCAGTTTGCAAGCTTGGAGAAGTTGAGGGAGAAGTTTGGGTTTCCGCATGAGGAGAGTTTTCTGTATATGCAGGTGTGGGACTTTGTGAAAAAGGTCTTTCCGACCTTTTGAATAGTGCCTGCCTCCTCGTTGTTGGAGGAGGGGCTGTCAGTCATGGGGTTGGAGGGTGGGGCCATCTCGGTGATTTATGGGAGGATTTTGGAGGAGGATAAGGTGTCTATGGAGGGGGGTTTAGGCTAAATGAGAGGATGAATTGGGGATGGCGCTGGAGGAGGGACTACGGTGGGAGGTGCTGTGGAGTGTGAATGCCTCAACCTCGTGCATAAGGCTGGCGTTGATATAGTTGAAGATGGTGCACAGTGTGCATTTGACAAAGTCAAGGATGAGCCGGCTGTTTGAGGGGGATAGAGAATACTTACAGAAGGTGTGAGGGGGCCTGAAGTTGGAGAAATGTTGTAGGTTGTTTTCAGCGCCATGTCAGCGATCCTGGAGCCTGGTCCACTGGGGGCCAGATTCGGGATGTCGGACCTGCTGGAGGTACAGATGGGAGAGGGGAGCAGATGTTTTAGTCTTCACCTCCTTGATGCAGGAGGGTCCTGTTGAGGTGGAGGTCAGCTTCTGCGCCCTGTGCCTCGCATGGCTGGGGATCTGATGGAGGTTTTACTGCTTGAGAAGGTGAAATTTGCCCTGAGGGGGGGCAAATGAGGAATTCCACAAGAGATGGGCTTTGTTTATTTTGCATTTCAGAAAGCTGTTTACCATCAACTGCTGGGGGTGGGGGTGGGGGAGGGGGAGGGGGGATGGTGCAGGGTTTACCATCAACTGCTGGGGGTGGGGGGGGGGTGCAGGGTTTGCCATCAACTGCTGGGGGTGGGGGGGGGGGGGGATGGTGCAGGGTTTACCATCAACTGCTGGGGGTGGGGGGGTGCAGGGTTTACCATCAACTTCTGGGGGTGAGGGGGGATGGTGCAGGGTTTACCATCAACTGCTGGGGGGGGGGGGTGGTGCAGGGTTTACCATCAACTGCTGGGGGGATGGTGCAGGGTTTACCATCAACTGCTGGGGGTGGGGGGGGGGGTGGTGCAGGGTTTACCATCAACTGCTGGGGGTGGGGGGGGGGGATGGTGCAGGGTTTACCATCAACTGCTGGGGGTGGGGGGGGGGGGGTGGTGCAGGGTTTACCATCAACTGCTGGGGGTGGGGGGGGGGGGTGGTGCAGGGTTTACCATCAACTGCTGGGGGTGGGGGGGGGGTGGTGGTGCAGGGTTTACCATCAACTGCTGGGGGTGGGGGGGGGGATGGTGCAGGGTTTACCATCAACTGCTGGGGTGGGGGGGGGGGGGTGATGCAGGGTTTACCATCAACTGCGGGGGTGGGGGGGGTGCACGGTTTACCATCAACTGCTGGGGTGGGGGGGGGGGGTGGGTGGTGCAGGGTTTACCATCAACTGCTGGGGGTGGGGGGGGGGGGGTGGTGCAGGGTTTACTCTTTTTGGGAGTGTAATGTTTTGTTTCATAAAATGTTAAAATGCTAAAAATATGAAGTAAAATACATTTTAAAAAATCAATATTTGCAGTTTCTTTCATTCTTCCTCTCATCTTTTTGGCAATCAGCTTCAGCAAAAATATAAGAATTCCATAGACAAAGGAGAACCAGAGGACTTGATCCATTTGGATTTCCAGAAGGTCTTTGACAAGGTGCTGTCCAGGAGGCTGCTAAATAAGCTAAGAACCCATGGTGTTCGGGGCAAGATACTGGCAGGGATAGAGGATTGGCTGACTGCAGAAGGCAGAGAGTGGGGATAAAGAGACCTTTTTCAGGATGGCAGCCGGTGACTAGTGGTGTTCCGTAGGGGTCAGTGTTGGGACCACAGATATTCATGATATACATTAATGGTCTGGAAGAAGGAACTGAGGGCATTGTTGCTAGGTTTGCAGTTGATACAAAGCTATGTAGAGAGACAGATTGTGTTGAGGAAGTGGGGAGGCTGCAGAAGGACCTGAACATGCTAGGCGAGTGGGCAAAGAAGTGACAGATGGAATGCAATGTGGAAAAGTGTGAGGATATGCACTTTTTTAGGGAGAATAGAGACATAGACTATTTTTTAAATGGGAAAAGGATTTGGAAATCAGAAGCACAAAGGGACTTCGGAGTCCTCGTTCAGGATTCTCTTACGGTTAAAATGTAGACTCAGTTGGCAGTTAGGAAGGCAAATGAAATGTTAGCATTCATGTTGAGAGGGCAAGAATACAAGAGCAGGGAAGTACTGTTGAGGTTGTATAAGGCTCTGGTCAGACCCTATTTGGAGTATTGTGAGCAGTTTTGGGCCCCATATCTAAGGAAGGATGTGCTGGCCTTGGAGAAGGTCCAGAGGAGGTTCACAAGAATGACCCCCGGAATGAAGAGCTTGTCGTATGAGGAATGGTTGATGACTCTGGGTCTGCATTCAATGGAGTTTAGAAGGATGATTTTTCAGCCAGAAGGTGGTGAATCTGTGGAACCCAGTGCCGCAGATGACTGTGGAGGCCAAGTCACTGAGTGTATTTAATACGGAGATAGATAGGCCCTTGATTAATAAAGGGATCAGGGGTTATGGGGAGAAGGCAGGAGAATGGGGATGAGAAACATATCAGCCATGATTGAATGGCGGAACAGACTCGATGAGCTGAATGGCCTAATTCTGTTCCTGTATCTTATGGCCAGCAATTAGCTTGCCAAGAGATTTAAATACTGCACATCACGAGAATCACGCATTTAAATGATGTGCGACAAATATTGCACTGATGCAAGGTTGAAGGACTATGATAGACTAAAGTCCTGGTGATGCAGTGCACTCGTGCGATGATGGATTTTTTTAATGTCTGAGGCAGGACATTCATAATCCAGCTGGAGGAACTCAGAATGCCGAAGGCAGACTCTACTGACAGTGTTCCCTCAGTGAACATCCTTCAGCTGTTTGGAATATAACAACATGCCTGTGCTGTCTATTTGGCTTCCATCTCCAAATCATTCATTTCTGAACTAGAAATTCTTTTCAAAAGTTCCAAGCAACTAAAAAAGAAGCTAAATATTTGGAGTCCCTTTAAAGGGTCAAGTATACATGATAGTGCACTTGATGAAGAAACTTTTAAAAAATGAATTACAGTCGCACATCATGATGATGTGAATCAAGCCAAAATACATTATTGTATTAATTTGCGAGATTCTATTGTGACCAAAAATATTGCGCAACTCCTCTGAAAAAAAAATGAAAATCACTTATTGTCACAAGTAGGCTTCAAATGAAGTTACTGTGAAAAGCCCCGAGTTGCCACATTCCAGTGCCTGTTTGGGGAGACCGGTACGGGAATTGAACCCGCGCTGCTGGCCTGCCTTGGTCTGCTTTAAAAGCCAGCTATTTAGCCCTGTGCTAAACCAGCCCCCTCCGATCTCCTTTCAACCAAAGGCAAAGCCTTTAATTAAATCAGTGCAACTTTAACTTGTTTATAAGGCGCACTTTGCCTCAATCAGCCAGTGTGCTGACCATACAGGGATGACAGCTGATGTGGGAAGGGTTGTGTTTAGCCACAAGATCTTAAGTAACTCCTGAAAGTATCCTTTGTTTTCATGCGAAAACGGGTTGCAGAATAAAACATAAGTTATGCAGTTTATTTGATTTATTAGTAATTGAGAACACAGCGTAACAGATCTGGGCTTGTTAACTCCAATTGTAAAAGAGCATTATGAAAATACTTAGAATTATGGGTTATGTGGTTTTCCTCAATTATGAAATATGTTGAGTGTTCCGCAATGGCGTGTACTCTGAAGTGTGCAGCCATCTGGGCACCAAGGCTGTTTTCTTCTCATTTACAAGAAATTGAACTATAGTTTAATTACTGGTACTCTTCTGTTAAACATTAAAAGTAAGAGGGGAAATCCTATCTAGGATTTTACATTGGTTGCCAGAATAAGTTAGGGGAGATGTGAATGAGTTCTAGATTTGGTAAGTGTGAATCATTCAGCCAAAACTGAACCCATCTGTGTGTTGGTCACTGTTCATAATTTACCTAGAATGTGCTTTATTGGATGGTTTCTGTTGTATGACCAACTTTAGAAATCAAAGTTTGTTAAATGTATTGAAATGTTTCCAAGGAATATTATTTTCTTTTAAAATAACATTTGAAAACTGAATAGAAAGATTCCTGTGACAACATACAAATTGCTTCCAGATAAACATCAAAATTAACTCTTCCCGAGACTGACTAATTTTCTACAAAGATTAAGGGCGTGAATCAGCGGACTTAAAATGAAGTCCGGTTTTGGGCTTATTTCGCGGTCTGTTTTTTTTTATAAATTTAGAGTGCCCAATTCATTTTTTTCAATTAAGGGGCAATTTAGCGTGACCAATCCACCTTTCCTGCACATCTGTGGGTTGTGGGGGTGAAAACCACGCAAACACAGGGAGAACGTGCAAACTCCACACGGACAGTGACCCAGGGCTGGGATTCGAACCCGGGTCCTCAGCGCCGTAGGCAGCAATGCTAACCACTGTGCCACCATGCTGCCCCGCGGTCTGTTTCTTGGCGGCTGCAGTGCCGAGAATCACTGCTGTTCAACAGCACTTTGCCGTATTTCTTGGCCTCGAGGAGTTTTTCTCCACCGAGACCAGATTTAGAGGGATTTCCTCCTGGCGTGTTGATCTCACCAACAGGAACGGCTGTTCACAGTTAGGGGCGCCATTTTGATTGGCAGCCCCGATCTTTTCCCCGCCTCCTTTCAGGCCCCCCCCCCCCCCCCCGTCACTTTCTGACCCCTCCCTCACTCCACAACCTTGTCGAGGCACCTGGAACTCTCCCTCACCTACCTCCAATTTGCAAGGCCCCCCCCCCAGGTCTGACCCCTGACAGTTCCAACCTGGCACCTGGGCAGTGCCACCCAGGTACGCTTGCAATGCAAGGGTGCCTGGGTGGCACTGCCAGGGTGCCAATCTGGCTGTGCCAGGGTATCACTTTGCCCTTTCCCCCACCACTTGGGGGTCTGTAATGCCTTTTACGACTCCCCAAGGTACTGTTACACCTGGTCCATGTTTGTGTGGACCAGTACTAAATGGCGCCCTGGCAAGGTCTTGCCGGCGTGGCTTTTGAGTCCCGGGTGCCAGGTGAATCTGACGTCCGGGTATTTAAATGAGCCATTAGGCTCATTCAAATATGCAGATCTGCACCTAACCCAGAGAGGGCGAGATGCAGATCGTGCCGGGGCGGAGTGCGTCGGTTGATTCACGATCGACCTGGTGCAGTGTCTGAGTTGTGGCTCTTGCACGATTCACCCGTTGGGCTGGGTCGCTGATTCCCACCCTATAATCTTTAATTGTTTATGTCAAATGTACCACCGTCAACACATTTCTGCTGTTCATGCCATGGTCCCACTAAAGATAAATCATGAAAGGAGATGCCTATTAAACTAGGCACAAGTGGAAGGACTACGTGAGCACTGGTCAGCAGTTTATTCTACTGCATGAAACATTTCTGCATCTGTTTCTCCATCTGCTATCTGTAAGTGTACTTTAAGTTAACATTTTTCTACAAATAGAAAACAGTTAAGTACAAAATATAGTGGATTTGACTGTTTGAAAGAACCAAGCAGAAAGTTTCGAAGAAGGCCATGTACCACTCAATCCTACATGTTCTTGAGATTTCAAAAATAATTCATCATTCTTTTGCATATATTGTGCTTGTCAAGCAGCATATGTTAGTATAATGGATTGGAAAGTTAACAGCAAACTGTCAGCCGCACGTCTATAATCCAGAATATAACTTTTTAAGATCTGAAAATGCCTCTTAGTATTAACAGGTTTCAAAACACCTTTTCCATACAGCATGTTTGTTGTGGTCCGAAGAGCATATTCTTTATTTTGTTTTTTTTTTTTTAAATTTTAGAGTACCCAATTATTTTTTCCAATTAAGGGGCAATTTAGAATGGCCAATCTACCTATCCTGCACATCTTTGGGTTGTGGGGGTGAAACCCACGCAGACACGGGGAGAATGTGCAAACTCCTCACGGACAGTGACCCAGGGCCGGGATTCGAACCCGGGTCCTCAGCGCCGTAGGCAGCAATGCTAACCACTGTGCCACCGTGCTGCCCCTGAAGAGCATATTCTTGATAAGCACATAAAATCTGATCGCACTCCTGTAGTCTATACACTAATGGGATGCAGAAGAAACAGGAAATTTATGTCAGGAAATATATGTAAAATGCTATTCATTCTACTGAAGTCTGAAACATTTCCAGCAAAACAAATTAAATAATTCCACTGAAGAACTAATGCTTAATTTAAGAAAAAAGTACAAAATGTGCATATTCAGTCATCCTTCCTCAAGTATTTAAAAGATTACTTTGAAAATCTCAGAAAGGTGGAGTCTGTGATCTCTCAGCCCAGTTAGATCTGCCACTCGTTCCCCATCTCTGGGTCACTGCACCTTGCACCACATTAATCCTTGTTGGGGCCTCACATGCAACAGGCAACTTATCGGGGAGTCATGGACGAGCTGCTTGTGATTTTCCATCCATTGACAGAAGAAGGCCATTTGGCTCACCGAGTGTGCATCGATCATCTGAAGGAGCAATCTCCCCAGGCCTATCCCTGTAACCCACCTATAACGTTTGAACACCAAGTGGCAAATTAGCATGAGAAATCTACCTAACCTACAAATCTTTGGACTGTGGGAGGAAACCGGAGCACCAGGAAGAAACCCACGCAGACATGGAACATAGAATAATACAGAACAGAACAGGCCCTTCGGCCCACGATGTTGTGCCAAACGTTTGTCCTAGATTAAGAACAAATTAATCTACACCCCATCATTTTACCGTAATCCATGTACTTATCCAATAGCCGCTTGAAGGTCTCTAATGTTTCCGACTCAACTACTTCCACAGGTAGTGCATTCCATGCCCCCACTATGGGGAGAGGAGTCTGCACAGTCACCCAAGGTCAGAATCAAACCCAGGTCCCTGGTGCTGTGAGGCAGCTGTGCTAACCACTGTGCCACCCAAATGAACTTGCTGTGTTCAATGTCCAAACCGAAGCACAGGACCTGTGTTCTGAATCAGTACTACACACTTGCAGACCAGGCGTAACACAGCTCATTGCTATTTCCCCTTCATGCATTCTCTATGTCATTCCTCTTATTCCTCTTCATGTCTTTCATACCCTTACCTCATTCCATACCTTGGATTTCTCCATGCATCTGATCCCTCATGTGTCTACCATCTGACATCCTTTCCCTTAAGCCTGCGGCTACCCTTTCACCAAATGGTATCAGTGTTCCTCATCCTGCCCAGTTAGGATCCCAGACGAGAACCCGACTACTTTCAATTTGTAAAACTGTGAGGAAATGTTACTGCACCACAGGAGTTACTTATCAATAGTTTTATGTAAAAACAAACTTTAACTTAAACACAGAATTAACCACATTAACAACAGAGAGATATACAGTTAACAGGTATAACAGTTTGCAAGTGAAAGAAGAAACTTTAACTTACTTCCTAAACCTGCCAACTATATTCCAATTAAGCAAACCAACATAGTTCAAATATCACTCATGAATAAAGTTAACAACCAGGTTTTTTCCTTGCTTTTCTCTGTGCAGGATCTCCGGAGAGGGAACCTTTCAGGACTGTTATATCCCACACCAGACCTACGGGGATGGATCAATTAACCTCCCGTGACCCTTGTTGGGGCTCATCACCGGAGTAAATGGACTCTGGTATAAACGCCAGCCCAGATGAGAGCCGAGCATGTGTAGTCCCAGCTGGGATCTGAAGTGTACTGTGTATATAGTTTACTTTGCAATAAACCAGTCTTCTTTGCTCCTTTTGTTTGGACTCTCTGTGGCCCCTAGTTTAGCGCTGAGGGTAAAAATGGAGCTACAGTCGACGCTGCTAACTGTTGGAAGAATGGTCAACTCCTACTGCACTAGTTTCAAAATGCCGCTCTTCGGGAGACTTGATGTATTGAAGGCAAGCGTGGAAGATAGGATGTAATAAGCAGAGAATAAGCAATACTTTTTCAGGGCTGACGCTAGAAGTGGCTGTGAATGACAGACAGTAATTCTCTTGACTGCCTGTGGGGCCCCATCTTCAGCGTGATAAAAAGCCTCTGGACTCCAAGACCTTTGAATAGCTGGTAGCATTAGTGGCAAACCAATATGACCCCAAGGCCAACCATCGTGCAATATTACCAGTTTAACATGGCCGAGAGGATCCTAAAGGGGTCTGCTACCGGGTTCTTAAGATGCTTGAGGAAATTAGCTGAGTTTTGTGATTATGGCTCTTCCCGAGATGCTGTGGGACATTTTGGTTTGTGGCGTGAATAATATGGCGACCCACCGAATGTTGCTGGCCGAGCCGTTATTGGACCTTAAGAGAAAGGGCAGAAAAGGGAGTGAAGGAACCCCAAGGGATGGAACTGAACATTGTGGTATGTTACCCACTTCTGGCATTCAGCCTTCCCCAGATTAGGAACCTCCAGATCCCCACCTTGGGGTGAACACTGCCGATGCCTTGTCCGCGGACCTAGGACCACGTTGACTAGGCCAGATACATCCCCCCAATCTGTACAGTGGGATCCCAGATAATGTGAGGCATGTTGCCAAAGCAATCACAGGGAGGGAAAGTCACAGCAAACCCATTGTCCACCCAGGGTAAGTGTCAACCCAGAGCCTGTACTTTTAATTTGGAACAGACTGATGATGAATGCATGCTGCTGAACTGCATTGCGGCACCCAAAGTTGCTCCCATTAGGATCTCCGTCCAAGTAAACGGTCACCCTCGCATACTGGAATTGGACACGGGAGCTGCAGTCTCGGTCATAGGTTATCAAACATTTGAAAACATTCAGCCAGGAGTACAATAATTGACTTTACCTGATACGGAGGCAAGACTGGCAACCTGCACCTCTATCTACACCTCTCACTGCCTGGGGAAAGTGGACAGCACAATCAAAGACCCCTCCCACCCGGCTTACTCACTCTTCCAGCTTCTTCCATCGGGCAGGAGTTACAAAAGTCTGTAATGCACGATCAATTGCACGAAAGACTCAGATTGGTGCAACTGTGGCTTTATTACAGTCGATCCGGTGCTTTGTCAGTTCGCTGGGAGCGACGTAACGGTGGCGGCGATGTCGGTGCTGGCGGTGCTGGTGTCACCGATGTCGGTGCTGGAGGTGTTGGTGCTGGCCAGTAGTCGGATGACTCCGGGAGTGTGCCGAAATCTTCCTCGTCCTCTTGCATGGGCAGGGGAAGGAGGGATGGACCTGGTGAGGTTAATTTTGGGAGCACCGGGGGAGGGGAGGGTGGCGCGTGGGTTGGGGAGTGTGTTAGAGTGGAACCTGAGGCAGCCAGGTCCCTGAGGGAGACAGTATCTTGGTGGCCGTCGGGGAACTCCACGTAGGCATACTGGGGGTTGGCATTGAACAAGTGTACCCTGTCCACCAAGGGGTCTGCCTTGTGGAGTCGGACGTGCCTACGTAGAAGGACCAGTCCTGGAGCTGCAAGCCAAATCGGGAGCGACACCCCGGATGTGGACTTCCGAGGGAAGTTCACGGAGTGTGTTATTTGTAGCGGTGCACAGTAGTGACCGTATGGAGTGTAGTGCATCAGGGAGGACCTCCTGCCAGCGAGAGCCTAGGAGGTTCCTGGACTGTAGGGCCAGCTGGACGGCCTTCCAAACCGTTCCATTCTCCCTCTCTACCTGCCCGTTTCCCCGGGGGTTGTAGCTGGTTGTCCTGCTGGAGGCGATACCCCTGCTGAGCAGGAACTCATCACTCATGAATGTGGATCCCCTGTCACTGTGGATGTAGGCGGGGAATCCGAACAGAGCGAAGATTGTGTTTAGGGCTTTGATGACGGTGGCAGACATCATGTCGGGGCATGGGATGGCGAAGGGGAATCTAGAGTATTCATAGACCACACTGAGGATATATTTGTTGCTGTCGGTGGAGGGGAGGGGCCCTTCGAAATCCACGCTGAGGCGTTCAAAGGGGTGGGTGGCTTTCACCAGGCGCTCGCGGTCTGGCCGGTAGAAGTGTGGCTTGCACTCCGCACAGACCTGGCAGTCTCTGGTGACTGCCCGTACTTCCTCGACGGAGTAGGGCAGATTGCGAGCTTTGACGAGATGGTACTGTCGTGTGACCCCCGGGTGACAAAGGCTGTCATGCAGGGCCCGGAGTCGGTCTACTTGTGCGCTGGCACATGTACCTCGGGAAAGGGTGTCAGGGGGCTCGTTGAGTTTGCCACGGTGATACAAAATCTCGTAATTATAGGTGGAGAGCTCGATTCTCCACCGCAAGATTTATCATTTTTGATCTTGCCCCGCTGCGTGTTGTTGAACATGAAGGCTACCGACCGTTGGTCAGTGAGGAGAGTGAATCTCCTGCCGCCCAGGTAATGCCTCCAATGCCGCACAGCTTCAACGATAGCTTGGGCCACTTTTTCGACGGATGAGTGCATAATTTCAGAGGCATGAAGGGTGCAGGAAAAGAATGCTACTGGTCTGCCTGCCTGGTTTAGAGTGGCTACGAGGGCGACGTCTGAAGTGTCGCTTTCAACTTGAAAGGGGAGTACTCGTCTACTGCATGCATCCCGGCCTTGGCTATGTCTGCTCTGATCTGGGCGAAGGCGTGTTGGGCCTCGGCCGCAAGGGGGAATTGAGTGGACTGTATGAGTGGGCAGGCCTTGTCCGCATAGTTTGGGAACCACTGGGCGTAGTAGGAGAAGAACCTCAGGCAGCGTTTGAGGGCCTTGGGGCAGTGGGGGAGGGGAAGCTCCATGAGGGGGCGCATGCGGTCGGGATCAGGCCCCAGAAGCCCGTTTTGGACTACATAGCCAAGGATGGCTAGGTGGGTTGTGCAGAACACACACTTCTCCTTGTACGTAAGGTTGAGGAGAGTGGCGGTGGGGAGGAATTTAGCAAGGTTGGCGTCGTGGTCCTGCTGGTCATGGCCGCAGGTGGTGACATTGTCTAGGTACGGAAACGTGGCCTGCAAACCGTACCGGTCTACCATTCGGTCCATCTCCCTTTGGAAGACCGAGACCCTGTTAGTGACGCCGAACCCTAAGGAATTGATAGAGCCGACCGTCCGCCTCGAAGGCAGTGTAGGGACGGTCCGATTTACGAATGGGGAGCTGGTGGTAGGCGGATTTCAGGTCAATTGCTGAGAAGACCCGATACTGCGCAATCTGGTTGACCATCTCAGATATGCGTGGGAGGGGGTATGCGTCGAGCTGCGTGTACCGATTGATGATCTGGCTGTATTCCACGACAATTCTGTGTTTCTCCCCCGCTTTTACTACTACCACTTGAGCTCTCCAGGGGCTATTGCTGGCCTCGTTGATACCCTCCCGAAGCAGTCGCTGGACTTCGGACATGATGAAGGTCTTGTCCTGGATGCTGTACCATCTGCTCCTGGTGGCAACGGGCTTGCAATCCGCAGTTAGATTGGCAAAGAGGGAGGGGGGGGTCAACCTTGAGGGTCGCGAGGCCGCAAATGCTGAGTGAGTGGAGGTAGGGGCCCGCCGAATTTGAGGGTGAGGCTCTGGAGATTGCACTGAAAATCCAGGCCCAGCAATAGTGCAGCACAGAGGTTGGGGAGAACATAGAGATGGAAACCGCTGAATTCTACTCCCTGGACAGTGAGAGTGACCATGCAGAACCCTCGGATTGGGACAGAGTGGGATCCGGAGGCCAGGGAGATCCGTTGGTTGGCGGGGTGGACCGCGAGGGAGCAGCGCCTTACCGTATCCGGGTGTATGAAGCTTTTGGTTTTCCCGGAGTCCAGCAGGTAAGAGGTCATGTGGCCATTGATTTTCACCGTCGTCGAAGAGGTGGCCAGGTTGTGTGGACGAGACTGGTCCAGTGTCATCGAGGCGAGCTGCGGGTGGTCGCCCGAGGTTTCAGATGTAGAATGTCGACGACCCAGATCTGGCGTTCCAGCCCCGTGGGGTAGACAAAATGGCGGCGTCCGGGGGTCCTGTAGGGAACAAAATGGCGGCACCCATGGAGCGCACATTGCGGGGGCGGGGCAAGATGGCGGCGCCCATGGGCCACACGTGAACTAAGGGGGGGAGGGATGGCGGCGCCCACTGGCCGCACCGGGCCCTGGAAGGAGAAGATGGCGGCACCCACTGGCCGTACATGGCCCTGGGAGGAGAAGATGGTGGCGCCCACTGGCCGCATGTGGACCTGGGGGCTGGAAGATGGCAGCGCCCACTGGCCGCACGTGGACCTGGGGGGGGGGGGGGAGAAGATGGCGGCGCCCACTGGTCGCACGTGGCCCCGGGAGGAGAAGATAGCGGCGCCCATTGTGTGTTCGGCCGGGGGGAGGGGGCGATTGCGGGCGCGATAGCGGCGACAGCGTGGGCCTGGCACACAGCTGCAAAGTGGCCCTTTTTACCGCAGGACTTGCAAGTGGCAGCGCGGTCCAGGCAGTGTTGGCGGGGGTGCTTCTGCTGACCATAGAAGTAGCAGCGGGGACCCCCGGGTGCGCGGATTAGTGGGTGATGCAGGCATATTAAGTAGGCAGGGCCCAGCCGGGGGGGCCGTTTGCGGGGTCCAGGAGGGGTACGACGGGTGGGCCGCACGGCGAGCGGGGTAGGCCTGGACGTTACGAGATGCAACCGACATGGCGAGCGCTAAAGTTTCTGTCTCCGTTAGGTCGAGTGTGGCCCCTTCCAGCAGTTGTTGTCGGATGGGATCCGACGCAATCCCCGTTACAAATGCGTCGGGCATGAGGAGATTGGAATGTTCGGTGGCCATAAAGGCCTGACAGTCACATTCCCGTACGAGTGGGATTAGGGCCCACCAGAAGTCTTCGGTAGACTCACCAGGGATTGAGCGCGAGTGGCGAGTACGTGCCTGGTGAACAGCGTGTTTGCTTTCTGTGCGTAGTTCTCTTTTAGGAGTGCCATCGCTTCCACGTAACTTGGGGCGTCTTGGATCAACGGGAACACATTGGAGCTCAACTGGGAGTATAAAACCTGAATCTTCTGAGCTTCCGTCGGCGTGGGGTTCGCAGCGTTGATGTAGGCCTCAAAACAAGCCAGCCAGTGATTAAAGTCTTTTCTGGCGTCGGGCGAGTGCGGATCCAGCTGCAGGCGATCTGGTTTGATTCTGATATCCATTTCTTAGAAAATCTGACTGCAATAAATTGATTCACGATCAATTGCACAAAAGATTCAGATTGGTACAACTGTGGCTTTATTAGTCAGATGCGTGGCCTCCTACTGCAGCTGGTGAAATGGCTGATCAGAAGGAGGAGAGGGATATTTATACGGCTCCTTATGGGCGGAGCTAGCCGGCAGGGGCTACCGGCGAACCCAGGTCCTACCTTATATCCCCTAATACAGGTGCACACAGTGGTTCACCACAGTCTGAAAACACAAACAGATTCACAAACAGCTCCTTCCCCGCTGTCACCAGACTCCTAAATGACCCTCCTACGGACTGATCTGATTAATACTCCACTCCTGTATGTTTCATCCAATGGGTGACTATGGATGAAGCCTGGCTCTTTTTTGTCATTTGTTTACGCGAACATGCAGGCTAATGTTTGGGGTTTGGTGGGAGGATGGGATCATTGTTATTGATATGCGGTTTGACATATTCGTTACTGATTATTGTTTATTTTTGGTGGGTGTAATTTTGGGAGAAAATGTGAAAAAGGAGAATAAAAATATTTTAAAAAAAATATTCAGGTTAGACTAATTGATGGAAATCTCTTTTGCCTTCTGACTGTCAGGATCCTTTATAAAATGAGTCTGTGGCAATCCCAATCTTCTTCCTGAACAAATGCCACCAGTCCCGAAAGACGCGTTATTAGGTGAATTGGACATAATGGGCAGCACTGTAGTACAGTCTTAGCACTGTTGCTTCACAGCACCAAGGTCCTAGGTTCGATTCCCAGCCTGGGTCACTATCTGTGTGGAGACTGCACGTTTTCCCTGTGTCTGCGTGTGTTTCCTCTGGGTGCTCCGGCTTCCCCCCACAAGTCCCGAAAGACGTTCTTGTTAGGTCAATTGGACATCCTGAATTCTCCCTCAGTGTACCCAAACAGATTCCGGAGTGTGGCGACTAAAGGATTTTCACAGTAACATCATTGCAGTGTTAATGTAAGCCTACTTGTGACAGTAATAAAGAATAATTTTTTAAAATGCGCTAATAAGAATAAAACTATCTCTCATCATCAACCGGCAGTTTTATTGTGTGACATGGTGGCAGCTGTACTAAAGGAAGAAAATGCCACACTGATGTATTTGGAAGCCTATCTGATATTGGGGTTGAAACGTATCGCTGGACAGAGAAGTGGGGACTTTAATCCACACATAACAAGGCTGTATCCAACCAGGATGTGCTTGATGCTGACACTAAGTGCTTTGAAATAGAAAAACCTTGACCTTTGATAATTAAAATTCAGAAAAAGAAAAAAGAATTCCAAGAATAAGATATTTCAATTATTTTGTTATCTTGGAAAGTTTCAGGAATGTTAGAAATTAGAAACATGGTTAGAATATAAATAATCACCTTGAAATAAGTAGAGGAATAGTTTAGTACTATAAATGTTGTTCTCTTGGAAGCAACATGATTATTCTTAGGTAATAATAGTTAACTCAAACAGATGGCCGTAGCTTGATTGATAGTGTCTAGTTTTATTCATATAGGGGCTAGTTGAATGCATATAACCAATAACAATAATCGTGATCACACCCCAGGCCATCACATGAAGCTGCCTCCCATCCATTGACTCCATCTACACCTCCCGCTGCTTGGGGAAAGCGGGCAGCATAATCAAAGACCCCCTCCCACCCGGCTTACTCACTCTTCCAACTTCTTCCATTGGGCAGGAGATACAGAAGTCAGAAAACACGCACAAACAGACTCAAAAACAGCTTCTTCCCCGCTGTTACCAGACTCCTAAATGACCCTCTTATGGACAGCCCTCATTAACACTACACCCCTGTATGCTTCATCCAATGCCAGTGCTTGACGGCAGCACGGTAGCATAGTGGTTAGCACAATTGCTTCACAGCTCCAGGGTCCCAGGTTCGATTCCCAGCTGGGTCACTGTCTGTGCGGAGTCTGCACGTTCTCCCCGTATGTGCGTGGGTTTCCTCCGGGTGCTCCGGTTTCCTCCCACAGTCCAAAGATGTGCAGGTTAGGTGGATTGGCCATGCTAAATTGCCCTTAGTGTCCAAAATTGCCCTTAGTGTTGGTTGAGTGGGGTCACTGGGTTATGGGGTGTGGGCTTGGGTGGGGTGCTCTTTCCAAGAGCCGGTGTGGGCTTGATGGGCCAAATGGCCTTCTTTTGCACTGTAAATTCTATGATTCTTTATGTAGTTGCATTGTATACCTTGTGCTGCCCTATTATGGATTTTCTTTTATTCCCTTTTCTTTCCATGTACTTAATGATCTGTTGTGCTGCTCGCAGAAAAATACTTTTCACTGTACCTCGGTACACGTGACAATAAACAAATCCAATAAGCAAAATATTAAGAGTAGCCCTGAACGTGGGAACTCAGTCATTTCTCATGTAATGAATTAACCATTGTATTCCATTGTATTCAATACTGAGAACAGATTGTTCCTTATGTAATCACCGAATCAATTTTTCGTTAGATCTCTGCCAAGCTATGAAATATGGCGAAGCATGAAAAATACATTACTAGTAACTCAGTCCTTTTCATAAGGCTGCACAGGCAAACACTAAGCTAATTTTGATAGGCACCATCAAATCTCAAGTCATATCCAATGTTTGATTAACAAGTTACCCTCTAAGTAAAAGACATTGAACAAACTGGGAGTCACAGCTAAAGATTAGAAGCCAATGTACACAAAGGAGGGGTTAAACCAGAGAGAAGAATTCCCTTAAAAATAGGACCATGTGGTTTAGGTTTTTGGTCCTGAATTCCTGAATCATTCATCCATTCTGTTTGTGTTTAGTGATTTCTTTTCTGCTTATTCTTTTGCCATGTGCGTGACTTTTTTATGTATTATTCGATATTCCATTTCTAAGTTTTATTCAGTTCTGCAGTTCTTATTCAAGTGTATATCAGTAAGTGACTAACAATAAAGACTTTAAAAAAAAGACTCTACGAACTGGACTTCCGATTCTTATTGAGAGAAGAAAACCAATAAGAGGATCCATTATTGATAAATGAAATCAAAGAAAACCATTCTACAAAGCCGGGGCTAAGCTTTTCATCTAACTTTGCTTAATTAGGATGCCTGCTGAAATGTAAAATTGTCATGCAGGAATAGAACTTTAATGAATTACAATGGCTCAACAGGTTGATTAGAAACAAGAGAACTGAACTGAATGACCATTTATGAACAGCTCATTGACAAGCCTTATCCATAGCTTTGGGCATAAATAAAACGGGAACAGGACATAAACGGACAATAAAACGTTTGGGAGTTAGTTTGCTGGCTGGAAATGCAATGTTGCTGAGAGGATGGAATTGACCAGGAAGAGTGGCTTGAGATTAGAAAGGGAAAAAGTGATGGAAGTGCCTAATTGACCAAGGGCAGAAGATTCATTTGAAAACTCAAGGAATTAATAGCAGGTGGATAACATTAAAGGTGGGCTTTCGCCCTATGGTTTAGACAAAGATTAGACATTTTATTGGGTAGATCACAATAAATGTAATCTTTATAGGACAATAAGGCCTTGTCAATAATCCAAACAGGTCCACCCCTCAAACATGGTATAAAGTAAGAGAACTTGGGAGAACTGAGTACTGAGGCAGTGGAGAAAAACTCTTAAGGAAGACTTTGATCCATCACCCCATTGTGACTTGAGAAGACAACAGGACTTGAGACACCAACAGGAGGAAGAAGAAGAAAGAAAAAGATGTTTGCGCATGCCAGCTGTCCTGCTTGGTATTCACTAACATCACAGTTGTCCGTTTTTATTGTAAAATCAGTGCGTTATATTCTGTCTTAAACTCTGACTAAATAGGACATCCCACCACGTTGTTTGCAGCCAATCCTGATTGATTAGATGGTGATAATATGAACTATCTCTTGAAGATTAAAATGATTAACATCACAATTATAGGATCTTCTTTGTGGGCCGAGTATCTTAAGAGAAATCATATATAAAAACAGAAAATGTTGGAAATACTCAGCAGATCTGGCATTAGTGGAGAGAAAAACAAGGGGTAATGTTTGTTGTGTTATGCTGCTTCGGATAACACAGGCTGCTACTTGATGCAGTCTTAACTAAAGGATGCTCCAGACTCTGAAATGCGTTCAACGTGTTAATTGAACTATTAACACAGTTCTCAAATGAGTTTGACTCTCTGCTAATCTAACTGTAGTAACTCAGTCTAACTGTACCGGCTTGCTCTAAGCCACGTGCTGGGGTGTGATGGTGCTGATCAACCCTGTCTAACTCTCTCGATGTCTGTGTGTGGAAAGAGGCAGGGTGTGAGTGCCTCATCCCTTTTATAGTGTTTATGTCATGCCCCCTTGTGGTGATGCCACCTCTGAGTGTCCTGACTGCCCATTGGTTGTGTCCTATTCCGAGTGTTTATTGGGTGCATGTTTGCATATCACGACAATGTTATCTCTGTTTTCTTTCCACAAATATTGTCAACACTTGCTGAGCATTTGAAGCATTTTCTGTATTTATTTCAGATTTCTGGCATCTTCAGCATTTTGCTTCTGGATTTAAAAATAAATTAATTCAGGGAATTTGTACATCACTGGCTGGCCCAGCATTTATTGGCCATCCCCCATTGTCCTCCACTGGATGATTTGCAAGGTCACTCCAGAGGGAATTTTAAGAGTTAGCCACATTGTTGTGGGTCTGGAGTCACATGTAGGCCAGACCAGGTAAGGTATGTACAGGACACATGTATTACTTGAAGAATGAAACTGAACACATATGTAAATTCTCCTCTATGTACCTGAAAATGTCTGAAAATTATGGGATTTTCACAGTAACTTCATTGCAGTGTTAATGTAAGCCTACTTGTGGCAATGATAAAGATTATTATTATAAGTCACCAAAGCCCATATATACTCAGAACCCTCAACAGATCCATTAAAACAATTACATCAGAGAAAGGCTTATAAGAACACTCTGTATTCAAAATGACGCTCTGTAACACTTCTCACCCCCATTAAATTTCAATCCCCCATCAAGACAGCAATACAACAAAAGTAATGATGTAACTATATGAAAAACTGTCAGGATCTTTCCGATTATGTTGTGACCTATGCAATACCACTGGTGAATCTTGTAACAGTTGATCTGGAAGTTTAGGTGAAGAGATAGACTAAGAATCTGAACATGAACGTTCCTCTTTCACTCCCCCAGCACAGTCAATTGGCAAACCTGGAAACACAGGAACCACTTCCTGGTGAACCCCCACAGCAGCATTACCTCTGGTATATTATCTGTAATGGTTGCTGACTCTGAAACATTTCCTGGTGAATGTGCAAGTCACTCGAGTAAGAAAATGATCTTGGGAGGACACAATATCGTGGATGGTAAATCCAGTAAACGGAGATGTCTCAATGCGTCTGCATTTATGTTGTCTTCCGCTGCTCTGTACACGATATTGAACTGATACCTTGGCAATGTAAGTGCCCAGCTCTGTATTTTTGCTGAGACCATGGGAGGAATACATTTCCAATCACTGAAAAACTCAGCACGGTTTATGGTCGGTAAATTTGGTAAATGAACGTCCATAGAAATACTGATGGAATCTTTTCACTGCAAAAACGACAGCTAGACCCTCTTTGTCCAACTGTGAATAACCCTTTTCAGTCTTTGCCAATGTCCTAGATGCAATACCAGACCCGTCCTCCATTAAATGAGAAAGTACCACCCCCACACCATAGCATCGCACAACAGGATAAACTCCCTGTCTGGATCAAAATGGACCAGCAGAGTAGCTAATTGCAGCAGCACTTTCACATCCTTCTTGTGTGCAGACTCCCACTTCCATTTGAATTCTTTGTATAGAAGTAGGTACAGCGGAGCCAACACTGTCGACAGATCTGACAAAAACTTTCCATAATAGTTTACCAAGCCCAAAAATGACCTGAGCTCTGACACATTCCTGGGCTTCGGAGCTTCCTTAATGGCTCAAACATTCCCCTCTGCAGGAGATACGTTTGTTCAGTGATTCTGTGGCCCAGATACTCGACACTTTATGCCTGGAAAATGCATTAGCTCCTCTTCAAATGCAATCCCGCCTCTGAAACCTTTTAAAAACTTGATCCAGATTGCTGAGGTGCTCCACCTTAGTCTTGCCTGTAATGAAGATATCATCGAAGTAGACTGCAACCTGAGGCATGCCTTGCAACACGTTGTCCATCGTCTTTTGAAAGATTGCTGGACTGGAGGATAAGCTGAAAACAAAATGAGTGCAATTGAACAACCCTTTATGTGGTTTGATGGTCACATAGTGCTTCGAATCTTCATCTAATAAGACTTGTTGAAGTGCCTGGCTCATGGCTAGTTTTGAAGAGTTGCTAACAGATCTTCCACTCTTGGTAATCTAACTTGGAAACCTGGTTAATGATGAGTTTGTAGTTACCACATATGTGCACCGTATCTTAGGACAGGAACGATGGGAGCTGCCCAGTGAGAGAACAGAATAGGCTCAATGATACCAAACCTTTGCAACCGTTCCAACTTCTCCTCCACTTTCCTTCTCATAGCATAGGAAACTTTTCTGGGCTTGACAAAGCGAGGAGTAGCCTGAGGACTATGTACAACTTCACAGTAGTAACATGCAATGTACTCAGTTCATCCTTGAACACATCAGGATACTTGTTGACAACATCCTCGGTCTCCCTTGTCTGCTTGATCTCACCCCACTTCAATAGAGTCTCGCTGAGATAGTCACACCCCAGAAAACTTGGCCCCTTCCCTTGGATCACAAGGAGGCGTGCCCTTGCTTCTTGACTATTACACGCAATATAGATATTCAATGTCTCGAGCAAAGGAATGGATCTCCAGTGTACATCCAAAGATTAATCCCTGCCGAAGTAAGGGTTGGCGCTCGGTTAGAGTCCTATGTTGACTTGTAGATCTCTTCACTAATTAAGGAAGCGAAAGCTCCTGTGTCCACCTCCAACTTGATTTTCTTACAATCGACCACCACTGTAGTGAAAATAGGTTCTGCTCATGCCTCATTCACATTAAACATTTTTTAAAAATTTAAATAAATTTAGAGTACCCAATTAATTTTTTACAATTGAGAGGCAATTTAGCTTGGCCAATCCACCTACCCTACACATCTTTGGGTTGAGGGGCGAAACCCACGTAAACACGAGGAGAGCATGCATACTCTGCATGGACAGTGACCCAGGGCCAGGATCGAACCTGGTACCTCGGCGCCGTGAGGTAGCAGTGCTAACCACTGCACCAATGCTGCTCAACTCATTCACATTAAACATGCCATAAGCTTGTTCCCCTACCTGCTCTGAATTGACTAAATGATGCATAGCTGATTTAGGTTTCTTCAAATTTAAATTTTCTTGCGCAGCCTTCACATTGCTTTTCGCACCTCTGCATTTCTTTGCTAAATGCCCCTTCTTGTTACAACGGTGACAAACATCATCTATAAATTTGCAATGATTTGCATAGTATGGTCCACCACACCTTTTTTTAAAATAAAAAAATAAATAAATTTAGAGTACCCAATTCATTTTTCCAATTAAGGGGCAATTTAGCATGTTCAATCCACCTAGCTTGCACATTTTTTGGGCTGTGGGGGCGAAACCCACGCAAACACGGGGAGAATGTGCAAACTCCACACGGACAGTGACCCAAAGCCGGGATCAAACCTGGGACCTCGGCGCTGTGAGGCTGCAGTGCTAACCACTGCGCCACCGTGTTGCCCTGGTCCACCACACCTAAAATACCTCACTGCTTTCATCTTTTTGCTTGCAACCTTTCTTCATTTGATGCAGTGCCCCCACCTGGGTAATTACATTAGCCTTCTGATTATCTTTAACATTATTGGCAGCCATTTCCATGCCCTGCAACATTTCCATAGCCTTCTGAAAAGACAATGTGGCTACACCCAACAACCGACGCTGAATGTTGTCCTTGTTAATGCTGCAGACCAGCCTATATGTGAGTATATCTTCTAAAACTGCTCCTAAATCACTGAAAGCTGGCTTAATTCTTTCACAAAGTTAGCTACTGATTGACCTGCTTTTCGAAAATGGTTATGAAATTTTAATCTTTCAACAATCACAGAGGACTTCGGATTACGGTGATTCTGGACCAGAGCAACTAAATCTGCAGATGTAATTTCCCCTGTCATCCGTGGTTTGGCCAGATTCCTCATCAATTGACAAGTTGGGGGCAGCACGGTAGCGTAGTGGTTATCACAATTGCTTCACAGCCCCAGGGTCCCAGGTTCCAGTCCCGGCTTGGGTCACTGCCTGTGCAGAGTCTGCAAGTTCTCCCCGTGTGTGCATGGGTTTCCTCCGGGTGCTCCAGTTTCCTCCCACAGTCCAAAGATGTGCAGGTTAGGTGGATTGGCCATGCTAAATTGCCCTTAATGTCCAAAATTGCCCTTGGTGTTGGGTGGGGTTACTGGGTTATGGGGATAGGGTGGAGGTGTGGGTTTGGGTAGGGTGCTCTTTCCAAGAGCCGGTGCAGACTCGATGGGCCAAATGGCCTCCTTCTGTAAATTCTATGATTCTTCATCCCACGCACTCAGCAGAATTGAACTCTGTTTTGCTTCCTCTTCTATTCCATTTGCTAAAAGGAAATGCTGCAGCCTCTCCAAGTATTTAGCCCAGTCCTCATTTCTCTCACTGAACTCACCAACTGCCCTGAACATAGACATTGCTGCTGCTAACTTGAAAGTCTGTCGAATAAACCCATGATGAAAACTAGATGCTCACCAAATGCAACCTCGTGTTTCCACGCTGAACATTGAAAAACTTTGGGCGCAATCTAACGGCTGCATCACGCCCGCTGCAGATCCATGTGAGCCGATTAGATTGTGGGTGCGGTGGAAATTGTAAGCAATACAGCCTGTGCACTATGTTATGTAATATTACTTTACAAATAGGCAAATTACTATGTTTCCACTGTTTGAATTCAACTGTGATGCTGCCGTCGCATTATATTGGCATACTTTACAGCATTCATAGAAATATTATAACATAGAAAATATGAGCAGAAGGAGGCCATTTAGCCCTTGGAGCCTGCTCCGCTGTTCGTTAAAGATCATGGCTGATCATCCAGTTTTGACCTCAGCTGCTTTCTGTGGTAGAAATTTCCACAAGCTCACCACTCTCTGAGTGAAGACATTTCTCCTAATCTCAGTCCTCAATGGTTTATCCCATACACTCATACTGTGACTCCCACCAGACACGTGTTTCCGATATGAATATAGGCTTTAATCGTCTTACTACAGAGCTAGCCTGTTACCCATTGATGAACTCTCAGTGAACTGCAGGCTGACTCTGGACAAGGGTATTTATACAGCAGCACTAGGGGGAGGAGTCATGGGCGGAGCCAAGGGTGGAGACCTGTACAATCTCCTGAGCATTCCCAGAGCTACTCCCCCTAGTGGTCGGATAACGCTACTGTGCTTACAAAGACATAATGTGGAGATGCCGACGTTGGACTGGGGTGAGCACAGTAAGAAGTCTTACAACACCAGGTTAAAGTCCAACAGGTTTGTTTCAAACACGAGCTTTCGGAGCACGGCTCCTTCTTCAGGTGAATGGAAAGGCTTGTTCCAGAAATGTTTATATAGACACAGTCAGAGATGCCCCGGAATGCGAGCACCTGCAGGCAATCAAATCATCAAAGATGCAGAGAGAGAGGTAACTCCAGGTTAAAGAGGTGTGAATTGTCCCAAGCCACCAACAAGCCTGGACTTGCAGAGGCCTACCGACTGAACTGGCTTGGGACAATTCACACCTCATTAACCTGGAGTTACCTCTCTCTCTGCATCTTTGATGATTTGATTGCCTGCAGGTGCTCGCATTCCGGGGCATCTCTGACTGTGTCTATATAAACATTTCTGGAACAAGCCTTTCCATTCACCTGAAGAAGGAGCCGTGCTCCGAAAGCTCGTGTTTGAAACAAACTTGTTGGACTTTAACCTGGTGTTGTAAGACTTCTTACTGTACAAAGACATAGTGTGAATTATCGTATTACATTCACCACATTCACCCCCTGCAAAAAAAATCAAGTCCGGCGGGGGTGGTGGTCTACAATGTCAGTCTGTCCGGTGGTCGAATTGCCCGTTGTGATCTGCGGAGCACCGGGGTTGTAGCCTCTTGCGGTGGCTGGATGGGTGTTGTGTGCTGGGGTACGATGGCGGACTCCAGGAGGGTTGTATCCGAGCTTCATACTCTCCTGGTTCGACCGGGGACTGGGGGCGCTGGGGGCTGGCCAGCGCGGGTGTGCGGAACTGATGGAGCGAGCTCGCGGGCTCGGAAGTGCGAGGGGGCGGCAGCATGGGGTGTAGGGTGAGAGGTCCTTCTGTGGGGGTAGAGGGGGCGCTGGATCCGGCGAGTGCCAGATCCCGGAGGGATACAGTGTCCTGACGGCTGTCAGGGAACTCGACGAATGCGTACTGGGGGTTGGAGTGGAGCAGGCGCACCTTTTCAACAAGGGGGTCGGTTTTGTGTGCCCTGACGTGTTTCCTCAGAAGTAGGGGCCCGGTGTCCTCAGCCATGCCGGAAGTGAGACCCCTGCGGTAGTGCCCCTGGAAAAAATGAAGAGCCTCTCGTGAGGGGTCTGATTGGTCACCGTGCACAAAAGGGACCTAATAGCGTGGAGCGCGTCTGGGAGAACTTCCTGCCACTGGGAGACTTGGAGCTTTCTAGACCGGAGGGTCAGTAGGACGGTCTTCCAGATCGTCACATTCTCCCTCTCCACCTGCCCGTTCCCCCTGGGGTTGTAGCTGGTAGTCCTGCTCGAGGCAATGCCCTTGTCGAGCAGGTACTGACGCAGCTCGTCGCTCATGAAGGACGAACCCCGGTCGCTGTGTACGTAGCTGGGGAAACCAAACAGGGTGAAGATGCTATGCAGGGCCCTAATGACTGTGTGGGAGGTCATGTTGGGGCATGGGATAGCGAATGGGAAACGGGAGAACTCGTCTACGACGTTTAAAAAGTAAACGTTCTTGTTAGTTGAGGGGAGTGGCCCTTTGAAATCAATCGCGAGGCGTTCAAAGGGCCTAGAAGCCTTGACCAGGTGGGCCCTGTCTGGTCCATAGAAGTGCGGTTTGCACTCCGCACAGATCGGGCAGACCTGGTGATGGCTTTTACCTCCTCGTTGGAGAAAGGGAGGTTTCGGGCCCTGATGTAGTGGGCGAGCCGGGTGACCCCCGGGTGGCAGAGGTCATTGTGGATGACTTTCAATCGGTCAATCTGCGCGCTGGCGCATGTCCCGCGGGATAGGGCATCCGGAGGCTCGTTGAGCTTCCCGGGTCGATACTTAATGTCGTAATTGTAGGTGGAGAGTTCGATCCTCCACCTCAGAATTTTGGCGTTTTTAATTTTGCCCCTTTGCGAGTTGTCGAACATGAAGGCAACCGATCTTTGGTCGGTGATGAGGGTGAACCTCCTACCTGCGAAGTAGTGCCTCTAGTAACGGATAGCCTCCACAATGGCTTGTGCTTCTTTCTCGACTGAGGAGTGTCGGAGTTCTGAAGCGGAGAAAAATGGGAGAAAAATGCGACTGGTCTCCCTGCCTGATTTAGTGTGACTGCTAGAGCTACCTCTGAGGCGTCGCTCTCAACCTGGAATGGAGTGGATTCATCCACCGCCCGCATGACCGCTTTGGCGATGTCCTCCTTGATGCCGTCAAAGGCCTGGCGTGCCTCGGCTGACAGGGGAAATCGTGTGGCCCTAAAGAGTGGGCGGGCTTTGTCCGCATATTGAGGGACCCACTGGGCGTAGTAGTAAAAGAAACCCAAGCACCGTTTGAGGGCCTTGGGGCAATGGGGGAGGGGAGTTCTAAGGGGGGGGCCGCATACGGTCCGGGTCTGGACCCAGGACTCCGTTTTCCACGACATAGCCGAGGATGGCTAGTCTGGTTGTGCGGAAAACGCATTTCTCCTTGTTATATGTGAGATTCAGTTTCTGTGCCGTCTGGAGAAAACGGTGGAGGTTGGCGTCGTGGTCCTGCTGGTCATAGCCGCAGATGGTGACATTGTCCAAGTACGGAAACATGGCCCGCAGCTCGTACTGGTCCACCATTCAGTCCATTGCTCGCTGGAACACTGAGACCCCATTAGTGACGCCGAAAGGGACCCGGAGGAAATGGAAGAGGCGGCCATCGGCCTCGAATGCCGTGTAGTGGCGGTCCTCTGGGCTGATTGGGAGCTGGTGGTATGCAGACTTCAGATCCACCATGGAAAAGAGTGATCATGGCTCGGCACAACATTGAGGGCCGAAGGGCCTGTTCTGTGCTGTACTGTTCTATGTTCTATGTTCTATGTCTGCAATCCTGGGGAGGGGATACGCGTCGAGGAGCGTGAATCTATTTATGGTCTGACTATAGTCGACAACCATGCGGAATTTTTCCCCAGTCTTAACGACCACCACCTGAGCTCTCCAGGGACTATTGCTGGCCTCTATAACCCCCTCACTGAGAAGCCTTCGGACCTCTGCTCTGACAAATACCCTATCCTGCAAGCTGTACCACCTGCTATGAGTGGCTACGGGTTTACAGTCCTTTGTGAGATTGGCGAAGAGAGGGGGGGGGGATTCGCTGAGTAGCGAGGCTGCAGATAGTGAGTGGGGGCAGGGGCCCGCCGAAGCTGAGGGTGAGGCTCTTAAGGTTGCATTGGAAGTCTAGGCCTAATAAGAGTGGCGCGCAGAGTTCGGGCAAAACGTAGAGTTTGAATTTTGAGTAGCTAGCGCCTCGGATTGTGAATGTCGCGGCGGTGCGTCCCTGGATCTGGACAGAATGGGAGCCTGAAGCGAGCGAGATAGTTTGCTGCACAGGGGAAACGGGGAGCAAACAGTGTCTTACCAGGTCTGGATGTATGAAGCTCTCAGTGCTGCCGGAGTCGAAGAGGCATGGCGTTTTGTACCCATTGATTTGAACCTCTGCCATCGAATTTCGCAGATGCTTTGGGCGTGATTGATCCAGGGTGACTGCGCTGAGTTGCGGGTAGTCGGCGGCTCGATCAGCTGTGCTGGAGTGGCCCCGTGATGACTGCCCTCTGAGTTCATAGTCGTATTCTCCCGATGAGTTTTCCGAGCGCGGAGATGCAGGTCGGGCCCGTGGATCGCACGTGGCGGGCGGCGAGGAAGATGGCGTCCAAGATGGCGGCCCCCATGAGTCGCACGTGGCTGGCCGCATGGTGGAGGTTTGCCAAGATGGCGGCCCCCATGGATCGCACGTAGCTGGAGGGGCGGAGTCGGGGCATAGGCCGCAGTGTTTCGGGCCCCGCGGGCCTGCGGGTGAGGGGAGCGATTACTTCGTGCCGCTGGGGAGCTGGAAGCAGGGGCCCTTTTAGCGAGGCACACTCTTGCGTAATGGCCTTTACGCCCGCAGCTGCTGCAGGTCGCGTTGCGGGCTGGGCAGTGCTGCCACGGGTGCTGGTTCTGGCCGCAGAAATGGCAGGCTGGAGCTGCATAGTGGCTGGCTGGAGCAGCATAGTGGCTGGCTGGAGCAGCATGGTGGCTGGCTGGGGCAGCATGGTGGCTGGGCGGCCGCGTAGCACAGGCCTGGGGGAGTCGCTGGTCGGGGGCCCATGATTGGGTCGCGGGGTCCGCGGGGAATGAGTTAAGGCTGCGGAAGGAGACCTCCATCGTGGTAACAGCTTCCACAGTCGTTTCTAATTCTTGGGCCCCCTTTTCCAGCAATCGTTGGCGCACATAATTAGACCTGAGGCCCGCTACAAAAACATCGCGTACAGCAAGTACTCGGTGTTCAGCCGCGGTAACTGCTTGATAATTACAGTCATTGGACAAATTATTGAGTTCCCTTAGAAATTCGGCGAGTGATTCTGTAGGCCGCTGGCGGCGAGCCGTGAACACATGGCGTGCATAAACTTCGTTAATGGGCCTCACATATATCTTATCGAGTACTGCTAGTGCCGCAGTATATGAACCGGCCGAATTTAGTTGTGTAGAGATTCTGTGGCTCACCCTCGCGTGCAGCAGACTCAACTTCTGTTCCTCTGTCGTTTCGGCTGTGCTCACTTCTGCCAGGTAGGCCTTGAAGCACCGCAGCCAGTGGGAGAAGATTTCTTTAGCCTCTGCATTCTGCGGGTTGAGTTCCAGGCGTCCAGGCTTGAGGGCTGATTCCATGATCGATCTTGCTGTTCTTAAGTCAATTAAATTGATGGAACCATCAATTCACCAGACACGTGTTTCTGATATGAATATAGGCTTTAATCGACTTACTACAGAGCCAGCCTGTTACCCGTTGATGAACTCTCAGTGAACTGCAGGCTGACTCTGGACAAGGGTATTTATACAGCAGCACTAGGGGGAGGAGTCGTGGGCAGAGCCAAGGGTGGAGCCCTGTACAATCTCCTGAGCATTCCCAGAGCTACTCCCCCTAGTGGTCGGATAACACTACTGCGCTTACAAAGACATAGTGTGAATTATCATATTACATTCACCACATCCCAGTTCTGGACTTCCCTGCCATCAGAAACATCCTTCCTGCATCTACCATGTCTAATCCTGTTAGAATGTTATAGGTCTCAATGAGATCAGCTCCCATTCTTCTAAACTCCAGCGAGTATAATCCTAACCGACTCAATCTCCCCTCATACGTCAGTCCTGTCATTCCAGGAATCAGTCTGATAAACTTTTGCTGCACTCATAGGAACAGGAGTAGGCCATTCAGCCCCTCGAGCCTGTCCTGCCATTCAATGAGATCATGGCTGATCTGTGACCTCGCTCCATATACCTCTCTTTGGCCCACATACTTTAATATCTTTGCTTAACTAAAATCTATCTATCTCAAATAAATACTGATCTAGCTTCAACAGGTGTTTACAGGAGAGAGCTCCAAACCTCTATTACCGTTTGAGTGAAGAGGTTCTTCCTAACAACCCTCCTAAACGGTTTAGCCCTAATGTTTGGACTATGCCCCCTAGCTTTGGAATTTCGAACTAGTGGAAATAGTTTATCTTTATCTATCCTGCCTTTCCCTGTTAATATCTTGAATACTTCAATCAGATCACCCCTTAACTTGCAAAAACAGGTCTAATTTGAGTAATCTCTCCCGTAACTCAACCCCTATAATCCAGGTATCATTTTTGTAAATCTATGTTGCACTCCCTCCAAGGCCACCTTCCTAAGGCGTGGTGCCCAGAATTGCTCACAGAATTCCAAGTGGGGTCTAACCAGGGTTTTGTATAGCTGCAGCATAACCCCCGTATCATTATATTCCAGTCCTCTAGATATAAAAGCTAGCATTCCATTAGCCTTTTTCATTATTTTTTGCACTTGTTCCTGGCATTTTAAAGGCCTATGCACCTGAACCTCCAAGTCTCTTTGGACATCCACTGTACCTAACCTCTTTCCATTTAGAAAATACTCTGTTCTATCCTTTTTTGGTCCAAAATGGATAATCTCACACTTGCTTACATTAAATTCCATCTGCCAAAATGTTGCCCATTCACTTAGTCTATCAATACTTGCCCCCCATAGCAAGAACCCCCTTCCTCAGATAAGGAGACCAAAACAATATTCCAGGTGTGGTATTGCCAAGGCTCTGTATAATTGCAACAAGACATCTCTGCTCTTGTACTCGAATCCTCTCACTAGGAAGGCCTCATTCACTGCCTACTGCCCTTGCATGATTACTTTCAGCGGCTGTTGTGCAAGGACACCCAGGTCTCCTTGCACGTGTCTCTCTCTCAATCTAAGGCCATTCAGATAATAATCTGCCTTCCTGTTTTTCCTTCCCTACTAACACTGATGTATTTCAGTTCCTCCCTCTCACCGAGTTGCTCAACATTTCTGGTCCATTATTTATGTTCTCCTTCGTGAAGACAAAACCAAAGTATATATTTAATTGGTCAGCCATTTCTTTGTTTCCCATTATAAATTTCCCTGTTTCTGACTGTAAGGGGTCTAAATTTTCTTCACCAATCTCTTTCTCTCCACATACCTATAGATACTTTTAGAATCAGTTATTATGTTACTCGTAAACTTATTCTCAAACTCTATTTTCCCCTTCGTAATCAATCTCTTTGTCCTCCTTTTCTGAATTCTAAGCTGCTCCCAATCCTCAGCTCTGCTGTTTTCTTGGCCAATTGGTATGCCTCTTTCTTGGATCTAATACAATCGCTAATTTCCCTCATAAGACATGGTTTGGCCACCTTTCCTGTTTTATTTTTGTGCCAGATAGGAATAAACAATAGTTGCAGTTCACCCATATACTCTTTGAGTGTTTGTGTTTGCCTATCCATTATCATCCCTTTAAGTAACATTCCCCAATTATCTTAGCCCCCTCGTGCCATACATAATTGTAGACTCCTTTATTTAGATTCTCAGGACCCTAGTCTCAGAATTAACTACGTCACTCTCCATCTTGATGAAGAATTCTATCAACCCCAAGGGACCTCGCACTATTAGATTGTCAACTATTCCATCTCATTACACAGTACCCAGTTGAGGGTGGCCTGTTCCCTAGTTGGCGCCTCAATATATTGGTCCAGAAAACCATCCTGTACACTTCCTCGTCTCTGGTATTGTTACTAATTCTTTTTGCCCAATTTTTATGCAGATCAAAGTCACCAAAAATTACAGATGTTCTTTTGTCCGCTATGTCTCTAATTTCCTATTTAATGTCATTCCCAACATCACTACGAGTTTGGGGGATGATATACAAACCCCACTAATCTTTTTTGCCCCTTGTTGTTTCTTATCTCTACCCATACAGATTCCTGATCGTCGGAGCTAATATCTTTACTCTATATTGCATTCATTAACATTTCAGTTTGAATTCCCATGAACATAAAGTAAGATGAGGTTGAGGGTCAGTTTCTTTCTTTGGATAATTCAGATGAAATTGTAAATTATGCTTCTGTTGTTGGTCATTTCTTTTTTTTAAATTTAGAGTGCCCAATTCATTTTTTCCAATTAAGGGGCAATTTAGCGTGGCCAATTCACCTATCCTGCACATCTTTGGGTTGTGGGGGTGAAACCCACGCAAACACGGGGAGAATGCGCAAACTCCACACGGACAGTGACCCAGGGCCGGGATTCGAACCCGGGTCCTCAGCGCCGTAGGCAGCAATGCTAACCACTGTGCCACCGTGCTGCCCGTTGTTGGTCATTTCTATTTATTTTCTTCAGTGATTACTTTTCCTTTTTAACTTCCTCAAGCACTTCTATCTAAGGCAGATTGGAAAAAAAGTAATTTGGATAGATGATCCCACAAGTTTTTTTTACCTTCTTTCTGGAAAAATACCTATTCCCAGGTGGTTCTATACAGTTCCGGAATTCCTTGTGTACAGAGCAGTGGGTGTAATTACTTATTTTGCTGCCGTGCAATATGACATAATAGGAAGTATCCGGATGGAATTCTCCAGTCGTTGAGATTCAGTTTTCTCGTTGGCAGTGCCCAGCCCCACTAGCGGGTTTTCCGGCAGTGTGGGGCGGTTACAATAGGAAATCCCATTGACAATTGGCGGGAAGATAGAATCCCACCACCAGCGAATGGCATGCTGCCAAGAAACACGCGGCTGGTAGACTGGAGAATCCCACCTCGAGTTTTTATTCTGTCAGTACCAGAATAGCAATTCAACTGTGAGTTATTGGAATTGCTGACACACAACTTTTCACTGCTGGCTGTAGGTGGAGATCCCTCTACTTTGTTAATTGAGCCTTCTTCACAGGAATGGTAAGAGAAAAAGTGCCTTTGTGCCAATTAAATCATATGCACAATGAGAAGAATCTCTATTTCCATGTTTAAGGAATTAAAAAGTAAAATCAAATAATGTTCTGAATTCTCAGGTCTCCTGCCAAGCTATGTTCTATGTTCTAAACTCAGCAATAGCATTGTTAAAATGGAGTGTAAGCGTTTACTGCCCCGTTACTGCCATCACAGTTACCGTCTCCATTTTGCTGGCCTCTGAGCAGGCAGTCTGCATGTCCACCTGAAGAGGGCACCCAATTGATTGCCATATTTCAATTAGGATCCATTGATGCCAATAGGATCCTGATGCCATCTTTGCCATGGATATTCTTCCCAGTATTCAAACATACAAATCATGAACATTGGGATTAAACACTTCCCCATCATCCACCCACCCGACGCAAACCTACAATCTCCTGAGGTAAAAAAGCAGAAAAAAAATCCAGGCCAATAAGGACAAACATATACTCCATAAAACTCCTTTTTGACAGACTGAATAATCAAAACCACTGATCACCTGGCCCAAGTCTTATCTATAAAGATACCTATATGTAATATGACCTCAGACCCAGACTGGACCAGGATGGCAAAGTGGTTAGTATTGCTGCCTCACAGCGCCAGGGACCCAGGTTCATATTCCGACTTTGGGTGACTGTGTGGACTTTGCATGTTCTCCCCGCGTCTGAGTGAGTTTCCTCCGGGTGCTTTGGTTTCCTCCCACAGTACAAAGATGTGCAGGTTCGGTGGATTGGCCACACCAAATTGCCTTTAGTGTCCAAAAAGTTAGGTAGGTTACAGGGCCTAGGTAGGGTGCTCTTTCGAAGGGTCAGTGCAGACTCAATGGGCTGAATGGCCTCCTTCTGCACTGTAGAAATTCTATGATTCAATGCCGGTCTCTCATGCAGTGTCAGTGGCCTCCACACTAACATTGACTGAGTCAAAGAGGACATGAGACATGAATTCCTCTTCATTTTTTTGAATCTTGGAGAAGCTGGAATGCGATCACCTCAGAACCCGAGGCTGTGGTGCTGTCACTCCAATCCTTCCTTCCACCATCCGAACCCTACTCCGCTGATGAGAACCACTCCTTTTGGTCCCGAGGGCAGCAGGGTTCTGTGATTTTTCAATTGCTTAGTCTCTTTCAGCTGGATTGGGCCTCCAAGCACTATAGGGAGGCAGATCAAATCCTCCCCACCCTCCTCAGTTTCTGCTGCCAGAATGGACTTTATTTCTTTCAATCATAAATTAATGATAATATTTTTGTGTTCTTGTTATTAGGAAACAATTATAATACAGTCTCAATAATGGCTCTGTATGAATTAAGATTAGATGTTTAAGAGCTGAGAACTTTTCTCTGCCAAGTTTAATTGCAACTGTTAAGGTAAGTGACCTCACTCAGTAATGCACAGCTGTCTCGTTATTAAAGAATAGCGATATTCTCAGGGTGGGTATTGTTTTGTTTTATTGAAATATTTTTAGTCCTCTCTGAAATCTTGTGAATACTCTGCTGCCCTCTCTTGGCTCCAACATTGTGACTTTTTTCACTTACTTTGCTAGTGCCAGACAAATCAAACAATAGCAATCAGCCCTTGACATTATAGGCGGCACAGGGTGAAAACATATTAGAATAATTGAACATGTATCTTCCAAGTTCACATGAGATAAAAATGAATGGTATCAGGAATCAAGCTGTTGTGTTTGAAATTGATAGTAAGGATGAAAGTTTACCCCAATCACAAATGCCTTTGGAGTCAGACGAAGGTGGGTAGGAGGAGGCTTGTATAAACACTTACATGATGGATTTGTGATGTAAAGATATATGCCGGTTATAATATTTATTTAAATTAATACAGTATTATTTCTCAATGGTCCACTGCAGATTAAGGTCCAGTAATTTTGCACTGTGGCTTAATCTTTCAGTTCAGGACATTGCCATGCATCAGCTGAGCACGGGGAGGTGGTGGCATAGTGGTATTGTCACTGGACTAGTAATCCAGGATAATGATCTGGGGACCTGCATTCGATTCCCATCACGGCAGGTGATGGAATTTAAACTCAATAAAGTATCTGGAATTAAAAGGCATCTAATGATGACCATGAAACAATTGTCATTGTCATAAAAACCCATCTGCTTCACTAACGTCCTTTAGGGAAGGGAATCTGCTGTCCTTACCTGGTCCGGCTTACATGTGCCTCCAGACCCACAGCAATGTGGTTGACTCTTAACTACCCCCTCAAGGGCAATTAGGGATGGGCAATAAATTCTGGCACAGCCTCCGACGCCCACGTCCCATGAAAGAATAAAACGTTTTTACATTAGCCCTGACATCTGGCATCGAAAGTAAAGAAGATCTTTGTAAGAGCAGCATAAGACAACAATTGGTCGGACTTAACGTTAATAATTTAAACAAATCTATTATATGTATTTCACAAAATCCAGATTGGTCAGAGATCATTATAAAATCAACAATCGTACTTTGTCTTCAGATGATAATAAGCTGTTCAAACATCTCTCTCATAGCCCACATCAACTGAACCCACAGAGAAAACACTCTTCCAGCAATTTTCAGTAATCCCAGTTTCTCAATATAATGTGCAGTGTTTATTCAGTGGTACAAATCACTGAAATGAAACAGTGCCGGTCAGCCCTTTTGAGTGCCGAATGTCTGTTGGGACGTGCATGCATGTTAAACACTATGAATACATTTTTGTTCAAATTGTTTCCACTTATTGATAGCTAATTTACAATTGGAAGGTTAAAATAGTATTTTTACCTTTTACAAATCACGGAAACATTAAGACATTAATCATAATAAAATATTTTTCAGAGACAGTAAAAGCATTTAGTTTGTTTTTATAGTCAGGAATTAAAATAATTATTCTGCTAATTTGTACTCCCAGTAGTTAGCCTTACTCACAGGAGTGCATATCAGAATTTCCAATGTATGTTTCCAGTGAGCAAGGATCTGAGCTGGGAGAGCACCTTTGTAAATGTATTTATTCTAGAGTGGTATGAGGGTGAGGGCACCAATTGCTGAAGATGACTCTGTAAATGGGCTCTGCAAAATTTGTTGAATGCAATCCATTATTAAAAACACTCCTTATGGCTCTGGGGTCTTACTAATAGTTTCTCATTATGCACATTAATTTTCTCAACAGGCAATTAAGGATTTGTGAATGGCACCATGAAATAAAGGCAGTTTTAAAAAAAATCCAATTAAAGGGCAATTTAGCATGGCCAATCCGCCTACCCTGCACATCTTTGGTTTGTGGGGGTGAGACACATGCAGACACAGGAAGACTGCAAACTCAACGCAGACAGTGGCCCGGGGTCGGGATTGAAACCAGGTTGGCGCTGTGAGGCAACAGTGCTAACCACTGCACCACCATGTTCAAAATATAGGCAGTTTTAAGGAAATGGGCAGCACTCAGTAAGATATACAGCCACTTAGCCACTGGACCGATGAGTGATAAATGCCACATGAATTCAAAAAATTGAAAGTGACTAGATTGATGCCAAAATTGTCAAATAATTAAACAATTAAAATGTTGTCATTGATTTCAGCAGGAAGAAAGATTGGGTGTGCCAGATGGGCAAACAGTTAACATTGTTCTGCTGCAGGGCAGTATTTTGAAGGAAATTGTTAGGGTGTACAAATAGATTGATAAGCACAAAAAGGTTTCAATGACACTACAAAGAATGAATGAAATGGCGCCTAAAGTCTTAAGTGCTGAATGTCTGGACATTGCAAGGAAAATTAAAATGAAGAAAGAAGAGAAGCCCTGCATTTACATTGCACCCTTCATGTCTCTGGATGTCCCAATGTGCTTTACAGCCAATTTAGTATTTGTAGCACACAACAGGAAGTTCTGCCCAACCATGCTCATGTTGATGCTCCACAATAACCTCCTTCTATCCTTTTTTATATAAGTCCATCAATATGTCCCTTCTCCCTCATGCGCATCGCTAACTTCCCTTTAAATCAATGCCATTCACCCAAAGGATTTTGAATTGGTGGAATTCCCTGCCCAGTGAACCAGCTGAGGCTACCTCGTTAAATGTTTTTAAAGCAAAGGTAGATAGATTTTTGAACCATAAAGGAAAAGGTTATGGTAAGTGGCCTTAGTGGAGCTGAGTCCACAAAAAGATCAGCCATGATCTTATTGAATGGTGGAGTAGGCTCGAGGGGCCAGATGGCCGACTCCTGCTCCGAGTTCTTGTGTTATGTTCTTATGCACCTCAACTACTCCTTGTGGTATAGTTCGACATTCTAACTACTTTCCAATGTAGAGAAGTTTCTCCTGAATTCAAACTGCTTTTGAAGTGCAGTCAATGTTGTAAAGCAGGAGAGGTGTCAGTCAATTTACACACAGCAAGATTCCCCCAAGCAGCAATGTGATAACCACCGTGGTGGTGGTTGTGCGATAAATATTGGCCAGGTTATCAGAGAGAATGGTTTGGTTTCTAAATAGTGCCACGGGGTCTTTTGCACCCACTTGATAGGTGTGGTCTCAATTTAATGCCCTATCAAAGGATAGCACCTACAGTAGGCCAGCACACCTTCAGACAATACTGGTGTCACGATTCGGTGCTCCAGTCTCTGCTGTAGGACCCTGGGAGGCCAGAGTGCTATCAACTGAACCACAGCGGACAAAAGATGGGCAAAGGGACTAAAAAAGGTAACTGCAGGAGCTGAATTGGGTGAAGAATTATGGGAATTTGCTCTTGGTGAAGAATGAAATGTCGGAGCATAATTCAGAATTTATAATTGCAATGAAGGTATTGGTGAGCCTGAAATGTTATTCATCTTGAACTGGGAAATAGTAACAAAGGAAGATTATTATAAATTAGGCAACGTCTGATCTAAATGCAGCTGAGTATTTCAAGCTTAAAATAGTTAACTTATGGAAAACTGCCAACCAGCATGTTGAATATGGCCTGGGTTGGCATGGCTACCTAGTCGGTTGAATGTACACAAGGTTGGCATAACTACTTATCCATTGAATGGTATACTGGATTGGCATAACTACCTCAGACACTGAATGGGGCTCAGGTTGGCATAGCTACATGCCACTTTGAATTGCAGCTGGACTGTCATGGCTTGGCACTTGGTGCATTGAATAGTGCCTGGGTGAAATAGACCATCATCCACCACAGTGATTATGAATTTAGTTGAAACATACAACCACCATTTGTAACCCCGAATGTGGACTCAATTGAAGTGTTAAAAATAGAACTTGTTAATTTAACATGGGGGAGGAATGATATGCACTTAGCCAGGAAGGAGATCATCTTATCCCACCCCACAAAGGGGGTTTGAAAACCGTAAAATTCTAATATTTTACCTCATTTTAAATCAAGACAGTCACAAAAGGCCTGGTGTAGGCAGTGCCCAGAATTTCACAGCTCTGACAGGCAAGTTGGCCACAAAGAGCTAACTGTGCCAATCATTAAATCAATGACTAGAGAGAGAGAGAGAGACAAAGGATCATTACAGAAGAGAAGCCAGATGTACTGCCCAACTGGCGTTGAATCCAGCAGCTAATGTCGCAACTGAAACTATTAAACTTTCACGATCAGCTCAGTCAGGGGGAGAAAAAAAGCGACACCCCTTGGGAATATTTTATGACCAAAAGATTGGGATGTTTAATAACCAAACTTACAGGCTACTTCCTGTGACTGGCGGGGGGGGGGGGGGGGAGGTAACGGTTGCAAATATTGAGTTATTGAGAGAAGCGCCGCATCATCTGTGGTTCAGAGTTTGTTTTCTGGTCCCCCCCCCCCCCCCCTTCTCTGGCTGGAGGGTGGAAGCTCCTCTTTCATGGCTGTGTAAAATATGAAGGGACAGTTCAGGAGCCGGTACGTGAAGCGTTACAGTGTGCCTGTGCCTTTTTGTGTTGTTGCTGTGGGCTGAACAGTCTGCACAATACACCGAACAAAACTCTCAACAACTGGCGCGCACCAGGAGACGGGGGTGACAAGTGAGCAGAGCGGAAACATCCCGGGCACCCGGGTTTGTGAGAAACAGGCGGATTTCCGAACTCCTGTCCCGCTCTGATACCACCAGAGGAAATCCCTGATTGTCCTGTTTTCTGCAGCACTTTTTGAACGCGAATTCCTGTTCCATACATTGACAGAGCTAATCCTCTCAGAAACACAGCATTCTTATCCGTTGTTTTTTTTAAATTGACCCCTCACCCTAGCTTTCATTCCCAACTTCATGTCCACTTGTATTTGTGAGGTGGGCGAGGCGCCCAGCAGATGAGAGGCTCCCTCCCCTCAGTCTGGTTGTTGTTTAAATCCGGCCAGTGTGTTTGGAGACCTGGACCCGCTCGGTGCTAAACATCTGCGACCGACGAGACCGCCGAGCGAGCAGAGAGGAGCAGGGAAGAGCAGCAACAATAAGTCCAAGTCTCAGCTGACGGACGCCGGAGCGATGGAAAGTGTCCCTTCCTGGCGTTTGGCGGCACTGGGGCTGTTCCTGGTGGTCACTCAGTGCCCTGGCTGTGTAACAGCCCAGAGGGGGAAGGTAAGGACCCTGCTCACTGTGGTCAGGGTGGCAGTTCTCTGATATTTCTATACACCTTCTCTACCACACTGCTTCGGGTTAGAACTCGGTGTACTTTTTCTTATTCTGTGGGAGGGTACAGTCCACTTTCCAGTCCAGTGTTCTTTCCATGTCCACCCCACTGCCTCCCCCACCCAACCCCTCAGTGACACTTTTCTCTTCTTGGTGGAGGTGGGGTAAACCATTCTTTTCATAAATTCTGCTGAGCATCTCCCCCTCACCGCCCTATCCTCAGCCTTTCCGAGGAGGGGGATACAGACATGCTGGGGATGTGGTTAAGAGATATCAGATTGTCCTGGTATGGTTGGAGGGCAGCAAGCTTTTACCGTCGGGCTGCTTTGCTCTAGATCTTTGCGACCGAGGGGCGGAGAGGGGCAACAAATCAAAGATTTGTACCCCTGAGGTAAAACATGGACACCTATAGTTGGTCATTTGTTTTTGCTTCTTGCACCAATATGTGTGTTTTATCAAGTTGCTTTATTGTGCATTCGCGTTGAGTAGAATTGGCTTTTAGCCAAGTTCATAATTAAGAGGGGGAGGGTGGTAGGAACTGGGTGGGGTGGGATATGGTGCAGTGGCCATGAGTGTGAGGAGGACTTTAATTCTGATGTTTAAAAAAATTGGTTTACCAACATTTTAGTAACCGATGCCACTGTAACAGAAAATACAAAAATCTTAAATCTAGACTTTTCATGGGATTAATTCTGTCTGTGCATTATTTTTAGCATTAGATTAGTGCAGGGCTTTAGAATCGTAGAGTTTACAGTGCAGAAGGAGACCATTAGGCCCATTGAGCCTGCACCAGCCCTACTTAAGTCCATGCCTCCACCCTAGACCCATAACCCAGTAACCCCACCTAACCTTTTGGACACTGAGGGGCAATTTAGTATGGCCAATCTTCCGAACCTGCACATCTTTGGACTATGGGAGGAAACCGGAGCACCCGGAGGAAACCCGCGCAGACACGGGGAGAAAGTCCAAACTTCACACAGTCGCCCGGGACCTGAATTTAACCCGGGTCCCTCGCGCTGTGAGGCAGCAGTGCTAACCAATTTGCCACCATGCAGTTCTTACATTCCTACCAGTGCCATATTATCGAACTGCTTAAATCGTTCATACAGGAGATGATGAAAATGGGTTCAGCATCTTGCTAAATGTGACACATGGTGGAAATGAAACCCACAATTGTTTCGTTTGTGTTTTAGACATTTCTGACAGCCCATTCAAAATATAGGCTGGTCATTCTAAACTGGTTGGGTTGTAATCCTTATGATAATGTTTTGCATTCATCCAACTCCCCCACTCCAACCACACTCCCAAATTTCTATTGGGTTTCCCTTCTCTCTGAAAGATGGCGTCTCAATATCTGCTACTTTTCTTTCTGAATGGTAATGGAGATCACGTGTGCTCTACTTTATTTAATTTCTAAAATCCTAAGGCAAGTGAACACTAAAATATGTACCACAGGTATCAATATGATTTTCATGGTCCCTTTTGAGTGACATTGTCTACCAGTGATGTTACCACTGATATTATAAACCAGAGGTTTGATCTAATGCTTTGGCTGACTGAAGTATAGGTGTTTGGGATAATCATAAAATCATAGAATCTCTACAGTGTAGAGGGAGGCCATTCGGCCCATCGAGTCTGCACGACCCTTAGAAAAAATACCCTCCCTAGGACCAAGTCCCAACCTTATCCGAGTAACCGAGTAACCTCACCTGACCTTTTGGACACTAAGGGGCAATTTAGAATGACTAATCTACCTAACCTGTACAGAATCACAGAAAAATACAGTGCAGATAAGGCCCTTTGGCCCATCAAGTCGGCACCACCACATGAAAGGCACCTGATCTGCCAATCCTAATCCCATTTGCCAGCATTTGTCCCAGAGCCTTGAATGTTGAGACGTGCTAAGTGCTCATCCAGGTATTCTTCAAAGGATAGGAGGCAACCCACCTCTACCACCCTCCCAGGCAGTGCATTCCAGACCGTCACCACCCTCTGGGTAAAAATAGTTTTTCTCAAATCCCCCCTGAACCTCCCGCCCCTCACCTTGAACTTGTGTCCCCTCATAACTGACCCTTCAACTAAGGGGAACAGCTGTTCTCTAGCCACCCTGCCCATGCCCCTCATAATGTTGTACACCTTGATCAGGTAGTCCCTCAGTATTCACTGCTCCAGCAAAATCAACCCAACCGCATTCAACCTCTCTTCATAACTTAAATGTAACATCTCAGGCAACATCCTGGTGAATCGCCTCCGCACCTGCTCCAGTGCAATCACATCCTTCCTACAATGTGGCGACCAAAACTGCAGACAGTACTCCAACAGTGGCTTCACCAATGTTCTATAGAACTCTAACATGACTTCCTTGCTTTTGTAATCTATGCCTCTATTGATAAAGGCAAGTATACCACATCTTTGGACTGTGGGACTGTGGGAGGAAACTAGAGCACCAGGGGAAACCCACGCAGACACAGGGGGAAAGTGTAACTCCACACAGACAATCACCCAAGGCTGGAATTGAACCTGCTTCTCTGGTGCTGTGAGGCAGCAATGCTAACCACTGTGCCACCAAAATGTAATCCAATTGAGACCATTTTGAGTTCACAAGTACTTATCAATTAAAATACAACAAATTTTGTGATAAATTAACATTGGAATCGTCGTTGAGAGTGTGATTTTAACTGGGGCCAGTGCCATCTCTGGTTCAGACTCTGGTGTATTCCTCTTCTACACAATGCATCCAATTTGCATCGCCATGGCGTTGAATGGAAATGACAATTAAGTGAACTCTGTAACAGGGAGGCAATCTAGTCTGCTAGTTTACAGTCCAAGAGGTGAAGCTGAAAATTGCCCTAATCTGTCTGATGGAAACATTTAATCCCTTTTCTCCTCCTGTGTATAAACAATCATAGAAACATCAAAGATGCGATGAGCAGATAAATCTGACGACAACCACAGCCTGTACCTCCTGCGTGATAAGCCAGAATCTCTTGTGTCCTCGAGGCTTCGAAAGGAACAGTCAGCAAAACATCAGAGACTGCAGGTAGTTTTCATAAAAATCAACAGCTCAAGTGTTACCAAACCATTTAGCTCTAAATGCATGTGGAAGATTTATTACAGAAAGATACCTCATGGTCATAGCAATTCTGTTATATTGATATATACAATATGCTCACTGTGCATGATAGCCTAATTTAGCAAGACTGTGCTGGTAATCCAGAGCCAGATATGTGGTGTGGATAGGTTAGAAAGTAGGATGTGTGAGGTTTGCAAGCTGTGTTTTGGGATGGGTAATTTTGAAGCCAAGAGGAAGCTGAACTGCTGAAAAACATGTGGATAATTTTTAATGAGTTTTTACTTGAATCATGTCCCTTGTAAAATTTCTCATTTAAGCGCTTGCCATAGAAAATGGGTGTCTCAGTAATCCTGGGATCTTTTATGTTTCTCGAAGGGAGATGAGTAGTTGTGACGGGTGTTATTTCATTTGCATTTTCAATTAGATTGGGATGCAATTTGCTTCAAATCTTTGTGCACTATTTTTAGGATTTATTTATTTGTAAATATTTTCCTTTATTATCCCTGATTGTTGTTGCTACTTAAATCATTGTAATTGGTGAGGACGGGTATTTCTTAGCATACCTGATAGAACTGTTGTGCTCAGATACAGAGGCATCCAGGATGTGCTAACAAATGTAGGTGAAACACTTGAGAGAAACCTCCTACACACCTGTCAGTAGGTTGAAACCTGTGGCTTCAGACCCCTTTTGCACTTCCCTGGACATGGCAAAGAAGAGCTGTCTTTGTCACTTGCGATTCACACATCTCCCCCCCCCCCCCCGTGTGGAGAATCCCGAGCTGCATTGTGGCAAACTACCAGCAGCCACTTGGGTTTCTTAAAATGGTGGTGCCCTCTGATTTGGTTGGAGGCAAGGAGAGCAAGTGTGCCAACCTTAATTGGACAGAGGACCATTTCCCACCGTTATAATAGCCATTATGGCCCACCGGTCCTGGGCACACATTATGTCCTGGCACTGGGACTTCACTCTTGTTGGTAAAATTCCTGCCCAAATGACAAATGCTATATTTGCAAGGAGCAATACCTTCATGACTTTCTTCATGGAAATAAGGTATTAACTTTCATCAGGTGGTAGGGACCCTCACATGCAAATCTTCATAAACGGTCCCCTTGTGAAAAACCAGGGCTCCAGGGATCAACCCGATGATTTAATGAAAGTCAAAGGACGGTATTCTCCGTTGGCTGATGCAGAAAACGGGAAAAGTTATTGGGTGGCGAATAAGTTCCAACGCCAAAATCGCGGCGGGCACTGATGTGACGCCAAATCGCAATTCTCCGTGACCTTGACAGCGAATTCATTGCAGTCCGGATGCACGTACAGTAAACATCTTTTGCATATTATTAGTAGGCCTGACCCAGTATTCCCGGGGGCCTCCGTGATTCTCCGCCTCCAATGGGCCAAGTTCCTGATGATATTGCTCACTTGTGCTTTTAAAATTTGTGAAACCGGCATCATGGCTGCTGAGGGAGATAGAGGAGGCACGGAAAGTGTCCAACATCGTCATAGTTTGCCGACAGTTGTGTCGCTGACCAGGGACTTCTGCCAGGGCGGGCGGAGTAGCAGGGAGTGGCCAGGAGGTGGGCTGTGGGGTGGTGTGGACAGGCACGGAACACCGCTGCCACAGCTGGAAAGGCAGCCATGCAGCTGCGCACGCTACTGATAGCCCACTGTGAACGTACGGCCATGGGTCATATAGGAGTTCCCCCAGGACACCCCCCCTCTAGGTGCCCTCAAGCCCCAGCCCACCCATCAGCTGTATGGGTGCACTCCAGCACAACCAGTGCCATCTTGTTGGCTTTGTGTGTGGGAAGTGTAATGTGTATGTGAGGCTGCAGCTAGACAGTCTCCAGAGTGTCAATCACAGATCCGGCGAAACCCACAACGTTTTTCATTGGAATCAATTGTGTTCCATGTGGTGCTGGTGCTAGCCCCTCCACAGTCGCTGAATCGGTCCAGGTTCGGCACCAGTTCTGCTGTCGCGAAAGTTCACGAATCCAGGCCTGGCATCAGCACTTAGTCTCAGGAATGGAGAATCCAGCCCAAAGGGTTTACACACAGTTTAAATTCATTCCGTGGATATTCCACAGAAACATTAAGCACACTAGTAGCTCTTATCCAAAAAGCAACTATAATGCCATCACTATGGATCACTCACAGTGCTTGCATGATGTGAAAGAGATGAATCATTGGGTTGATGGCAACACATTCCAATGAAAAATTCCCTAACAGAAGAAGAAAATCTCATGCAGGAAACCTGGGCAGCTGTACGATCTTCTCCCGCAAGAAAATTATACGTTGTGATGTTCAAGTGATACTGAATTGCAACTGACATAATTTCACTATAAATCCAACTGCCTTTATGAGCGAAAAGATTGCAAGCTATTTAGAAAACATATGGTTACCCCTGGGCAGACATTCTAGGTTCACTGCAGGTCAATTGGATTTGAATTGACTCGGACCAATTTACATCCAACGGGATTTAATTTCTCAACGGTCTTGCAAAGTATCGATGAAGGTTCTGAGCCTTCTGTAACACCATAGCTGCCCTCAGGCCTGATACTTCTGCAACCGATGTGCAAACTCCACAGTGACCCAGAGCCGGGATCGAACCTGGGACTTCGGCACCATGAGGCAGCAATGCTATCCACTGTGCCATGGTGCTGCCCCTCCGGAAAGATTTCTAAGTGTAGCAGTGAGCGGGAACTGCCAGGAGCTTCCCAACCCTCGGCCCAGCGAGTCTGGCAACGTTGTTCAACGTTAATTGGTCAATTTAGCGAGGCCCCACGGGCTTCTCGCCGCAAATGAAGGCTCGCCAACCCCCCGCTAACAAGGTTGAGCAGCACTTAAGCAGCACTTGCTCAGCCAACCCCAGCCAGTTCACAACAATGCGCCAGGAGACCGGCCCCAAGATTCGGGGATGCTGACCTAGGGAGGCTCCTAGACGCAATGGAGGTCAGGAGGGATGTTCTGTTCCCCCGAGGATGTTGGAGGGTCAGCCATAGAGCAGCCAGTGCTGCCTGGGATGAGGTTGGCTGTGAGTGCCGATAGTGTGATCAGGAGGACTGGACTCCAGTGCCGAGCGAGTAGACACCAAGGCCTCTCCCCCCCGACCCCCCCGAGACCTTTCCACCCCTATGCGAGCATCCACCCCCAACTCTCTATGTGACCCCCAACCAACAATTCACCCACCCCCCCTACCACCACTGTAAACCACGCGTGAGGCTAACAATACCCTCTCTGTATCTCTGTTGTTTGGATATGCTAATTTCCCCCTAGTGTCCAAAAGGTTAGGTGGAGTTACTGGGGTAGCGTGGGCTTAAGTAGGGTGCTCTTTCCAAGGGCCGGTGCCGGCTCCGTGGGCCGAATGTCCTCCTTCTATACTGTAAATTCTATGATTCTGTGACTCTCCAGCATCCCATGAGAACATCTCGAGGAGAGCTCCAAGGATGCCACCATAATAGTTGTGGGACAGCTGTCATCCCCACCCTCCACCAGCGCAGATACACACACCTCGGTGGGAAATGTTAGTGGTCAGGCTACTGGGGCACAATCTGGTGAGCACCACACTGCTGCTGATGTATATCAGGTGGAGGCAGGAACCCCCAGGTGAGACAGCAGTCAGAGGGCTCTTGGATCCCAGGACCCAGCTGGATCCCAGCCTGATGCTGAGTCTGTGGAAGAGGTCATGCCAGAGTTGATAGAGTGCGGCCATGACATTCAGAGGGGGATGTCAGCACCACTCGAGCAGGTCCATAGACACTGGGAGGGGTACCAGAGACTACAGGCGCAGGAGATGTCGCCAACAATGCGTGGCACCGAGGCCAACACTGCTAGGGCGGCGACCCAGTGGACAGCCTGGTGCACGACGTCGGCACCATTAGTGGAGGTGTCCAAAGCGTTGCGCTATCGGTGACGGCCATGGCTGAGGGTCTCAGTAGGACGTCCAACTCACTGGAGGATGTGACCCACTACCAGGCTGATATTTTTTTTAAAAAATTTTTATTGGGATTTTTTACAGAAAATATAACAACAAACAATGAAATGCAACAAAATAACCCCATAAAAACTGTAACACCCCCCAGACCGTATCAACGCATGTATCACATCCCCCCCCCACCCGCAATGAACAACAAGAGAACTTAAAAATAAATTAAAATTAAATGAACAAACATAGTCATCGTCCGTCCCCCCCCACCTTTTCCCTCCCCCTTTTTCCCTCCCCCTTTTTCCCTCCCCCCTTTTCCCTCCCCCCTTTTCCCTCCCCCTTCCCCCCCTCCCCCCCGGGTTGCTGCTGCTGCTGTCCCAGTACCCTATCGTTGAGCCAGAAAGTCGATGAAAGGTTGCCACTGCCGAAAGAACCCTTGTACCGATCCCCTCAGGGCGAATTTGACCCTCTCTAGCTTGATAAAACCCGCCATGTCGTTGATCCAGGTCTCCACGCTTGGGGGTCTCGCATCCTTCCATTGTAGCAAGATTCTTCGCCGGGCTACTAGGGACGCAAAGGCCAGCACACCGGCCTCTTTCGCCTCCTGCACTCCCGGCTCCACCCCAACCCCAAAAACCGTGAGTCCCCATCCTGTCTTGACCCTGGATCCCACCACCCTCGACACCATCCTCGTCACCCCCTTCCAGAACTCCTCCAGTGCCGGGCATGCCCAAAATATATGGGCATGGTTCGCTGGACTCCCCGAACACCTGACACACCTGTCTTCACCCCCAAAGAACCTACTCATCCTAGACCCGGACATGTGGGCCCGGTGCAGCACCTTGAATTGGATGAGGCTAAGCCGCGCACATGAGGAGGAAGAATTAACCCTCTCCAGGGCATCAGCCCATGTCCCGTCTTCTATCTGTTCCCCCAAACCTCCAGGGATCCACTCCTCTCATCTGGTCCATAAACCCCCTCAGCACTTTGGCCGCCGCCGGTCTCATACCCGTCCTTGAACTGGACTGGTCCAGTGGGGGATCCAGCACTGTGTTAAAGTCTCCCCCAATGATCAGGCCCCCTGCCTCCAGGTCCGGAATGCGGCCCAACAAGCGCCTCATGAAGCCAGCATCATCCCAATTCGGGGCATATACATAAACCAGCACCACCTTCTCTCCCTGCAGCCTACCCTTCACCATAATATGTCTGCCCTCCTTGTCCAACACCACCTCAGCCGCCTCGAACGCCACCCTCTTCCCCAGCAGAATCGCCACCCCCCCGGTTCTTCGCGTCCAATCCTGAATGAAAAACCTGCCCCACCCACCCCTTCCTCAGACGAACCTGGTCCGCCACTTTCAAGTGGGTCTCCTGGAGCATAGCCACGTCCGCCTTCAGCCCCTTCAGATGAGAAAATACCCTAGTTCTCTTAACCGGCCCATTCAGCCCCCTCACGTGCCAGGTAATCAGCCGGATCAGAGGGCAACCTGCCCCCCTCCCCTGCCGGCTAGCCATAGCTTATCGACTGCTTGCCCCAGGCCAGCTCGCCCCGCCTGACCCGTTCCCCATGGCGATAACGCCTCTCCTCTACCCCCCCCCGGCCCACACCAGCTCTTTCCTGGCCATTCCAGCAGCAACCCGGTATCCCCCCCACCCTCACCCCCCAGGCTAGGACCCCTCCTAGCCGCGACGCACCCTCCATGGTACTTCCGTGAGTCAGCTGACTTCTGCTGACCCCGGCAGCTCCCGCCAAAACCCATCCCCTCCCGGCATGGGGTCCTCCCCCTCTTGCCACACCTCCTTGGCACCGCTACAGCGCGGGAAAGAAAACCAGTAGAGGCCACAGCCCCGCCTCCAGCTCCGCCCCCCTTGCCCCGCAGCGCGGGAAACCAGAGGAAAGCCCGCGCTTTCATACTGCCACACCCCACCCTTATGACGTAGCTCCCCAAAATCCAGTTTCACCCCAACCCCCAGCCCCGTACAGAAGAGAAAATATAAAACACAAACCCCCAACATTCCCCACATACCCCACAACCATACCCAACAGACAGACCCACCCGGAAACAGAGCAAAAAGAAAACCAGCATAAAAAACACGTGTCAAAATTGCAGAACAGCAACAGCGAAAACAGCAACGGCCATAGTGTGTCCCCAGACCCTAGTTCGAGTCCAGCTTCTCCGCCTGTACAAAGGCCCACGCCTCCTCCGGGGACTCGAAGTATTGGTGCCAGTCCTTATATGTCACCCACAGACGCGCAGGCTGCAGCATTCCAAATCTGACCTGCTTGGCATGCAGCACCGCCTTCGTCCGGTTGAACCCGGCCCGCCGCTTAGCCACCTCCGCACTCCAGTCCTGGTAGATTCGCACTACCGAATTCTCCCACTTGCTGCTCCTCACTTTCTTGGCCCAGCGCAGCACACACTCCCGGTCGCTGAATCGATGGAACCGCACCAGCACCGCACGCGGGGGTTCATTTGCCTTGGGCCTCCTGGCCAGCACTCTGTGAGCTCCCTCAAGTACCAGGCTGATATTGATGACATTCTGCGGGACATATCCCGCTCTCAGATGAGAATGGCCTAGGCGCTGCGGAGCTTGCCTCAGTCGCAGGAGGGCATTGCCGAGGCACTGCAGAGCGTGGTCCATTCGCTGAGGAGCATCGCCGAGGCGTCAACACGATGGTGCGGGACATGGGGAACCGCCAGGGCTGGCAGAGCAGACGATGCAGAGGCAGCCGGGGCTCGAACCAGCTGCCGCTCCGTCCCAAGGCAAATCCCAAGGCACTATGGGCACCAAACAGGAAGGAGCACTCGGTGCTAACCTGGACCGGTTCCATGGAATGGCGATGGTGGCCACCTGCTCCCCTGAGTTCCAGCTATTTAATGGGTTAAAATGCTGGAAATTCTGTCCATGGTCATGACAGCCTAAGCACAAGGACTTCATGAAATGAAATGAAAATGAAAATCGCTTATTGTCACGAGTAGGCTTCAATGAAGTTACTGTGAAAAGCCCCTAGTTGCCACATTCTGGCGCCTGTTCGGGGAGGCTGGTACGGGAATTGAACCGTATTGCTGGCCTGCCAAGGTCTGCTTTAAAAGCCAGCGATTTAGCCCAGTGTGCTAAACCAGCCAAACCAGCTAAATCATGAATTCAAGGTGCAGGATCCCCACCACCTGCTCACAGAAACTAGGAAGGACAACATTTGTAACTCTGAGCATGCTAACCTGTGTGAGAATTTGAGGACAGGGCACCAAGTTGAGTTCTGTAGAGAAGAGGAAAATGGGGAAGGATATCAGAGCAGATCATTTTCAGGTCCGAGTAGCAGAAGATAAAGGTCACATTATCTCGTAGTCTTGATAGAGATTGTTAATAAAAAAATATATGGGGGATTTCCATTTGTTCTGGTACCATGACAAGAAAGAATGACGTGACTCTCATTGTTAAAACTTTTCAGTATTTTAATTATTGCATTAAAACCGTAAAGAGATCATTTAAAATCAAATCTGATTTCAGATACATTTTTTCTCTGAAACTTTAGAGTCAAAGTGTTGAGCGTTTGAAGGCATACTGAGAAGGTCTTCCTGTTGAGCAAAATGCAGTTAAATATATTTAATATTCTCTCTGCAGTATTTTAATTATTTTATGTTTTATTATATATTGAAATTTTAAGTTTTACTGTGGACCTGGGTGGAGAACAACTGATTCAACAAGTTGGTTGCAGTCTTAAATGCACAAAAATGGCCACTGTATCCAAATGTTGTAACGGATTCTGGAGCCAGGAGTGCCTCGGTGAGTAATAAGAGTTTGACTCTGTAAAGTAATAGAGACTAATCTATATAGCGCATTTGGTTATGCAATCATTTTTCATTTGCATGAACCACACAGATAAATTTCATCTAGTGTGGAGAATTGTCTCTTGTTTAACTTGGAAATGTACCCTGATAAGGATTGTTCTTTGACAATATTTATGTGTTTTGTTTTCTGCAGACATGAGTGAAAAAAATATTAGATATGAGTATTATAGGTGAAATGTTCCATTTTCTTTGAGCTACATTGCAAGTTTAACTTTCCTGAATTATTTCATATCATGAATTTGAATTTAGGGCAGCACGGTACCATTGTGGATAGCACAATTGCTTCACAGCTCCAGGGTCCCAGGTTCGATTCCCGGCTTGGGTCACTGTCTGTGCGGAGTCTGCACATCCTCCCCGTGTGTGCGTGGGTTTTCTCCGGGTGCTCCGGTTTCCTCCCACAGTCCAAAGATGTGCAGGTTAGGTGGATTGGCCATGATAAATTGCCCTTAGTGTTGGGTGCGGTTACTGGTTTATTTTGATAGGATGGAGGTGTTGACCTTGGGTAGGGTGCTCTTTCCAAGAGCCAGTGCAGACTTGATGGGCCAAATGGCCTCCTTCTGCACTGTAAATTCTATGATATTACCAGTATAGCAATCCTGAGGCCTGGACTAATGATCAGGATGATCCAGATACATGTGTTCAAATTCCACCACAGCAGTTCAGTTAATTAATTAAATTCAATTAATAAGTCTGGAATAAAAAGCTAGTATTAGTAATCGGGACTATGGAAACTACTGACTGCCATCTGGTTCATGATAGTACTTTAGGGAAGGAAATCTGCTATTGTAGACTGACCAATATGTAACCCCAGATCTATTGCAATGTAGCTGACTCTTAACTGTCCTCTGACACTTGTATCAAAGCCCTATGAAAAGTATAATAAGTCCGGGTGGACTATGAGCATCGTCCTGGGGATGAAAAAGGCACACCCAGCCCTGTCAGCCCTGTCAATCCTGCAAGGACTTCCTCTTGTGTCAACTTGTGTCAAAGTTGGGAGAGCTATCCAAAGACTTGACATAGTCTTGCTCACAGAATTATACCTTGTAACAAATGTCCCAGACTCCTTCATCAGCATACCTGCAGATGTCCTGTCCCACTGGAAGGACAGACCCACCAGAAGAGATGGCACAGTGATATACAGTCAGGAGGGAGTGGCCCTGAGAGTCTTCAACACTGATACATCTTATTACATTGCACTACCACACACTAAATGAGACGGATCAAACAGCAGTAAACTAGGCAATGGGCCATCCGCAGCAGTAGAATTGCATTCCACCACAATCCGTAATCTTATGGTCCAGCATATCCTTCACTCTGCCTTCACCATTAAGTCGAGGGGTGTAGTAATCCATGGGAGGCAGGAGTTCCGTCACCACACCAATATTTATTTACAATAACGATATTACAGGAGCAGCTACAAACAGTGCTGCTAGCAGTCCAGTCAACTTAAGACTGCTCACAAAGCCTACACAGGTGATTATATGGGCCCTCTCAATGAGCTATCATTGAGGGAGCTCATACTCCAATTGGCCAACCAATAAAGCCAATTGGAGTTCATTACAAGGGGCATGAGAAATGCAGGATAATATGTCAGTAGCAACATTAGGTGTACCCAATAACAAGGTCCCAACTTGTGATGCTACAACATGGATGTTAAACAGTGGAAGCAGCTGCTGTAGGCAGAGCTAAGCGATCTCACAACTAACGGTTCAGAATAAACCTCTGCTGTCCTGCCACATCCAGTTGTAAATGAGAGTGGGAAATCAAGCAAGAAATAGGAGGAGGGGAGGAGCCATAAACATCCCAATTCACAATGATGATAGACTTCAGCATGTGAATGCAAAGGTAATGCAACCATCTTCAGCCCGTCGTCTTGAGTGGATGATGCATCTCAGCCTCCTTCTGACACTCCCAGCATCACAGATGCCAGTTTTCAGCCTGTTTGATTCATTCCATGTGATACCCAGAATGATTAAGCCCACTGGATACAGGAAAGGCTATAGCACCTCACAACTGTATTGAAGAATTTGTTCCAGAGCTAGATACGCCTCTACTCAAACTGTTCCAGGACAGCCACATGACTGGCAACGCACACAACAAAGTGAACAATTAACAAGATATGTCCCATTCACAAAAAGCACAACAAATTCAATCTAGCCAATTACCACCCCATCGGTCTACTCTCAATCAACGGGGGAGTGATTGAAAGAGTCATCCATAGTGCGATCAAGTGGAATATACTTAGCACTAATAATAATGATAATCTTTATTAGTGCCACAAGTAGGCTTACAGTAACACTGCAATGAAGTTACTGTGAAAAGCCCCTAGTCGTCACACTCCAGCGCCTGTTCGGGTGCACTGAGGGAGAATGCAGAATGTCCAATTCATCTTTTGGGACTTGTGGGAGGAAACCGCATCACCTGGAGGAAACCCCCACAGACACGGGGGGAATGTGCAGACTCCGCACAGAGAGTGACCCAAGCGGGAATTTGAAGGTGCTGCCTATGGAACCTTGGCGAGTTCCTGCAGTACATCTTGTAGATGGTACACATGGTTGCCACTGTTGGTGGTGGAGAAATTGAATGTTTGCAGAATGGGTAGCAATCAAGCGGGCTGCTTTGTCCTGGATGGTGTCGAGCTTCTTGAGTGTTGTTGTACTCATCTAGTATTCCATTATACTCCTGATTTGGACTTGTAGATGGTGGACAGGCTTTGGGGGGTAAGAAGATGAGTTATTCACCGAAGGATTCCTAGTCTTTCACCTGCTGAGGTAGCCGCATTATTAATGTGGCTAGTCCAGTTCAATTTCTGATCAATGGTAACCCTAGGATGTTGATTGCAGGGGATTCAGTGATGGTAATGCCATTGAAAATCAAAGGGCGATGGTTAGATCCTTTCTTGCAGGAGATGATCATTGTCTGGCACTTGTGAGCCATGAATGTAACTTGCCACTTGTCAGCCCAAACCTGGATATTGTGCAGGTCTTGCTGCATTATCTGACGAGTGGTGAATGGTGCTGAACATTGTGCCGTCATCCGCAAACATCCCCACTTCTAATGGAAGGAAGGTCACTGATGAAGCAGCTGAAGATGGTTGGGCCCAGGATACTAACCTGAGGAACTCCTGCAATGATGCTCTGGAGCTGAGATGATTGACCTCCAACCACCGCAACCATCTTCCTTTGTGCCAGGTACGACTCCAGCCAGCGGAAGGTTTTCCTCCTGATTCCCATTGACTCCAGTTTTGCTAGGGCTCCTTGATGCCAGATTAATCAAATGCTGCCTTGATGTCAAGGGCAGTCACTGTCACATCACCTCTGACATTCAGCTCTTTTGTCCATGTTTGAACCAAAGCTCTAATGAAATCAGGAGCCGCGTGACCCTGGCGGAACACAAACTGAGCGTCTGTGAGCAGGTCATTGCTGAGTAAGTACCACTTGATAGCACTGTTGATGACTCCTTCCACCACTTTGCGGATGAGGGAGAGTGGACTGAGAGGAGGTAATTGGCTGGATTGGATTTAGAATCATAGAATTTACAGTGCAGAGGGAGGCCATTCGTCTCATCGAGTCTGCAACCGCCCTTGAAAAGAGCACCCTACCCAAGTCCACACCTCCACCCAATCCCCGTAACCCCACCCCACCCCACCTTTTGGATACTGAGGGCAAGTTAGCATGGCCAATCCACCTAACCTGCACATCTTTGGACTGTGGGAGGAAACTGGAGCACCCGTAGGAAATCCACGCAGACACGGGGAAATGCGCAGACTCCGCACGGACAGTGACCCAAGCCGGGAATCGAACCTGCACTGTGAAGCAACCATGCTAACCACTGCCGAGTTGTCCACCACCATTCGCGGCTGGATGTGCCAGGACGACAGAGCTTAAATCTCATGTGTTTGTTGTGGAATCGCTTAGTGCTGTCTATTACTTGCTGCTTACGCTGTTTGGCAGACAAGTAGTCCTGTGTTGTAGCTTCACTGGGTTGACAACACCTCATTTCTCGCTATGCCTGGTGTTGCTCCTGGCATGCTCTCCTGCACTCTTCATTGAACCAGGGTTGAGCCTGGCTTGGTGGTAATGGCAATGGGGGGATATGCCGGGTCATGAGGTTGCAGATTCTGGTTGAGTACTGTTTTGCTGGTGGTGATGGACAGGTCCATCTGCAGCAGGCAGGTTGGTGAGGTTGAGGTCAAGTATGTTTTCCCCTTTTGTTGGTTCCCTCACCACCTGCTGCAGTCCCAGTCTAGCAGCTATGTCCTTTAGGGCCTGGCCAGCTCGGTCTGTGGTTGTACTAGCGAGCCACACTTCGTGATGGACATTGATGCCCCCACCCAGAGTATATTCTTTGCCTTGCCATCCTCTGTGCTTCCTTCAAGTGGTGTTCAACATGGAGCAGTACTGATTCATCAGCTGATGGTGGATGGTACGTGGTAACCAGCAGGAGGTTTCCTTGCCCATGTTTAACCTGAAGACATTATAGGGTCCAGAGTCGATGCTGAGGACTCCCAAGGCAACTCCCTCTTGACTGTATACCACTGTGCCGCCAGTTCTGCTGGGTCTGTCCTGCCAGTGAGACAGAACAACCCAGGGTGGTGATAGTGGTTTATTGGAACATTATCTGGAAGGTATGATTCTGTGAATATGGCTATGTCAGGCTGTTGCTTGACTATCTGTGAGACAGGTCTCCCAATTTTGGCACAAGCCCCAGATGTTAGGCAGGAGGACTTTGCAGGGTTGGCAAGGCTGGTTTGCTGTTGTCGTTTCTGGTGCCTGGTTCGATGTTGGGTGATCCGTCCGGTTTCGTTCCTTTTTCGTGTTTTTGTAGTGGTTGAATACAATGGAGAGGCTTGCTAGGCAATTTCAGAGGTTATCCATGAGGCAACCAACTGCTGTGGGTCGAGAATCACATGTAGCCCAGACCAAGTAAAGATGGCAGATTTCCTTCCCTAAAGGACATTAGAAAACCCAATGGGTTTTGACGACAATTGTTTCATGGTCATCATTAGACTTTTAATTCCAAATATTTTATTGAGTTTAAATTCCAGCAGGACTCAAACTCAGGTCCCCAGATCATTACTCTGTGTTTCTGAATTGCTGGTCCAGCAACAATACCACTCCACCACCGCCCCTCCCCACAGAAGTGCCAGACAATGGCAATCTACAATGAGACAGAATCTAACCATGTCCTCTTGACATTAGCGGCACTGAATCCCCATTATCAACATCCTGGGGTCAACATTGACCAGAAACCTACTTGGACCAGCCACATAAATGCTGTGACTACAAGAGCAGGTCAGAGGTTGGGTAATCTGCAGCGAGTAACTCACCTTCTGACTCCCCAAAGCCTTTGCACCATCCACAGGTACAAGTCAAGAGATAGAATAATCTCTACTTACCTGAATAAGTGCAGCCCCAAGAACACTCAAAAATCTCAATACCCACCCCAGACAACACAGTTCACTTGATTGGCACCCATTCATCACCTTAACATTCACTCCGTGCAGCATTGGCACACACATACAGGCAGCAATGTATACCATCTGCAAGGTACACTGCAGCAACCTATCAAGAGGTCTTTGACACAAACTTCCAACCTTTGCCACCTAGTAGGACAAGCAGGTGCATCACAAACCAGCAAGTTACAGACTATCCTGACTTTGACGATCTCACTGTTGCTTCATCGTTGCTGGGTCAAAATCCTGGAACTCTCTCCCTAACAACACTTGTGGATGTACCTACGCCACTAGGGCTACAACATGTGAAGAAGTTGGCTCATTATCACCTTTCCAAAGGCAATTAGGAATGGAGGGAAATTGCTGGCCTTGACAGTGATGGCCACATCTCTTGATTGACTAAAAAAAAATCACTTCCCTTATCAAAAATTACTACCAAAAGTAGGGATAACTCCTAAGATAGCTTGGGTGGCACGAGCTGTGGGAGGGGTGATCCACCTGGAATTGCTTGCGAAAATACATGGGCATGGTTGGGTTGGCATTTCTATGTACACAGCCTTTAAGGTAGGCTAAGTAGGTATGTATAGTATATAGTCATTGACACCCTATTGCATCTCCTATATAAAGAGATACAAATGGCATTTTAATATGTATTTTTAAGCACTTTACAGAGCAATCAGAACTCCAAGCAGATAAGTATTGGAATCGATTTAGCGAATGCAGCAATTACAGTTTTAAGCAGGCATGTTTTTTCCTGAGGTCAAGGTTGAGACTGTGCAGTTAAGTTTTGGTAATTTGTGGGTGAATTGCATTTTGCTACGTTACTCCAATACAGCAGTATAGAAAAAAGAACAAAATGGTCCTCTGCCATTCTGGCAAAGTACAGTAGTATTGTTGAATTTTTCTCATCAACATCACTAAACAATTAGCTAATTGTTTAGTGATGTTGATGAGAAAAATTCAAAAATGCAATTGTACTTTGCCTTTCACTCAAAATTAAATGCAAATGAGGATTATGCCATAGTTATGAAAACCATAAAAAGCATTGAGTGACATTAATTAATTGACATCATGACATGAAACAAAATACATGTATTTTACTTTTCAAAGAGCAATTTTCCACATAATGTAAGGTAGCATGTTTTCTAAATTCTTTCATGGGATGTGTGAATAGCTGACAAAGCCAGAATTTATTGTCCATCCCTAATAGCCTTTCCTGAACCATCAATGAGCTGAAGTTACGTTTTGTCTCAGTGACAGTGAAGGCCATGTAGTTTTATGTCAGAATGGAGGAGAACTGGCAGATGGTAGTTGGTAGTGAGTTGCATGCAGTGCATCTTATAGATGGCACACGCAGGCAGCAGTGGAGGTAGTGAATGTTTTCTCTTTTCTTTGATGGATCTCTGGCAAGGCCAGCATTTGTTGCCTGTGCCTAATTAAGGACAGTTAAGAGACAACCACATTGTTGTGGATCTGGCGTCACATCCAGGCCAGTTAAATGTGAACCAGATGGGGTTTTCTAATTGATGATAGTTTCACAGTCATTACTTAGAACGGAGGTCTTGGGCGATTACTGAGACCAACTTTTAATTCCAGAATGATTCATTGGTGGGGTTTGAACTCATGGCCCCAAAGCATTAGCCTGGGCCACTAGATTGCTAGTACTGTAGCATTACCACTTTGCCACCATCTCCACATAGAATGTTTAAGGACGTGGATGGGATGGTGATTAAGCAGACTGCTTTGTTCTGAATTGTATTGAGTTTCTTGAGAGTTGTTTGAGCTTGACTTATTCAGGCAAGTGAAGAGTATTCCATCGCACTCCTGTCTTGTGCCTTGTAGATTGTAGGTAGAAAACAAGCGGCTGGATTTTTTCAGGAAATACATGCCTGCCAACTCTGACAGGCCTGCTGCCATTTTATGCTCAACCGAGTGTTGATTGGCAGCAAGTGGGACTTCCATCCGCCCTGAGATGGGAAGCCGCCTTTGCGAGCTATCAGCCAATCAGATTGGCCAACAGAAATCCAACCCCTTCCAGGAACAGCACTGCAGTGGCCAGAAGAGATACTGTAGTGCAGTGCCCGAGCCTAAGTCCCAGGACCATATTTACTTAAATACCAGGAGTCCAAGGGTGGAAGGTTAGGGATTACCCTGGAGGGTCGGGGTGGGGAGGAGGTGCAATCCTGGTAAGTTGGGAGGTGGGAGAGGAAGGGCTGAGGTCCCTGAGGAAAGGGCGCACCAAATCTGAAGAGGCATTCCTTTCCTGCTCGAGAGTGAGGGCGAAAACGTTTTCTGTTGGCCACCAGGCCAATCGATGCCCGCTGTTGTGCTATTCACCCTGAGGTAACACGGACTGATTCGCAATGATTAGCTCCTTTCCCGGTGTGTAAACCAATTCAAAATCATACCTACAGAGTCGAAGGAGAATGCGCTGAAGCCTGGGCGTCATGTCATTCAAGTCCTTGTGAATGATATGGACTATGGGTCTGTGGTCAGTCTTTACTGTGAAGGTTGGTAGACTGTAGACGTAATCATGGAACTTTACAATACCGGTGAGGAGGCCAGGCACTCTTTCTCTATCTGGGCATACCTCTGCTCAGTGGGAATCATGGCCCTGGACGCATAGGCCATTGGAGCCCAGAACGAGGAGTCATCCTTCTGGAGGAGCACCGCACCAATGCCGTCCTGGCTGGTGTCCGTGGAGATTTTTGTCTCCCACTCTGGGTCAGTACCGGAGCTAGTACCGGAGCAATGGTGAGCTTTGCCTTTAACTCAAGCCACTCTGCTTGATGTATGGCTAGCCACTGGAAGGCAGTGGACTTCTTCACCAGATGCCTGAGAGCCGTGGTGTGTGATGCCAGGTTGGGAATGAACTTTCCCAAGAAGTTAACCACACCCAGGAAGCGGAGTACCGCCTTTTTGTCTTCCGGGGCCTTCATGGTGTTGATGGCCTTGACTTTGTCCGAGTCTGGTTGCACGCCCTGCTGGGATATGTGATCACCCAAAAACCTGATTGATGACATTCCAAAGGAGCATTTGGCCTTGCTCAACTTCAGGCCGTTGGCATGTATGCGTCTAAAGACTTGCTGGAGACGAGATATGTGTTCCTCTGGAGACGTGGACCATATAATGATGTCATCAACATAAACCCGCACACCCTCAATGCCCTCCAGCATCTGTTCCATGATCCTGTGAAAGATTTCAGAGGCTGAAACAATACCAACTGGCATATGGTTGTAACAGTACCTTCCGAAAGCTGTATTAAACGTGCAGAGCTTCCTGCTGGATTCATTCAGTTGTATCTGCCAAAAGCCACGCGATGCATCTAGCTTCGTGAAGAACTTGGCATGTGCAATCTCACTGGTTAGCTCCTCCCGCTTCAGGATCAAGTAGTGTTCCCACATTATGTTTCGATTAAGATCCTTGGGATCTATACATATGTGCAGTTCTCCAGAGGGCTTCTTCACACAGACCATCGAGCTGACACAGTCAGTCGGTTCCGTCCCTTTAGAGATTATACCCTGGTCTTGGAGCTCCTGCAGCTATGCCTTTAAACGGTCCTTCAGAGGAGCCGGCACCCGGCGTGGTGCATGGATCACAGGCGTGGTTTCAGGCCTGAATAAGATTTTGTAGCGGTATGGCAGCGTGCCCATCCCACTGAACACATCCGGGTATTGTCACAGAATTTTGTCAATGTCAGCCTGAAGATTCACATTGGCAGAGGACATGGCATGCACGCGCTGGACGAGATTGAGTAGCTTGCATGCATGGACGTCAGGCTTGACGATTTTGAATCTTAGTGTAGCTTTGATGGCCTTGTTGGAGACATGCAGGTGACAGGACCCTAATGCAGTAATGGCATTGCCATTATAATCAAGCAGCTGGCAGGCCGACAGAAGAATTTTTGGCTGCCTTTTGATGCGAGCAAGATCTGCTTGAGATATGAGATTGGCTGAAGCACCAGTGTCCAGCTTGAACCGGATACTGCATTGGTTAACCTGTACGACAGCACGCCATTCGTCTGCAGAATCCACGTTGAGGATGGGTAGGCGGGTTGCTGAATTTGAGGAGGCCTTGTCATACATGGTAATGATGCCCACACGATATGGAGACTCCAGGCAGTCGTCCTCTGGATCCATGGTGTTACCAGGTTCCGAATCCAGCAGCCCTTGCTGCACACTTTGAACGTGTTTGTGTTGGAACTGGGATCGCTGGCCCACGATCGGAGGTGCAGACCTGCACAAGGCTGCATAATGGCCAGGCTTCCCACAATTTAAACATCGCCTGCCTCTTGCAGGGTATTGCCGCTTTAAGTGGGCAGTGCCGCAGTTCGGGCATGTCATGACGTTGACGTTGTAATGCTCCGTGCGTCGTCGCACATGCACAGTGCGGTCTTCGGCCGTTTCGTTCTCCCATCCGTGGTGCATATGCGTGGGACCTCAGGAAAAGCAAGAAAAATGGCCGCCTTCATCGATGCTAAGGTACCGCATCGGGCGATGGCATGTACACTCTCAGCCTCGTGGGAGGCAAATTGCTCCTGTTGTGCTGATTTTAGGCGGGAATTGCGACTTTTTGCCTGTTCAGGCACTTTACACGTCTCGATGGCTACTGGCAGGGTCATGTTTTTTATTTTTAGGAGCTGCTCCCGCAGAGCGTCAGAGTGGACCCCAAACACGATCTGATCCCTGATGAGGGAATCAGCGGTGTCGCCGTAGTTGCAGGATTGCGCTAATATGCGGAGATGAGTTAGAAAGGATTGGAAAGGCTCATCCTTACCCTGAAGGCGTTGCTGGAAGGCATAGCGCTCAAAGCTCCCGTTCGTTTCGACTTCACAGTGACTGTCGAATTTGTCTAGCATGGTCTGGAACTTGGTCTTGTCCTCCCCGTCAGCAAAAGTGAGCGAATTGAAGATTTGGATGGCCTAGTCCCCCGCAGTCGATAGGAGCAGCACGATTTTTCTGGCATCGGATGCATCCTTGAGGCCAGAGGCCTCAATGTATAGACTGAATTTCTGCTTGAAGACTCGCCAGTTGGCGCCGAGATTTCTGGAGATCTGGAGCTGTGGAGGGGCCTGGATCTTCTCCATTCCGCTGGAAGGCACTTGCTGGTCGTCACTGAATTATTCAAGGTGAAGTAACCACTCCTGGTATCATGTTATGTTATTCACCCTGGAGTAACACGGACTGCAACAGGATGCAGATGAACTGTAAAGCATACACCAAACGTAGGCGTTGGTTCAATACAATTTATTGAACTTCTGTAACAATGCACACAGCTGGCTGTGGGTTGACACTCTACTCTAAGTGTACTAACTCTAACTAACTAGACCAGGCTAGCTCTGATCCACGTGTAGAAGGTGCTGACTGATATATACACCCTGAATATCACTACAGTTGTCACCAATGGAAAGAGGCGGAGTGCTGGTGCCTCATGTGTTTTACAGTTGGAAGCCCCCCTCTTGTGTTCTGTCTGGTGATTGGTTGTGTTCTGTCCTGTACGTTGATTGGCTAACCTGGGTGTCTGTCACTGCCTGTTTTTACCTCATGATGTGAATGGGTGCATATTATGACACCCAGCTTAGAAATTAAGGCTGGCTGCAAAAGGCCCTTAAATGGCCATTAAGTGCCACTTGAGGGTCTTAATAGAGTCATGGGTGAGCTTCCCATTTGAGGCCTTGCCCGCCCCAGTGTAAAATTGCTTCTGTGTCAGGGCGAGCATAATCCCAGATGGAAACCCATCCATGCAATTCAACCCCCCCTCCCCCCGCTCCTCCCCTCCTCCCTTGCCACTCCCCTCTCCCCCCACCATCTCAGAACCCATCATTGGGGGGGGGAGGGGGGGGGGAGGGGGGGGGGGGTTAGTGTACAGTTCTAACCAAGATCTCTCAGTTTGAGCAAACAGGAAGTGAGCAACACGTCACAAAATTCCAGGGGGAGAAAATCTCTTCCTAGTCTTTACAAGGCAAATACTAACAGGGATATGGAACCAGAGGATGCTTGGATTACTGGAGGTTAGAACAGCAATAAAGACGGCAGGAACAATACCAAATGATATGGAATAGCTTGCTCAGTGCTAATCCTAATCCAGACATTTTATTATTTTCCACTCATTGCTTCTATGTATAATTAGATGGAGCATCATGTTCTCTTTGTCACATTCAGAAGGATAACACACAACCTTTCAGTTTGGAAAGAGGCCATTTGGCCCATCATGCCTGTGCCGACACTTTGAAAGGACTTTCCAATTGGTACCACTTGCTCGCCCATTCCCCATCGCCCAAGACCTCCGTTCTAAGTGACATTTACGGAAAGCTGTGTTTACGTTCACTGCATTAATAGTCCAGGGTTCAGATTGTATCATTTCTTGAATTCTTGCTGACTGTAGTTCTGATAAATAAATAACACTCATAATTATGGCATCTTTCTGATGACACTTTGTCATGTTGAAATGCTTCAAACAATATTTTACTTCTGGAATACCACTGTATTTATGTTGACAATCATGTTACTATTTTGCAAATTGTTGTGATCTTTCATAAGACACTTTTAGATTAAAAACCTAAAACAATAATGCCATGCACTGTAATAAGCTTTTTTTGTCTAACCTAGAATGTCCTGGTGGAGCAACAAACCCCTGCAATGGACATGGCACGTGTTTAGATGGAGTATTAGGGAATGGAAGCTGCATTTGTGAGGTCAGTCTGCATTTCTTAAAAGCATATTAATGTAATTTCCTGCTGCTTTTGTGGCTTCCCTTTTAACATAATGTAGTCTGACACACTGGCACAAATGTCCCATTTTACAGCAGAGTAGTGCAGCGAAAGGGAGAAATGGCGGGCAACCTTTGTCTCCGCCGTATTATTCAGCTGATTACAAAAAGGGGGGGATAGTACCCAGGCATGCCCCCTTCCCCCGATCATTGCACTCACCTGAACTCCTATAGCCGGCTCTGCATGCCGTGGGAGACCAGTCGTAATTCACGTCGGCGATTATGTACCGGATTGGGGGATTATTAGGTGTAAAGGCCTGATAATGAGAAGTAAATTTATTGATATGGGCTTCCCGAAGTTGAACGTTGGAATTCCCATTACGTCATTGGCCAGGCGGGATAATCGCTACTGGAAATCCCACCAGCATAAATCGTGTTTTGGGCCTCTCGCGATATTTCGCACTCCTGGTGCCATCCACGGCTTCTGCAAACGGGAGTGTAAAATCCCTGCCACTAACGTCTTATAGTCTGACAAATGTGAACATTTTTTCTCTGAGGGCATTTTTTGAGGATAGATTATTTTATATCAAGCGACTGTATTATCAATGTCTTACAATTGTATGCAATAGATTGTTTTATGCCAAGCATTTTCAGCTACCTCAGTGTTGGGTCATTTAGACATAATTCCGTTGCAGCCTTTACAATTTTTTGTGCTGTAATGCTCAAGATTAATTTCTACTGCATTTCATCACCTGGTTTCTTAGAATGACATTCAGAGCACAGCACACCATCAGTGGACGGTTCACCTGCTTTAGAATGTAACATGTTTCTTCAAGTGTAACATGATGTTAAACAAAGCTCCAGATAACAGTACTTCTGCAGATTCATATGTTCTGTTCTTCCAACTTTTGAAACTGTGATTTTCTTTTACTGCAGCCAAAGTACAAAGGAAATGCTTGCGAGGAATGTGCAGATGAGGAAGCATATGGCCCTGACTGTGTTATGGGTACGACGATTCTTTTCTTAACTTAGAGTTAGAATAATTGTTTGACCTTCACTCATTGAAAGCTCAGTGTTAGCATAAAACCATCGACAAGTTTTGCCCAATCTCCTTTCCAATGCTAAAAACAAATGCTTGCCATATTGACTTCGACTGTGGCTTTTTTGTGCAATAGTTGCACTCTGCAAAATATAAGTGAAAGGATCAAATAAATATTTGGAACTTTAACCCAATATTGGATAAATTAAGAAGAAACAATGGTCTATTTATTTAATATCTTTTCTGAGATAAATCATTCTATTTTGATTATTTTGACTCTTTTTAAGTTGAAATTTGTACACTCAGCTCAGTTTGCAGCCTTTCTACATTTCCATCAAAGATTAATTTCTCCCACTTTTTGTCATAGGAGGCAATTTTTCTCAGGGTGATTTCTTTTTGTATATTTCTTGCTTTGGCTGCTTGGAGGCAGTGGTGCAGTGCTATTGTCACTGGACTAATAATCCAGGGGCCCAGAGTAATGCTTTGGTTCAAATCAATTTGAATTCAATAAATATCTAGAATGAAAAGTCAAATAATTGTTGTAAAAAACCCACCTGGTTCACTAATGCCCTTTAGAGAAGGAAATCTGCCATCCTTACCTGGTCTGGTCTGGCTTACATGTGACTCCATACCCACAGCAATGTAGTTGACTGTTAACCACTCTCTGAAATGGACCAGCAAGCCACCCAGTTCAGGGGAATTAGGGATGGGTAATAAATACTGGCCCAGCCAGCGATGCCCACATTCCATGAAAACATCACACTTCCAGCCAAGATGCCATTTTGAGTGATCCAAGCTATCTTGTTAGTCACTGGAGTGGTGTGAGTGTTTCTTTGTGTTTCTATGTGTGTGTCCGTATGAGTGCAGTTGCTGTGCAATATTCTAAGTTTCAGCTTACAAATATTTCAGCCCAGTTGAAACCAAAATCACACCATGCCAAAGAAAAATGAGTACATTGCCAGAGAGACACCATACTTAGAGAATTGGCCTAAAATTCTTCTTGCATCACTTATGATTCAGAGAGATATTCAAATGTGTTTCTGTGACCTTAGAGGCCAGTTTAATTCCTACATTTGATTTATTGTGCAACACAGGAAACATTCAAACCGACTTAGACAGCATAATATGTGCTGAAGGAAAAGTTGATCACCAAACACAGGAAATATCAAGGAGGGGCAATTTACAGTAACGGTCTCTGTAAAATGACATAGAAGAAGTGTCCCTCAGTGACTGAGGATGTTTGTCGATTGAAGAGTAGCTGCATAATCTTTTTCACAATCGCTGTGCTGCTGAATAGAAACATCCAGATATAGTACCTTTATTGTAATATTGATCCTCAGATGAGGCAAGAGTCCTCCCTAATAGTGAAGATTAATCAGGGTGGAAACATCACCCATTGCCCAATGCACACTTCCTGCATGCACCAACAGGGACAGTTGGTTTTGGCACATTTGGCAGCGAACCAGCACATATTGGCAATCACTGCATTGCCAGACATAACTCCATTCCTTATAGAGTGATACAGTGATTGTGTGACTATGCATCCAGAATATTCAAGACCATAACCCTCATAATATGGCTGCATGCTTCAACAGTGACCTGCCATCATAGTAGGTTTTACCAGTCTGGGCACACTTCAACCTCGCTTTCGGTTGGGGAGTAGGACAAGCAGCTTTTATAATAATAATAACCTTTGTTAGTTTCGCAAGTAGGCTTACATTAACACTGCAATAACGTTACTGTGAAAATTCCCGAGTCACCAAACTCCGGTGCCCGTTCGGGTACACTGAGGGAGAATTCAGAATGTCCAATTCATCTAACAAGCACGTCTTTCGGGACTTGTGGGAGGAAACCGAGCAAACGGAGGAAACCCACGCAAACACGAGGAGAATGTGGAGACTCCTCACAGACAGTGACCCAAGCCTGGAATCGAACCCAGGTCCCTGGCGCTGTGTAGCAACAATGCTAACCATTCTGCTATCGTGCCGCCCATTGGATGATCAATGGAAAATACAATTGTAGAACTGACATCACATATTCACTGTAAGTGGCACTGCGATGGCCCGCTGGGAGTTGCAAGACTTTAATGCACACTTATCTGCTTTTGAAATGGTGGCCCTCTGTAAAGTAATCCAGTCAGTGCCATTTCCCTGCTCTATTCCCATGGCCCTGCAACTTCATTCCCCTCAAGTGCCCCATCCATTTTCCTTTTGACATACTGATCATCTCTGCTTCCATCACCCTCATTAGTAGTGGATTCCAGGTTATTCCTATTCATTGCATAAAAAAATGCTTCTTCACACCCACCTGTATCTCTTGCCCAAAATCTTAAATCTGTGTTGCTTGAGTTTCCTCCGGTTGCTCTGGTTTCCTCCCACAGTCCAAAGATGTGCAGTTTAGGTGTATTGGCCATGATAAATTGCCCTTAGTGTCCAGACAGGTTAGGTGGAGTTAGCTGAGGTTCCTGGGTTATGGGGATAGGGTGGAGGTGTGGGCTTAGGTAGGGTGCTCTTTCCAAGGGCTGGTGCAGACTCGATGGGCCGAATGGTCATCTTCCGCGCTGTAAATACTATGATTCTATGATTGCATGTTTGTATCTGTGTAGCCTCTTCAAATTTTATGTTTATACTGTCTGGGGTTTTGTTTGACCTGACAGTGCTGTGTCCTGATGAATTGGTCCCGCTTGGTCAATTGATGCAGCATTCTAAGAACACCTGATGGGATTCTCATTCCCTCAGCTCTGTTAACTGCAGCCTGAACTACAGCAGCAATTACCCAGACTCCCGAAAAGCATATCGGAGCCAAAGCTTGGCCTTCAGCAAAAACGCAACAATGGGGAAAAAATATGCTGGATGTTGAATGCGCAAGAAGAGAAATGTTGACTGTGAAAAATCAGATTTCAAAACAGTCATTTGCAGCAACAACACTGACCTTGCTTTTGAGGCATTCCAAAGCAGGCCACACCCATTTCCCTGTCATGTGCCCATCTTGCACAGGAAACTGTGCCTGTAACCGCATCAAAATGCCTAAATATATTGTAGAGATGAGGCTTGTGCATGCCTACAGCACTGCCTCTTTATTTCCCTCAAGAAAGGTGTATCGTAAAGTTAGCCATGCTGCTGGCTTGGCACATAAGATGAAGGACATATTTTCTGTCATGGTGCCAGCGAGACCCTGAGCTATTAGTACAACATAATTTCCATCTTTGTCAAGTGCAGCTTGTGACGGCAAATCTACTTTCAGAGGAGATATTCACTCCTCGCAGTCAAATGAGAAATTCCGGATTGTGTAGGTCACAACAAAAGGACTTCTGGTTAGGGATGGGCGGCACGGTAGCACAGTTGTTAGCACTGTTGCTTCACAGCACCAGGGTCTCAGGTTCAATTTCCGGCTTGGGCCACAGTCTGTGCGGAGGCTACATGTTTTCCTCGTGGGTTTCTTCCGGGTGCTTCGGTTTTCTCCCACAAGTACTGAAAGACATGCTGTTAGGTGAATTGGACATTCTGAATTCTCCTCAGTGTACCCGAACAGGCGCCGGAATGTGGCGACTGGGGATTTTTACAGTAACTTCATTGCAGTGTTAATGTAAGCCTACTTGTGACAATAAAGATTATAAAAAAGAAAAAAATAAGAAAATGGGACCCTGTTTTTCTGTAACTAAATGTAAATATAATGTTTTGGCTTGTGTGGTTCTAAACTTGAAGCCAAATTCCTGTGTTTACTACATGAAAGCTACATTGTTGTTTGTTTTGATTTTAAGATGGGCAAAATGGCCTAAAATTTCTTCTGACCTCATTATGGCTTTGTTTATGATGTTTGAATCCATCATTATATTAAACACAAAAACAAAAAGTGTTGTGGTAAATGTAATTCAGAAATTTAAGGCACGTTTCCTGCCTGTACAAAACAATGAACAATGCTTGGTGTATGGATGTAACTGTTACGAAAGCAATGTTGTGCAGTAATTAAATGACAATTTCCATTCATCGGAAGTAAAAACAGAAACTGCTGGACACACTTAACTAATCAGGAAGTAAATGTGGAGGGAGAAAGATAGGGTTAGCATTTGTGAGGTTGGTGACCTTTTTCCAAAACTGGAAGACATTACAGATGAACAAATTTTGAGTAGAGCCAGAGCTTGGGAAAAGGAAAAGAAACTTTTTATTCGGAGGAAGTGAGTGGAATAAGAGGAAAAGTTGTTCAATGTGACAATACATTTTGCCAAGCGGAGGAGAGTGGTGGTGGATGGAGACCCAGTCCCATTGTGACTTCTGTGTTCTTGGCCTCCTGCACTGTTCCAAAGAAGCTCAATAATAATCTTTATTAGTGTCATAAGTAGGCTTGCATTAACACTGCCCCAGGCACCACATTCCGGTGTCTGTTCGGGTACACTGAGGGATAATTCAGAATGTCCAATGCACCTAACAAACACGTCTTTCGGGACTTGTGGGAGGAAACCGGAGCACCCGGAGGAAACCCACACAGACACAGGGATAACGTGGAGACTCTGCACAGACAGTGGCCCAAGTCTGGAATCGAACCCAGGTCCCTGGCACTGTGAAGCAACAGTGCTAACCATTATTTTACTGTGCTGCCCAATACAAGCTTGACAAATAGCATCTTTTTACTTTTTTTATAAATTTAGTGTACCCAATTAATTTTATCCAATTAAGGGGCAATTTAGCATGGCTAATCCACCTGGCCTGCACATCTTTGGGTTGTGGGGGCGAAACCCACACGGACAGTGACCCAGAGCCGGGATCGAACCTGGGACCTCGGCGCTGTGAGGCTGCAGGGCTAACCCACTGCGCCACCGTGCTGCCCTGACAAATAGCATCTTAAGGGCAATTTGGATTGTAGAGGTAAAGCGCTAGCCAAGATGGAATCTTTGTTTTAACAAATTTAAAGTACCCAATTATTTTTTTCCCAATTAAGGGCCAATTTAGTGTGGCCAGTCCACCTATGCTGCACATCTTTGGGTTGTGGGGGTGAGACCCATGCAAACACGGGGCGAATGTGCAAACCCCACACTGGCAGTCACCCAAGGTGTGAGGCAGCAGTGCTAACCACTGCGTTATCGTGCCACCACCAAGATGGAATCTTAAGCTATATTGTCATTTATCATTCGTTTAGTGCAAGTTGAAGCTGGTGTGTGTAATTGCGCCCTGGAAGATTGTTAAGGCGATGATTGACTATTAAGTTGTTTGGCAATGCTCCTTGGAGATGTTGCATACCATTGTGGTGGATAGCCCCCCTGGTTGTCTTGAACTATACAGGGGAGAATGAAACTAAAAAAGAAAGCGTATGATAGGCACAAAGAACTAAGCACTGCAGATAGCCCAGACGAATATAGGAAGCGCAGGGACAAAGTCAAAAAGGAAATAAGGAAATCAAAGAGAGAGCATGGAAAAAGTAAAGTTAAAGAAAACACAAAGATGTTTTACCAATATATTAATGGCAAACTGTCAGATAAAGAAAAAGTGGGACCTATCAGAGATGAAGAAGGGAACTTGTGTGTAGATTCAGAGGCTGTGGGAAGGGTTTTACATCAATATTTTGTCTCCGTGTTTACAAAGGAAATGGATAATACTGATGTAGTAGTCCAGGAGGAACATTGTGAGATATTGGATGGGATTATCAAAAAAAGAGGAATTACTCAAAGGATTGGATCCTTGAAAGTTGATAAGTTGCCCGGGCCAGATAGATTGTTTCTGAGACTACTGAAGGAGATCAGGGAGGAGATAGCAGATGCTCTCAGGATGATTTTCCAATCCTCACTACATACAGGGAAGATACCAGCGAACTTGAGAAATGCAAACATGGTCCCATTGTTTTAAAAGGGATTGAAGGAAATGCCAAACAAGTATAGGCTAGTTAATCTTACACCAGTCGGGGGCAAATTAGTAGAATCAATCCTGGGAGCTAGGATTAACTGTCACATAGAAAGGCATGGACTGGTCAGGGATAGTCAGCATGGATTTGTAAAAGAAAGGTGTTGACTCACAAATTTTATTGAATTATTTGAGGAAATTACAGGAAGAGTTGATGAAGGTAGTGCAGTGGATGGTGTACATGGATTTTAGCATGGTGTTTGACAAAATCCCATATGGCAGATTGGTCAAGAAAGTGAAAGCCCAGGGGTACAGGGCAATGTGGCGAACTGGATAAAAAGTTGTCTTAGTAACAGGAAACAAAGAGTAATGGTCGATGGCTGCCCTTGAAATCGGAAAGTTGTTTCAAGTGGTGTTCCACAGGGCTTGATGTTGGGACCCTTAATGTTTGTGTTATATATTAACAATTTGAACGTGGGGAGCACATTTGGGAAGTTTGCAGACAACACAAAGATTGGCCAAGTGGTGGATAGTGTAGAGGATAGCTACAATCTCCAGAATGATATAAATGGATTGGTGGAGTGGGCTATAAAGTGGCAGATGGAATTTAACACAGAGAAATGTGAGGTCATGTATTTTGGGAGGTCAAACAGTTATAGGGAGTACACAATAAATGGGAATATACTAAGACGAGTAGATGAAGTGAGATAGGCCCCTAAAGACAGCAATTCAAGTAGACAAGGTTGTATAGAAAGTATATGGAATGCTCCCCTTCATTGGCAGAGGTATAGAATATAAAAGTAAGGATATAATGTTGGAATTGTATAAGACACTGGTGAGGCCACAACTGGAGTATTGTGTGCAGTTCTGGTCACCGCATTACAGGAAGGATGTAATTGCTCTGGAGAGCGTGCAGAGGAGATTTACATATGATAGAGATAGAGATAGAGAAATACAGCACAGAACAGGCCCTTCGGCCCACGATGTTGCGCCAAACTTTTGTCCTAGGTTAATGATAGAATTTTGGACAATTTTTCATGGCCAATCCACCCAACCTGCACATCTTTGGACTGTGGGAGGAAACTGGAGTACCCGGAGGAAACCCACGCAGTCACGGGGAGGATGTGCAGACTCCACACAGACAGCGACCCAAGTCGAAATCGAACTTGGGACCCTGGAGCTGTGAAGCAATTGTGCTATCCACAATGCTACCGTGCTGCCCTTAAGAAGTTAACCTACACTCCATTATTCTACCCTAATCCATGTACCTATCCAATAGCCGCTTGAAGGTCCCTAACTTTTCCGACTCAACTACTTCCACAGGCAGTGCATTCCATGCCCCCACTACTCTCTGGGTAAAGAACCTACCTCTGACATCCCCTCTATATCTTCCACCATTTATCTTAAATTTATGTCCCCTTGTAATGGTGTGTTCCACCCGGGGAAAAAGTCTCTGACTGTCTACTCTATCTATTCCCCTAATCATCTTATAAACCTCTATCAAGTCGCCCCTCATCCTTCTCCGTTCTAATGAGAAAACGCCTAGCACCCTCAACCTTTCCTCGTATGACCTACTCTCCATTCCAGGCAACATCCTGGTAAATCTCCTTTGCACCTTTTCCAAAGCTTCCACATCCTTCCTAAAATGAGGTGACCAGAACTGCACACAGTACTCCAAATGTGGCCTGACCAAGGTTTTGTACAGCTGCATCATCACCTCACGGCTCTTAAATTCAATCCCTCTGCTAATGAACGCTAGCACACCATAGGCCTTCTTCACAGCTCTATCCACTTGAGTGGCAACTTTCAAAGATCTATGAACATAGACCCCAAGATCTCTCTGCTCCTCCACATTGCCAAGAACCCTACCATTAACCCTGTATTCCGCATTCATATTTGTCCTTCCAAAATGGACAACCTCACACTTGTCAGGGTTAAACTCCATCTGCCACTTCTCAGCCCAGCTCTGCATTCTATCTATGTCTCTTTGAAGCCGACAACAGCCCTCTTCACTATCCACAACTCCACCAATCTTTGTATCATCTGCAAATTTACTGACCCACCCTTCAACTCCCTCATCCAAGTCGTTAATGAAAATCACAAACAGCAGAGGACCCAGAACTGATCCCTGCGGTACGCCACTGATAACTGGGCTCCAGGCTGAATATTTGCCATCCACCACCACTCTCTGTCTTCTATCGGTTAGCCAGTTTGTTATCCAACTGGCCAAATTGCCCACAATCCCATGCCTCCTTACTTTCTGCATAAGCCTACCATGGGGAACCTTATCAAATGCCTTACTAAAATCCATGTACACTACATCCACTGCTTTACCTTCATCCACATGCTTGGTCACCTCCTCAAAGAAGTCAATAAGACTTGTAAGGCAAGACCTACCCCTCACAAATCCGTGCTGACTATCCCTAATCAAACAATGCCTTTCCAGATGCTCAGAAATCCTATCCCTCAGTACCCTTTCCATTACTTTACCTACCACCGAAGTAAGACTAACTGGCCTGTAATTCCCAGGGTTATCCCTATTCCCTTTTTTGAACAGGGGCACGACATTCGCCACTCTCCAATCCTCTGGTACCACCCCTGTTGACAGCGAGGACGAAAAGATCATTGCCAACGGCTCTGCAATTTCATTTCTTGCTTCCCATAGAATCCTTGGATATATCCCGTCAGGCCCGGGGGACTTGTCTATCCTCAAGTTTTTCAAAACGCGCAACACATCTTCCTTCCTGACAAGTATCTCCTCAAGCTTATCAGTCTGCTTCACGCTGTCCTCTCCAACAATATGGCCCCTCTCGTTTGTAAATACTGAAGAAAAATACTTGTTCAAGACCTCTCCTATCTCTTCAGACTCAATACACAATCTCCCGCTTCTGTCCTTAATCGGACCTACCCTCGCTCTAGTCATTCTCATATTTCTCACATATGTGTAAAAGGCCTTGGGGTTTTCCTTGATCCTACCCACCAAAGATTTTTCATGCCCTCTCTTAGCTCTCCTAATCCCTTTCTTCAGTTCCCTCCTGGCTATCTTGTATCCCTCCAGCGCCCTGTCTGAACTTTGTTTCTTCAGCCTTACATAAGTCTCCTTCTTCCTCTTAACAAGACATTCAACCTCTCTTGTCAACCATGGTTCCCTCACTCGACCATCTCTTCCCTGCCTGACAGGGACACACACATCAAAGACACGCAGTACCTGTTCCTTGAACAAGTTCCACATTTCACTTGTGTCCTTCCCTGACAGCCTATGTTCCCAACTTCTGCACTTCAATTCTTGTCTGACAGCATTGTATTTACCCTTCCCCCAATTATAAACCTTGCCCTGTTGCACACACCTATCCCTCCCCATAACTAAAGTGAAAGTCACAGAATTGTGGTCACTACCTCCAAAATGCTCCCCCACTAACAAATCTATCACCTGCCCTGGTTCATTACCAAGTACTAAATCCAATATGGCCTCACTTCTGGTCGGACAATCTACATACTGTGTTAGAAAAGCTTCCTGGACACACTGCACAAACACTACCCCATCCAAACTATTTGATCTAAAGAGTTTCCACTCAATGTTTGGGAAGTTGAAGTCACCCATGACTACTACCCTGTGACTTCTGCACCTTTCCAAAATCTGTTTCCCAATCTGATCCGCCACATCTCTGCTGCTATTGGGGGGCCTATAGAAAACTCCCAACAGGGTGACTGCTCCTTTCCTATTTCTGACTTCAACCCATATTACCTCAGTAGGCAGATCCCCCTCGAACTGCCTTTCTGCAGCTGTTATACTATCTTTAATTAACAATGCCACCCCCCCCCCCCCCCCCACCTCTTTTACCATCCTCCCTAATCTTGTTGAAACATCTATAACCAGGGACCTCCAACAACCATTTCTGCCCCTCTTCTATCCAAGTTTCCGTGATGGCCACCACATCGTAGTCCCAAGTACCGATCCATGCCTTAAGTTCACCCACCTTATTCCTGATGCTTCTTGCATTAAAGTAGACACACTTCAACCCATCTCCTTGCCTGCAAGTACTCTCCAGTACTATTGCCAGGGTTAGAAAAGTGTAGCTATGAGGAGACGTTAGATAGGTTGGGGTTATTCTCCTTGGAACAAAGAAGGCTGAGGGATGACTTAATTGAGGTGTACAAAATTATGAGAGGGAGAGATAGGGTGGACAGGATAAGATTGTTTCCCTTGGTGGAGAATTCTAGAACCAGGGCACATAGATTCAAGATAAGTGGCAGAGGGTGTGTAGGGGACATGAGGAAGAACCTTTTTACACAGAGGGTAGTGGGAGTCTGGAATTCGCTGCCCAAATTGGTGTTGAAAACAGAGACCCTAAACTCTTTTAAAAAGTACTTGTACCTGCACCCTAAGTGCTCTAAGCAACAGGGCTATAGACCGAGTGTAGGAAGGTGGGATTAGAAAGGGCACCTGGAAGTCCTCGGCCTGGCAGAGACAAGATGAGCTGAATGGACTCGTTCTGTGATGTAGCTTTTTTATGATTCTATGATTCTAATTGGAATAATCAAGTCATTGGTGAGAATTTTAAGTACCACTAAAAAGGTGAATTCACTGTTCACTTGCTGCAAGAGTTTTGAGAAGACTTTTGAAACACATGTGGAGATCTTCTGGGACACATGGTTAAGACTTCATCAACACGCTATCAATGTTTCTTCTGGAAGTTAGTTTTACTTAAAAAGAGTAAGTGCTATGCTACTTTACCTTATGGACAATCTATTGGAGTCATCAGAGAAAGGCAGTGCTTGACTACTGACATCTTGCGAGGGATTCCCTTTAGTGTGCAGGAAGAATGGGAGGAGGAGATAAGACCAGGTAGAATAGTGCTAATTGCTGCAGGAGAGGTGGGTAGACATGATTGAATGGCCCAGCAGACATGATGAGCCGAGTGACCTAATTCATTGACCTGAAAAGATAAACTTGTGTTTCTTTCACCACAGATACTGCCTGACCAGTATCCTCAGTATTTTGTTTTGTTCCATTTATTGAAAGTGTGAGCGGCATGAGATCATTGTTGAAACAATCAGCACTGAGAGCGATAATTGCAGTTCTGTAAAGCTCCTGAAATCTTGCCCAGAACAGTTGATGCAATTCAAACCTCTTCCGCTCCATTCCACAAACATTGGCCACTGCAGCTAGTTATGCAAATATTTTATGTTGCAATATTTAATTTAAATCTATCGCAGTAACCAGCATTTACCAATGGTATTAATAATGTTACGGGTACTATTCAGCATCTTTTATTGAGCTTGCATCAGCACAATTAATGGGTTGAAATACATACCTTGATATAAATGGGTTACAGCCTTCATGAACATCTCTTGTTGTGATTGGAGGCCATGCAATTAAATTGTTTATTGCCCAGAAAACTTTGGGCAATGGGAAAAGACAGATCATTTTTCCTATTCTTAATCTAGGCTGACATTTCAGTTCCTTGCTGGGGGAATACAGCACTGTCAGAGGTGCTGACTTTCAGATGGGACAGCCCTGATAGGCAAATGATCCCATGGCACTATTTGAAGGCTAGCATAATGAATTCCCCTGGCGTCCTGGTTGACATTTGTAGCCAACACAATCAGAACAGATTATCTGGTTGTTTGTTTCATTATTGTTTATGGAACCTTTCTGTGTGCAAATTTGCTCCCAATTTCCTATGTTGCAACAGTGACCACACTTCAAAAGTACTTTTTCTTCCCCTTCATTCTTTGAGGGGATTGGGCATCGCTGGGAAGGGCCAGCTTTTAGTTGCCCATTCCTAATTGCCCTTGAAGTGAGTGGCTTGTTAGGCCATTTTAGAAGGCAGTTAAGAGTCAAGAATAATACTGTAGGGCAGGAGGCACATGTAGGCCAGACCAGGTAAGGCTGACAGATTTCCCTCTCTCAAGGCACGAGTGAACCAGATGATATTTTACAAAATCAGTTATATTTACTGTAATGATATGTATATTGACTGGGATGTAAAGAGCTAACAAATTAATGATTCTTAGAGCAACCTCGCCACCCTGTGCCCTGGCGTGGCGGGGGGACCTGTTGGAATTCTTGACTCTTGAGAAGGTTAAGTTTGAACTGAGGGGAAGGATGGACGGGTTCTACAATTCATGGCGTTATTCATTATGTACTTTCAAGAACTAGATAACATTGAACATTAGTTGGGCGGGGTTTGGGGGGAGGGTGACAGTATGTGTTAATGGTGACAATGGGTGATTCCTGATTTTTTTTGTTATTTGTTTATGTCAACAAGCGGGCAGTTGTTTGGGGGTTGGTGGGAGGATGGGATTGTTGTTGTCCATATGGGGATTGACATATTCGTTACTGCTTATTGTTTATTGTTGGGTGCAAATTTGGGAGAAATTGTGAAAAGGAAGAGATTTAAAATATATATTTTTTAAAATGATAATGATTCTTACCAAGAGGGACCCACAGAACAGTCATATATATCATGTGACTTTGGAGGTTATGGGATTAGAAGATGATTAGATGATTAGGAGTTAAGAGTTAGGAGAGAGCTGGATAATATAGTCAGGCATAGAGAGCAGTCGTATACTTGAAAGTTCTGTAAGTTAGAGGTAGCATAGTTTTATATAATAATCTTCTACTTTAGGAATGTGAACAAATCTTAGTAGTGTAATAAATTTATAGTTTTGTTCGTTAACAAAGCTTTGCGTTCTTTATTCAACACTACGCATCTGAGCCATCCAAATAAAGCAGAATAGAGAATACAACATGGTACCAGGAGTTGACAGCTTTAAATTTTAATGTACCACATTACAACATGGCACCAACAGTGGTCCTCGAGTGGATTAGTCAGGTTTAAGGAGAAAGAAAGAATCTCCATTCGAAGAAAAAAAACTTGCGAAGAAAAATCTCAACCAGACTCCAGTAGCAACAATAAGACTCCAGCATCAACCAGAAACATCACAGAAAGAAATACCCAACCGAAAAGTCATGGAAGGTCTGCAGTTTCCAAAGGCATTCAACATATCGGGTAATGTAGATGTAAACTGTAAAATATCCAAACAAGGGTTTGAACTGTATCTCTCATCCTCCAACTTGCAAACTGCCAGTGAGAAGCAAAAAAATGCTTTCTTGCTTCAAATGGCTGGACAACAGGCTATAGAAGTGTATAACTCATTCCAATTTGAGAATGAAGCTGAAAAAAATAACTTTGAAGTGATCGTAAAACAATTTGATCATTATAGTGCGTTTAAAAGAAATGAAAACCTGTGTAAAAGACTGGAAAATAAACAAAAAAATAAGGCTGGAAGATTCAATTAAAATGCCCTGTGTGACTAAAGAATCTAAAAATAGAAGTGCCGAAACGTTGAATCAAAGTAAAAAAATGTTTTCCTCCGTTGAAGCTATGGCGCAGTTAAAAATTCATCACGCTGGAAAAGCGCACACGGAAAAAACATGTGCTTCAGAAGTCAGACATTTCAAACATGCGCAGTTAAAGGGAAAAATGCGGAATTCAGAATTTGAATGTTCTGCGCATGTGCGGGACCGGTTCGCAAATGCATACATTGAAAAACGATGTGATCCGGAAGAATATCGTTCTGCACATGCGCAGAAGATTGTGCATGAGCACTTGAAAAAAGGCCGCACTCCGGACAGGGATCGATTTGTGCATGCGCAATGCATGTTTGCACATGATGTCACAGATGTGATGATGTCAGAGCATTGTGGACGCAACCACTTAAACAAAATCTGCCCGGAAATCAAAAAATCAAGTTTTAAAGGCACAGAACAGAAGTTTTTTTACCACGCAAGGCAGAACATTGCCTGAATTTGAACAAACAGCTGAAGAAGACTTTGATAGCACCATGGAACAAAATGTTTGCAGCATGCAACAAGAAGAAAATGTTAACAAATCTAAAACTAAAGAAGATAAATCCTACATTGAAGAATATTACTCAGATATGGCAGAGATATTTGTGTTCGATGATTATTCTGTTAGTAACAAGATTGAAAATCTAAATAGCATTCTATTAATGGTAGATGAACCCAATACATTGATGGAATTGCATACCGTTGCTACATCGGATAGGAGTAACCAAATAAATGAACAACCAGAAGAAAAAGACTCCAGAGAGAGAGCACTGAAATACTCCAGAGAGAGAGCAATGAAAGACTCCACACAGAGAGAGCATTAAAAGACTCCAGAGAGAGAGCAATGAAAGAAGAAGACTATGAAGGTCTATTTAGTTTATTTGATCAACAAAAAGAAGACAATGAAGGTCTATCCACTTTATTTGTGAATAGTGGATCACATATAGCATACAAGCTGTGTAGGACAAAAGCGAGACTCACAGATTTCAACTGGACTGTACAACAAAAGAACGTGTCAATCAGAGGGCAACAATGAATCAATTGAGAACACATCAATTGTGAACAGCCTACAAGATAATGACATCTTGGAAAAGTCGACTCCAGAAGAGGAGCACCAAGAGATCAAAGATAAATCAGATCATCCAGAAGGGACTAATGTCACAAAGCTCAACGATGCATCAGATCATCCACAAGAACCTGAGATCATAAAGTGCAGCGAAACATCAGATAATTCATAGGACACTGATAATAAGAAGTTTGAAAATGAATCAAACAATCCGGAATCAAACAACCGGAAACCATGGCTCAACCGCGAGATTGACTCCCTACTGAAGGACAGATCTGAGGCGTTCAAGGCAGACGACCCTGTCCTAAACAAGAAATCCAGGTACAACCTCCGCAAAGCCATCCAAGATGCCAAGAGAGAATATCAAACTAAGCTAGAGTCACAGACAGACTCTCGGCGGTTGTGGCAAGGACTAAACAACATAACGGGCTACAAAACGAAGCCGAGCAGTATCTCTGGCAGCAGCGCACCTCTCCCCGATGAACTTAATGCATTCTATGCTCGGTTTGAGCAGGTAACCAACAATCCGCTGTCGAGTGCCCCAGCAGCCCATAATTCACCCATACCCACCATCACAGTTTCCGAAGTCAGATCGGCCTTCCTGAAAGTGAACCCGCGGAAGGCGTAGGGCCCGGACGGGATCCCTGGTCGTGCACTCAGAGCCTGCGCAGACCAGCTGACATCTTTAACCTGTCCCTACTCCACTCCGAGGCCCCCACCTGCTTCAAGAAGACCACCATCATACCGGTACCAAAGAAGAACCAGGCAACGTGCCTCAATGACTACCGCCCGGTTGCCCTGACGTCAGTTATAATGAAGTGCTTCGAGAGGCTGATCATGAAGCGCATCACCTCCATACACCCGGAACGACTTGACCCACTTCAATTCGCATACCGTTGCAACCGGTCCACATCAGACGCCATTTCCCTGGCCCTACACTCATCCCTAGAGCATCTCGAAAACAAGGACTCCTACATCAGACTTCAGACTCCTATTTATTGACTACAGCTCCGCCTTCAACACCATAATCCCAGCCAAACTCATATCAAAGCTCCAAAACCTAGGACTTGGCTCTCCACTCTGCAACTGGAACCGCGATTTTCTGACCAACAGACCACAATCAGTAAGAATGAACACCAACACCTCCTCCACAATAGTCCTCAATACCGGTGCCCCGCAAGGCTGCGTACTTAGCCCCCTACCCTACTCCCTGTACGCACACGACTGCATGGGAAAACTTGGTTCCAACTCCATCTACAAGTTTGCTGACCATACGACCATAGTGGGCCGGACTCGAATAACGACGAGTCAGAATACAGGAGGGAGATAGAGAACCTGGTGGAGTGGTGTAACAACAACAATCTCTCCCTCAATGCCAGCAAAACTAAAGAGCTGGTCATTGACTTCAGGAAGCAAAGTACTGTACACACCCCTGTCAGCATCAATGGGGCCGAGGTGGAGATGGTTAGCAGTTTCAAATTCCTAGGGGTGCACATCACCAAAAATCTGTCATGGTCCACTCATGTCGACGCTATCACCAAGAAAGCAGAACAGCGCCTATATTTCCTCAGGATACTAAGGAAATTCGGCATGTCCACATTAACCCTTACCAACTTTTACAGATGCACCATAGATAGCATCCTATCGGGCTGCATCACAGCCTGGTATGGCAACTGCTCGGCCCAGGACCGCAAGGACCTTCAGAGAGTCGTGAATACCGCCCAGTCCATCACACAAACCTGTCTCCCATCCATGGACTCCATCTACACCTCCTATTGCCTGGGGAAAGCGGGCAGCATAATTAAGGATCCCTCCCACCCGGCTTACTCACTTTTCCAACTTCTTCCATCGGGCAGGAGATACAGAAGTCTGTGAACACGCACGAACAGACTCAAAAACAGCTTCTTCCCCACTGTCACCAGACTCCTAAATGACCCTCTTATTGACTGACCTCATTAACACTACACCCTGTATGCTCCATCCGATGCCAATGCTTATGTAGTTACATTGTATATCTTGTGTTGCCCTATTATGTATTTTCTTGAATTTTGTTTAATTCCCTTTTCTTCCCATGTACTGAATGATCTGTTGAGCTGCTTGCAGAAAAATACTTTTCACTGTACCTCGGTACACGTGACAACAAACAAATCCAATCCAATCCAATCCAGGAGGAACAGGTCTTGAGCACAAAAAGAGAGACTACAGGAACAACAGACTGTACACAAAGGTGTGACTGTGAAACCAAAGGACAACTAAACAGCACAGTCCAATGTGGTGGCAAGAAAGTGTAGAAACACGCAGTCACACTGGACAGAACATACGATATGGAAAGCAATACACATGGCAACCGAGCAAGGTACTGCAGGACAGTGTGAGAAACACAGCTACTGGTCGAAGTAACACAGACAAATGCTTGTGTAGACAATACAAAATTCATGCATAATGGCACCAATATCAGGAATAACAGAACATTGTTTAGCCAAAAAAGAAATCACGCCAACGAATTTAATGAGTTCAGATTTGCTCAAAGACCAAAAGCAAACAAGTTTTTAAGGAAAAGAACACACAAAATCGACACCACAAACACAGGAAAAAGATCAGGTCAAACAACAAAAGTGGTTCAACCAGCCGAACACCTGACCGATTTGAGCTGAAAACTCCACGTGATGTGGAGATTTTTACATGATCAATCAGGACTAAATGTGAACAACTGCTCAGAAATTAAGGCCAGTGTTCCTCACCTGAGCCTATCTTCGTGATGTATTCATTAATCCTTACCTGCTTCCACAACTTAAAATCATTTTAATTGTACATGAGGGGTCAGTACCCTCATTCTGTCAGGCTCAATAAAGCATCCCAGGCATTTTCCCCAGTTCAGTGTTAGACATAGAATAGACTTGATGACTTGGCCCATCAAGTCTGCACCGGCCCTTGGAAAGAGCACTACTTAAGTCCACACCTCCACCCCATCCCAGAAATCCCACCTAACCATTTTGGACACTAAGAGCAATTTAGCATGGCCAATCCACCTAACCTGCACATCTTTGGACTGTGGGAGGAAACCCACGCAGACACGGAGAGACAGTGCATATTCTGCACAGAGAGTGACCCAAGCCAGGAATCGAACCTGGGACCCTGGAGCTGTGAAGCAACTGTGCTAACCACTGTATTACCGTGCCGCCCTCAGTGGTGGTACTCTTGCCGCTAAAGCTAAAGGTTGTGGTTTCAACTCTCACTCCAGAGATCTAAATGTGTAATCGAGGTTATTGGATGAGTATTGGTGGAAACTTTTGAATAAAACATCAAAATGTAGGCCTTCCAAGAAAGACATATTAATGGTTTCATGGCAAATTTGAGACATAGAGTGCAGCGGGTTAACATTTACTCCTCAATCATGTCACTAGAAATCAGACATTCAGATTCTAACACGTGGTTAGAAGTGAACAGTGGTTTTAATCATCTTACAACAGAGCCTGCCTATGACAAGATGAACTCCAGATGAACTGGTAGGCAGGCTCTCAGCATCAACCTTTATACTACTGGTTAGGGGAGGAGCTGTGGGTGGAGCCAAGGGTGGAGCCCAATACAAACTCCCGTACACTCCCAGTGCATCTCCCTCTAATGGCAGAGCAGCACAACTGCTCGTGTGCCGAGTTTACAGAGACATAGTACAACATGTGTAATACAGTGTGAATTACGCTACTGTGATTCACCACACTTTGAAAATATTTCATTGGCTGTGATGCACTTTGGGGCATCCTGATGGTGTAAAAGATGTAAATATATCGGGGGAGGGCGTGCGATTTTCCAGCCCCAGTACGCCGCAAATCTCGCGAGAACGCCATAACAGGATTTGTGTCGGTGAGATTTCACTTTGAGGTCTTCCCTGCCCCCCGATGCTGACATAATCAGGTTTGAGCCCAGCAAGACCGTGACCCTGATTGGCATGTATTAGCGTGGATTTTAATATTCAAAAACGGCATTACCCCAATGATTCTGGGTTCACTGTATGTTCCCTTCACATCAGCGGAATCACTACTGGTTTCCAAAAACTAAAACCAGTCGTGATGACCACGCTGGGGGCTCAGAGGTGAGTACAGGTGGTGAGGGACATGATTGGGTACTGCCCTGGCACTGCCTCCTAGCACCTTACAGATTTGCACTGCAATTTGGCACTGCCAGGAGCGTGGAAGAGGGTGGGGCCAGGGGCAGGGTTGCCTCCATTGGTGGGGTTGAGGGGGGCTGCCTGTATTGGTGGGAGTGGGGGGGGGGGTGCGGGATGCCTGCATTGGTTGGGGGGGGGCTCTAATCCCTCAATGCCAGTGATGACGGGGAGAGGGGTCGTTTAAGGGCACCCCTATCTCTGAAATCCAGCTTTTCTGGTGAGTTTAGGCCATGACTCCCAGCTGGCTGTGTAATCCTTGCCAATGCTTTGAAATTGCTTTTTCACTGATGTCTTTGTACCTTTCACCTCTGAATTTAGTCTGAAAGTCATGTCTTAACCTGCTTTAATTCTGTGGAGGACAAAAATTTTATAATTTAGGGCTCAAAACCTAGTCAATGAACTTTGGATCTTGAATCAAGAATCCTTTATACCGCAGAACTGTGCTGTTTTATATTTATTTGAACGCAATTTGATATCACATTTTTCCTGTTTCATTCCTGCTCCCAATTTTCTGGAGTCTTTCAGTTTTTCTGAGGGCCATGACTCATTGTTAGGATATGGTAACACAGGCAATACATGTCTGCCAAGACCTCTTCCAAGTGACCATTATTCAAGTCTGAGTCTTGAGTGTGAATGTTGACAGGTTATTTAACTGTGCAAGCATCACAAAAAGCTCCGTCCTTGAGCAGAATTTTCCCATTTTCTTGCAGAATGTTCCAATGCGGTTGCATTGCGGTGATGAAGCTGCGGCCCCAATGGCAGCTTTCTCCGCTATACAATGTGCAGGTTAGGTGGATTGGCCATGCTAACTTACATCTTAGTTTCCAAAAGGTTAGGTGGGGGTACTGGGTTACGAGGATAGGGAGGAGGCCTGGGCTTAAGTAGGGTGCTCTTTCAAGGGCCGATGCAGACTCGTTGGGCTGCATGGCCTCATTTTGCACTGTAAATTCTATGTCTATGTCTAAGAGAAATTTGAAGATGAGGGTCCCAGTAACATAGTTGTTAAAGAACAGGGCACCATTTTTAAGAATCGCCCAATACAAAAAAGTAAAAGTAGAAACCCCCCCCCCCCCATCCCCCCAATGAAACAACACCCTCCCCCATGCAACACCCCTGGCAGTGACCAGGCAGTGCCCGGGGTCTGCACCATTGTGCAGAATCTAGCCGGTGCCATGTACACTGCCAGGGACCAGTGTCTGGGCAGAGTGAGGGGGCAGTGCTCAGAATGGCGGGTGAGTGTTGGGTAGCATCTCGAGCAGGGGATTGGAGCAGTGCCTCGACAGTGGCGAGGGACTGCTGGGTAGAAACTGGGGCAGTGGCAAGAGACATTACCAGGTGGCAATGCTGAGGTAGCTGTACCGACCCAGCCATGACAGTCTCCTCCCTGAACGATGCACTCGCTGAAGCTCCTCCAATGGACCTGCCCGCCAGGTTCATGCCATATGCTCACATGAATGGATAACGTAATGGCCGGGGGTTTAAAATCATAGAATGTATTGTGCAGAAGGAGGCCTTTTGGCCCATCGAGTCTGCACCGGCCCTTGGAAAGAGCACCCCACTTAAGCCCATGCCTCCACCCTATCCCGGTAATCCCGTAACCCAGTAACCCTGCCCAACTCTTTTTGGACACTAAGGGCAATTTATCATGACCAATCCACCTAACCTGCACATCTTTGGACTGTGGGAGGAAACTAGAGCACCCGGAGGAAACCCACGCTGACACGGGGCGAACGTGCAGACTGCACAGACAGTGATCCAAGCCGGGAATCAAACCTGGGACCCTGGAGCTATAAAGCAACTGTGCTAACCACTGTGCTACCGTGCTCCCCGGTGGGGGTGGGGGGAGGGGAGGGATGTAAATTATCAGGCATACAAGATATAAATTTATTATAATTGGGTTACTGAAGTTAAATGTCGGGATACCCATACTGGTGGGGGTGGGAACAATCCCATCACGTCTTTACGTCAGTGTGGAACGCAATTTGGGCCTCTTGTGGGATTTTATACTCGCATCGCCAATCCCACCCAACGGAAACAGGAGCGAAAAGTCCGCCCCTCTCACTCCGCGGCCCTGTCTTCACCCAATATTCACCCTTCTATCAGAGGCTGCTTTCCAAGAAGTTAGACTCAAGCTACCTTTCCTCTTCTTAACTCATGGTCACCGAGGCCAATTGCTGGGAGCGGGCAATTCAGCACAAATGTGAAGAGCAAACATGTTACATTCCAAATCTATAAGGCACAACCTTACATGTTATATTCAAATTATTGTCTTAATGTCTGTATTTAAAATTCCTTAAATGCATTTAACCGTGAACTATTAAAAAGCCATCATTTGTTTGGTAATCAGAATAGATAGTTGGAATGATATTTAACTTCATTGGTGTTGGCTGTGTTTGTTTGAAGGATGCAGTTGTGTACATGGAGTCTGCAGCAATGGGATTACTGGCAATGGGAAGTGCATTTGCTTTTCTGGTTACACTGGGCCAAAATGTGACCAAGGTAAATATGCTTTTTTAATTCAGCTCAGTTAAAAACACCGAGATGACAATCATGGGACAATTTTAACCTACCCCGCTAATCTGAAGGGATCGGGTATATCATTGATTTTTACACACAATCCAATTTTGTTCCCCATTGAAGCCACAGGGTGGGCAAGGCGTAAGACCAATTCTTTGCTGTTGGGTTTCCTGTTCAGTGAGTTTGGTTAAATTTGTACCAAGTGTATCAGTGCAATAGTGCACATCAGAGCAGTAGAACACAGATCTGTCCGGGAATCCTCTCATTTGTACTCTTTAGAATTCAAACCTCATCACTGTGGAGAGACATTAAGCAGATGGCAGAAATCTCACCTCACAGTGGGAGTGTAAACCAGAGAGAAAATAATCACTGGTTGCCATTCTGCAATTCTGATGGCTGGTTTCAGATTGGAATGATCATCTCAAAGAGACCTGTGAAGGTGTGAGATACAACAACCCCCTGAAGGGAAGGCCTTTAAAAAAGGCAAAGAAATTTTTTTAAAAATCATTTTAATGTAAAATAGTTCTTCACAAGCAGGTTAACGATAGATTTTAGGCTTTGTTGTAGCGAGCTAAATTGTATTTGTTAAATTATTTTTGTTTGCATTAAATTCTACCAAAAATTTCCCTGCTTCTGAATGGGATCCAAATACTTTGACATATATTAGACCAAAGTATCTTTTATGCTCAAGGCAGCTACTAGGAGATGCCTGGCAGCAGGTTGTGAAACCTGGAAACCAGCTGACACACAGGTTGGCGCTTGCATGTCTGGTGCTTGAGTGCAAATCTGTGTAGAATCATGAGGTGATAGACTCCACTCACTGTTGGGAGGAGACTTGTGAAAGACTCCCACGGCATTAAATTGGAAATCTCACAGATTGAAATGGGAAGTGGAAGTGAAAAAACATGGGGCAAGATCTTCTAGTTTTGCGGGTCCCAACGCTGGACCAAATGAATGTGACACTTCGCCGGGTAGGTGGGACTGCTGACCACGTGCAATCTTGCGGCAGTGGCCAGCCATTTAGATATGCAGAGGTGAGGGCCGTGGCCAATCGTGGGGTGGGGACTGGCAGGACGTTTAGTCCTTATGTCATGGGGTCGAAGCGAGTGAATGTCCACAATGATTGTAACCTGTGAAACCTATTTTGATTAATACAAATTTGGGGCTACTGTTGCTATTTATAAGGAGCAGGAGGTCTTTTCAATTTGTAAGTAGTTCATTTAAATCTTTCCCTGGACTGAATTTGTTTTCAATTTTAGGTTATGGATTACTGGATCTTCTTAAAAGCAAAACACAGTCCAAATTCAACGAGATTTATTTACTGATATAATGGGACAGTTGCCTCTTGAAGTGCTGTACCACATCATCATTCAATTCAGTTGTGATATTGCAATGTGAAAAGAATGGAAATAAATGCTTCTTACTTTTCCTCAGAGGTCCCTGCTTGCAAGTCACTGGGATGTGGAAATAACACACAGTGCGTAGAAGAAAAGACGGGGAGCTTCATCTGCAAGTGTTTGCCTGGTTTTCAGGAAATTGCAAAGACCTGTGAGGGTAAGAAAATTCCCCTTGTCTGCACTTAACAGTTTCGCAGAGAATTTAGCTCAGGGTTTGAGAATGGAAAGAAAGGTTTGGGAGTTTCATGGTTTTTGCTCATGGAACCTTTCCTGCTAACACTTCTAAAAGCATTTCTTCTTATCAGAACTGTGCATATATTAAGTGCAGGTGGAGCCATCATACATATTTTCATCTGCATTCTCCACAATTTCCGTTTTCACCATTTTTCAGGCAGTTGTGTATTTCTGTTGTCAGTCAATATAGTTCAGTTCATTGTTTGATCGGTGTTCTATTACTTAAACACTTTACACTTAGCTGTTGTGTTTTTCTTAATTTGATCTAGCTAATGGGCCTGGTTAGTGACCTTAGTTCCATTTGAATAAAAAAGAGGAGATCTGATAGAGTTATTCAAAATAACGAGAGATTATTGATAAGGTGGGTAATAAACCAGGAACGTGAGGCGTTTCAGACCATCAACAAAAGAATGAAAGAAAGGATCAGGAGAACTTTCTTCTACATTAGCCTCAACCAATACAATGGTGAATACAGAATCAATGAAATGGATAAAGATTTGAAAAGAAATTAAAGGGTATGAGAAAGGAACGGCACTGAGAGATATTTCAGAGATTGACACACGCATGGTGGACCTGATGGTCTCCTTCTGTCATACAAAGGTTGGCATTAGGATCGGTTCCAGGTCACTCTCAAACATATGCTAGAAAGCAAATACAAATTGTGACCGTGAATCATCATTGCATCTTCATTACTGAGTGTGTGCTGAATACAATAAGCGGGAATTCACGGATTGCCACTGAGCTGTAATATGCAACAATTTTTCATGATCAGGTAAATCCCTTGCCTATATAGTGTGGCAAGAGACTCGGTCTGGTGATGAAATACTATACTCTTAAGTGAAACCAAGTTATAGTGATATCCTGGTATCTATTATAAATCCTTCTCTAGACGGGGAATAATGAAAGATTAGATTAGCATTGTCTCTTCATTTGAAGTAGCTAGATTGTCTATTATTTAATGATGTTATTTTGAAAACTGAGTGCTATATAAATATATATACACAAACGCTTGCACGTATTTGTGCCTGAGTTGCCAAAGATATGCAGGTTATTTATTTGTTTTTTTCTGAACAACTGTCCTGTAGCGTTACCAACCCTAAGTGGTTTGATTCCCCAACAAGGTTACTCATTGAAAAGCCGAATCCTGCGGATGCTGGTAACATTTCCTGGTCAAACAGTGTTCTTTGCAAAAATAAACCAAGCGACGTGAAAGAATGAGTTATTAAATAGGATCACTCAAAAGCACAGGCCTTCATGGAATGAGCAATTTCTTGACAATCTAACCTTGAGAAGATTTGCTAGCAGATTTGCTAAGCTTAGAGTTGCGAGGATATATTTAAAATAAACTAGAATTGTATTTATGGTTGCAGACAAGGCTGGAGTCAGCCTTAATAAAAATATTTAAAGTTTTGAAAATACTTGAAAGAGTAAGTACAAAACTTTTTCCTTTCCAATGCAGTGAATATGCTTTGTTCAAGGATTTTGATGCAAATGCTATTGTCTTCTCTTTATCATTGGGCATTATGTGAGAAGCCACTGCTCCCACACCATAAGGTGATGCGTCAGAAGCCACTTACAAGGGTAACTTTGAATCAAAGTGTGCCAGGACCTCTGACTTTAGTAGTGCAACTTTAACTTGTAGAAAGGCCTTCTTGCACTTATCCACTCATTTTCATTTTCTGTTTTCACACAGTGTAAAGGCTTGAGAATAGTTGCTAGATTAGGGACAAACCTTCCATAATAGTTGAATAATCCCCAAAACAATCAAAGTTGATTTGCCTTTTGAACTGCAGGTACCTCAGTCATGGCTTTTACTTTCTAAGGCAATTTGTGCCATTCCTTTGCATCTATGACGTGCCTCAGGTATTCAAAAAGATTTGAAGAATTCATATATATCCTTCCATACTCATAGTCCTTAATCTTCTAATCTAAATTTTGAAGCTGCTCTACTTCATTCTTTCCAATAACTATGATATTGCCTAAGTAGCATTGGAACTCCTTCTGGTCTGCTTAGAATTTGATCCATGGCCCATTGGAACAAAGCAGGTGAGGACTTAATGCGAAATGGAAGCCTTTTATACCTGAATAACCCTTTGTATGTCACAATTGTCAAATTTTGTTGTGAATCTGATCCATATTTATCTGGAGATAAGCTTGACTAAGATCAACTTTACTGAAAGGGTGGCCTCCAGCCATCCCAGCAAATAAATCATCAACTAAAAGCAGAGGGTACTGCTCGACACACAGTACCGGATTGATAGTGACTTAAAATTGCCACACATGCATACCAAACTATCTTTCTTCATGGTGGGTATGATGGGCGTTGCCCAATCAATTGGATGAATGGGTTGTGGAACCCTGTCTTGACCAGCCTCTCAAATTCTGCCTCGACCTTAGGTCTGATGGCATATTGGACTGACCTCGACTTTATGCATTTGCTTGGCTTTTGTTCTTAATCTTTAGTTTACTGAGATCTCTCATGCTTCCCAGCTCTCCATTAAAGACAATGGCATGTTTCTTTAAAATCTTTGGTAAACCTGCTTTGGACTCTGACATGAGGTTTACCCTGGTCCAGTTTAGCTCGATTCTCTCCAGCCAGGTTCTCACCATTAGGACTGGATAGTTACCTATTACGACATGCAGGGACAAGTTTGCGGTGTGTCCATTTCACTAGATTTACATTGATGCAGCCCTTCAACAGAACTACTTCCCAGTATAGGTTTTCAGTTTTATCTTTGACGGTTTTAAGGTGATATTTTGTAGTTTTTCTTGGTTAACCGTTTCAGGTACCAATGAAACTGCTGCTCCAATTTTGCCGGTTGTCCGTCCAGTAAAAGAGTGACCCAGTAATGTTTATTACATCCGCAGCAGCAGTATGCTCAATGACAGTTTGTCATCTGACTGTGACTTTGGTCCTGTTTCATGCACTTTTAGTATCATGTGGATCCTTTCTCCCTTGTTTGGTTTTACATTTGACACACTTGGTTCTTGCTTTGTATAGTTCTTGCTTGGAACTTGTTTATTTTCCCAGATGTGTCATTTTTTAAACCACAATTCCTGCATTTTGCATCATTGCACCAGCAGTCTGCTGCAGCGTGCCCAATTTTTGCACATCAATGGTAATTCCGAACCTGTGTCTGTGTTGGGGTTTAAGTCAACATATTGTGGATTTTCGTGCTCAAATGTAATTGTTGGGGTTCCTTAGCTGTCAATTCCCTGGAAGTCTGTTGCTTTCTGTTGATGGCCTATTTTGGATAGCTTCACTTCTTAACCCACACATTAGCCTGCCTCTAATGATGTTGTTCAAGGCATCTCCAAATTCACAAAATTCAGCTAATTCTTCAAAGTAGCTATGAATTGTGTGATTCACATTCTTATTGGTCATGTTTAAGGAACCTAAACCTCTTGGCGATGACCAACGGTTTAGGCAAGAATTAGCCCTGTAACATCTCTACAAATTCATTTTAGGTTTTCAAGCCTGTTTTTTCTGGCTGCATCAGACTTCACAGGAGGTTGAATGTTTTGCCCTCCATTGTACAAAGGAAAATTGGGGTTACAATATTTGCCACAATTTTATTTGCTTTGACAACATAATCGAATCTTCCAGGATATGAATTCCACCACTCAGTGTTCTCATCATATGGCCTCACAGTGCCAAAAATTCCCACCATGTTTTACTATTGAAGTGGTTTGCGTAAGCACAATGTGCCATGAATCTTTTTAGCATGACCTTGCTTCTTTTTTATTCAAACAAGATACCTCAGAGCTCAGCCTGTTTCCTACTTTTGGAATACCTCCAGCTCTAAAGTATTGTTGCAGAGCTGTTGCTACTCACAGTGCTCCCCATACTGTTCCAGATATTTCCGGGCAGAGCATGTGGCGAGCTTCTTTTTGGTGTGGTTTTCTCTGACATCTACGTTTAAATTTTGGTTCCTGACGTGCCATCAATTGCACGAGAGACGAGTTGCTTTACAAAAGTTGGGCTTTATTAAACTAGAACTTAGCCCTGCGGTTGTCTACAATAAAATGGACGAATGCCGGGCGTTTGACTATTTATACCTCGGCAAGGAGGAGTGGTTAACTCAGCCTCTCGACCAATCGGTCAAGAGGCACATGACCGACCAGGGTCAATGGTAAGCCGGTGTTCTGCCCCAATGGCAGACAGCTATGCAAATCATATCACCACAGTTCCTTCGATGCCTGATACCAGTATTTGGTGCCCCTCCGTCACCAGCTTTGATGGAGCTAATTTTTTAGCTTCTTAATCCTTTTCAGATGTCTGCACACAGATTAATGATTTTTCAGTATTTCTTTTTACTTCTCTGGGGGTGTGCCAGTGTGGTTCTGATGTCCTCGTCCCAGGTTTCTTGGGGGTATTTTTAAAGGATAAGCTTGTAGACCATGAAGGTACAAACAAGCAAAAGCTTTATTGGAAATGAAATGTGTTTACTCAACAGGCTGTTAGGATAAGCTGTCTGTTTGCCTGCGCAAACTGCTGATGCACCATCAATATGTCACGTGATCGGACTCTTAAAAGTGACCTTGGGTGGGATTCTCCGGGTATCGGCTGGGCGGGCAGAAATGGTGCAGTGGAGTGGCGGGAACCACTCCGGCGTCAGGCCGCCAAAAGGTGCAGAATCCTCCGCACCTTCATGAGCTAGGACGGTGCCGGAGTGGTTTGCGCCCCGCCGGCCAGCGTGGAAGGTCTTTGGCGCCATGGCAGCTGGTGCTGAAGGGATTCCGCCGGCCAGTGCGTGTCCGCGCATGCGCGGGAGCGACAGCGTCTGCTGACCTCATCCCCGCGCATGCGCAGGGGGGTTCACCTTCACGTCGGTCATTGCGGAGGCCTACACACCCGACGCGTAGGAATAGAGTGCTCCCATGGCACAGGCCTGCCCGTGGATCGGTGGGCCCTGACAGCAGGCTAGGCCGCCGTGGGGGCAGCCCCCGGGGCCAAATCGCCCTGCACCCCCCCCCGAGTATCCCGGAGGCCGGCCACGGAGCTGGGTCCCGCCGGTAGGGACCTACCTTGATTTACGCCAGCGGGACCCAGCAAAAACAGGCAGGAACTCGGCCCATCGCGGGCCGGAGAATCGCCGGGGGGAGGCCGCCGACCGGCGCGCCGCAATTCCCGCCCCCGCCAAATGTCCGGCGCCGGAGAATTCGGCTGCCGGCGGGGGGTTCGGAGAATCCCGTCCCTTGTTCCTACTAGGAACAAACATAAATACACACTATCCAAACCTTTTATGATTTTAAAGATCACTATCAGTTCACTTCTAAGAAAACACCCAAATATTTCTGATAGCATTAGTCTCTCGGCTCGATACCACCCTTATAAGACTTTTTTAGTGCTTTTGCCAGTGTTTCTATGTCCTATTTATAGAATGAAGGCAGAACGGTGCATAGTACTTTCGGTGTGGGCCTGACCAGGTCATGTTCACACTTTCATGGAACCTGATCTTATAGTTAAATGATGGAAAATGTTGCCAATATGTCTGGGTGTAGGTGGTGCCATACTGTAAATCCAAAATGAGTGGGTGAACTCATTATATTACCTCTGTCACCCACTTTAGATGGCATGAACTTTAATAGGTTGATATCAGTTAATGTATGAAATATTTGTCCGAGAAATTAATGTTTGCTGTTGTTTAATTAAATCCTTGTTTTGTTATTCCATACTCTAGCAATAGATCCATGTACTACAAACATCTGTGACAAGAATGCACAATGCGAATACTTCGATAAAGGAAAATATAAATGTATCTGTCGGCCTGGTTACCATGGAAATGGAAAGCTTTGTTTGCCAATAAATCCTTGCAGCATGGATAATGGTGGCTGTCCAGAAAATTCTACTTTGTGCAAGTATGAAGGACCAGGGAAGGTACATTTAACATTTGAATGTTTTTTTAAATTCAGCAATCACATGTTGGTTATTCATTTAAAAAAAGCTATTACTTAGTCTGAAATCAAAGTAATTGAAATAAACTTAATTCCCTTTTGCCTTGTTGATAATAAATCTCTGGTCCTGGTCTGATATTGTTGTTCACATCTCGAGAGAGCACAGGGAAAGATAGTAAGGAGGTGGGCTACGGAAAGGGGTAGAGGTTGGCATCTCTGTTGATATTGGGGCGGCAGGGCGGCACAGGGGTTCGCACTGCTGTCTCCCAGCGCCAGGGACCCTGGTTCAATTCTGGGCTTGGGTGATTGTCTGTGTGGAGTTGCATGTTCTCCCTGTGTCAGCGTGGATTTCATCCGGGTGCTCCGGTTTCCTCCCACAATCCAAAGATGTGCAGGGTAGGGGAATTGGCCATGTTAAATTGCCCCTCAGTGTCTAAAAGTTTGGTGGGGTTACTGGATTATGGGGATAAGGTGGGGAGGGACCTGAATGGGGTGTTCTTTCAGAGGGTCGGTGCAGACTTGATGGGCCACATGGCCTCTTTCTGCACTGTAGGGATTTTAAATTTCTATGAGCACTGTCCAGTAATCTTGGCAGGAACATCTTGTAAGCGGACATGACAACCATAATAATAATAATCTTTATTAGAGTCATAAGTAGGATTGCATTAACACTGCAATGAAGTTACTGTGAAAATCCCCTAGTCACCACACTCCGGCGCCTGTTCGGGTACACTGAGGGAGAATTCAGTGTCCAATTCACCTAACAAGCTCGCCTTTTGGGACTTGTGGGAGGAAACCGGAGCACCTGGAGGAAACCCACGCATATACAGGGAGAACGTGCAGACTCCACACAGACAGTGACCCAAGGCGGGAATCGAACCTGCGACACTGGTGCTGTAAAGCAACAGTGCTAGTCACTGTCTTCCCGTGAACCATGAAAGACTTGGACAAGGCCCCACAATCAAAATGGCTTTGTGACTTCAACTTAAAGAATGGTAACTCCCATTGGATAAGGAGAATGATCCACACCTGCGGAACTGCGGACTAGAGCAGGAAAGAATAAGAGAAATGTTGCTGACCCATGCATACTTTAAAAAAAAATATGTGCAGTCTGTGCTGAGTTTATTACAGATGAAGAATCCATGGAAATTTATTTTGTTTTCCAAAGTCTGCTTGCAAGTGTAAAGATGGATTCATCGCCAGGAATTCTTCACAAGGCTGCATCTTGAAAGATGTTTGCAAGCCATCGCTCTGTGATAAGACAGCAAAGTGTGTAACTGTGTCACCAGGAAATTTTGAGTAAGTGTTTGCCAGCAAATTCTATGATATAAAGTCAGCTGTTGTTATTAGGAAAATATCACTGTTGAAAAATAAACTGCAAAAGTTAGAGTAGGATGTGAATTGAATTTTCACAGGTATAATTAGGACATGGTAAGTACAAAATATGCAGGTATTCTACTAAAAAATGTGGAACTGAGATGAGGAAGAACTATTTCTCGTAGAGAGTGGTGAATTTGTGGAACTTGCTGCCCCATTGTGCGGTGGAGTCTGAATTATTAAATGGTTTCGAGAAAGATATATTTTTGATTTAAAAAACGGGTTAAAGGGATATGGGGAACATGTGTGGAGGTGGATTTGAGACGAGGAAGAGATCAGCCATGATCTGATTGAATGGCGGAGCAGACTCGAAGGGCTGAATTGCCTACATCTGCTCCTATGTTCCTCTGTTTGTATTAATGACTGAATTAGCAGGGAGTGTCAGGGGATGGGATTGGGTGGAGGTGATGTTTACTTGTTGGTCACACATTCCTCACAGGAAATATATGACTGGAAATATGTGACTGGCAGAGAGAAATCCCGTGGGAACTTGGGACACTCATTTTTCCACCAGATTCAATAGACCTTACAATGGACACCCAGGACTACAGACACAAAAGGCAGGAGGAGGATGCTTAAATATATAAAACACCAGCTGTGGAACCGCAATTGGAATCTCCATCTAGAAATGGCCAGAACATATGAAGAGCATGCCAGTCCCAATATTTCAGGAATTGAGCAGCTGAACCCACACTCCTTAAAGGGACCATTGAAGGCAGCGTAGAAAATGTTAGTCTATGGGGTTTTTAAAAGTGGGCCCAGTATGAACATGCATTGGTGGAATGTGGAATGACCAGAGAAGATCTTTGAAGCAGTTGTTTGCAATCTTTGTACTAATTTCTTATATGGTTTCAAGAGGCTGTGAGTATAGCTGTCCTGAGGTTTATTACATCACTTTACTTTATAGAATGGCCCCAAGTTCTGGAATCCCCTCCATAAACTCATCTGTCTCTCGACCTTGATTTTTTTTCCTTTCAGATGATCCTTAAAACCTACTTCTTTGACTAGGCTATTGGTGATCTGCTCTAATATCCTCTTACGTTATGTTTAGTTTAATAATGCCCTGTGAAGTGACTTGGAATGTTTTATTGTGTTAAAAGGTGCTATATAAATACAGGTCACTGCTGCTGTTGTTTTAATGACACCTCAAAACGTGTTCATGAAGGTTTTCGCCCTCTGTTTTTGGCATCAGTTGGTTGACATATTTGATTTAGTCCCTCCCAGGGTTTGAGCTCAAAAATCAAGGCTGACATTTCCGTGCAGAGCTTAGGGAGTTCTGTGTTGTTGGAGGTGCTGTCTTTCATAGGGGTTGTAAACCATGCCCCTGCCATGGATGTGAAATAACCCACAGCATTATTCAGTAGAAGAGCAGGGTAGTTTTCCCAGGTGTCCTGATCATTATTTATCTCTCAATCCAAACAAAAACTGGTCATTGTTTGTAATCTGGTCATTATCACATTGGTGTTTGTGGGAGCTTGCTGTGTGTAAATTGGCTGTTGCATTTCCTGTAATTAAACCGTGACTTCACTTCAAAAAGTATTTTATTAACTGTAAGGAGATCAAATTGAAGTATACAAGATGATAAAAGATATGGATAAAGTAGACGTGAAGCGGATGCTTCCTCTTGCGGGGCATTCTAGAACGAGAGGTCATAGTCTTAGAAAAAGAGGAAGCAAATTTAAAACAGAGTTGAGGAGAAACTACTTCTCCCAAAGGGTTGTGAATCTGTGGAATTCACTACCCTAGAGTGTGATGGATGCAGGGACAGTGAGTAAATTTAAGGAGGAATTGGACAGATTTTTAATTGGTAATGGGGTGAAGGGTTATGGAGAATGGGCAAGACGGTGGAGTTAAGGCCAGGATTAGATCATCCATGATCGTTTTGAACGGTGGAGCAGTCTCGAGAGGCTAGATCACCTACCCCTGTTCCTAGTTCATGGGTTCTAGGAAATAACTAATCTGGCTGATTTCACCATCCAGCTCTTGGTCTTTAGTATTGCAGGTAACAGCAACTCAAGCACTATTATGGTGTTTATAGTCAATAAGGGGATTTCTTCATAATATGAAGAACAGGTGTTACGGGGAGAAAGCAGGAGAATGGGGATTAAGAACATATCAGCCATGATCAAATGGTGAAGTATACTCAATGGGCCAAATGGTCTAATTCTGCTCCTGTGTATTATAAACCTATAAGGTGCTTTGAGAGGCCCAGGGGTTATCAAAGATGCCATATAAATGCAAGTCTTTTTTTTCTTGTTATTTCAATAGAAATGTAAGTGTCCTCTAAATTTTTAACTTTTCATCACTAGCTTGGAGGTCTTCGACTTCGTTTTGCCTGAATCCAGCTTAAGTTTTGTTTTGAGTATGTGGTGAATGTATTATGGCAGCCATTCACCACTGTATTGCATTGTATTATGTTGTTGTCCTTGTGGGCTCCACCTATGGACCATTGTATTGTATTACACCGCATTGTATCATGTTGGTGCCCTTGTGGGCTCCGCCCCTGGCTCCACCCCCTTGGGGGAGGTATATAGAGCTGCTGCCCTGTAGGCGGCTCTCAGTGCAGAGCAGTCGCAGGCAGGCACAGTTCTAGCTGATTAAAGCCACTGTTCACTTCAACTCTCCATCTCGTGCAAATTGATGGTCGCATCAGAAGACAAGCAACTAAATCATTAAATGAGCTGAGTTTACCTTTTTCACAGATTAAACTTCCTTTTAAAATTCTCCTGGATGTATTAAACTATGCACAATAATCAATGCAACTTTTGTTAGATTAGTTATAGATTAATTTCTCCTTGTATTCTTGCTATCCAGGTGTGTCTGTAAACCAGATCAGATTGGAGATGGCCACAAGTGCATTGATTCCTTAAGGGATGTGATCCAAACGCTTATCACCAACCAGTACAACACTGCAACACTCACAATGTTTGGTAACTTTGTCAAATATTCTCAAACAATAGTAATGTTTTATTTTGTATTAAAATGCTTTGTCCTCTCAATCTTACAGACCTTCACATGCTAAAGCAAACACTGCCTTCATTAGGAGAGAGAAAATGGCTTGGATTTGACATTCATTTTTAAGGCACCATTCTTGCCAATATGTAGCACTGGAGAAAGAGTGGAACTGAATGTGGTTCCATTATGAGGGATAACAACCTTTGGATGTGGTTCCATTATGAGGGGTAACAACCTTATCTGTGCCAATTTCACCTATGTTCCTGAGCACTGGTTCAGTTTGTCCATTGATCTGGGTCGACACAAGTCTCTTTGAGGCTTTATTAATGATGAACCTTTGCGTAGTGCCTCTCCTCTATCTCCCACCATATTAAAGCCAGACAGCCTTTATAGTGCTAACTGGGAGGCACTTGCATGCCAATCCCAAGCAGGAGATGCTCTCTTGAAAGCACACAATGCCAGTTCACCAGCTCCTTTTTCTTCCCAATACAAACCTACTATTATCCATAGACTCTTCTCAATGTGCTGCAAATTAAATGCTCCATTGAACCCAGCTAATATAAGCAGCTCTCCAACCTTGACAGGAAGGATGTCGACACGAAGAATAATGTTAGTGCAGCTGTATATTAATGTCAAGCCATACGGAGGTGCATTCGATGCTTCCTCGCAGTATACTTCCTGTTGGTGCTAATGTGTGAAAATATAACCATGTGATCCAAGATGTTAACTCAGCAGATCATGTGTTATGATAACAGGCGGCTTTTTTGTTATTGGGGCCTCCTGGGACTGAGATTACTTCATTTTGTGACAGTTGCGTCATGCAATGGCTACTTGCCATCTGCTGTGAGCAGCTTGGTCTTCCTTCTTTTCTATCACATGCAGGCTGCAAATGGCTGCCATCCTGAGGGACAGAGCCTGTCCCTATTTTAACCATAGCCATTGATATGTCAGAAAGCAAACCAAATGGTCCCAATGAGATGAGTGCAGCCCTACTTCCTGGATTTAGATTCAATTGCTGAGTTTTGTGGTGCAGGAATCTGTATAAGTGCCTCAGTACAGTACATCTTGGAAAATATTTGTGCTTTCTCTTATTTTGCCAGACCATTAAACTTTTTCCTGCACTTGTGCCATATATGTAGTCGGAGAATTAGCAAAAATTGTCCAACTACCTCCTTCCATTGCTCCGAAGCGACTTTCCGTGGAGACTCTTTGACAAAGAGTCATCCAGACTTGAAACATTAGCTCCATTTTCGCTCCAGAGATGCTGTCAGACCTGCTGAGATAGTGCAGCATTTTCTATTTTGGTTTCAGATTGTAGCATCCGCAGTAATTTGCTTTTGGCTCCTTGCAGCCTCCTGCCTAACAGTGAGCCCCTCCCCACTTTATCTTTCCCAGCAGCATTTCACAGCTGCATCAAGAAACTAGGGGCTCGTTAGATCAGCCACAGACAAACCAGACGCTCTTTTTAAACTGAATTTGGCAATGCTCCGAATCCATTTTGTGGCTTCCTCTCTTTAAACTACTGCAAACCTTTAAAATCCTGCAGCGGAATACTAATACCATGTTCACAAATGGTTAATTCCCACTCAGAGGTTTTCTTGTTAGGTGGAGCTTGCTTGTCCAAAATATTTTAATGGGGTAAAGCTATAGAATTATGACAGCGTTAACACTGGGCTCTCAGACTGAGAACCTGGGGCGGGATTCTCCAATAATGGGGTCGTGTCCCCACTCCAGCGTCAAAACGAGGGCCTTTCACTCTGAACATTCCTGAAGACTGCGCGCAAGCAATTCGCAGCCGGTTTTTAGCATCAACACCCATTCTCCGCCCCCGCATGGATTGCGATTTTGGCGTGGAGGCTCAGAGAATTCTGCTCCTGGTCTTTCTAGGAAGCTCTTCAGAACAAAAAGAGACAGCCTCTTTAAAAAGAACTGCAGTTAGAAAAAGCTGCTCAAAAGAGGAAGTAATTGAGAGTTAATGGACTGCTAAAGAGCTGTATAAATAACTGTGGTTAACCTTCCTTTGAAACTGCCTGGATCTGTCAATCAAAAGCTTTTAAAAAGCAATGGCCCGTGAAATTGAATGTCAAAAATGCTGTTCAAAGCTTTTAGATTGCTAGGCTTGAAGAGAAGCTTGAATAGGTTCAAAGACAATGAAATTGACAGTGGAAAAAGCACTTCAAGTGTTTCCATCTCATTAAAATATATACTTTTACCTTCATATCACAGATTTTTGAACTTGGCATGCTGGCAGACTGTTTAAAGGGTTTAAGTAGAAAGACCAACCAAATGATCTCCATCCCAGGAAAGAGTCCCGACCAGAGCCCCTCCAGCCCAGTTCAAGCTTTCCCCGACCCCCACCTCCCATGGCACTGAAGGCAAGTACAGGAAGGGTAATCACCCCCTTGCCCCCATACCCCCTCGGCATGCAAGACATTTAGAACATAGAACAGTACAACACAGAACAGGCCCTACGGCCCTCGATGTTGTGCCGAGCAGATCACCCTACTTAAACCCACGTATCCACCCTATGCCCGTAACCCAACAACCCCCCCCCTTAACCTTACTTTTTAGGACACTACGGGCAATTTATCATGGCCAATCCACCTAACCTGCACATCTTTGGACTGTGGGAGGAAACAGGAGCACCCGGAGGAAACCCACGCACACACGGGGAGGACATACAGACTCCGCTCAGACAGTGACCCAGCCGGGAATCGAACCTGGGACCCTAGAGCTGTGAAGCATTTATGCTAACCACCATGCTACCGTGCTGCCCCTAGGACTTCTTAGGACTTGCACCAGTTCATGCTCATAGGACTCCAAGCTGTGGTGAGCAGCTAGACCATCACAGGAGGCAGGTGAACTGGGCATCCTGCCCATAAATTATATTCAAATTATGCTTAATCAGTTATTTGCACGTTCTTGCCGGGTTTGGACAGGAACCTTGTCGGGGCCGATTGGACACTCACAATGGGTTTGACCCCCGGTTTGAAATCCGTTTTTTTCCTCCCACCTGATTCACCGGGCCAGTGGGATTCCCGCCGCTAGCTGGCGGCCCCAAAGAATCTGCTTCCCCTCACCCCTGTATTTTTCTTAACTATCGTCTCCGTACTCTGGGATCTCTTGGCCCTTTTGGTGATTTATTTAGGGATGTTCTATACCTTTTGTTAAAGACTGCATTCTACACAGCTTGGAGTTTAAAATACTTGGCAAAGGCTTTTAGTATCTCACCAAATATGGTCAAGGATTCATCTATACCTTGTCTTATGATTACATTGTTGGCAAATTCATCAAAGAAATACAAGAATGTATTAATTTGTACTTCTTCTGATTTCTGATGCACCCCTGTATCTAAAAATCTTCTGCCCCATTACCTCAAATTTGCATCTATTTTGGCGCTTGCATGAGCTTAACTTGGTCTGATAGTTTCAATTTACTATCCATGGCTGTTTTTCATAACATGGAAGTACAGCTTTCATTTGTTTTCTAACAGGAAAGCGCTGCAGTAACCTATTAACCTATTTTTTCCTCCTCTTCCTGCACTTGTCAGGTTCCAGCATCATCCTGTTTCAATCTCAGAGTGATCATTAAAACTTTGCAAAACTAACAATTTTTGCCAGCTATTTGCTTCTCTGAGCTTGGGAAATCAATTTGCTGGAAATTTGTTTTTGCTCTGCATTCTGCTTGAAAAATTCAGGCCTATATTGCTTCAAAAGTAATTTTGTAATAGTGTTCTATTTGTAATTCTCATCCATATTAATTCACATTTATTGGACGGGATTCTCCGAACCCCCGCTGGGTCGGAGAATCGCGTGGCACCGTGCGAATTGCGTCACGCAGCCCCAATGCCGGGACACAATTCTCCGCCGAGCGGGGTATGTGGCGACTCTCCGGCCCAGGCCGGCACGGGCCGGCGCCCCAATTCTCCGGCCACAATGGGCCGAGCGGTCGTCAAAAAAAATCCGAGTCCTGCTGGCGCCGGTCCAACATCCTCTGAGCCGGGGGGATCTCGGCGTTGAAGGGTCCTGTGGGAGGGAGGGGGCCTTCGTAGTGGCCTGGCCCGCGATCGGGGCCCACCGATCGGCGGGCCGGCCTCTCTGGCTGGGGGCCTCCTTTCCTCCGCGCCGGCTCCTGTAGCCCTGCACCATTTGGCATCGGGGCCGGCGTGGGGAAGAAGGCCACTGCGCATGCGTGCGTTGGCACCGGTGCCACTGCGCATGTGCGGACCCCACGACACCAAGATCGGCAGCTGGAGCGGCATGGGCCGCTCCAGCGCCGTGCTAGCTCCCTGTGGGCCGGAGAATGGGGTCCTGGAACGGGCGCCGACGCCAGAGTTAAACACTCCCTTTTTTACGCCGGCATCGACACTTAGCTGCCCGATGGGAGAATCCCGCCCATTTACTTTGAAAGTGGAAATGCATGAGTATATTCTGCTTAAAGTTTCTTTTTAACTCATTTTAGATAATGGATGCTCATTAACATTGAGTAAAATGGGACCGTTTACAGTCTTTCTTCCTCTGGTCAAGAAACTAAAAAACAACCAGGTGAGTTACCTTGGATAACAGATAGACAAATTGAAGGTGTTTCCCCATTTTAAACACAAAAAGGTTTTCTTAGAAAAAAATCCTATTTGGCATTCGTGAAATGGCAGCCACACAGTCCAGGTTTTCTCCAGTTGGATGCTTTGTAACCTTATGGATGGGAGAGTGCCCTTTGGAATAACTCAGTGGAAGCTTTGGACTTTGTGAAAGACTTGACAGTCTATGTGGTGTTGCAGTATCCTGAGAAATTATGTTACAAACTAAGGATTACCAAGATTGAGAATGCTGAGACACAGGGCAAAATTTGCAGGGTCCATTTGCTGCAGACAGGAATGCAATTATGGCAGCTGAATCTCGTGAGAGGGCCATGATGGGATTTGCGCGGGCAAGATTTCTGAGCGCAATGTTCCTGGGCCCTCGCAGATGGCGTAATCAGGGATGTGAACCTAAGAATACATTAATCGGCTTGACACTGTATCTTCGGGCAACATCAGAAGTTCCACTCCATCCCCATCACACCGGCATGAATCACTACTGCTTCAAACGGAAACCAGTTGTGATTACTACGCCGAGGGTGCAGAAGTGAGTAGAGCCGCTGGGTGGTGAGGGATATGGCTGTGCAAGGCCTGATAGGCAGGCCGGGGGATGGGGCCTCACAGGGAACCCATTGGGGTGGGGTTCTCATTATATTGTGAAGGGGCTGCTGTGCATGCATGGTGGTGGGGTGAGCAGACACTTAGAATGGCGGGGTGGAGGGGGGGGGCGGCTGCCCCGATGCCGATGAGGATTGCGGGGTGGGGGCCAGGTCAACCTGATGCCTTCATTGTGTTGGGAGGGGGTGGGGGGAGAGTTTGGCTCTCTGTGTTGGAGCATTGGAGGTGTTCCCCTTGTTTGCCGGGGGTGCCAATGTCCGGGGATGGGGGAGCCCTTTATCTTTACTAGCCCTTTGGCTAGAAATGGCAGCTGTAAAACCAGTGAGTTTCACACTGCTTTACGCACCTGACCCACCACTGTACAATTTTTGGAGATCTTCGTCCATTTGCACTCATGCAGCATCAGGTATCAGAGCTACAATTTATTATGCCAGCTGTATATGCACCGAATGCTTCAGGCAGGGAGAAGGTAGAGAAAAAAAGAGAGGGAAGACTTCTATTGAAACAGAATGTTTTATTTCATATTTATCATCATAGAATTTACAGTGCAGAAGGAGGCCATTCAGCCCATCGATTTATGACCTGTAATATGTAATAGTTAGGAGACACTTTGTAACACCACTTCATAAGAATAATCAAATTGATCTGAAATATACTTATTTTATGATCACCCCTCAGGTGAAGTCTCCAAAGTTGTTGATCAGGGCAAGACCCCTCAATTTGTCACCATCAGGCTGGGATGCCCCCAAATTGTTATAAATCTGGGTGAGGTGGAATGAGCTGGTTCCCTGTCATTATTCAACCCCGTGTGTTGGTAGCGACAAGATTTAATCTAAAAAAAGACCCTTCGTCGAGCGTGAGAGAGCAAGAGTGCTTGCTGACTTTTTCTTCTGTTCAACCTCCTGTACTTAGTTCACAGAAAACACACAAACAGGCCCGGAGGCTAGTTTTAGCTTTTAGCTAGTTTTCATATTCCATCTGGGAAGGGAATCCACAATTCTGTTTTGGCATTACTCACAGGATCTCTTGAGATGAGATGACCATTATGTCCCTTTGTCTCTACCAGAGGTGGCATCAGTTTCTGGATTCTGTAGCAGAACCTTGTCTAGAAACAGGGATGAGTCTAATTGTATCTTGGAGAAATCACCCACCAGCAATTCAGGCACCTGACTTTACATCCTCAGCCATCTATGGAGTGTACGACCATTTGAAAAAACTCTCAGGTCCATTAAAGTCTACAATTTCCCCACACAATTCTGTGTATTTTCCTCCGTCATCATGAAACCTCCATCATCATGTCAGTTACAGTATGGACTAAGAATTTGGGTGTGATATTAGTAGTGAGCACCTAGATGGCCTGAATCACTGGGTCTTCCAAAATGTTAGTCAGTAAGTGAAAGGTGCAGGACCACAGAACTAAACAGCTTCTTCCCTCTTTTGGGTGGAAGTGCTGGACACCCATACAAAGGCCTGCCTGAAAGTTGATTCAGACAGTAAATGGACCCACAGGTCCCCAACCAATTTTGAATTGCTGATCACATTTCTCGGGAAGAAAACAAATGGCCAGCAGTTCAAAATACCCCTACGATTCAGTGTTAGTACTATATATGTGAAATAACTCAACAGCTAGATTTTCAATTGGAGCAACCTAAACAATTTATCTTCCCTCTCCTTATCCGTTTCTATTTTATCTTTTCAAATACTTGTCTCATTCCATTTGCAATTTTCTCAATAACTTTTATTCTCGGTGAACTCATACAAAAAAATCTAACTTACTCCTTTATTCTTGATAGGGATTATTCTGAATTTACATCCCTTGTCACTGGTTCACGAACCAGCAGAAACAACATTTTGCGATGATCCCTTTTGGGGAACTCCGTACAGCAAAATCACCAGATTTACCAAACGACTCTCAAATGAAGAAATTACTGACAAAAGATTTAATTTTTTGCAACTTTAACACAAATTAGAACCAATACAAACTAAACATGATTTAACAGGCAAATGATACTGCAGATAAAAAGGTAATTTAATAGTAAATAATCACTGTGATAAGGATATATGTCTTACAAGACCATACGCAACAGCTTTAGTTTGAGTTTCATAGGTCTCAATTATCATTAGCAAGGCATGTTAATTCCAATAATTGTATACGGTGAAGGAATAAGTCTGAATCTTGCCTTTTATCTTAAGCAAGTCTGTTCTCAGAAAAACTCAGCAAAATGTCAATCTGTTTCCCCACACCGAACTGTTCTACCAGATAATCATTTACAGTTGAGCTAATGATTATTCATCATCTGCCCTTAACAATGCAATTGCCAAAGGTTGCAGTTACTGATATATTTGACAAGGCACACTTCTGTGAACCCTCTTTCCCCTCTTCCTGATGGTGTATCTTTCAAGGGCTCCTTTTCAACCAAACAATCAATCACACCCCGGTTCACTATTTGGCCACTTCTGGGAAACACCCAGCTCTTTACTTCCAACTGCTGACATAGTACTTGGAACTGTGATGTTGTGGCTATCAAAGAAATGTGGTTAAAGGAAGGGCAGGATTGGCAGATGAACATTGGAGAACATAGATGCTTCAGGAGAGATAGAGGGGGATGTAAAAGGGGTAGGGCATTACTGTTTAAGGATGCCGTACCGCTGCGGGAGGACACCTCGGAGGGCTCATACAATGAGGCAATCTGGGTAGAGCTCAGGAACAGGAAGGGGGCAATCACAATGTTGGGGGTTTATTATAGGCTCCCCAACTGCCAGAAAGAGATAGAAGAGCAGATAGGTAGAGAGATTTTGGATAGGTGAAAAAGTTATGATAGGGGTTTTGACTTCCCCTATATTGACGGAGACTCACTTAGTGGTAGGGGCTTGGATGGGGCAGAGTTTGTAAGGTCTATCCAGGAAGGCTTCTTGATGTAGTATGTAGATAGTCCAACTAGGGGACAGTACTGGACCTGGTATTGGGGAATGAGCCTGGACAGGTGGTTGAGGTTTCAGTAGGGGAACATTTTGGGAGTAGTGACACAATTCCGTCAGTTTTAGGGTACTTTTGGATAGGGATGAGGGCAACCCTTGTATTAAGGTACTAAACTGGGGAAAAGCAAATTATGATAACATTAGACAGGAATTGAAGAATTTGGATTGGGTGCAGCTGTTGGATAGGAAGTCAACATCGGACATGTGGGAGCCCTTCAAGCGACAGTTAATTAGGATTCAGGAAAGACACGTTTCTGAGAGATGAAGGATAAGTGTGGGAAGTTTAGGGAGACTTGGATAACAAGAGATATTGTGCACCTTGGCAAAAAGAAAAAGGAGGCTTTTATATGGTCCAGAAGGGTGGGGACAGTCGACACCCTTGAGGAGTATAAAGGAAGTAGGAAGGTACTTAAGCGGAAAATTAGGAGGGCTAGGAGGGGTCATGAAAAGTCTTTGGCAAGCAGGATTAAGGTGAATCCCAAAGCTTTTTATACATATGTAAAAAGCAAGAGGATGGTCAGGGAAAGGATTGGACCACTTAAGCACAGTGAGGGGAATCTATGTGTTGAGCCAGAGGAAATGGGCGAGGGACTAAATGTGTACTTGGCATCAGTACATTGTGGACTTTGTTGAAGATGATTCTTGGGAAGGGTGTGTGGATAGTCTGGGTCATGTTGACATCAAAAAGGAGGAGATATTGGGTGTTTTAAAAGACATTAAGATAGATAGGTCTCCTCTGCCTGATGGGATTTACCCCAGAATACTGAAGGAAGCAAGGGAGGAAATTGCTGGGGCCTTGACTGACATCTTTGTATCCTCATTGGGTACAGGTGAGATCCCAGAGGACTGGAGAATAGCTAATGTGGTACCCCGATTAAGAAAGGTAGTAGGGATAATGCTGGAAACTATAGGCTGGTGAGCCTCACATCGGTAATAGGTAGATTATTGGAGAGAATTCTCAGGGACAGGATTTCTACCCATTTCAAAACAAATGGACTCATTGGCGATAGACAGCATGGTTTTGTGAAAGGAGGTCGTGCCTCGATAACTTGATCGAGTTTTTTGAGGAGGTGACAAAGATGGTTTATGAGGGGATGGCAGTGGATGTTGTTTACATGGACTTCAGTAAAGCCTTTGACAAGGTGCCTCATGGCAGACTGGTACAAAAGGTGAAGTCACACAGGATCAGAGGTGAGGTGGCAAGATGGATATAGAACTGGCTTGGTCACAGAAGGCAGAGGGTAGCAGTAGAAGGGTGTTTTTCTGAATGGAAGGTTGTGACAGTGCTGTTCCACAGGGATACAGTGCTGGGGCCTCTGTTGTTTGTAGTATAAATAAACGATTTGGAGGAAAATGTAGCTGGTCTGATCAGTAAGTTCGCAGATGACACCAAAGTTGGTGGAGTAGCAGATAGTGTTGAGGATTGTTAGAGGATGCAGCAGGACATAGATAGGTTGGAGACTTCGGCAGAGAAATGGCAAATGGAGTTTAATCCGGACAAATGTGAGGTAATGCATTTCGGTAGGTCTAACATAGAAGGGAAATATACAGTAAATTTGTAAAACTCTTACAGTTAATAATAATAGTAATAATAATAATAATCGCTTATTGTCACAAGTAGGCTTCAGAGAAGTACTATGAAAACCCCAGTTGTATAGAACCTTGGTAAAGCCGCACTTGGAATATTGTGCACATTTCTGGTCGCCACACCAGCAGAAGCATGTGGAGGCTTTGGAGAGGGTGCAGAGGAGGTTTACCAGGATGTTGCCTGGTCTGGATGGTGTTAGCTATGCGGAGAGGATGAATAGTCTCAGACTGTTTTCATGGTTGAGGTTAAGTGGCGACCTGTTAGAGGTCTACAAGATTCTGAGGGGCATGGATACAGTGGATGGGCAGGCACTCTTTCCCAGGGTAGAGGGGTCAGTCAACAAGGGGTATAGGTTTAAGGTCCATGAGGCAAAGTTTAGAGGAGACATGCGAGGCAGGTTGTTTTCACACAGAGGGTGGTGAGTGCCTGAAACACACTGCCAGAGAAGGTTGTTAAAGCAGAAACATTACCAACATTCAAAAGGCATCTCGACAGATACATGGATAGGATGGGTATAGAGGGATACGGCACAAGGAAGTGCTGAGTGCTGTGGCCAATGGTGGTATCATGACCGGTAGAGGCTTGGAGGGCTGAAGGGCCTGTTCCTGTGCTGTATTATATTGTTCTTTGTTCTTTATCACCTTTGAGACATTCACATAGCTTTCCAGGTCTTTTTAGCCAGCTCACACAGCACCTCCAAGAGCTCCTGTCTCTTCAGGAGAGCGACTTTCTTCCTCCTTTCACAAGAATTCTCTGTGTCACTCCTTCTGTCTCTGTCTGCTTTCTCTTTGTGTTTGCATCTGTGTCTCTACTTTGTGTCTGCCAGCCACATGGCTTTTTTCTTAAGTTCCTGTTGGTATTGCTCCCAGATTAAGGATTGTGAGGTCACATGGATCGGTATTTCTTATTATCCAATAAAATCACAGTTGCTAGGGCGGCACGATGGCGCCGTGGTTAGCATTGCTGCTTCACGGCGCTGAGGACCCGGGTTCGATCCCACCCTCGGTCACTGTCTGTGTGGGGTTTGCACAATCTCCCCGAGTCTGCATGGGTCTCACCCCCACAACCCAAAGATGTGCAGGGTAGGTGAATTGGCCACACGAAATTGCCCCTCAAGTGGAGAAAAATAATGGAGTACTCTCAATTTATAAAAAGAAAATTACAGGTGCTAGGGTGACCAGATGTCCTGGTTTTGCCTGGATAGTCCTGGATTTTCATTAAATATTCCAGTGTTCTGACAATTTCCTCAAAATTGTTCAAATATCCTGGCTTTCAGTTTTTCCCTTTTTGGACAACATTTAGACTATGCCAATGGCAACAAGACAGCAGCGAAATACTAATGCAACTCAAATGTAAACCAAGGAGAGGCAGCAGGAATGGGGCGTCTGGGACGATTAACAGCAGGTCAGGCTTGCTCTTCAGGAGCTCTTGTGATATCTGTCTGGGCCAGTCTCCTAAATGTAGTATTGATAGTGTCTCTTAGCAACCATGAGCTCACTGATGGTGGAGTTTGTGTGACAGGAGAAACTCCCAGCAAAAGCACTCAATGCGGGAGCTGGGGCGAAACAGCTCTGTGCGACATTGAGGTGGGTCCCAATCACACAGACCCCGATCACCCCTTCATGTGAAACTCCACGTATTACCAGGAGCTGATGAATGTGTCCCGGTTTTGACTTTTGAAAATATGGTCATGCAAACAATTGATATCTTTGCAATTAATACAAACTGCTAAAAATCCCTCTCAAACGTTCTTAAAAGCAATTACAGATTCCACAGACCTTTTAAAGAAATTACACATTTTCCTTCCTGTAATGCTTCTGGGTCAAAGATCATCACACTTTCACTATATTTATTTTCAAATCCTGAAAGAATGTTGAAAACCCCTGTTGGATCCTCCTTAAGATCTTATGATCTTGCAGAAAGAAATGTTTTTCATATATTTTTTCATAACTATAACCTTTAATGTGCCCTTTCCATGGTTTTAAAATTCCATTCCTTAATTAAATATCAGTTCTCCACGCCAACCATGGTCCAACAAATGTCTTACAGAAATTAAAAAAGACTTCCTGGAGTTTCTATTCAATACAACATGTTCTATATATATTGCTGAACATAGATCCATTAATGATTACAATAATTTACACTCCACCTTTTCTCCCATTTGAAATTTGGCATTCTTGCATATGCCCTGATGAGTGCAAGATTAAAAACTTTGGCAACATGTCCCTCTTTTCAGCAATATTCAAGTTCTGTATTACCAAATTCTATTTATTTTTATGCTCTTTCAGTACCCACTTCGCCTTTAGAGCTTTATATATCAGCCCCCATGATTTATTCATACTTCTCTATGTGACATACTCAGTAACTGCAGTGAGAAATTGACAAACTCTGAGTGAATTTGTGTAATCTGTACAATTTGGAATTTGATATCAAACATCTTGAACATTTTAACCATCTCATTTGAAAGACTCGTTCACGCTTATGAAACTTGTTTCAATCTAATTTCATATTTGCCTTCTAAAGTCATTTGTAGCTCATTTACGGAATCATTAAATTTTGAATGCGATTCTGAACAGTGAAACAAAGATCAGTGAAAGCGAAATTAATCTTGAATCCTCTCTGCTTTTGATGGTAGTCACCGTTGGCTTATTTGGATCCAAGGTGCTCTTGGGAGTTTCCAAATAAACCAGAACCTGCTGTATTGTCGAAGCTTCATACTTTCGATTTGGCACCCCATTTGACACTCATTCCTATGAATTTGCATTCATTAATACTTAATCACGTCAAAGCTTGTCTCAGGGCAGAGACATATATTTGTTTTTTTGAAAAGGCACATTCCAATGGATGGTGTTTCAAGGAACATTTACTCTGTTCAATGTTAAATTATTTTCATGTGAATAGCCAGAAGCTCCATTTTAGGCATAAGCATGGAAAAAATAGAATCATTCTTTTTTAATATCCCTTTGACTCTAGCATTGTGCACAAGGAAATTCCAGGCTCCCTGGGCTGGACAGTTTTTGAAAATGAATTTACTTCATGACCAATGTACTCAAATCCAGGTTTATTATATACTGCTAATTCAATTCAACCAAACAATAAAAAAAATAATAATAATTTACGGGAAGCAGGCATCGCTGGTTACATAGAATTTACATAGAATTTACAGTGCAGAAGGAGGCCATTCGGCCCATCGAGTCTGCACCGGCTCTTGGAAAGAGCACCCTACCCCCTACCCAAGGTCAACACCTCCATCCTATCCCAATAACTCAGTAACCCCACCCAACACTAAGGGCAATTTTGGACACTAAGGGCAATTTATCATGGCCAATCCACCTAACCCGCACATCTTTGGACTGTGGGAGGAAACTGGAGCACCCAGAGGAAACCCACGCACACACGGGGAGGATGTGCAGACTCCGCACAGACAGTGACCCAAGCCGGAATCGAACCTGGGACCCTGGAGCTGTGAAGCGATTGTGCTATCCACAATGCTACCGTGCTGCCCAAGCATAGACCAGCATTTATTGCCCATTCCTAGTTGCCCTTCAGAAGGTGATGGTGAGTTCCCTTCTTGAACCACAGCTGTCCATACACCCACTATGCTGTCAGGGCGGGAGTTCCAGGATGTTGCCCCAGCGACAGTGAAGAAATGGCAATATATTTCCAAGTCAGAGTGGTGCGTGACTTGGAGGGGAACCTCCAAGTGGTGGGGTTCTGCTGCTCTTGTCCTTCTAGATGGTAGTGGTCGTGGGTTTGGAAGGTGAGTTACTGCAGTGCATCTTGTAGATGGTGCACACAGCTGCCTCTGTTTGTCGGTGGTGGAGGGTTTGGTTGTTTGTGGAAGGGGCAGCAATCAAGCGGCCTGCTTTGTCCTGGATGGTGACGAGCTTCTAGAGTGTTGTTGGAGCTGCACTCATCCAGGCAAGTGGAGAGTATTCCATTGCATTCCTGACTTGTGCCTTGTAGATGATGAACATGCTTTGGGAGGGGTCAGGAGGTGAGTTACTTGCCATAGGTTTCCTAGTCTTTGACTGGCCTTGGTAGCATTTTCTTTTTTTTTGGCAGTCTCTTTTGAATTTTATATTATTTTAAATTTACATCTATCCAAAATGCTCTATACTATTCACTCAAACATTTTTCTTAAAAAAAAATGTAGCTGCAAGTGTTTTCTTGGGGAGCAATTGAACGGAACAGTTTCTTAGTATCCTTTCAGGTGGGTTTAGCTTGGGGTTTCTTCCCGGCTATGTCAGTGAGTTCCCCACCGCTATCTAACCACACTTAGTCACTTTGTGAGCCCTGGGGAGTTTCTCTCCAGACTAGCCCACAGAGAGGGTGTGTGCTACTGGCCGTGTTGCCCCCAAACGGGGATGCGACGCGATCGGTAGATGGTGGAAGAGGTCTCCTCGGGCTTCCCGACATCTGGTATGCCTCGTGAGATCTAACCAGATTTCACGAGCCGTTGTGATCAGGATCCCGCCCACAATGGATGGGACCAAGTTTACCACGCTTAAGTGTACTGGCCCGGATTTAACTGGCTCCTGGCATCTACCAACCTCCCCAGGGAGGCCCCAGACAGGCACTATTAATACAGGTCCACACGAATGGCACCCGGGCGTGGGGGAGGTCTCCCAGGCCATTGGAGGCCCCTGGCAAGTGAGGGACAGACAGACAGGCCCCCTGACCTTCCCCCTGGCAAGAAGGCACCTTGACGCTCCCACCTTTCGACTGCCAGGATGCTGTTTGGCACTGCCAAGCTGGCAGGAGCAGTGTTGGGTGTTAGGTGACAGTGCCAAGGGCCAGGCCCAAGGGAGGCTATGCCCATGAAAGGAGGGTGGAGGGGGGTATGAAAGATGGGGGTGGATGCAGGGCGAGTTTGAAGGGGCCTCCGGAAGGTTGGGGGAGCGATGAGTGGGGATCCTGGGGATTGATCAGATGGGTGGGGGGGGTGGGTGTTTGGCTCAAAGGAGGTGTGGGGGTTGTGAGGTACTGCCCATGTGTATGCGTGGGTGACATTTCCCATGTGTGTGGGGACCCTCAAGCACACTTAGAGATTAGGGAACCCTTTCAAAATAGTGGCTCGATCTCTGAGGAGCCGGTCTGGCCACTGAGTACAGCTCCCCAGTGATGAAAGTAATTCTAAGGGTGTGATTTAACTCAATGGGAACAATCCCACAGCAATTGCGTTTAGCCGTGTGTTTTCCGGCGCTTGCAATGCCAAGAAATACAACGTTATCAAACGCCACTCGCGTTAGTTAGGGGGCATCACATAGCCCCGTTTTCTGCACTGAGATGCTCCACTCACCGCAGCTCCTCAGTATAGAAAGAAATCGGGACACTATTTTTAAATAACGTCCGATCTATGGAGCCCCCAACCCAGCCAAGCTCCAACTCACTAAGAAGGGGTCCCTGAGCCCCCCCAAGCACCCACTCAGAGCACCCCTGGCCCGGTCGCTGTCACGTGAAAATTCCCAGCTTGGCACTTTGGCTGGCCCTGCTAGGCTGCCAGGTTGGAGGTGCCAGGGTGCCCGGGTGGTACCAGCTGTGATAGGGTACCACTCATCCAAAGGACATACACCTGGGGCCTCCGATCACCAGGGAGGCGCCCACAACTGCTGACCTGCCTAGTCCCCGTTTGCGGAGACCAGTACTGAACAGCGCCCGCCCGAGGTCTCCGAGGCAAAGGGCATGAATCACAACATCTTGGGAAACTGCATATTGGAGTGAGACTAGCTGCATATTGGAGTGAGACTAGCTGCATATTGGAGTGAGACTAGCTGCATATTGGAGTGAGACTAGCTGCATATTGGAGTGAGACTAGCTGCATATTGGAGTGAGACTAGCTGCATATTGGAGTGAGACTAGCTGCATATTGGAGTGAGACTAGCTGCATATTGGAGTGAGACTAGCTGCATATTGGAGTGAGACTCGCTGCATATTGGAGTGAGACTAGCTGCATATTGGAGTGAGACTATCTGCATATTGGAGTGAGACTCGCTGCATATTGGAGTGAGACTCGCTGCATATTGGAGTGAGACTCGCTGCATATTGGAGTGAGACTAGCTGCATATTGGAGTGAGACTCGCTGCATATTGGAGTGAGACTCGCTGCATATTGGAGTGAGACTCGCTGCATATTGGAGTGAGACTCGCTGCATATTGGAGTGAGACTCGCTGCATATTGGAGTGAGACTCGCTGCATATTGGAGTGAGACTCGCTGCATATTGGAGTGAGACTCGCTGCATATTGGAGTGAGACTAGCTGCATATTGGAGTGAGACTAGCTGCATATTGGAGTGAGACTAGCTGCATATTGGAGTGAGACTAGCTGCATATTGGAGTGAGACTAGCTGCATATTGGAGTGAGACTAGCTGTTTCGCTCTAATATGCAGATTTGCCAAAAAGTTAGATCTTGCGAGGCGTTGTCAGCCGGGTAGATCCTGGAGCGTGGTCTCTTGGCTTCTAGCAGCCATGTTGCGCCAGGGCACACTGCTTTTCAGGCGCAACATGGCCATTCGATCATGCCCTAAATGTGGGCTACCCTGGAGAGAAACTCCCCAAGACTGGCTCGCTCACAGAAGGCAAAGGGTAGCAGTAGAAGGGTGTTTTTCTGAATGGAAGGTGGTGACTAGTGTGTTCCACAGGGATCTGTGCGTGGGCGTCTGTGAAGTGGCCTCTAGAAAGTTAGACCATAAGACCATAAGATCATAAGACATAGGAGCAGAATTAGGCCACTCGGCCCATCGAGTTTGCTCCGCCATTCAATCATGGCTGATATTTTCTCATCCCCATTCTCCTGCCTTCTCCCCATAACCCCTGATCCCCTTATTGATCAGGGTTGTACATAAACGATTTGGAGGAAAATGTAGCCAGTCTGATTAGTAAGTTCGCGGATGACACCAAGGTTGGTGGAGTGGCAGATAGTGTTGAGGATTGTCAGAAGATACAGCAGGACATAGATAGATTGGAGACTTGGGCAAAGAAATGGCATATGGAATGCTTGCCTTCATTGTATGGGGCATTGAGTGTAAAAATTGGCAAGTTATACTACAGTTGTATAGAACCTTGGTAAGGCCGCATTTGGAATATTGCGCACAATTCTGGTCGCCACACTACCAGAAGGATGTGGAGGCAAACTTTGGAGAAAGTGCAGAGGATATTTACCAGAATGTTGCCTGGTCTGGAGGGTGTTAGCTTTGTGAAGAGGCGGGGTAGACTGGGACTATTTTCATTAGAAAGATGGAGGTTGAGGGGTGACCTGATAGAGGTCTACAAGATTATGATGGGCATGGATCGAGTGGATGAGCAGGCACTCTCTCGCAGGGTGGAGGGGTCAGTCATCAGGGAGCATAGGTTTAAGGTCCGTGGGGCAAAGTTTAGAGGAGAAGTGCGAGGCAGGTTTTTTACGCAGAGGGTGGTGAGTGTCTGGAACGCATCGCCAGGGGAGTTTGTGGAAGCAGATACATGAACGGCATTTAAAAAGCATCTCGACAAACATATGGATAGGATGGGTATAGAGAGATACGGCACAAGGAAGTGCTGAGGGTTTTGTCAAAGGTGGTATCATGACTGGTACAGGCCTGTGGGGGCCAACGGGCCTGTTCCTGTGCTGTATTTGTATTTGAGGGTCCCCACAACCCCCACCCATGCGTAATGTCAGCTTCCACACACACATGGGCATTAACCCACACCTCCCCAAGTGAGGACACTCCGCTATGGAGTTGCTGAGGGCCCTCCCTTTTCAGATCTTCCCATGCCCTCTTTGGGCCCCTTCTCCTTTCAGGACCCCCAACCTTCCTCCCACCAACCTTCTAGAGGGCCCTTCATACCCACTCTTTACCTCCCACCCCCACCCTTCATATCCTCCCTCACCCCTCCTTTCATGGGCATGGCCCCCCTCAGGTCTAGCCCTTGGCAGAGCCACCCTGGCATCCAGGCAGCATGACACTGCCATCCTGACACCGTAGGTGTGCTCCTGCATGCATGGTAGTGCCACCTTGGCAGATACCTGGGAACTCCACCATCTGGAGGATCCCCTCCAAATCAATTCACCACCCCAACTTGGAAATGTATTGCCTTTCCTCCACTGTTGCTGGGTCAAAATCCTGGAACTGCCTAGCATCACTATGGGTGCAACTGTACCTCAGGGACTGCAGCGGTTCAAGAAGGCAACTCACCCCCACGTTCTGAAGGGCAATTAGAGATGGGAAATAAATACGGGCCTAACCAGCAACGTCCAAATCCCGTAAAAATTATTTTTTTATACAGGGCCAAAAATATAAAAACATACCATTGATGTTACCAGGTATCAAACTTGATAGGTTCTAGTTTGATAGTATTTTCATTTTCTAACTTGTGTTGTTTCCCAACAAAGGTAATTGAAACAAACAGGTTTTCATGCAAACAGCACATTATACCTGGTACTCTACTACTGGAGGACTTTGAAAATAACACGATCTTTGAAACATTGGCTGGTGATCCAGTTGAAGTGAACAAGAAAGATAAGGTAGCATTTATGGTACAATCTTTCATTTTGAATATTGTAATTTTGGCTTATCACAGGAATAGCTGCATGTGTTTTAAAAAATGAAATATTTCCCTGTTGGATGGCAACTGTATGATTAATTATTTTAAAATGCAAAAGCAGGACATGTAAGCTCGATTTTGCACTCATCGTCTGATGAATGAGGAGACACTCCAAGAGACAGTCACCATTGACAATCTCCAGTAATTATTTTCCCTCAGCTGCTGATGTAATTGACAGCAGCCTGGGTTCTCCTTCACCGGCCTAGATTTTCACTGCGTCAGATTGACTCAGGAAATGGTGGGCAGGTCCTGATTCTGGGATTCCCAACGCCATTCACGAGCTGTTGTGATTTTTGGAGGTGCCTCCAAAGGGTGGAAGCTTGTTCCTGTCAAAGGCCCCCATCTGGCACTCCCAACCTGGCTGGTTCCATTGCGGAGGTAGGTATCTCCTACTCATTCGCAACTTTCATGGTGTCGGGCCAGGTTTTTAAAGAGTTGTGGTTTATGGCCCCTTGGAGTAGTCATGAACCCTTGTGTGCATGAGGGGAACTTTTAAAGAGTAATTTCCAAAGGTCCCCTCCTGGTTCAGTTCTAACTGCAGAAATAATCTCAAGAGGTTTCTCAAAAAAACGATCATGAACCAATCCAGGAACGATAGCCCATAATACATAACATACAACCTATGGCAGGTGTGATCCCCAATTCAGCACCCCTCCCCACCCCTCCCCCCCTTCCAGACCGCTCATACCCTCTATACCTAGCTCTGCCCTTCCACCTGTTCCCTATGTTCCCTCGTGTGTCCTATGCCAAGCTCTGCCCTTCCAACCACTCCATTTGGCTCCACATGCTCCCATTGATCCACTATACACTTTGTAGAACCAATGAACCCTATAGTATAAGTTGGAATGTACAAAGAAAAATCCATAAAAAGAGCCATGGGGGTGGGTGGAAGGGTAGAACTTAGCATGGGGCGTGAGGGACATAAAGGGTATGGGGGCGTTAGGTGGCATGGATGAGGCATGTAGAGTGTTTGGAGGGTGACGGGGTGTGAAAGGTGAGGGCTGGAGGGTCTTTTTTTTCAGCTGGGACAAGTTCCCAGTATCAAGGCCGGCCTTTTAAACAGCTGGCCTCCACTCCCAGGAACCTCTGTGGTTGCCTTTGCACCTCTTCCTGGGTTGGCTAGCGTGACTCCAGCCCACACCTGCCCCCCGAGCAATGAAGATGCCGCTTTTGCAGGTACTTTCTTGCGAGGCAGGTGAGCCGAGTGGGGAATGTTCCTGACCCCTCCTACCTGCCCTCAGGATGAAAATCCAAGCTATCATCTCAGCAATGGAGATAACAAGACTAGACATCGGAGATAGATAATAATTTACAATCAAACAAAATGATATGACAAGAAAATGTAAAAAACATTGGCCGTGCTTTCAATTCTTTCCACTGAGCTGCAGTTAATTAAGAAATATCAAAGTCCTTAGTCCCTTTCCCAATGTATTGTGATAATTGATTAGGGTAGATTTGTACAGTTGAGTGCAGGTGCAGATATCTGAATCAGTTCTTTGAGATCCTTTACTAAAGTGTCTGAGTACCTTAATTGGAGGAGATTTGAGTAAAGTTTTATATGAGACCATTTTATAAGAGCTTCTATGTTGATATGTTTTTATATAATTCAAACAATTTACAGCTTATTGTATGTTATGCACTGTGGGTTATCACTCCTGAATTGGTTCATGATTGTTTTTGAGAAGAACCTCTTGAGGTTGTTGCTGAGATTAGATCAAAAGTATCAGCACATGCAATACCATTTGGTTCAAGGTCAGTCATAGTGATTTTAAATATATATATTCTACACTGCCATGTCTATTGTGCACCCTGTCAAGACCAACCTTCTCCCTCTTTAGAGTGCTGAGTGGATTTGATGTGCTATGATTCCATAGGTACTGGAATCCTTTAGCCCACCCAACCGGAGATTCTTCATGTGCATGAGGTGAATTATGGACATAGAGCTATAACATGCCATCTCCATTATCAAATTACACCAGCTAGACTCCAATAATGAAGTCAATGGGATGAAATATCTCTTTGCTCTATACTGTACTAGTTAACACATTCTCATCAAGTTCCTGCCTGTGTCATTTTAGTGATACTGTCCATCCATTAAAATAACAGGATTTCAACTTAAATGCATAAACTATTGTGTCACTCCTTCATGTTCCTATACTCCAATACCTTTTCATTCTATGATACTTGGGCGGAATCTTATATTTCCTCAAAGTGTCAGGCACAGACTGAAAACCGGTGTGTAGCTGTCCGGTTGCACAGACCAGTTTTCACTTCAGATCTTGGGCCTCATAAAGAAACAAATGGCTGAGCGAAGTTACCCTGTCACTCTGGCAGGGTGGGGCCTGATGGAGTTGGTACCCAGCTCCACAGAGAGCAGGGTGCCATCTTTAAAGGGTGACCCAATCAGAACTGAAGTGTTAATCCCCCCCCCCCCCGCCCCCCGCCATCCCACCAATATCACACAGGTATCAGGGGCTTTCCCTCCACCCTTAGAGAAGCATTCCCCCCCTGCCCCCCCCCCCCCCCCCCCCGACAATCATCAGGGGCTCCCCCACCCCAACACAATTGAAGTATTACCGGATTTCTTCCCCAGGGCACGCATCCCCTGGACTTGCACCCTTACTGCCATCTTTACTGCCCACTCCTCCATTGCCTGCAAATTCCCCTATCATTGGCCACTCCACCCCACCTGCCCACCACACATAAATGGGACCCCTCCTCCTCCCCCTCCCTGGACACTGCCCCTGGCACATGTTGGCATTGCCAGGTTGGCACTGCCAGTCGGCACTGCCAGTGCCAGGGTACTGCCTGGGCATGTCCCTCTCCCCCCGGGAGCTATACTTAATAATAATAATAATAATAATAATCACTTAATGTCACAAGTAGGCTTCAATGAAGTTACTGTGAAAAGCCCCGAGTCGCCACATTCCGGCGCCTGTTCAGGGAGGCCGGTACGGGAATCGAACCCGCGCTGCTGGCCTTGTTGTGCATTACATGCCAGCTGTTTAGCCCACTGTGCTAAACCAGCCCCTACGTTTGGAACGCCACGACTGTTCTTACGTTTGGATCCCCACGACTGTTCCACTCATTAAAAAGCTGTTGTAAACCTCGCTGAATATGGATATTTAATGCGAGGGCGACCAGGTTGGAGGGGGGGGGGGGCTTAATAATATTATAACTTATCATAATTCATTTCAAAGAAGTTCCCGTCCTTTGTGGTCATGAACCTCGTAACATTGCCAGAGAGGGGTGGGGAAAATCGGAAAACGTGATCCCTCCGGAGAGAATCGGGTTTCCTGATTCTCTCTGGATTTTCCGCCAGCATCGCTGTTCTCTCGGACAGCGATCGTGTGCTGAAAATCACCCCCATAGACCCCCGTGTCCATATCTGAACAGTTGTACAGCAGAGTAACACAATATTAGATTGCTGTCTTTAGCTGTGTCTTTATATTAATGTAGTGATTAGAAACCTCAAGGTGTACAATTGGAGGAACCAATCTGCTAACTAATGTTACTTCCTCATTTGTCTGTGCAAAGCACTTTCAGCTTCTCTTTCAAAACAAAACGTACAACATTGTGAGGGGCAACAAAGCAGCATCGAATGGCATCATTCACACGATTGACCAGTTTTTATATGGAAATATTGAAAATCTGGGAAATCCACATGTAAGTCTCAAATTAAATATATATTATTGTGTATTAAACTAATTCATTTTCATTTACTTTCTCCTTTTTGGCTGATTTCTTACCCACTTTGCACAAATCTTTCCCTGGCTTCTATCTTTGGGAATAAATCTATCTATTGCCCAAATGTTCGAGATGGCATAATCTGAAATAAAACAGGGAATGCTGGAAAAGCTCAGGAGAACTACAGCATCTGTGGAGAGATCAACAGTTAGCTCGTTGAGTCCATATGCCTCTTCTACAGAGCTGAGGAGAGGTAGAAATGTCCGCATATTTTGAGGTTTACTTCGTGTGATTATACTTATGATGGGAAAACTTTGCATATATAATTCCAGCAAATCAAGCTCTGCATGAGGGGTGAAAATTTATCATTTTTGAATGAGTTTATAAATTTGATACGCAAAAAGCATGGAAGACCTTTCCCTCTCCCTGGGAATGGCTTAACTATATATTTAGTTTTACAGATGTGACTTTGTGGAATAGTTTTGCACCTAGTGCTCATTACTAAAGTGTATGTCTGGAAGTGTATTAAAAAGCATATTCTATAAACAATGTAAATCATTGCTATGTTTTGAATTGTTCAAGCTATAATTATAATGCTTGTCAAATATTATGTTCATGGTTTTTCTATCAAACCACGGGCTGGATTCTCTGCCCTCGCGACTCGGAAATACAAATCTCGACAAGTGGGTGCGAATTACTACAAATGGGGACTCGGTGCCATGGTTTCGGAGGGGGAGAGAAAGGCTAAAAAAACACTGAAAAACCATTGAAAGTTGTCAGGCATGCTGGGGTGTGGATTCCCAGGATGTGGACAATAACAGGGAGTGACTTGGTGCCGAGTCCATGGACTCGGGGTCCACCCCTCGGGATTGGGGTGGTCTGGCTCAGACTGCCATTTCTGCAGCCTGTCTTTCAAATGCACCCCCTTTGGTGTTTCTTCCTGCCTCCCAATTGCTCACACTGCTGAATGTTACCTTTATCCTTTAAATACTCAGAAGGCCCCTGGTCAGCTGGGAGCCCACCCAGGCAGCCCCTCTGGACACCCTCATACCCCAGCTGTATCATCAAACGGGATGGCCATGTCCAAGCTCAGTCAGGGGCCCACGAGGTGTTGACACTCCACAAAAGTGCTGCCCCACTGCAGTGGAAGCAGGGGATCAGCAGAGCTCACTCCAACCAGAGGATACCTGCACCATGGCCTTTGGAGCCCTCCCTGGTTCTCTGCCCCAATCAGGGCAGAGGCTTCACTCGTGAGCCCCACCCCTCAGGCTCACCAGCTATCTAGCTGCCTTCTCCTGGTGAGACTGGCAGCACTGACTGCCTCTGTAGGTAGTGTCCAGGAGGGCAGGCTTGAGCTTGCGGCCCACCCTGGGAGAGCGTGTCCCTCCTCTCCTCACTTACATGGAGCTGTGGGTCCACCTTGAACTCCCGAATTCGGGGTGACAGGCCTTCTGTGAGCCATCTTGGTGGCTGCAGTGAGGGTAGTATGTGGAGCGCTTAAAAATGGCTCCAGCTGCCATGTAACTCCGGCTCCAGTGGTTAGAATGCTGCTGGGCCAGGAATTGCTCTGAATTAATGCCGTTGGAGTGCTGGCCCATTAGTAGTCCTGACTCTGTTACCAAATAGCGCTCCCAACGGGAATGCGAACCACACACAATTCAGTCCCGGCTTCAACACGTGGAGCGTGATTCAGCGGCATCACCGCGCCTGGTTCGGTGTTGAGATGAGGCCATTGACTCTCGGGAGAAAGAGACCTCTCGCAAGATTCAATGGAATCTCGTGAGATGTTGCGATCCGGATTGAGCCCTCACAGGGCGTGATCGTGATCAGCATATTTAAATGAGCCATACGGGCGTGCCTTGGAGACGTTGCCAGGGTGCCATTTGATACTAGTCCGCACAAATGTGAACCAGGCACAACAGCTCCTGGGGGACATCCTATGGGCCATGGGAGACCCCTTGGTGATTGGGGACAGGGCAAGGAAGCACCTTGACTCTCCCTCTGGTACCGGCAGTGCCATCCTGGCTGGCAGGGCCACTGCCAGAGTGCCAGGCTGGCAGTTCAAGGGTGCCAGGTTGGCACTGCCAGGGGAAGGTACCGGGGGGGGGGGGGGGGGGGGGGCATGCCAAATAAAGGAGGGGGGATGCAGTAGGAGGGTCCCTGGGGACCACCCAAGTTTGCACAGTTGAGGGGGAAGGGGCAAAAACATGGGGAGGGGGATGAAAGGGGGGGCGGGGAACAGACTGGGGCAGCTTTCCAAAATCCCTCAAAGTGAAGCCTCAGCGGAGAAAACTCCCCGAGATATAAAGAAATGGCAAAGAGCAGTTGAATAGTGCCATGTTTCTTGGCGCTGCAGGTGCCATGTCCTCTGAATTGCACCCGCAGTCTTTCAAACGGGAATCATGTCCCACATTCTGGTACACTATTCACAAGACCAGCAGAGCACCAGCAGGCCACCCACAGAGAGACATTTTATACAGTATTATAGAGGAATGAAGGTTGTATGAACTGATTAGGACTGGTACAGGTTCAACACACTGAGTCTACATGTGAACCTGTTTGAAGGAAGGCAAAGATCATTGACCATTCAATGCTGGCTCAGCTGACAGATATTTCATGTTATCGATTCAATGGGAGCCACACCTTCTCCATGATAGCACTTTGTTAAATTGCCTGCTCATTACCTGGGAGCAGAGCAACATCCTGTGTAGTGAGGATGGTTTCCCTGGACAGTAGTCACATAGGCAGGGATACATGCTACACAGTCCTTGAAAATCATTCAACCACTGTCACGAGATAGATCATGGGTGGGCTTCTCCGATCCCCAGCTGCGTGTTTCTCGGCCGTGCACCATTTTCATTTCATTCATTTCATTTCATTTGCTGGTGGCAGAATTCTATCTTCCTGCCGCTTGTCAATGGAATTTCCTATTGTAACCACCCATGCTGCCTGGAAACCTGCTGGTGCACTGCCGGTGGGAATAATTAATCACAACGACCAGAGAATTCGGCACCTGTTTTGTTATTTTTGATAATGCAGGCATCATTGAGACTGGTGTTTATTGCCCATTCTCTGTTGCCCTTGAGGTGTAGCAGTGAAGCTGACTCTGTTAGAGTTAGTTTGAGATTGGGGATGGGACACCCAGATTATAGAATATCAAACAACACTCCATATGTATACAAAATGGAAGTTTGAGGAAAAACAAAGACGGGCTGGCATGGTGGCACAGTGGTTAGCACTGCTGCCTCACATCGCCAGGTTCCCCGGGCCGATTCCGATCTCGGGTGACTGTCTGTGTGAAATTTGCACATTCTCCCCATGTCTGTGTGGGTTTTCTCCGGGTGCTCCGGTTTCCTTCCGCAGTCCAAAGATGTGCCGGTTAGGTAGGTTGGCCATTGCCCCTCAGGGTGAGGTTACAGGAATAGGGCGGCAGATTGGACCTTGGTAGGGTAATCTTTAGAAGGGTCGGTGTGGAATTGGTGGGCCGAATGGCCACCTTCTGCATTGTAGGAATTCTATGGGGTGGCACAGTGCTTAGCACTGCTGCTTCACAGCGCAAGGGAGCCGGTTTTAATTCTGGCCTTGGATGACTGTGTGGAGTTTGCACTTTCTCTTCGTGTCTGCGTGGATTCCCTCTGGGTGCTCTGGTTTCCTCCCACAGTCCAAAGTTGTGCAGGTTAGGTTGATTGGCCATGATAAATTGCCCCATATTGTCCAGGGATGTGCAGGTTAGATGGGGTTACGATGATAGGGCAGGGGAGTGGGCATGGTATGGGTGCTCTTTCAGAGGCTCAGTGTAGACTCGATGGGCCGAATGGCCTCCTTCTGCACTGTAGGAATTCAATCCTATTACATCATAATAAAAGTATACCAGGACAAAAATGAAGTTGACTTAGGTCTTCAAATCAATGTATGATATTAGTGTACTAATTCATTCATATGAAATTCTAGTCTGCTGTTTTTATGGAACCATTAATCCTGTTTTTATCTAAGCTAGCATGTTTAATATTTTTGCTTTCAAATTTTATTTTCATTTTGCATTCAGATTATTATTTCCATACTTGTTATGCCAGAGGAGGAATTCAATTCCTGTTAGTTGTGGGGGCTCAATTTTCAGCACTTATTGAGAAAAAGATTACCCGTCAGCAGCCTTTGGGGATTTATAGTTCAACTTCTCACAATTAGATGGGTCTTTACAAAACAAAGTATTCCCTCACATTCTTTTCTGATGTTTGTGTTTTCTCATTTTGTCATTTTTTAATACATGTTGTTGCACACACAGAGATTGGTAAATATATCTCAATCTTACAGCTATGTTTTTCTTTAAACAGAAAACTGTTGCTGACATTCTTGCCACTGGACAGCTATTCAGTAGGTTTGAAACTATTCTTGAGGTGAGTAAATGAAAAATACTTAACCCATTGAAATTTAAAACCTAACTGTATTTAATCTTTTTTTATTTGGGCTTCTTTTCAAAGAACTCACCAGAACTACAACTTACTTAGCGTTGACGGGCACGTGAGGCTGTTAGCTTTACTGCAGGTCTGTGTTTCATTTAATGGCCGACTTCAACTGGAGAACCATTTCAAGATGTAGCTTTAACAACATCAGTCATGACTTTCAGGTTGAGCATCACACCTTTTCTTCTGCCGAGGAAAAGCCCAGCAGAGTTTAGCGAGTGAAAAATCTCTTGGTCAACTTGTCACAGTCAAGATCGCTCGCAGCTTCTGGGGGCAATGTTCACATTGCTGTTCCTGTTCATAGTGGTGCTGCTGCCACTTCCAAAGCTGTCGCATAAACCCACCACTTTACATTGCACGATGACACATCAATATTGCCTATGTGTAGACTTTGTGTCACCATTTCAATAATATGCCTAAATGCTTGGTGCCCAACACAGAAATCCTAATGCGTTTTCTTCATGCATATTGAATCCAGAGAAAGTTGTAGTCAAACAGGAAACGGATCATATGTTTTAAATTTGGATGTTGGCTGAATTGATTTTTATCACCCTGACCCCTTTTCCAAACCCTGCAACTCCTCCTATAAGAAAAACATTTTCTTATAAAAAAAAGAACTTTGGCTGCGAAGTGACAAGATCCATAAAATCTGGCACTTCTAAAACAGCTCTTGCAGCAGCCAGAGATTGTAAAATAAGCTCTGTGATGGTTTAAGCAGTGACGTGCTTGAATCCTGGCAACAGTGCGTTTTCCAAAGCGCCATAATCCCAGTTGAAAATGTCACACTTGTGTCATTGTGGACCCATTAGTTGTTTATCTTCTGTCTGAGTTTATTTTCTAAATTACAATGGAAGGAGTGATTCTGTGGAATGGATTGGCTGAAGGAATTAGCTGAGCATATGCAAAGCACACTATTCACTTAAAATTGAGTTGTTGTCATTATGACATTGCTACTCAATAAAATCAACATTAGCGGTGAGTGGCAATGGACAACTCTTATATCGAAGTTGCACACGAAGGATTGTCCAAAAGTATTTTTCACTAATTTTGCAGAAGGTTTTGTGTGTTGGCTGTATTCTTAATCAAGGCAATTTCCTGCTACATAAACAAAAAATGTGTCTGCAAAATTGTGTCCTTTGTGATTAAAGTATATATATATTGGCATCACATAAAGATATGAGGCGGAATGTGTGGCAGCGAGTGGGAAAAGCGACTTTGAAGCCTCCAGAAGGCCCTGCATGAAGACCCTGTGGGTCGGGAATTAGTTGAAAAAAATTGACGAGGCGGGTTGCACGTCACCACGCTGGTGGGGTGTGCTCTAACTGAGCCTGCCCTGCCAGCAATTTAGTTTTTTAAAGATCGGGACGCCATACTTAAAGGCCGACCCGGTGCACAAAAGTAAAAATAGACCATGCTTTCCCCACCCCCACCATGCAACATACCTTCTGCACTGCCGCTGGCACTGAAGAGGGCAGTGTCGGGAGCTGTGCCAGAGGGCAGTGCCCGCACATGACCCTCTCCTCCCGAGCGGTGCACTCACCTGACTTCCTCCGGTGGGAATTCACATTATGTGAATGGATAATCTAATGGTGGGGCAGTAGTGGATTATCATGCGTAGGGGTTTGATAATTACATTTCAATTTATTATAATGGGATTCCAGATGTTGAACATTGGCTTTCCATGACGTCACTTGTGTGGGGGGGGGGGGGGGGGGGGGGGGGGGGGGGGGGGGGTTGGGGCCAATGGCGATGAGACGTCCCTTTGATGTAAAATGCGATTTGGGGCTCTCACCAGATTTTCAGCTCCCGTCACTAAACCAGCCCGAGACAAGGCGGAGCGGAAATTTCTGGCCACTGTATTTGATCTTTACCCATAGCTTTGCTGAATTATAATGCAAACAGTCTTAATGACGGAACTGTTAGTGACTTTAGGGTACAATAAGAATTTAACTGTTTAATTTTGTGACAGAATTGTGATCTCCCTTTAATACTGGATGGCCCTGGGCCTTACACAGTCTTTGTGCCAAGTAACGATGCAGTGGACAAACTGAGAGATGGAACATTATTCTATATGTTTGGTGAGGTAGGTGCACAAACAAAAATTAATAAGAATTATACTCATTAAAGATCCAGATTGTAAATATACAATAATGTTCTGCTTTTCCAAGAACTCTTTGTGTCTTAATTCAAACAAGTATATATTTTTTAAAAGTTCATGAAATAATTAAGTTCAGTGTGACTATTGCTTTTCTCCACACACTGATTACACTCCCTATAATCCTATTTACAGATCTACCTGTGTCCACATAGAATTAAGGATCTGGGAAAATAAATCTTTTGCACCATTTTGGTGGAATTCGCAGTCAGGGAAGTGAAGGGTTCAAATTTAATTCTACACATACTTCCAATAATGGTTTATCCATTAGAGGATGCTGGTAGACTGAGAATAGTGACATTGTCTGAAAGCAAAGTTGTCACTGCTTTTCTCTGCAGCTTTTATTGTAGGATCATTTGTTTTCTATTTTATAAATTGCTTTCTCTTGTTCTTTTGGTCTCATGAGCTGTACACCAAATTCTGACTGAATGAACAGGCAATCTGTTCTCATGTTATGCCACAAATGTGAGATCATCCATGCATCAACATGCCACCAATCTCTGCCTCGTCCCAGAGATCTGGCGGGATTCTCCGGAATCCGGCGGGTGGGCTGTACCGGCACCAAACCACTTCGGCGTCGGGCTGCCCAGAAGGTGCAGAATCCTCCGCACCTTCACGGGCTAGGCCGACGCCGCACCAGACGGCGGCAGTGGAGTTGGCGCCACGCCAACCAGTGCCAAAGTGCCTCCGCCAGCCGGTGCGAGTTGGCGCATGCGCGGGAGCGCCAACGTGTTCTGGCGTGATCCCAGCGCATGCACAGGGGGTTTCTTCTCCATGCCAGCAATGGTGGACCATTACAGCGGCCGGCGCGGAGGGAAAGAGTGCCCCCCATGGCACAGGCCCGCCTGCAGATCGGTGGGCCCCGATCATGGGTCAGGGCACGGTGCCCCCCCCCCCCCCCGCCCCCCCCCGGGGCCAGATCCTCCCCGAGGACTCCACAGGCCGCCCGCAGAGCCAGGTCCCGCCCGTAAGGACCTTGTTTGATTTACGCCGACGCGACTGGCCATTAAACGGGCGGCCACTTGGCCCATCGCGGAGCGGAGAATCGCCAGGGGGACCACTGCCAATGGCGCCCGACTGGCGCAACACAATTCCTGCTTCCGGCGAAAAACCGGAGCCGGGTGGGGCGGGATTCACGCCGCCCCCCCCCCCCCCCCCCCCCCCCCCCCCCCCCGGCGATTCTCCGGCCCGGCAGTGAGTCGGAGAATCCCGCCCAGACAGAAATCAGAAACTCACTTTGTCTGGAGTCACTTTGTCACATTGCAAATCACAGCTTTGCACATTCATGTACCAATGACCTTACCACTGCTCTGCTATATCAACCTTAGCTATGCCTGGAATTTCATGCCTGCAATAGTGGTGGGGTTTCAAAACAGTGGACTGGATTTTTAAGGCGACTGGGTAAGGGTAACGGGCCCACAGCAATCCTGTCTTTGTTGATCCCTTGCAAGGGTGGGCATTTCAGACACCCTGTTATTTTTATGAAGTCAGGCTTTTGCTGCCAGGAGTTATTGTGGTTCATTGCACGCCAGAGGAATCATGAACCACAGGGGGACATTAATCCCGAGTGGGGAGCCAAGAAAAACAGCCAGCTGCTCTTGGAATTCTTTCATTGCCAGGCTTTGAAATACAAAAGAAAATGCTGTATTTTAACTTAGATTTGTTCTTACTATAGTGATTGATTATAGGACTCTGTTCTGCAAAGGTATGTTGACCATTACATTGATCACCATTGTATGAGTGTTGACATGAATTACAGTATTTTTCCCAATGGATAAAGTGCCAAAAGAATTTAAAACTCTAGAGACCTTTTTTGTTATATTTTGTCTGAGATTTTAATATCCAGCAATCTTTAGCTTTGAAAGAGATTGATTAAGAAGGGAACCAGTCTGTACATTCCTATTTTCTCCCTCCCTCCATTTCTAAATAGCGGGGTTACATTTGCCATACTCCAACCTGCTGGGACTGTTCCAGAATCTACAGAATTTTGGAAGATGACAACCAATGCACCCATGATTTCCATGGCCCCTCTTTTTATACCCTGGGATGTAGATTATTAGGCTCTGGTGATTTATCGGCTTTCAGTCCCATTAGTTTCTCCAACACTATTTTTCTAGCAATACTAATTTTCTTCAATTCCTCCTTCTTACTAGACCCTTGGTTCGCTAGCATTTCTGGGAATTTATTTGTGTCCTCCTCCATGAAGACAGAACTGAAGTAGTTGTTTAATTGCTCTGCCATTTCCTTGTTCTCTATTATAAATTCTCCCATTTCAGACTGGAAGAGACCTACATTTGTCTTGACTAATATCTTTTTCCACAGTCTTTTTTGCAGTCTGCTTTTATGTTACATGCAAGTTTACTCTCATATTCTATTTTTCTCTTCTTAATCAATCTCCCAATCCTCCTTTGCTGAATTCTGAACAGCTCATAATCCTTTTGATTCAAAGATTCTCTTTGAATCAAAAAAATCTTTAATTTGTTTTGCATGCCATGGTCAGGCCATTTTTCTTGTGTTTTTTCACTTGAAAGAAATGTCCAACTGTTGCAAAGCATACATTTATTCCTTAGATACATTGCCTATCCACCATCATGCCTTTTAATGAAGTTCCCAAATCTATTTTAGCCAACTCACACCTTTTCCTTTGTAGTTTCCTTTGTTTAGATTTAGCACCCTGGTTTCAGATCGGAATTGTTAATTTTCAATCTTAATGAAGAATTTCTGTCGTGTTATGGTCACAATTTCCTAATGGACTCTGGAACAAGATTGCTAATTAACATCGTCACATTGCATAATACCACATCTAGGGTAGCATGTTCCCTAGTTAGTTCCTCAACAACCATCTAAAAACCTATCTCGTACACACTTCAGGAATTCATCCACCACAGTATTGTTGCTAATTTGGTTTTGCCCAATCTATATATAGATTAAAGTCACCCATGATTTCTGTAGCACATTTGTTACATCTTTAATTTCCCTGTTTAATGCCATCCTCACCATTACTGTTTTGAGGCCTTTAGACAACTCCTATTAATGTTTCTCCCCCCTCCCTCCCCACCCTCGTTGCTTCTGAGCTCCATCCTGACTGATTTTACATCTATTGATGTAATGGGGGTTTTGGTTTGGGGCTCAGGGCTGTTGGGTGTGGTGAGGATTTTGTCAGGATGTAGAGTATGGGGAGTTTGGAGAGGTGAGGAGCGTTAGGGGTAGTGTGGTTTTGTTTTTGGTGCGGGGGAAGGGGCTCTGGCAGGGCCGCCGCGCTTGCAAACACAGCGTTGGCTAGTGAACGAGAGCACGGCCATTGGAACCTGTATGGGCAGGTTTCGATGGGCCTTAGTTGGTGTGAATGGTGGGGGGATGGGGACAATACTGGGTGACGTGTGTTTGAGAGTAAGTGGTAGAGGAGTTGTAGGGAAGGGTGGAGGGGTGACAGTGACTAGGGCTGGGGCTGGGTCCGGCCTACCAGGCGGGGCCTGGAAGGATGGTCATGGTGGGTAGGAAAGGTGGGGGGGGGGGGGGGGGGGTGAATGACCACCGCTCAGAGTGGTGGCATGGAATGTATGAGGGTTAGGGGGACCGTTGAAGAGAGCATGTGTTTTCTTGCATTTAAAGGGCTTGAAAATGGACATAATGCTGTTACAGGAAACCCATCTGAGGGTAAAGGACCAGATAAGGCTGTGGAAGGGCTGGGTGAGCCAGGTGTTCCATTCTGGCTTCAATAGTAGGGCACGGGGGGGTGAGTTACTGGTGGGTAAATGGCTGAGGTTCCAGATGGATAAGGTGGTGGTGGACAGGGGGGGCAGATACTGATAGTGACAGGTGCTTTAGAAGGGAGGTTGGTGGTGTTGGTCTGTGTGTATGTCCCGAACTGGGATGACGCTGGGTTTGTGAGGAGGATTTTAACAGCCATACTGGACCTGGACACTCACCAGTTAATATTGGTGGGGATTGGAATTCAGTGCTGGACCCAAGGATGGATAGGTTTCAGACGCGCTCACTGGTTCCTTCGGGGAGGGGTGGGGGGAGGTGTTAGCTGGGTTTATGAAGGAGATGGGAGGGGCGGAACCCCTGGAGGTTTTGGAACCCATGGGTCAGGGAGTATTCGTTCTTCTCTTCGATACACAAGGTGTACTTGAGGATCAACATTTTTGTGGTAGGGAAGGTGCTGCTGGCAGGAGTAAAGAAGGCGGAATACTCTGGGATCATAATATCGGATCATGCGCGCACGAGGTGAATGTGGTCTTGGACAAGTGTCGGCCCAGAGGCCGAGGTGGAGACTAGATGTGGGCCTGTTGACGGACCCAAATTTTTGCATCAAGGTGGGGAAGGTGATGGAGGAGTATGTGGACAAGTTGGCACCACTAATGGTGGAAATGTTTGAGGATGGGATGGTAAAGGGTGGGCTGCCGGAGATAATGAGGGAGGCATCTATTTCATTGTCACTGAAAAAGGAAAATGATCCAGTGGCGTGTAGGTGGTATAGGTCCATTTCTCTACTGAATGTGGAGGCCACGATATTGGCAAAGGTGTTGGCGGTGAGTCTGGAGGAGTGTCTCCCTGAGGTGGTGGGGGAGGATCAGACGACGTTCGCAAAGGGTATGCAGCTGTTATCAAATGTGCGGTTCCTGCTGGATATGATGCTTTCTCCGGAAGAGGGGATGGAGTTAGAGGTGGTGGTAGCGTTAGATGTGGAGAAATCATTTAACAGTGGAGTGGAGTTTGCGGAGAATTTTGGGATTGGGCCTACGTTTGTGGCTTGGGTAAAATTGCTGTACAGGGACCCGACAGCTTGTGTGCAGACGAATCAGACGCAGTCGGAGTACTTCCCACTATATCGGGAAATGCGGCAGGGGTGCCCCATGTCCCCCCTCTTGTTCGTGTTGGTGATTGAGCCCTTGTAGATTGTGCTGAGGGGCTCGGGCCTATGGAAAGAGATAGAGAGGGGGGCGTGGCGTAGGAGCATAGGGTGTCTCTGTATGCAGCTGATTGACTGCTGTACGTTTCGGATTCGAGCACCTCGGATTGACATGCATGAAAGAACTAGGGATCATCAAATTGGTGCAATTCTCTGAATGGGCAGTCCCTATCGGACCTGTCTTAAAACCTGATTGCTTTGTTAGAATCTGTGGTGATTACAATCTCACTGTAAACAACTCGACAAATATCTGATTCCTCGGATAGAAGACATCTATGCAAAGTTGGCGGGGGTTTGCTCACGTATACAAAGTGTGACTGAAGTCATGCTTATTTATAACTTGAACTGGATGAGCACTCGAGGAAATTTGTGACCTTTAACAAGCACAAGGAAAATTTCCAATATACAATTTTTCCTTTTGGGATATCATCTGCTTGTACAATATTTCAATGGACGATGGAGAATTTGTTACAACATGCTCTCAGGAGCAGTGATTCTGACCCCTATAGGGGGCCAGCACGGCACTGGAGCATTCCATGCCGCTGCAGCTGCCGGTACCGTGTCAAATGGGCACCGCGGGTCTGCGCATGCGCAGTGCAGCCGGTGTCAATGCGCGCATGCGCAGTGCGATTGGCGCCAAAGCGCGCATGCGCGGTGGCTCCCTTCTCCGCGCCGGCCCCAACGCAACATGGTGCACAACTACAGAGGCTGGCGCAGAGCAAAAGAGGCCCCCAACCCGAGAGGCCAGCCCACCGATTGGTAGGCCCCGATCGTGGGCCAGGCCACAGCGGAGGCCCCCCCGGGGTTGGAACACCCTCCCCCCCACCAGACTGCCCCCGGATGGATGCCAAGGTCCCGCCGGGTAAGACCACAGGTGGATGGCGCTGGCGGGACTCGGATTTTTTTTACGGCTGCTCGGCCCATCCCGGAGAATCGGTGGACCGGAATCCGGAGCAACGTTGCGCGATTCACGCCCAGCCCGGCAATTCTCCGGCCCTGCCTGGGCTGAGAGAATCTTGCCGCCTGGTATTTGGGATTTAAGGTGGACTCAAAAGGCTTGCACCCTTTAGGAGACAATATTTAGAAGAGAAGGAAGTGATGGATGTTGAGTCTGGAGAAGGGTGTGTAGATAGCCTGGGTCACAATGAGATCAAAAAAGACGAGGTCTTGAAAAATATTAAGGTGGATAAGTCCCCAAGGCCTGATGGGATCTACCCCAGAATACTGAAGGAGGCAAGAGAGGAATTTGCTGAGGCCTTGACAGAAATCTTTGGATCCTCACTGTCTTCAGGTGATATCCCGGAGGACTGGAGAATAGCCAATGTTGTTCCTTTGTTTAAGAAGGGTAGCAAGGATAATCCAGGGAATTATAGGCCGGTGAGCCTTACGTCAATGGTAGGGAAATTACTGAAGAGAATTCTTCGAGACAGAATCTACTCCCATTTGGAAGAAAGTGGACGTATTAGCGAGAGGCAGCACGGTATTGTGAAGGGAAGGCTCTGTCTCACTAACATGAGAAAGTTTTTTGAGGAAGTTACAAAGATGATTGATGCAGGTAGGGCAGTGGATGTTGTCTATCTGGACTTCAGTAAGGCCTTTGACAAAGTCCCTCATGGCAGACTGGTACAAAAGATGAAGTCACACGGGATCAGAGGTGAACTGGCAAGATGGATTCAGAACTGACTAGGTCACAGAAGGCTGAGAGTAGCAATGGAAGGGTGCTTTTCTGATTGGAGGGCTGTGACTAATGGTGTTCCGCTGGGTTCAGTGCTGGGACCTTTGCTGTTCATAGTATATATAAATGATTTGGAGGAAAATGTAACTGGTCTGATTAGTAGGTTTGCGGGCGACACAAAGGTTGGTGGAATTGCGTAAAGCAATGAGGACTGTCAGAGGATACAGCAGGATTTAGATCGTTTGGAGACTTGGGCGGAGAGAAGGCAGATGGAGTTTAATCCGGACAAATGTGAGGTAATGCATTTTGGACGGTCTAATACATGTAAAGAATATACAGTGAATGGTAGAACCCTCAAGAGTATTGACAGTCAGAGTGATCTAGATATACAGGTCCACAGGTCACGGAAAGGGGCAACACAGGTGGAGAAGGTAGTCAAGAAGACATATGGCATGCTTGCCTTCATTGGCTGGGGCATTGAGTATAAAAATTGGCAAGTCATGTTGCAGATGCATAGAACCCTAGTTAGGCCACACTTGGAGTATAGTGTTCAATTTTGGTCAGCACACTACCAGAAGGAAGTGGAGGCTTTAGAGAGGGTGCAGAAGAGATTTACCAGGTTGTTGCCTGGTATGGAATGCATTCGCTATGAGGAGAGGTTGAATAAACTTGGTTTGTTTCCGCTGGAACGAAGGAGGTTGAGGGGCGGCCTGATAGAGGTCTACAAAATTATGAGGGGCATAGACAGTGTGGATAGTCATAGACTTTTCCCCAGGGTATAGGAGTCAATTACTAGGGGGCATAGGTTTAAGGTGCGAGGGGCAAGGTTCAGAGGAGATGTACAAGGCATGTTTTTTACACAGAAGGTAGTGGGTGCCTGGAACTCGCTGCCGGAGGAGAAGGTGGAAGCAGGGACGATAGTGACGTTTAAGGGGCATCTTGACAAATACATGAATAGGATGGGAATAGAGGGATACGAACCCCGGAAGTGTGGAAGATTTTAGTTTAGACGGGCAGCATGGTCGGCACAGGCTTGGAGGGCCGAAGGGCCTGTTGCTGTACTGAACTTTTCTTTGTTCTTTGTTCTTTGTAAAAGCCATCAAAGAGGTCCCTGTTCTGAAGACTGTCACAGAATTGAAATTGTGTCTGGGCATGGTAAATTACTACGGATCATCCCTAATTTGGTATTATGTTACCGCCGCTACCCCTCCTTTAAAAAATACGCCATCACTCGTATTGGAAAGACCCACAAAAGCAAGCTTTCCATTGAGTCAAAGAGCCACAACAGTGATCCAGCTGATTGGTCCATTTCTACCCAGGCAAACCGATCATTTTGACCTACAACACTTTGCCTTATGAGTTAGGGGTGGTCCCATCTCAAAAGATGGAGGATGGCATAGGTAGGCTCATTGCCTTTGCCTCCCGAATACACACAAGTATGCACAAATCGAAAAAGAGGGCCTAGCTATGATGTTCCATCAGTACGTGTATGGCCGCCAGCTCAGCATTGTAATCAACCACAAGCCACTACTAGGGCTCCTCCGTGAGGATAGAATAATTCCACCTATTTCTTCAGCCAGGGTAGAAAGCTGGACCTTGCTAATGGTGGCTTTAGCTACAATTTCCAACATCAACCGAGGTTACAGATCTTCAATGCCGATACCCTGAGTTGGCTCCCCCTCCTCCAAATCTGTGTCGAACGATATAATGGGTTTGGTAGCGAACCCTCTTTAAGGGTTTCTTTCGCTGGCCATGTGACCCTCTTGGGGCCTATTGCTCAGGAACATGCAAACCCTGATTAATGGGGTGATGCACTATCAATTACGACGAGAGTAGAGTGTAATCGAGGCTTTATTACGCAGAGATGTGTAGCCTCCCGCAGCTGCTGCCGAAATGGCTGCAGCTCGGAGAGCCCACACATTTATACTCCGCCTACTGGGCGGAGCCAGCAGGCAGGGATCTACCTCCGTACCTGTAGTACAGGGGCCTTACCGTAATACACCTTATATATGATATATACAACACAACAATACAACAGTGGTGACTACCACATTCAGCCCCTGTTAAAAAAAGAGAGTCCAGCGGGGGTGGTGGAAGGCTATGTACATGCAGATGTTTAATGTTTTAGAAAAAGTTTACAAATTCAGACGATCGGGCGCCTTGATCCGTCGTTGCGAGTGCCGCAGTCCCGGTGGCGATGCCGGCGTCAATTCGGGCGTGGGTGACTCTGGGAGCGTGTTGGCCTCATCTTCATCCCCGGGTGGGACTAAGGGGAGGACGGATCGTCCTGGAGCGGGGGCTGTGGTGGGGTGCTCTGGGGGGAAGAAGGGTGGCTTCGGGGCAGAGGGGGGGGGGGTGTGTGGGGACCCAGCTGGTGCCAGGTCCCTGAGGGAGACTGTGTCTTGGTGGCCGTCGGGGTACGGCGTACTGCGGGTTCGCGTGAAGTAGCTGTACCCTCTCAACCAACGGGTCCGCCTTGTGGAGCCGCACGTGCTTACGGAGGAGAACAGGTCCTGGAGCTGCCAGCCACGTTGGGAGCGTAACCCCGGAGGTGGACTTCCTGGGTAAGGCAAAGAGACGTTCATGGGGGGTTTCGTTTGTCGCAGTACAAAGGAGCGACCGAATGGAGTGAAGAGCGTCGGGGAGGACCTCCTGCCAGTGGGAGGCCGGGTGATTTCTGGACCGCAGGGCCAGCTGGACGACCCTGCAGACCGTCCCATTCTCCCGCTCCACCTGCCCGTTTCCCCTGGGGTTGTAGCTGGTGTCCCTGCTCGAGGCAATGCCCCTGCTGAGCAGGTACTGGCGCAGCTCATCACTCATAAATGAGGATCCCCGGTCGCTGTGGACGTTGGCGGGGAAACCGAACAGGACGAAGATGGTGTTGAGAGCTTTGATGACGGTGGCAGACGTCATATTGGGGCATGGGACGGCGAACCGCGTTAAGGAAGTACGTGTTTCGGTCGGTGGAGGGAATGGCCCTTTGAAATCCACGCTGAGGCGTTCAAAGGGGTGGGAGGCCTTCACCAGGTGCGCTCGGTCTGGCCGGTAGATGTGCGGTTTATACTCCGCGCAAACCTGGCAGTCTCTGGTGATAGCCTTGACTTCCTCGATGGAGTAGGGCAGCTTGAGGGCCTTTATGAAGTGAAAAAAATGGGTGACCCCTGGGTGGCACAGGTCTTCATGTAGGGTCCGGAGTCAGTCCACTTGTGTGGTAGCATCAGGGGGCTCGTCGAGCTTACCGGGGCGATACAAAATCTCATAATTGGAGGTGGAGAGCTCGATCCTCCACCTCAAGATCTTATCATTTTTGATCTTGCCCCGCTGTGTGTTGTTGAACATGAAGACAACCGACCGTTGGTCAGTGAGGAGAATGAATCTCCTGCCTCCAGGTAATGCCTCCAATGCCACACAGCTTCTACTATGGCTTGGGCCTCCTTCTCGACGGAGGAATGCCGAATTTCGGAGGCGTGGAGGGTGCGTGAAAAGAATGCTACGGACCTGCCTGTCTGATTGAGGATGGTGGCCAGAGCGACGTCTGATGCATCGCTCTTGACTTGGAAGGGGAGCGTCTCGTCGACCGCGTACATTGCGGCCTTGGCGATATCGACCTTGATACGGTCGAAAGCCTGGTGAGCCTCGGCCGTCAGGGGAAAATCGGTAGAGTTAATGAGTGGGCGGGCCTTGTCCGCTTAGTTCGGGACCCACTGGGCGTAGTACGACAAGAACCCCAGGCATCGTTTGAGGGCCTTGGGGCAATGGGGAAGGGGGAGTTCCATGAGGGGGCGCATGCAGTCGGGGTCGGGCCCTGGGACACCATTCTGAACCACATAGCCGAGGATGGCTAATTGGTTAGTGCTGAACACGCACGTCTCCTTATTGTAGGTTAGGTTGAGGAGTTTTGCGGTGTGGAGGAATTTGGAAAGGTTGACGTCGTGGTCCTGCTGGTTGTGGCCACAGATGGTGACGTTATCCAGGTATGGGAAGATGACCCGCAGTCCATACCGGTCAACCATTCGGTCCATCTCCCGTTGGAAGACCGAGACCCCGTTAGTGACAACGAAGGGAGCCCGAAGGAAGTGGTAAAGGCGGCCGTCCGCTTCAAACGCAGTGTACGGGCGGTCTGCCTTGTGGATACGGAGCTGGTAGTAGGCAGATTTCAGGTCCACTGTAGAGAAGACCCCGTACTGTGCAATCTGATTGACCATATCAGATATGCGTGGGAGGGGGTACGCGTCGAACTGCGTGTGCCGATTGATGGTCTGACTGTAGTCAACGCCCATCCTGTTTTTCTCCCCAGTTTTTACACCTACCGCTTAACCTCTCCAGGGGCTGTTGCTGGCCTCGATAATACCTTCCCGTGGCAGACGCTGGACCTCAGACCTGATGAACGTCCTGTCCTGGGCGCTGTACCGTCAGCTCCTGGTGGCGACGGGTTTGAAATCCGGGGTGAGGTTCGCAAACAGAGAAGGTGAGTCGATTTAAGGGTCGTGAGGCTGCATACAGTAAGGGGTGGTAGGGGCCCGCCAAATTTGAAGGTTAGGCTCTGGAGGTTGCACTGGAAGTCCAGGCCGAGTATTAAGACAGCGCAGAAATGGGGGAGGACGTAGAGCCAGAAGCCGGTGAACTCTACGCCTTGGATGGTGAGGGTGGCGGTGCAGTACCCCCGGATCGCCATGGAGTGGGATCCGGAGGCCAGGGAAATGTTTTGATTAATGGGGTATACCCATTGAGGGGGCAGCGCCTTACCGTATCGGGATGGATGAAGCCCTCAGTGCTCCCGGAGTCCAGAAGGCATGATGTCTCGTGCCCATCGACCTTCACTGTTGTCGACGCGGTCGCGAGGTTGTGCGGTCGGGACTGGTCAATCATGATGGAGTCGAGACGCGGCTGATCGGCGGCGGGTGCAGGAGATGATCAGCCAGATGAGGTGCCTGATGAGCAGGGGTGCTGAGGCGGGGAAGATGGCAGACGCCACGGGGCGCACGTGGCGGGCTGCGTTAAAGGTGGCGGCGCCCAAGGGCCGCACGTGTCGTGAGTGGGGCAAGATGGCAGCGCCCATGGGCCGCATGTGTTGTGAGGTGAGTAAGAAGGCGACTCCCACGGAAAGCACGTGGGGGGTGCAGGGACAATAGCAGCGATGGAGCGGGCCTGGCACACAGCAGCGAAATGTCTTTTCTTCCCGCAGGCCTTGCAGAGCGCGCTCCGCACCGGGCAGCCCTGCCGGGGGTGTTTTGTCTATCCGTAGAAGTAGCACTTGGGTCCCCCGGGGTTGGTTGGCTGCCACACGGCGCAGGCCTGGGGTTGGCTGGGGGCAGCCGCTGGTGTGGTACATGATGGGGTGTTTGCCGGCAGGGTCCACGATGCCCAGGACGGGTGGGCCGAGCGGTTGGGGGCATATGATTGTACATTGAGGGAGGCGACCGTGAGTGAGATCGCTAGCTTCTTGGTTGCTGCGAGGTCGAGGGTGGCTCCTTCTAAGAGGCGCCGGTGGATGTAAGCTGACCCTATGCCAGCAACGAACGCATCTCGAATTAGAAGTTCAGAATGTTCAATGGCCGAAACGGCCTGGCAATTGCAGTTCCTTGCCAGGGCGTGCAGGGCACCCTAGAAATCTTCCACAGACTCACCAGGGAGTTGATGCCGCGTGGAGAGGAGGTGCCTGGCATAGATTTTGTTGGTCTGCTGAGCGTAGTTCTCCTTCAGTACTGCCATGGCCTCAGTGTAGGTCGCCCGTCCCGGATGAAGAGAAACATGCCGGAGCTCAGCAGCGTGTAAAGGACCTGGAGCTTCTGTGCCTCAGGGTGTTTCAGTCGCAGATTCGATGTATGCCTCGAAGCAAGCTAGCCAATGTGCGAAGGCCGACTTGGTGTTGTCTGCTTGAGGGTGCAGCTGCAGGCGATCAGGCTTGATGCGAAGATCCATCGTTTTAAATTCTCTGCGTAATAAATTGATGCACTATCAATTATGACGAGACGAGAGTAGAGTGTAATCGAGGCTTTATTATGCAGAGATGTAGCCTCCCGCAGCTGCTGCCGAAATGGCTGCAGCTCGGAAGCCCACACATTTATACTCCGCCTACTGGGCAGAGCCAGCAGGCAGTGATCTACCCCCCGTACCTGTAGTACAGGCGCCTTACCGTAATACACCTTATATACGATATATACAACACAACAATACAACAGTGGTGACTACCACAAGGGGAAACAGTGGGGGGCCCTGGGAATAGGGGACTGGGCAGTGTGGACCCAGGAGTCAAGGAGTAAAGACCAGTATGATTTACCTCTGTACCTGTATACAGATAAACCTCATTGTTTCCAATAAATCTCTTCATTTTACAAAAAGCCTCCTCAATGATATCTCACGTTGGTACGACCTTCCGGCCTCCTCCATGAAGATTTGTCCCTTAATGACTATATTTCGCTTTGATAGGCAGACGAGCCACCATTAGCTTTGCCACCATTTCAACCATCGGCTCAACAAAGGGAAATAATGACATTAAGCAATAATGGTTAGTTTGTGGGTCATACTGGAGGAACTTTGGTTTAGTGGAAGCCCTGCCACTCTGTGGCAAAATGGGCAGGATGGAGCTGCAAAACCAGTATGCTGGCTGGCAGCACTAATTTCAATGCCCGTTCAGTTCTGTTCTTTGTCCTAGCGTCGGCTCAAAACCAGTCCCAAAACCCCATCTCTAAGGTCACATTTAGTGAATGTGGTTACTCTTTCCCTCGTCCCTATATGTTGTCAGAGCCCATAAAACCCTCCATTTCTCTGGGACTTAACCATTCTATTGTTCAATATACAGATGGCTATGACCTTGGAAGAAACATTCATGTTCTGATTTATTAGACTATGAATCAGCCTCTGAATCTGCCCACTCCAAGAGAAGGGTGATAACAACATTCCTCTGTTTGGTATTTGCAAGTGTTTTACACAGAAACCTGACTTATTTGCAAGGACAAGCCTCCCGCTGCTGTATGATTCCGACACCATAACTGAATATATTGCAATTATACCACCATTCTGAATAACCTGTATCAAATGGATGAGTATTCATGAATAATACTTTATCTCGCTGTACTTATTTGGAAGTTCCTTTTTATAATCTGAGAAATACATTGCACTGTTTGGACTGAATCTGGTTAAATTAACTAACCTTAGGTTCCACAACTAAAAGTAATATAGGGTGAAATTTTCTGGCCGTTTACGCTGACGGGATCTTACGGTCCCACTGACGGCGCACCTCTGTCATGGGTTTTCTGGCAGCGAGGGGTACGTTCAATGGGAAACACCGTTGACAACAAGATCCTGCCGCCGCGCAATGGCGTGCTGCCCTCTACCGCTACAGAACACATGACAGAGGGGGAGGAAAATCCCGTAGATAATTTACGCAATGCTGAAAAAAAACATGCTTTTGAAGCTTTTTGACTTTCAAGGGGAGCAGCAATTTATACTGCATAAGGAAAGGGCACTGATTGATTGGCAACTCAGATTAGTTGAGGTGTTGCCATGGGGAATGTACCAGGCGACTATTGTCCACTAGTGTTTAATTAAGATGTTAAATTGTTGTTTAATTTTTAATAAGGCGCAATTCCTAGACATATTCCTTTTGTCTGGGGAGGACAGGCCTTTGCAATCCACTCAACCAGTCATAGGATTGATAATGGAACATTGTTCTTGTGTGTCTTGGACAGTCCGCACAAACGTGGATATAGCGAACCATGAGGGTGAATTCTGTTATCTACGCCACAAGGCAGCTCGTTACTCATACACAAATCCAACAAACATTTTTCCGAATTGCTTTTGACCAGGGCTTTGTGGTCATGTTGGCGGAGAGTCCAATGGTACAAATTATCATACAGTATTGTGTGCTGGGTTCTAAGCTGATTTCTGTAGATTTAAAATAGAGGAAAATGGAGGGAGCGGAGACCAGTAATAATTAGTACAAGTGAAAGTACGAGCTAAAAAATTGCTTTTCTGACAGAACAAGAAAAGCAATGAACTAATCAGCGGAATTGTCAGTTAGCTTTGGTATTCCTATCTAGTTCATGCTTCTATGTAAACTCTGCATCTGTGTTTTCTTTAAAATAAGGGTCGGCCAAAACTTCAAGAGCTTGTGAAACATCATATCTTCGCATCTGGCAGTGTAAGTAGCTTTCTTCTTTAAAATGTTCATAGCAATGTCAAAAGAAAAGGTCAAGAATATTGAGTCCTGGATTGAAGGTTTGCATGTTTGAACATCGGTTGAATTTGACCTTTGAATTTTCCATTCCCACGGGATGGGTTTGCCAGCACGTTGCTGAGATAACAAAATTGAACACTTTGTGGTGACATATAGCTGCATTTTGGAAGGCAAGGCTGTTATTGTCCTGCAAGCACATGCTTGATTCGCCAATTGGCGCTAATTATGGCTGTCAAGAGATCTACACATTAGAGTTGGCGGCAGTCGGACATGACTAAGGGGAAGGCTAAGAAAGAAGCTCAATTACTGTTGAAACTGTTTAAAACGAGACAGACTATTACTCACAGCATTTTGATTACTGGACAATGTACTGAATCCACAAATCTTTTCCATAATTTATTGCTTATTTTTCTAGTTGCCAGCAGACAGATTATCAACTATGCCTCGAATCTTGACAACGGCGAACCAGATAATATCCATCAATGTTACCAGTAATGTAAGTACGATACCTGGGCAGTTAAGCCAAGGAAGTCATGTATTCATATGGTGGTAAAGAAAAGGCCACAAATGGCACTCCATACAACAGTTATAAATTTCACTTGACTTCGCTTCTTTGAAAGCAGTAAGGAAATTCTTCAAAACTGATTTATCTGAATCACCTTGTGATATTTCATAAAGTTATGAGGCAATTTCATAAAGTTGTAAGGCTCTTTGTGCATGTAAGACTTCCTTCCTGAGGTAATTTCACCACTGTGAATGCATTAGGCTATCTTCATTTTTTCATTTTCATTTCATTTCATTTAATTTAACAAAAATTGCTACAATATTCTGGTTTGCACAACCTGTACCATTTGTCAACTTCAGTGTATAAGGATAGTGCAAAGATGTTGGAATGATGTAGGCACTTTTTATCTAAAGCTTCAAGAATGTCTATATTATGTAATATTGCATAGTAGTTTTCACAAGTTTCATTTTGCCAATGAAAGATTATTGGTTGAAATAAACAAATGTGTGATTCTATTCTATTATGCCATTTTTGAAGATACAGGGTTGGATTCTTCTGCCCCGCTCACCACCAAGAATGCCGTGGGCGAGACACGGACAATGAAGAAGAGGAATGAATGACCTCAGGCGGGTTTCTCCAGTCGCCGGGCAGAGGCGGCTGGAAAATCCCGCCCGCAATTACAAAATTTAAGCTTTTTAAAAGAAAACTAATGATAGTGTAAAAGGGTTGATAGCAAAAATGTGACTCATCCATTGAAGTCATGGAAATAAGCAAAAGATGGTAATCACCCTCCCCCACACGTTTCAAAGCGGTGTAGGTGACCTGCCATTAGCCAATGGCGGGATCTTCTTCACCACTGTCAACGAGGTTCTTTGTTGTTCGCACCCTCCACCGTCAGGGAAACCACAGCTAAGGGTTGCCTTTGGCGGGACCAGAAGATCTGGCTGGTGAGAACGGCTGGAAAGTTCCTCCCAAAGGGGGGTTTAAAGGGGAAATTCTACACCTAAGGGTCATGGCAGCTTAGGCACAGCCGCCAATGGTTGTGTGATTAGAACAGGAGATGGCCAAGAAGTCAGAATTGGGGTAGTGTAGATATCTGGGGAAATTGTAGTGCTGAAATGAAATGAAAATGAAAATCGCTTAGTGTCACGAGTAGGCTTCAAATGAAGTTACTGTGAAAAGCCCGTAGTCGCCACATTCCAGTGCCTGTTCGGGGAGGCTGGTACGGGAATTGAACCGTGCTGCTGGCCTGCGCTGGTCTGCTTTCAAAGCCAGCGATTTAGCCGTGTGCTAAACTAGCTGGAGGAGGATACAGAGGCAAGGTCATGGAGGGATTTGAAAACAATAATGCGATTGTTAAGACTGAAGCATTGATTACTGGGAGTCAATGTAGGTCAGTGAGCACAGAGTTGATAGGTGAACAGGACTTGTGCATTGGGCAGTGGAGATTTGTATGACCTCAGGTTTAAGAGGGTTGAAGGCAGGAGCCAGCCAGTCCTGCATTGAGAGTAAATTTAGAAGTTAAAAAGGCATGGATCAGGGTTTAGAAGTAGGTGAATGGAAGCAGAGGCAAAGTTAGGTGCAGTTACAGAGGTGGTCTTAGCAATGGAATGGATGTGTGGCGAAAGCTCATCTGAGGTCACGTTTTATACCCCAGGTCCGCCTCCCACTGTCATCAGGGAGAGAGATGGAGTGGGTTACCGAACAGTGTTTTAGAACCCAAGTTAATGGCTTAATTATTTCAAATATTTAGAATCATGAAATCATAGAATCTCTATCGTGCAGAAGAAGGCCATTTGGCCTATACAGACTGCACCGACCCTCTGAAAGAACACCCTACCTAGGCTCACTTCTCTACCTCATTCTCATAACCCCATCTAACCTGCACATCTTTGGACACTAAGGGGCAATTTAGCATGTTAAATCCACCTAACCTGCACATCTTTGGACGGTAGGAGGAAACTGGAGCACGCGGAGGAAACAAAGCAGACACGGGGAGAACGTGCAAACTCCACAAAGACAGTTACCCAAGGCCGGAATTGAACTCAGATTACTGGCATTGTGAGGCAGTAGTGCTAACCACAGTGCCGCTGTGCTGCCTCTGGAAGAAACCTCTTGTTCATGTAGTACTGAATATTGGGCAAGCATTATGACAATTATGACAATTTAAAGATGTCAAGAGGCAAGATGGTGAGGTACGGCTGGCTGTTTCCAACACACATGTGGAAAATGACTAAGTGCAGGAAGATCATGACGCGAATCGTGCTAAAACAGCCAATATGACATTTAGTCATTTTTTGGGAGAATTCCACCCTGTGTGTTTGAAGGATTTTGCCAAGGGTTGCATGCAATAAGAAGTAGATGGTGCCGAGGATAGATAGATCTTTGCATGGGCAACGTAGGTAAGTGTGGGAGTGGGAAAATAAACTAGTGCAGGTGATTCTTTAGCTATGATTGGATAGCTGCATTTTATTATTGTTATATTTTATAGATCATCAGGACAATGTCAAATATTGTTTCTAGAGCTTTAAAAGAATCTTTTAGAAATGAAGAAAAGAAAAATGTCAGACGTTTGGGCACAATAATACCTTGGTTGAAAAATTCTGGCTGGAGAAATGCTGCAACGCTGGGCACAAACGTAGAAATGATCACAAAGTAATGTCATCCCGACTCGAACATGAAGTTGATTGAATAAAATTCTCTTCTGTCTTTTCGCAGGGCCAGATTCTGTTAGGTGGCAAAGGAATTCCTTTATATAAAAGAGATATTGTTGCCTCAAACGGCATCATTCATACTTTGGACGGCATCCTTATTCCTCCTTCAATACTCCCAATCTTGCCGAAAAGATGTGATGAAATTCACTATCGCATAATAACGGTAAAGCCAAGTAACCTTATAATGGAAATAGTAACTTGATTATTTTATACAGTTGGCAATCATTCATTTTGCTTGAAGGGTTTATTAAGGCGATAGGTTTAGGTACATTTATTTTTAATGGGAATATAAAGTAAAGTATTTCAATGATTAAAAATGTATCAATACATGCAATACAGTCAGTACCTTTATCTGATGACACAGTGGCTGGCATTCTCCCGGAATTGGCGGGTCGCCCGTACTGGCGCCAAGAGCGGCGTGAACCACTCCAGCGTTGGGCTGCCCACACTTATGGGGGCCAGACTGGCACTGGAGGGGTTGGCGCCACGCCAACTGGCACCGAGGGCCACTGCGGGCCGGCGCAAGTTGGTGCATGCACAGAACCACCGGCGTGCTCTGGCACATGCGCAGAACCGTCGGCGTGTTTCCTGCGCATGCACAGGGGGTTTCCTCTCCGTGCCGGCCATCGCGGAGCCTTACAGAGGCCGGCACGGAGGGAAAGAGTGCCCCCACGGCACAGGCCCGCCCGCAGATCGGTGGGCCCTGATCGCGGGCCAGGCCACCATGGGGGCCTTCCTGGGGCCGGATCCCCCCGCCCCCGAGGACCCCGCTAGACGGCCAACAAGCCAGGTCCCGCCGGGATGCACCATGTGCATTTCACGCCGATGGGACTGGACAGGAACGCATGGGCGCTCGGCCCATCGGGGCCTGGAGAATTGCCGGGGGGGGGGGGCGCTGCCAATGGCCTCTGACCGGTGCGACGTGATCCCCAACCCCGCCCGAAAACCGGCAGGGGGTTGGAGAATCCCGCCCAGTATGTTTTAAAGACTGTTCCATGTGTTTGAAGTATATTTTGATTACCTTCCTAAAAAGATACTGAACCCAATGCATCATGTTAAGACAATCCCCATGATTGTGAAAAACAGGAATCTGCATATTTGAAGCAAAATGTAAATTGTGGTTTTGGACCCTATATGCTTCAAACCAATTAGTTTGGATGTCTAACCTTGAACCTGTGTTCACGTATGTCTGATACTTTGCAGGAATGCTCCTCCTGCCACCTCAGTGACCCCTGAATGTAGTTGGCAGTTTATGATCACACCTTCTGCCATTCCTCCACCACCTAATCCCACTTCACAGATTTAGCTGAGAAGCACTGCTGGATGTGGTAAATTATCAGGAATGCTTCAGGCATGACTCGGGCAATTCGCTTCAGACACTTGCTGGAATGTATTTCAAAAATGGACCATAATTTGGTTACCTCAGTGGATCCACCATTCTGACCTACCACTGGCCAAGATGCCCACACTTTCTAATGTGTACTGGTTTCTGTTGAAGTATCGCCCTATAAAGTAAGATCTAGATGTTAGCATTGGGCCTCTGGCTAATTTTGCTGCTCTAATCTTCTATGTTCTTTAGGCTCCCTGTGGACACTGTTCCTCGTTGAATGATAGCCACTGCCCAGATGGAAGCACGCCAATGGTAACTGAACATTTCAATTATTCTGACACGCATTCTATATTGAGTTAGAGTTCTAATTTAACACTGTTGTTCCTCTGAGTAAATCACCAACCACAAGAGAAACTCAAGCACTTTATAAGTGCAGAGGACTGACAACTATCATTGCATAAAACTGAATTTCTATATAATGTTACAATCTGGTTAGGGGCGATTGAGATTTAAATAGAAATCCAAACACCTTTTAACAAATAGAACTATGCTGCAACATTTCACTTTTTTTAAAAAAACACAGATTTTATTGGCTATAGAACAAATTAAACAATGCAAATGCAAGCAAGTTACACTATAGCTTGCAACGATGTACATTATGCACTCAGGTTTACTTCGTACTGTCCCCAAAAATTCTCGTATAAACTATATCAATCTTCAGTAGTGGACATACATAAATTTACCACAGCCGTCTGGAGAATTCTCCTCAGCTAATAATGATAATAATAAAAATCGCTTATTGTCACAAGTAGGCTTCAATGAAGTTACTGTGAAAAGCCCAAAGTCGCCACATTCCGGAGCCTGTTCGGGAAGGCCGGTACAGTAATTGAATCCATGCTGCTGCTTTGTTCTGCATTACAAGTCAGCTATTTAGCCCTCTGTGCTAAACCAGCCCTTGCTCTCCAGCTATTCCCAGAGATAACACTTTCATTTGCCATCTCTTAATGGTGGATACCTCAGTCCCTTTTTTGGGTTACTTTTCCAATACTTACAGGTTAATCTGCTTGTTGCTTTCCTTACTATAGGATTCTGTAGGAGATGGTCCCACTATGCAATCTTCAAGCTTCCGTTCCCTCACAGAATTTAAACTGAGATTAAACCTCACCTGCATTCCACAAGCCTAATAATAAAATTTGTTTTTTATTCTGCTGACTACACAGGTCTAGCAGATTGCTGTTTAGATGGCCATCTTCTTTCAATGAGTTGCAAACCACACAAGGTCCAAACTGCAGCTAACTCTCTCAGCAACCACACAGATAAATTGAAATCAGAGAACTTCCCTAAACTGTATCCATCTCCATGACAATGTAATCTGCTCTTGACTGTCCTCAAACCAACCTTTAGGTTAATTATCACACATTTACAATTTTTCCTTCGATCTAATAACGTAAATTTTTTTTACAACCTTTCACAGTTTATTGAAAGCTTTTAAAGTAATTTTACCCTATCTCCCAAAATAAAAACATCTCTCTGGAGTGCCCTTACTATGAGCATTGCAGACTTCGCTCCTCTAGCTCTTTAGCTAAGTAAGCCCACCTGCTTTTTATGAGCTCACCTTTTTAGCCATTAACTTTTATGGCACTGTGACCCCAAATACGAAGTGTAAGATTCTCCAATCTTGCTTTAGTTGTGTTTATCCCATTTTCTATCATTAAAATTTTAATTCCCAAAAAAGAACAGCTGTACTCTAAAACGTATAAAACATGAACTATTTGCAAAAATATGGTATTGTTTAAGATTCGGAATCATAGAATCATACAACATACAAGGAGGTAATTTGGCCTACCAGACATGCCATGGTTTTTGAAAGAACTGACCAAGTAGTCCCACTCCCCTGCTCTCTCCCTATAGCCCTGCAAAATCCTTCCTTCAGAAAGTCTTGAGTTAGTATGCTTTAAAATTTTTTGCTAATTTTGAGCCAATTTGTTTTTGGCCAGTTTTCTTCTCCTTTCCTGAACATGCAGACTCACTCAATAAAAATCAGGATTGGGAATTTTCCTTTCCATCCTGAGACCAATGAGAGGAGGTCACAGTATAGGTCAGACCACTGTTTCTAATCACAAAAAAAGTCCTGATAGGCACCATTTTGAATTAATGTTGTTGCTATATGTAAATCACAGTATGTGCTTGTCTGGTTTGAAGGCAAACCAAATTGATTCAACAATGACAATCTCAATGTCACAAGCCCCAGTGTAGTGATTTTCTAGTTGCCCAGAACAATGACACTCAATGTTTCTAGAATCATCAGGACAATATGGCATCCTAGCTTCACTGAGAAGTTAAAATATTCTGGTTAGCTAGTGAGCTGCAAAGCTTGGCTGTATTATTTTCTTAGAAAGTGGAACTGAGTCATAATTAAAGAATGGGTGTCGCCCTTAAGTAAGCAAACTTGGTCACACCATATCTCTCATATTCTTCACTGATCTGATCGATATGGTTAAAATGAATGTTCTTTCTACTGATAATACTGTCTTCTACAGAGTGATGAACGTCTCACCTAAAAGACAACTAATAACAGAGATCAATACAGCCATCAGTAAATTGAAAATTGTGTGTTAATAATATGGAGACCACAACTTTTCACTGTACCATAACTGTGTATGATTCTCGCAAATATAGAATCCATAGAATCCCTACAGTGGAGAAGGAGGTCATTCAGCCCATTGAGTCTGTACCGACCTTCTGAAAGAGCACTTTACCTAGGCCCACTTTCCTGCCCTATCCCTGTAACCCTGCACATTGATCATGGCCAATCCACCGAACCTGCAGATCTTTGGACTTAAGCGATAGTATATTCCACACTGAGAAGACCAAATCAGCATACCCGTTGAAGAGGTTGACTGCAATGTTCCCCAGCCATCTCTACTCGGTACCACTAACTACCTCTCATCAGTTACATTTTTAAGTTATAAAAACAGAAAATGTTGGACATACTCAGCAGTTCTGGCAGCGTCTGTAGAGAGAAAAACAGAATTAACAGCCGGAACCTTGTGGTCTCGCTGGAGGTGAGCTTGGAGGCTGGAAGAGCATTTCCTTAGATGGGGTGGTGGTGTACTGGACCTTTACTGCCTCCCCACCTCCGCCATAATTAAATTCAGGGGAGGAAGACCCATGATCAACCTTCCGGCCCGGCCACTGCTTTAATGACTGCTTAAAGGCCGCATACCACTACCGCTGATATTAACACAATTGCAGGTGGACCAGGATCCTTGATCCTGGGACTCCAGTGTCTGTTCTTCTGGTAGCAGCCTCAGCCTCCCCAGTGATGCTACTCAGCACAAGAGCTGCCGACCTCTGATTGGCCATCCTGACTTGGAACTATATAGCCATTTGGTCACTGTTGCTGAGTCAAGATCCTACAACTCCATTCCTGACAACACTATGGCGTGCCTACACCACATGGACTGCAGTGGTTCAAAGAGGTAGCTCACCACCACCTTTTTAAGGGCATTGAAGATGGGCAATAACTGTTTGCCTGATTCACATCCCTAAAATGAAAAAGTAAGTACTCAACTGGTCACTGGCTGTCTGACCATGAACAAAGAGAACATAAGAACATACCATAAGAACATAAGAACTAGGAGCAGGAGTAGGCCATCTGGCCCTTCGAGCCTGCTCCGCCATTCAATGAGATCATGGCTGATCTTTTGTGGACTCCACTTTCCCGCCCGAACACCATAACCCTTTATTCCTTTATTCTTCAAAAAACTATCTATCTTTATCTTGAAAACATGTAATGAAGGAGCCTCAACTGCTTCACTGGGCAGGGAATTCCATAGATTCACAACCCTTTGGGCAAAAAAGTTCCTCCTAAGCTCAGTCTTAAATCTAGTTCCCCTTATTTTGAGGCTATGCCCCCTATAAGACCATAAGACATAGGAGCAGAATTGGGTCACTCGGCATTCAATCATGGATGATATTTTTCTCATCCCCATTCTCCTGCCTTCTCCCCATAACCCCTGATCCCCTTATTGATCAAAAACCTATCTATCTGTTTTAAAGACACTCAGTGATTTGGCCTCCACAGCCTTCTGCGGCAAAGAGTTCCATAGATTCATCACCCTCTGGCTGAAGAAATTCCTCCTCATCTCTGTTGTAAAGGATTGTCCCTTTAGTCTGAGATTGTGTCCTCTGTTTCTTGTTTTTCCTACAAGTGGAAACATTCTCTCCATGTCAACTCTATCCAGGCCTCACAGTATCTTGTAAGTTTCAATAAGATCTCCCCTCGTCCTTCTAAACTCCAACAAGTACAGACCCAGAGTCCTCAACCGTTCCTCATATGACAAGCTCTTCATTTCAGGGATCATTCTTGTGAGCCACCTCTGGACCTTTTCCAAGGCCAGCACATCCTTCCTTAGATACGGGGCCCAAAACTACTCACAATACTCCAAATGGGGTCTGACCAGAGCCTTATATAGCCTCAGAAGTACATCCCTGATCTTGTATTCTAACCCTCTCGACATGAATACTAACATTGCATTTGCCTTCCTAACTGCCGACTGAACCTGCACGTTAACCTTAAGAGAATCATGAACAACGACTCCCAAGCCCCTATGTGCTTCTGATTTCCTAAGCATCTTCCCATTTAGAAAATAGTTTCTGCCTAAACTCCTTCTTCCAAAGTGCAAAACCTCACACTTTTCCACATTGTATTCCATCTGCCACTTCTTTGCCCACTCTCCTAGCCTGTCCAAGTCCTTCTGAAGCCCACCTGCTTCCTCAATACTACCCGCCCCTCTACAGATCTTTGTGTCATCTGCAAACTTCGCAACCGTGCCTTCAGTTCCTTCCTCCAGATCATCCAGGGGCTGGTTTAGCACAGGGCTAAATCACTGGCTTTGAGGGCAGGCTAGCAGCACGGTTTAATTCCCATACCAGCCTCCCCGAACAGGCGCCAGAATGTGGCGACTAGGGGATTTTCACAGTAATTTAATTTGAAGCCTACTTGTGACAATAAGCGTTTTTCATTTCATTTTCATTTCATTTTATTTCATTTTCATCTGTTTTCACCCGCCAGTGGAAACAACCTGCCCGCATCTATCCAATCTATTCCCTTCATAATTTTATATGTTTCTATAAGATCCCCCCCGCATCCTTCTAAATTCCAACGAGTACAGTCCCAGTCTACGCAACCTCTCCTCATAAACCAACCCCCTCAACTCTGGGATTAACTGAGTGAATCTCCTCTACACACCCTCCAGCACCAGTACATCCCTTCTCAGGTAAGGAGGCCAAAACTGAACACAATACTCCAGGTGTGGCCTCACTAACACCATATACAGTAGCAACATAACCTCCCAAGTCTTAAACTCCATCCCTCTAGCAATGAAGGACTCCATTCGCCTTCTTAATCACCGATTGCACCTGTAAACCAACTTTTTATGACTCATGCACTAGGACACCCAAGGCTCGCTGCACAGCAGCATGTCTTAATATTTTAACATTTAAATAACAATCCCTTTTGCTGTTATGTGATCCACTTTTATTTTGAGAAATAAAGGGCGGAATTCTCCGCTCCTCACTCCGGCTGGGAGAATCGCGGGAGTTCCGCTCTTGCACCTCCCGCGATTCTCCCAACCCCCCCCCCCAAAATGGGGTGTCGTGTTTTGCGACACGCCGCTCGGAGAATCGCGGGCCGCCGTTTTTCACAGCAGCCCGCGATTCTCCGACCCGGATGGGCCGAGCGGCCTGCCGTTAGTGACCGTTTCACGATGGCGGCAACCACACCTGGTCGCTGCCGTCGTGACCACGCCGTGAGATGCCCGCTTGGGGCTTGTGGGGGGCCTAGAGGGGCCTGAGCACCATAACCGTGCTCGGGAGGGGACAGGCCCGCGATCGGTGCCCACCGATTGTCGGGCCGGCGTCTCAATGGGACGCACTCTTTCCCCTCCGCCGCCCCACAAGATCAAGCCGCAAGTCTTGCGGGGCGGCGGAGGGGAAGACGGCAACTGCGCATGCGCGGGTTGGAGCCGGCCAACGTGCGCATGTGCGGCTGACGTCATTAGGCGTGTCGGCCGCATCATTCTCGGCGCGCCGGGCCTTGACGCCAGCGACAAGGCCCCACGGCCGAGTTTGCTGGCACGGCCCTCCTAGCCCCCCGGCGGGGGGAGAATAGGGGGCCAGGAGAGGCCTCCGACGCCGCCGTGAACCTCTCCGGGTTTCACGACGGCGTCGGGCCTTTGGGAGAATTCCGCCCACAGGATCCACTTTTATTTTGAGTATTATTAATGTAACATGAAGAGATATAAAATTAAAGAAAAAGATCTAGGCCAGAATTCCCCATCTATTCATGCCGGTGGGATTTTCCAGTTCCGCTGCAGTGAATGGAGTTTAGTTCAAGCTCCAAATTCTCTGTTCTCGCTGGCAGCGATGGTGGGCGAACTTGGATCGGAGAACCCCGGCCCTAATGTCACTTCCCAAAAAAATCCGAAAGTACAGCATCACATAATTATTAACTGTTCCATCATTTGTGCGTAAACGTTCACACTTTTTTCCCTATTATGTTCATTTGTGGTGAAATCGTTCCAAGTCATGAAATATATTCATGTGGTATTCCTTTGTTTGCTGTTTTAACCAAGGTGTTCCAATAAGCAGATTAATCTGTGACAATTTCTTATAAACATAGTGACCATTGGTACCAAACTCTTCCCAGTCGTTACAGTCAGTGCGTATTACATAAGTGGGGCGTGAACAGGAGTGGAGTAAATTCAGAGCCCAGACAAGGCAGCAGCCAGTCATTGCCCTTGACCAGAATATCAGCTCTGTTCTTGACAGCTTTTTCCCGTATCCTTTATCAAGAGTGATTGAAGCTCTTGATTGTCTCACAGAAAAAAACACATTTCAGGTGCTGATTGAGATGTTGGTGCATCCTTAGCCGCCACGGTGGCACAGTAGTTAGCACTGCTGCCTCACAGTGCCAGAGACGCGGGTTCGATTCCGACCTCAGGTGACTGTGTGAAGTTTGCACATTCTTCCCCTGTCAGCGTGGGTGCTCTGGTTTCCTCCCACAGTCCAAAGATATGTAGGTTAGGTGGCTATGCTAAATTGCCCCTTGGTGAGATTGCAAGGATAGGGCAAGGGATTGGGCCAGTGTAGGGTGGTGTTCTTTCAGTGGGTCAGTGCAGACTCGATGGACCGAATGACCTCCTTCTGCACTGTAAGGATTCTATGATTCTATAAATATGCTAAAAGCACAAACTGCAATTTCAGCCCATTAGATGTTATAGAAAATACATTTTGAAAACAATAAAATGCCAGATAGTATAAAGAGCACACATAACTCTGACAGAGGTATTATTATTATATTTATATCATTTATGGACCTAATGAACATAAATATAATGTTACACAATGATTGAGTGAATTTGTGTGTCTTATAGTCATGTGTAGTTTTGAGAAGTGCATGATTTGTACAGTAACTTTATTCATAGCAAAACATTTGTATCTGCAGGAAACGTACATACAGGATTGTGATTACGATACATCAATTGATGATGTTATCTATAGTAGGAGCTCTGGCTGTGCTAGACACTGTAACCAGACCATTGTTGTAAGTATCTTGCATTGCGTCACGTCTACTGCAATGAATTAATGACCTATGAGCTGCACATTATTCATCTGACCTTGTGCCTTGATAAATTATGTCATTTGGGGATTTAGAACTGTATAAACATTTCAGCAGCATTTTATAATGCAATAAACCAAATATTATTAACGTTCAAAAATGTTGTCAAATGATTACCTCAGAATATTATGTTGATTAAAGAAAGCGTTTGTTGGAGGTTGGAGTTTCATAAATGAGTTTTGAAATAAGAAGAATGAGGCACTGCTCATTGGGATATTGATGTCCAGTCATCGCAGTGTTTTTATTGGCAGGTGGAGTGCAGTATAAAATGATGATAATGCTGTTATTGCAGAACACATGATTTCCTTTCAGTTTGCGACCAGTCAGAGCTAGGTCAGGAGCAAAGAGCGGCCTGCTTTGAATTATCAGCAGCTGTTTTATTTCAAGAAAGATTATCGAATCATAGAATTTATAGCCCGGAAGGGGGTGATTAGTCCCATCGTGATTGCTACAGTATTAGCTCTCCGTCAGGAGCTGCCCGTTCTAGTCCCATTTCCTTGACCTTTCTTCATATTCCTCCTTTTCAAATACTTTTTCACTTCCTTCATAAGTGATAATGTTTCTGCTTTACCAATAGGCTACAATGGGTGGACAGCCTTGCAAGGCATTGCTTCTGGAGAAGTGAGAAGGGGAGAGGGTTGGAAAATTAAGTCCCGGCCTGTACATGCCAAATTTGTAGTGCACCCAATTACTTAACAGGCACTTTCTGGGTCAAAAATGAGGCCGTGCTTCCAGCATGCACGTCCCTCACTTTAATTGTATATTTATTTACATTAGGCCCCTCGCCCGAACTTTGAACTGGTGGTGAGGGACTGCCTACGGCCTATTGCTTGCCCAGTTGAAATGGGTGCTTCGGGGATCCTGGGGTCTGTCCTATTCAAGAAAGCCTCTTAAAGGTAGGTCGATATGCAGATTTCTTTTTGCATCTTCTGGTAAACATTGTTACACTTTGCCCCTTGCATTAGTTGTTTTGCTGGGAATTCTGCAATTTTGAGGGTATTACTGTCATTATTCTTCTTCAGCAAAGTGATGAACATGTGCATTCCTTGCCCATTTACAAATGTATTGGCTACTTCTGATGAGCTTCCAAATGGAGGTGGAATGACACTTGAGGCATTGTTAGTTCATGAAAATCCCTCCTTACATAAACATACACACACCTGGGCATGATAGACGGTCCCCTTGCCTCCACTTCCTTCTTTTTCCTTTCACTATCTTTCTCCTTGAATGCTGTCTGTAATAATTCCAGGGGGCATGGAGTGAAAGGCGAAATGGTTTATTTTAAACTGAAAATAAAGCCGCAATCGCGGCACACGAAACAAACGTCGCAGCCCAGGACTATCAGCAACTACTGGTCCGGATTTGGGAGCTACCTTTAAGTTGAGCAGGCTTCGCCCGTTCACCATGGGAACTGGTGGCGGCACAGTGGTTAGCACTGTTGCCTCACAGCGCCAGGGAACCGGGTTTGCTTTTGACCTTGGGTCACTGTCTATGTAGAGGCTGCACGTTTCTCTCCGTGTCTGCATGGGTTTCCTCCGGGTGCTCCGGTTTCCTCCCACAGGTCCTAAAGTGTGCAGATTAGGTGGAATTACCATGCTAAATTGCCCCTTAGTGTCCAAAGGTTAGGTGGGGGTACGGGAATAGGGTGGAGGAGTGGGCCTGGGTGGGGTGCTCCTTCGGAGGGTCAGTGCAGATCCAATCGGCTGCATGGCCTCCTCCACTGAAGGGCTTCCATGATTCTACGAAGCCCACTGGGAGACCAATCAGCGATCCTCCGTGGTCCTCGCCAGGGTCATCACATCCCTCACCCTTTAAGTCCGAACCATTCCCCTCACTCCTGTGACGATGAGGTCTCTTTCATTTCTTGGCACAAGACGTGGAGTCTTGTTTCTTGATTCCGGTTTTAAATGTTTGAACTGCCCGTTCTGACAGACCATTAGAAGATGGATGTAACGGTGCAATTCGGATGGGTTTAGTGCTGTTCGACTTCATGAATGTTTGAAATTCTCAGATACGAAGACATATCAAATACGAAGACCTCTGGTATGCTGTAGGTACTGAAACTTTGCTGGAGTTTTTCAATTGTTTTATAAGAAGTTGTACTTCTAATAATTTTGAGTGGGTACCAACCACAATAAGGTCCACCAATCCCAAGAACAAGACCAGTGAAGTCCATGTGCCCCTTTGCCCATCGTTTTCCTGGTCATTCCCATGGCTGCAAAGAGGCTGACGGTGGGAGCTTCTGGTTCTCTTCGCACAGGGAGCACTAGTTCACCAGATTCTCGATGTCTATAATGAACCCAGACCACCAGACATAGCCCCTTGCGAGCATTTTCATCTTGGATACCCGGGGTGTCCATTGTATAATTCTGTCAGAATTGGGCACCGAGCTGGGCAGAGGATGACTACTCGGGCTCCTCACAGGATGCTGCCATCTTCTACACTCAGCTCTTGTCATTTAATGAGGAAGGGCTTTGTGTCATCCATGGGGTGCCCTTGGATTCTACCTCATAGGATCATATGGGATTGTTCTCATTGGAGTTCAGAAGAATGAGGGGGATCTCATAGAGACTTATAACATTCTAACAGGACTAGACAGGGTAGATGAAGGGAAGATGTTACCAATGATGGGTGTGTCCAGAACCAGGGGTTACAGTCTGAGAATTCAGGATAAACCATTTCGGACACAGATGAGGAGGCATTTCTTCACCCAAAGAGTGGTGAGCCTCTGGAATTCATTACCACAGGAAGTAGTTGATGCTAAATCATTGAATATATTCAAGAGGTGGCTAGATATAGCACTTGGGGAGAATGGGATCAAAGGCCATGGGGAGAAAGCAGGATTAGGCTATTGAGTTGGATGAACAGCCATGATCGTGATGAATGGCAGAGCAGGCTCAAAGGTCCAAAAGGCTACTCTTATCTTCTATGTATCTATATGTTGCATTTTTTGCCAGTATGATGTCCTTTTGGCATCCTTCTGGATCCACCTTTGAATCCACTTCACAGATACTGGCAAAGTATCCGCGATGCCAAGGTCATGATGACTTCTCCAATGTCGGAAGAGGGGCCAAGCTTGTGAGCAATGAGTGGGAGGCATCTTAGAGCATCCCCGTTGGCAATGTGTGTTCCTGGGTGGTGCTCGAGAGAGAGAGAGAGAGAGAGAGAGAGAGAGACATCGTAGACCACTAACAATAATGACCGATGTTGTATCCTAGGGGAGGAATTGCTTTATCCTCTTTGAAAAAGCCCAGCAGGGGTTTATGGTATGTTTCAATTGTGAAGTGTCTGCTATAGGTTTATGGGTGGAATTTCTTCACCCCAAAAATAACAGCCAATCCTTCCTTTTCAATCTGAGAATAGTGGCCGGGATTCTCTGAGCCCGCGCCGGTTCGAAGAATCACCGGTCTAGCCGGAAATTCCCGCCATGCTGCTCCAACACTGGAAAATCGGCGACAGCCGTGGGCGCGCGCAACCGACACGGCGCCAGTTGGGGGCCGTTGACAACCACCCTAGCGCTGATTCTCCATGGTCGACTGGCCGGGTTCCTGCCGAATTCCGCCAGTGTGGTTCCAACTTGGTACCACCCGGCGGGAGCTCGGACCAGTGGCCGTGGTGGCTGTCCAGGTGGGTGGGGGGGGGGGGGGCGGGGGATCAGACTCCGGGGAGAGGGCTGTACGACAGCCAGGCCCGCGATCGGGGGCTACTGATCGGCGGGCGTGCGCAATTTGCAGGGGGCCTACCTCCTTCCCCGCGGGCCCGCTGTGTGGCGTGGCTCCAGCGCGGAAACAGCCATCATTCGCATGCGCCGGCGTGGAAACGGCTACCACACGCATGCGTGGACCCGCGCCGGCATTGCATGGCCAAGTATCGTTGCCGGAGCAGCGCGCAGTCCTCCGCCGCCGTGCTGGCCCCCTGTGGCCGTTGAATAGCTGGGCCAGGAGGCCCATTGATGCCGGCGTGCAATACTCCGGTCTTTACGCCGGCGTCAACACTTTTCCGGAATTTCGGAGTCAACACTTGACCGGAGAATCCCGGCCAGTGTCTTTCCGCGTCTGCCAAGGATCTGGATGCAAATGCTATAGGTCTCTCTGTGTCATTATCCCGTCGATGGAAAATGGCTGTCACTACTCTATATGGAGAGGCATCAATGTTAATATCAGTTCTCTTTAGGGGTTGTAATGAGCCAGAATATTTGATGATAATAAGTGCTGCTTCACCTTCATCAAGTCTTCATCCTGCAGCACCTGCCACAACCACCTCTGGTGTTTTTTTAACCAGTGTGTGGAAGGGCGACAATAAAGTGGCCAAGTTTGGTATTAATTTCCCACAGTAGTTTACGAGGCTCAGGAAATATTTTAATTCTGTTGTATTTCACAAGATCGGTGCCTCTTTGATTGCTTTAACTTTATCCTCCATGGGGTGTAAGCTTATTTATCGATTCTGTACCCTAGCTTAATCACTTTGCCTGCCTGGAACACACATTTGCCTCGTTTGAGATGGCCAACTGCGTCAGAAAATCATCTCAAACCTTCCTGCTATTCAGCACGGTGGCGGAGTGGTTAGCATTGCTAACCGGGTTCAATCCCAGCCTGGGTCGCTGTCCATGTGGAGTTTGCACATTCTCCCCATGTCTGCATGGGTCTCATCCCCACAACCCAAAAGATGTGCAGGATAGGTGGATTGTCCACGCTAAATTGCCCCTTAATTAGAAACAAAATAATTAGATTTTTTTTAAAGCTAATCTTCCTGCCGGTTTGCTCGGCGCTCTTTTTCTGTGGCACCTGTGATTAGTATGTCACCTAAGTATACAGCCACCTTAGGTAACCTTTGAGAATATTCTCCATCATGCATTGAAAAATGGTACATGCCAATGAGACTCCCATGGCCAGTCGTTTATGTTCGTATAAACCCTCCTGGGTATTAATCGTCACTTGATTCCTGGATGACTCGCCTCATTTTAGCTGGAGGTAGACATGGCTCATATCTATTTTGGTGAAGGTTTGACCCCTGCCAATTTAACATATAGATTTTCTATATGTGGCATAGGATACCGATCTAAATGTGAGGCTTTATTAACCATTAGTTATTAGTTCCCACAAAGGCGGACTTATCGGACTTGACGACAGGGCCTACTAGTGCAGTTCAATCTGCGAATGGCAATGGCCGTAGAATCTCAAGGCGCTCCAACCTCTCAAGTTTGGTATCTACTTTGGTAGGTGAAGTGTATGGGACTGGCTTTGCCTTGAAATATTTGGATAGGGCATGGGGTCCACATAAATCTTTGACCTTGCTCTCTTTATTCTACCAAGGCCTTCTTGGAATACCTTGCTGTATTTGCCAATGACCTTGCACAGTTTACTGGTTCCTAGTTTAAAAATTTGCTGCCAGTCCAGATAGATCCTTTGGAGCCAGTCTCTGCCCAAGGGACTGGGTCCTGGTCCTCATACAACTATGAGGGGGAGTTGGGCCATCTGCTGCCCATAGGTAACTGGAGTCATAGTGGTCCCCATGATCTTCAGTGATTCCCCTGTAGATGTGGCCAATCTGATCCTGGTGGCGTGCAGGCCAAGGAGCAAGATGCCCGCCCGGAGACACCTGTCGTGGAAATTATAATAAAGACAAATTCTTTGAGGTTCAATTTAAGGAAATTTATTTACACAAATATTTGCGGAGGGAGGAGTGGTCTCGGTGCATAGCCATTCCACAGCACTCTGAGATTCGACCAAAGAAAGCATATCTTTATAGTCTGAAATAATAGCTTGAAGTAAACAGCACATAAGATGACATACGTAGTACGTATGTTCTTGGTTAAAAACAACTCGAGTACGCATTTTGTTATCTTTCAGAGGACAAAACTAAAGAGCTGGTCATTGACTTCAGGAAGCAAAGTACTGTACACACCTCTGTCAGCATCAATGGGGCCGAGGTGGAGATGGTGAGCAGTTTCAAATTCCTAGGGGTGCACATCTCCAAAAATCTGTCCTGGTCCACTCACGTCGCGCTATCACCAAGAAAGCACATCAGCGCCTATACTTCCTCAGGAAACTAAGGAAATTTGGCATGTCCTCATTAACCCTTACCAACTTTTACAGATGCACCATAGAAAGCATCCTATCGGGCTGCATCACAGCCTGGTATGGCAACTGCTCGGCCCAGGACCGCAAGAGACTTCAGAGAGTCATGAATACTGCCCAGTCCATCACATGAACCTGCCTCCCATCCATTGACTCCATCTACACCTCCCACTGCCTGGGCAAAGTGGGTAGCATAATCAAAGATCCCTCCCACCCAGCTTACTCACTCTTCCAACTTCTTCCATCGGGCAGGAGATACAGAAGTCTGAGAGCACGCACGAACAGACTCAAAATTAGCTTCTTCCCCACTGTCACCAGACTCCTAAATGACTCTCTTATTGACTGACCTCATTAACACTACACTAAGTATGCTTCATCCGATGCCAGTGCTTATGTAGTTACATTGTATATCTTGTCTTGCCCTATTATGTATTTTCTTTTATTCTCTTTTCTTCCCATGTACTTAATATGTTGAGCTGCTCGCAGAAAAATACTTTTCACTGTACCTCGGTGCACGTGACAATGAACAAATCCAATCCAATCCCATCCAATGTGTTATCATAATAAGGCCGAGACCAAAATACTAAGCAGTATTTTGTTTACGTTACCTGACCTACTTATTTTCATTCAAAAGCAGTGTTAAACTATAGTCAATATTTCCCAGCATGCTTCTAAGTGGGCAACTCATTAATTTCCCTTCCACAACGCCGCATGGTCTGTTCCTCGACAATGGAGACAGCAGCTCCCATATCCACATCCATTTCTAGGGAATGGCCATTGGCCAAAAGTGTTATCTTTATCAGGGCAGCCTTAGGGTTGATGATGAAGTTTAGCTGCATCATTTTGTCCTCTATGGGCTGATTAACTTGCAAATCCTGGGCCTGAGGTTTGGTTTCCAGCCTGGGCAGCACGCATACTGTTGATTCTGGAAGTCTTGCCTGTGTCATGTCCTTTGGCCACACTTACAGCAGCCTTGTGGTTGACACTTCTAGTCCTCCAGGGAAGCGTCCCTGGTACTTCTCGGGTTATCCAGCCATCTTTTTGAGCTGTCAGAATGTCCTGACTGAATGTTGAGTTGGTGGTGGAATGTTGGAGCCTTACATGCTGTCAAAAGGATTACTTTATGTCTTTCATCCCGTTCTATGCTATTAGTGTGGAAGACATAGCGCATGCGTTCAGCATACTGGGACTAGTCCTCCACGTCCCCATTATAAGACTCGAGCATCCCAAACAAGGGCATTTCTTTTTGCTTTGTTTCTTACTGGAGTTGGCGTCAGGGAGTTTCGATAAGGCTGCCCAGAATCCTGTGCTTGATCCTCATCGCCAATGTAATAATTCCAGGAGGTGTGCAGTGAAAGACCAAACTGGTTTATTCTAAACTGAAAATAAAGCCGATACCATGGCAGACAAAACAAACATCCCAGCCCAGGACTATCGGCAACTGGCAGGCAGGGTCTGGGAGCTACATTTAAAGGTCGCCCAAACGAGTCCCAGCTGGACGGGTCTCCGCCCGCTCATCACGGGAACTCGGATTCGCCCACGGGGAGATGAATTAGCTAATCTGCATGGTCCTTGTGAGCATTATCACATTGTCCTATATTTTTAAACGTATATCTCTATACACCTCATATTTACACTTTTTCCCTCCTCCATCTTATGTTTAACTTGTCCCCCATTGCTCCAAATATCCTTTCAGTGGTGAATTTTATTTGAGGTGAACGCATCCTGTGTAGGCCTTCCTTATACCTAAACCTAATAACAGCGCAAAGGCATAGAAATCCAGAGCCATCCCTTCAATATCTGCCGAGATATGCAATGATGTGCCTGATGCACCTCACCTGACCTAACACACAACATGAGGAATAATCTTGAAATAGCCGCCTGGAATCTAACACTTAACCTCTTGTGCCTCTTTGAAATGCCACCATCCTGCCCTTCCTTACATTATTGGTTGCAATGGCTTTAGGGTGTATTATATTGACTATTTAAGAATAACATCATTGGCATAATTTGTTTATTATGATTGGGTGGAACAAAATTACACTGCTATAGCAGGTATAAGGGAAAGATGTAGTGACTGGACATAGACCTGTACATATGTTCCCAAATGTTTAACTTTTACTTCACTGGATGCTTATACTGCTGTTGTACTTCTCTCTGGTTGCAAATAGCTGGTGGAAATGTCAGGAAATATCAGAGTCATAAACACATTGGAAGTATTTTTAATTCCTGGCAATAATGCCAAATGCACAATAACAGATTGAGCGACTGGTAAATACCTCACCCAATTTTTATTGCCATGATATTGCCTGTTTTAAGCTATCACTAAAGAATTCAATTTATTTGTTTTAGAAATTGTTTATGATTTCACTGAAATTATTGAACACAGGAAATCTGGCTGTATGTTCATGAGGTCAATGACAGAGTATTGGTTTAGGTTGTTAGCACAGGTAGGATATTGGATCACACCCATAATTCCTACGTGGCATTTTCCATCTCAGCCAAATACTGCAGACAACAATTAAAGGAATTTCTTGGAAGAATATAAGGAAAAAACATGGGTTACTTATCAAGCAACTTCATTGCTTGAAGCCTGGAAGCAAGATTCTGATCTTGTTGTATAAAATAGAGAATGTAAAGAGCAGAGAGCAGTTGGAAAATGGGGGGATCTTTTAAGCCACCTCACTGGTGTGAACAGAATAGGCACACAGTTAATATATCCGTGTTCCTACCCAATTCCCTCACATTGCCATCTTATCTATGCCCTTTATTAGGCAGCCAGTTGACTCATGCAGAAGCCTCATTAATATATACTAATTGAGTTCATGTAATGTCCATAGGAAGGTGATGCCACCCTACTTAGTGACCACCCATTCAGTAAAACCTGGCAGGGAATAAAAAGTGGCCCTCTAAGGTAAGTAAAGATGTTTCTTAGTGTGCCAGGAGGAACGCTTCCAGACTCCTGAAGGAAATGGGTGACTGGTGCCATGGGAACTCCTCCTTTATACCCACAAAATGGTCTCAATTCCTCCCTCATCCCCCACCCCACCATGATGTGACGGGTGACCTCTGGACAACTCTTTTCTAGCTTGCTAGCAACCTCTTTCTGCCCACTATCGGAAAGCAGATGGCCAATAAGGCGTAATGAGGTCTGGCCATTAAAATCAAGCAAAGCCTCCTCGGCAGACTACCGAGTGGGAAAGCCATGAACTCTCAGGCCACTTCATCCATCATTGCCCTGCTTTCCGGATGGGGAGTTAAAATCCCATCCCAATATGGTTCTGTTGGGAATGGGAAATAGCATTAATTTACAAAATAATGTATTCAGTTTACAATCTTCATGATCCTTTGAAATGTGCTGAAAATCTGCTTTTTTTGTTTCTGTTTAGAAACCAGGATGCTGCAAGGGGTTCTTTGGTCCAGATTGTAAACCTTGTTTCGGTGGTTTCAAAAACCCGTGTTATGGACATGGAGATGTAAGTTGCTGGAAAATTCAGCTTAATTCTTTCTTCAATGTTATGTCAGTAAAAAATTACAAATACCTATGAGGAAACGATACACTAATAATCTCAACTAAACCTGCTGCGACATTGGCTATTAGGCATATTGGGATAGAAATTAGTCTGGACTCACTGACGGATATTAGACTCAGTGATGAATGCCATCCAAAGCAAGAGGCTTGATGATCAATAGAAATCGATCCTCAGGCCTTGTCAGCATACTAGGCATACTGGACTAAGATTGGCCTCCCACACCCTCCCTCAATGAGGCCGTTCACGCTGACAGGATCTTCCTGCCAACAGTGCACTCCCACCGCGGGTATCACGGCGACGAGGGGTTGACAATGGCGGGACCAAAGATCCCACTGCTGGCCAATGGAAGGCTGCCTTTGCCGCCACAAAACACATAGTGGGTTATGTGGAAATTCCCACCCTAGAATTCTTATCCCTGTACGTCTTCAGCCATCATTTTCTCTCAAATTTCCTCCAACCTTAGAACCTCCACATACAACTGTGCTCCACTGGTTCCAACTTCTTGTCAATCACTTTCCCCTTTCACTCCGCCATGAGTGGCCTGGTCTTCAGACATATAGGCCCCATTTCCTGTAGTTCACTTCCTAAACACTTCAAAGATTTCGCCAACCCTCCTTCAGCCCAACTCTGTTTTCAAACTTTTGATGCCCACTTTCTAATCTCGTGCTTTGGTTCAGTGTCCCATTTCCTTACAATTCTGCGAAGGATTTAACAGAATTTTGCTGCGTGAAAAGGCATATACAATTGCAAGATATTGTTGTGTTGGCATATCAGGGAGTTACCCTACCAACAATAATTCCTTGGTTACTCATTCTGTGCACACATTGGGTGCCTTGTTTACTTTGATAACACAATGACTATTTCAATTGTAGTTCATTGGCTGTGATGAAAGGCAGTATATAAGGGTGCATTCTTCTCTTTTTTTATCCAGACAAATAGATAGATAATATTTCAAATGTCTCCCTTACGTTAAAACTGCTGGGAATGTTAGGCATGAAGGAGTTCTTTTTTAAAAATTAAATCCTTTGAAAGTTTAACAATAATAAATGATTAACTTTATTCTTCACAGTGTACTGATGGAATAGAAGGAGATGGCTCATGCAAATGTTATTCAGAATTTAAAGGAATTGCTTGTCACATTTGCTCTGGTCACAACAAACATGGTGAAGATTGCACCCAAGGTTAGTGAATTACAAAATACCCAAATGGTGTCAAAATGTGGGTTTGCAAATGAGGGAAAATATGAAGCAATTCACATATTTTTTTGTGCTGTCATTTTTTAACTTATAGAATTTATCTTTGTAATTAACATCACTGGCAGTGCGTAACTTTTATCAGTGAACACTACTGATAAAGTATCTATAGGAATAGATACCAGCTGGATCATTTTAATGTAAACTGTCAGATCGGAATCTGGAAGATTGATTTTACATCCCGTCTAAATATCACTTTCTAGTGGCTCCAATGGAGAGTAAACTCATGCAGAGTCTCAAACCAGCACTACACCCAATTGTTAGCAGTTTCCCAGTGGCTGGGTTAGGTTCTGATTGCCCCGGCTAAGCTAGTCGAAGATCAGCATTTCATCACAGTGAGCATTGTAAATTATAAGGAGGCATCTTCACAGAAAGTCTGTGTTGTCTTCCATATCCCCATATGTGCTGACAAGAGATGACCTTCTCCATTGCTAACATGTTCAGTACTTGGATAATAACCCTCACGCCTCATTTGATACAGATGCCAGTAAAAATCAATAAAAACGTTTTTTATTCCAGGATAAAATCCGTTTCCAAGATGAGTTGCTGATAAATATGTTTAAAAGACATACAACTTAAACAAGCAAAGAATCAGTGCTTTATAAGTTCACACAATTTGTTGGCAATTTCGGTTTATTCAGGTTGTTTTATAAAACTGTGCGCAGCTACCAGAGATTTTATTCCATTGCACAAAAAATTCTATTAGGCGGGGCTTTCCCTCCATTTTCCTGTCATGGGAGCGGGCGTGAAAAACATGTTCCACCACCAGCGGATCGTTCACTCCCTACTGCATTAATTATGCGCTGATGGGAAACATGTCGTATTGCTGACTGGCGTCCTCTCATTTGCCCGTCCCGCCACCCACTCACTGCTTCCTCATTTCGGACGCCATATTTAAAGTGCTGTTGTGCACCAGATGTCTCAATGTCGGCAGCCCAGGACTGCTCCACTGAAGGCATGGCCCATGAAGCCCAAGAAGACGGCAGCCTCCAAATTTCGTGACATCTCACTGGTGCATCTTCTGGCAGTTGAGGCCCGCCGCCATGCCCTCTACCACCAATCTGGCTGCAGGAGTTCCAACAAGGTAACCAATCCAACTTGGGAGATGGTTGCATTGATGATCAGTGTCAACACAGCACAGAAGTGATAAGCCATCCAATGCAGGAGGAGGATGAATGATCACATCCATGCCGACAGTAAGTCAACTATTTCATCACTCGTAACTCACACACTCAGAAGCCCATCATACATTCACCTTGATCTCACAGACTTCCAGCTCAAGGACATCACCACTCACTGTCTCACATACACCGTCACATCTCATCTGGCCTCATCTCCTCTGGAGCTTCATCCTTATCCTGCCCACAGCTTCACTCACCACGCACTCATGCCAGGCCCTCAGCTCTAGTCCGACAACACTCGGATTAGGAACAAGAGGCTACCACAGCAGGAGACCGGTCACAAAGCCCACCTACACTCACTCCTAGTGCAAAGGTACAAACCTCGGTGGGGCCAAATTCTAGTTAGTAGGGAAATTATTGGAGAAAAGTCTGAGGGACAGAATTGATCTCCACTTGGAAAGACAAAGATTAGTCAAGGCTAATCAGCAAGGCTTTGTTGGGGGAGACCATGTCTAACAAATTTGATTTCATTTTTTGAAGAAGTGAGTGGCTTGTAGATGAGGGTTGTGCAGTTGTTGTAGTCGGCATGGACTTCAGTAAGGCTTTTGATAAGGTTCCGCATGGGAAACTGATCAAGAAGGTAAGAGCCCATAGGATCAGGGCAATTTGGCAAAGTGGATCCAAAATTGGCTTAGCAGCAGGAGGTAGAGGGTGATGGTCAAAGGTTATTTTAGTGACTGTAAACCTGTGGTGTACTGCAGGAATCGATGCTGGACCCTTGCTGTTGTAGAGTACATTAATGATCTAATCGTGAATGTGGGGTTTATGACCAGCAAGTTTGCAGATGACACGAAAATTGGTGGTGTGGTAAGTAGTGAGGAGGATAGCCTTAGACTACAGGATGATATAGATGGGCTGTCAGAAGGACAAAAAGTGACAAGTGAAATTTAACCCTCAAAAGTCTGAGATGATGCATTTAGGGAGGACGAATAAGGCAAGTCAATACATAATGAACAGTAAGATGCTAGGAAGTACAGAGGAACAGAGGGATGCAAGTCCATAGGTCTCTGGAAGCAGCAGAATAGGGAGATAAGGTGGTTAAGCAGGCATATGGGATACTTGCCCTTATTAGCCTTGGCATAGAATAGGCCAAGGAGGTTATTATGGAGCTGTCTAAAATGCTTGTTAGGCCACAGCTAGAGTACTGTGTGCAATTCTGGTCGACACACCACACGAAGGATGTGATTACACTAGAAAGTGTGCAGAGGAGATTCACCAGGATGTTGCCTGAGCTGGAGCATTTCAACTATGAAGAGAGGCTAGTTAGGCTCGGGTCGTTCTTCTTAGAGCAGAGAAGGCTGAGGGGAGACCTGATTGAGGTGTAGAAAATTATGAAGGACATAGATAGGGTAGATACTTTTCCCTTTAGTAGAGGAGTCAAAAACCAGGAGATTTAGAGGTGTTTTGAGGAAAAACCTTTTCATCCAGAGGGGGTTGGAATTTGGAACTCACTCCCTGAAACGGTGGTAGAGACAGGAGTCCTCACAACATTTAAGAAAAATTAAAATGAGCATTTGAAACACCTCAGAATACAAGGCCACAGACCAAGTGCTGGAAAATGGGATTGGAATAGATAGGTGTTTGATGGTCAGCACAAACAGCATGGGCTGAAGGGCCTCTTTTTGTGTTGTAAAGCTCTATGACTATTGCAGGCTCAGGGTCACAATTTGGTATGCACAGCACACAAACCAGCTCACAGCAGAAGGAGGCAGGAACATCCAAGATCGCAGCACTTGAAGGACTGCTGGAGGCCACAGTTGTGCTCAGTGCGAGTCAGATGGCGAGCCTCCAGACTCCGTCCTAAATCAGTGGTGGAGCTGCAGCGACAATCATAGGAACATCAGAAATGGATGTCAGCTGCACTCCTCAGATTACAATGGACGATGGACGAGTCCGTCCACCTTGTGTTTGAGTTGATAGTTCTGTCAATGACACCAAGGTCAACACTGGTGGGATGGTGGCTGCCATGGTGACGATGCTCCAAGACATCTTCTTGCACTGGTGCAGGAGCTGCACTCCATTTCTGTAATCCTTGGCAGTATCCATCAAAGGTCATACGAGAGGGGGCGGGGTATGTTGATCCCACTCCAGCTGCCCCTTTGCCTCAAGTATCAGCCAAGGACCCTCAGGGACCCAAAGGGACCAGCAGCTGGTCATCCCAGGGCCTTTGACCCAGATGACTCTGTCACTCTCTGGCCAATCCAAATTGCATCTTGCGGTGGCCCATTACCTCCATCTCCGTAGGCCCAAGAGACAACGCCACTCCCCACAGCAGCTCACCCTTCAGGTCTTGGCCCTCCAGAGGACATCCTCCAAGGTCATTACAGATAATAGGGTGTAGCAGTCAGCAGGCTGCATCCACCTCCACTGTGGATATCGGAAAGCACCAAGATGCAGTGGTAGAATTAGGAAAATTTAAAATATTTAGGAACTCAATGTATATAATGTACACAAATGTAAATACACATTTCCTCTTGTATATGCATCCTTTTTACGATGAGCTTTATTGCTGTCAGTTAGGTGTGATACCATGGTGCCTTCCCTCACTTATCACAGATGTTGCTATCATGGACCTCTCAGCAATGCACTGAGCTTTCATGATGTGGAGATGCCAGCGTTGGACTGGGGTGAGCACAGTAAGAAGTCTTACAACACCAGGTTAAAGTCCAACAGGTTTGTTTCAAACACGAGCTTTCGGAGCACGGCTCCTTCTTCAGGTCACCTGAAGAAGGAGCCGTGCTCCGAAAGCTCGTGTTTGAAACAAACCTGTTGGACTTTAACCTGGTGTTGTAAGACTTCTTACTGAGCTTTCATATCACCACAGTGTGTGGGCCTTTTCTAGATCATTCTCAACATCAGTGATGTCTCAACGTTAATGTTACGTGTCCTTGTGGGGTCAACACGGTGGCTCAGTGGCTAGCACTGCTGCCTCACGGCGCTGAGGTCCCAGGTTCGATCGCGGCTCTGGGTCACTGTCTGTGTGGATTTGCACATTCTCCCCTTGCTTGCGTGGGTTTCGCCCACACAACCCAAAGGTGTGCAGGATAGGTGGTTCGGCCATGCTAAATTGCCGCTTTATTGGAAGAAATGAATTTGGCACTCTAAATTTTTTTAAAACAATGGGCGGGATTCTCCCGTACCCGGCGGGGCGGGGAGTCCCGGCTGGTGCTGGGGGCGATGGCAGGGATCCGGCGGGCGGCAGGTCCCGTAGAGAGACCACGTCTTGTCGGCCGTCGGGGTACTCCATATACGCATATTGCAGGTTAGCGTGGAGCAGCTGGACCCTCTCGACCAACGGGTCCGATTTGTGCGCCCGCACGTGTTTCCGGAGCAGGATGGGCCAGGGGAATCCTCCGCACCTTCAGGGGCTAGGCCAGCACCGGAATGGTTTGCGCCCCGCCGGCCGGCGTGGAACGCCTTTTTGGCGCCACACCAGCCAGGGCTGAAGGGACTCCGCCGGCCAGCGAGAGTCCACGCATGTGCGGGTGCGTCAGCGGCTGCTGATGTCATCCCCGTGCAGGGCGGGGGTCACCTACGCATTGGCCATCACGGAGGCTGACACAGCTGATGAGTAGGAAAAGACTGCCCCCATGGCACAGGCCCACCCGCCGATCGGTGGGCCCTGATCAAGGGCCAGGCCACCGTGGGGGCACCCCCTGGGGCCAGATCGCCCCGTGCCCCCCCAGGACCCCGGAGCCCGCCCACACCGCCAGGTCCCGCCGGTAAGGGACCTAGTCTGATCCACGCTGGTGGGACCGGCAAAAAAAACAGCGGGACTTTAGCCCATCGCGGGCTGGAGAATTCGGGCAGCCCCGGGCCCATTGAGTCGTGCCGGTCCCTGCCATTCTTCGGGGCGGGCGGCGTGACTCACGCCTCGCCGACTTTTGGAGGACCGGAGAATTCGGCGGCCGGCGGGGGCGGGATTCATGGCAACTCCCGGCGATTCTCCGACCCGGCGGGGGGCCGGAGAACCCCGCCCAATGTGCTTGTGGAATGAACTTTGTTCACAAGCTTTGCAGTCATGTCATGTTTATTCTGGCTGTGTAAGATTGAGGGAGAGGTGTTCTCCTATCTCATCTGTATTCTTGAAAGGTGTGTACAAGGAGAGACGTGTTTATGCATGGAGAAGGTGGTGCGCGATCAATAACCACAGAAACGGAGTAGTCCGAATTGAAGGCTTTAATCTACAAGATGTTTCCCCAGCAGCTTGAGTACAGAAAGAACGATGGCTGCTGGGAAACACGGGTTCTTACACCCCGTCTCATTGGGCGGAGCTACCTTCGTCTTGACCAATGAGAAAGCAACACTTCGGCCAATGAGCAGCGAGCCTTCTCCACCAATAGCAGCTCACTCTCCCAGGTACCGTAGTACCTCTAGTCATACTACCACATTCACCCCTTGTTGAGAAAGGAACCGGGGTGGGGGGGGTGCTCGTTGAAAAGCCGGGGGCGGGGGGGGTGGGGCGTCCAGCCAGGACTGGTAGCCCGGTGCGGGTGGGACAATTTACTGGTAGTATGACTAGTGATATGGGACTATACCTCTCCAACGGCGGCTGCCCACCGGCCCATAGCTATATACAGAGTTGTGTATCGACTCGATCAGACGATCAGGGGCCTTGGACGTCCTCTGCGACGCGGAGCTTCGTCGGAGGTGTTGGAGATGCGGGTGTCCATGACTCCGGGAGCGATGATCCGGTCCTCGTGGAGGTTTCCACACCCCTAGATGGGGCTGGTGAGGGCCGGGCCATAGGGGGGGGGGGGGCGTCTGGTCCTGTGGGAGAGGGGGTTGGCAGGCCAAGGAGTGGAGCGTCTGCGGGGAGCAGTTGCGGTTGGAGGGTGGTGGGTGGGGCTGGTGCCGGGGGCGATGGCAGGGATCCGGCGGGCGGCAGGTCCCGTAGAGAGACCGTGTCTTGTCGGCCGTCGGTGTGCTCCATATATTCATATTGCGGGTTAGCGTGGAGCAGCTGGACCCTCTCGACCAACGGGTCTGATTTATGCACCCGCACGTGTTTCCGGAGCAGGATGGGCCAGGGGGCAGCCAGTTAGGTGGGGAGCGAGGTCCCTGAGGAAGACTTCCTGGGGAAGACAAGAAGGTGTTCATGAGGCATTTGATTTGTAGAAGTGCAATGTAGCGACCGGATGGAGTGAAGGGCGTCTGGGAGGACCTCCTGCCAGCGGGAGACTGGGAAATTTCTGGACCGTAGGCCAGTAGGACGGTCTTCCAGACCATGCCATTCTCCCTCTCGACCTGTCCGTTACCCCGGGGGTTATAACTGGTCGTCCTGCTTGAGGCAATGCCCTTGCTGAGCAGGAATTGACGCAGTTCGTCACTCATAAAGGAGGACCTATCGCTGTGTATGTAGGCGGGAAATCCGAACAGGGAGAAAATGCTGTGGAGGGCTTTTATAATGGTGGTTGTGGTCATGTCAGGGCAGGGGATGGCGAATGGGAAGCGGGAATACTCGTCAATCACGTTGAGGAAGTACGTGTTGCGGTTGGTAGAGGGGAGGGGACCTTTGAAGTCCATGCTGAGGCGTTCAAAGGGACGGGAAGCCTTTATCAGATGCGCTTTTCCGGGGCGGTAGAAGTGTGGCTTGCACTCCGCGCAGATGTGGCAGTTCCTTGTGACTGTCCCGACCTCCTCGATGGAGTAGGGCAAGTTGCGGGGCTTAGCTCCATGTGCTCTCTGTCTCTTGGCAGGGTTTTCCTGCCATGTGTCCATTCTCAGAGCTCGTGTGTGCTGTTGTTAGCCAACCATATTTTCGACTTTGAGCGTACATCTGCTAAGTTTATCAAGAAATGGGAGCACCTAGTCATCCAAGGTGATGGACCTCTGTCCCTCTCAGCCACATTATAGTCCTGGCGCTCAAATGTCCGACCTTGAGCGTCTCTCACCCTATAGCTGCTTGTATTGCGAGGACAAGGCTCTCATCACTGTGCTTCCGCTCACCTGAGCACTCGCCGAGGTCATTAATGCTCATTCCAAGTAGTGATATGTGGTGGGCAATAACGGCTTCCAGAATGCTCTGCAAGTGTCTGACTTGGCCAGGGCCAGGGCTGGCCATGAGGGCACAATGTCTGAGTTAAAGAGGAGGCATTTAATGTCTGGCAGGCAAGTGTTTGATGTTGTCATGCTTGGATGGTCGGATGGTGATGCAGCCCAGGATCCCAAACTGAGTGTGCCGGATGTCAGTGTGATTTGGAAGAACGCACCACAGATGACTGAGTCATCTCGAATGGATTCACAGCAGCAAAATATCCAGCTACCCTGTTCCAAGTGTGAATTATTTGAGTGTGGACTGTGGATTGTGGCATGAGCCGCGATGTACCTTCTCTATGCAGGAGTCTGAGTCCACTGCACAGGTGTCATCACCACATCCTTTGTGGATAACCTTTGTCACCAAGGAGCTAGCGCTGGGTCCTGTTTGTTCCCTTGAAGATTTTCGGGATCTGCAATCTAATCGAGATGTATGACCCGTGGACGCTTCCTGGACGCCCTATGCTGTTCTTGCTCATGTATTTGCTTTGTTTGGCCCTTGTTCTGCGTTGTGACAAATTACGTATTTGTCGATGTACTTTGTTGATTATTCTTTTTGTCTACTATGCGCGTACTGTGTACGTTCCCTTGGCTGAAGAAAAATACTTTACACTGTACTTCGGTACGTGTGACAATAAATCAATAAATCAATCAGTCAATAAATGGCCTGACAAAGCTTCCTCCTCCTTGGGACAAGCACAGTCTTTGCAAACTCAACAATGTAAATTGAAGGGCGTCTTCCCAGCACTGACGATGCTTTGTCATGTGCCTGAATGCAACCTTCCTCACTCATATCCCATGGTACAGTCACAGCGCTGCAGCTCCATCTCCTGCCCTCCCTTTCCCAGGACAGCCAGAGCCCTGCAGCTCACTAGCTGCTTTACCGCTGGTCTGGTAGGTAGAGACTTGCCTATAACAACCTCCTAAAAGCATGTGCTGCCTGCAAAGCTGGTGCTGATTCCTATGTGTGCTGCACGATGCATGGTAGGTGAGCTAAACGCAATGTCGTGAATGAAGTGAAGGTCACCTGGTACACTTTGCTTATGTGCCGTTGTGACAAGCGTTTTTCTATTTGCACCCTCATGTGTCCGGATAATCCAGAATGAGAGATTGATTCTGGCATGGATTATAATGAGATGCAAATGTATTGAAATGAAGTTCCCATTGTAGTGTGGTGGGCATCGCGACCCACCATTGATGGCTGAAGCACACAATTGCAACCTGGTTTTACAATGGTTTTACAATGGCGTAAAAATGAGTTTTGCCCTTCTTGTTATATTTTCCGCTCCTGTCTGCCATTGCGGAAAATCCCAGTCACTATCTTTACAATCCTGCCTATCGTTAAAAATAGCACTTAATATCCAAGACTCAAATTTTTGGGACATTCCTGTAATGCACCTCTATTAGCCTCACATGAAACAACCAAATTCCCTTTTGCTAAGCAGGTCTGAATGGACCACTGGACAGATAGTGGTGCAAACACCGTTTCATAAAAGACTCCAAATACACTCCAGTGCAAGACGTTAAACCAATATAGAAGCATTCATCCTGTAACTGCTAAGATCCATACATGTGGTAACATCATCTGCTGTTTTGATCAGTTGTCTCTTTAGGTCAGGCAATGTGCTCTTTCTGAAGAATCACACCCTTATGTTTGCTAACAACATATACATTTATTTTGAGCAGAAAGGAAGAGTGAGTGAGAGGGCACATGGAAGTTGCAGTTGCATTTCTATCTATAGTATTGATGTAAATCTCTTTTCCAGATTGCCCTTGTTTGCACGGGATTTGTGATAATAGACCTGCAAATGCAGGGGTCTGTCAACCTGGTACGTGTGAAGAGAGTTTTACAGGTATATTCTGTGACAAGAAGACTGAGTCTTGCGGTCCAAGTGGTTTATCCCAATACTGCCATGCCTTTGCTGTGTGTGAATATGACAATGGAACTGCCAGGTAAGTAGAAAAAGTAGCAAATTTCAAAATAGCAATTACCCCTTCAAAATTTTTTAGTCATTAACAGGAAGAAAAGGAAGACTTGCAATCAACATTCTGGGGGTTACCATTGATCAGAAACTGAACTGGACTAGCCACATTAATAATGCGGCTACCAGGGCAGGTCAAAGGTTAGGAATCCTACGGCGAGTAACTCATCTCCTGACCCCCCAATGCCTGTCCACCATCTACAAGGCACAAGTCAGGAGTGTGATGGAATACTTTCCACTTGCCTGGATGAGTGCATCTCCAACAACACTCAAGAAGTTCGACACCATCCAGTACAATGCAGCCTCGCTTGATTGCCCACATCTACAAACATTCAAACCTTCCACCACCGACGAACAGTGGTAGTCATGTGTATCCTCTACAAGATGCACAGCAATAACTCACCAAGGTTCCCTTAGACAACACCTGCCAAACCCACGACCACTACCATCTAGAAGGACAAGAGCAGCAGATACCTGGGAACCCCACAACCTGGGTTCCTCTCCAAGTCACTCGCCACCTTGATATGGAAATATATCTCCGCTCCTTCACTGTTGCTGGGCCAACAACCTGGAACTCCCCCCCTAACAGCATAGTGAGTTTACCTACACCTCAAGGACTGCAGCGGTTAAAGAAGGCAACTCACCACCACCTTCTGAAGGGCAACTAGTGATCGGCAATAAATGCTGGTCTAACCAGCGATGCACACATCTCCTATGAATAAAAAAAATTATCTAGAGTATTTTGCAACCTTGGGCATAGCCAAAGTAAGAATTTTGAAGGCGTAGTCAGCTGTTACATAGGAAATGTGGCAACCATTATGTGCACAGTAAGGTCCTAACAATCAGTAGAGAGATCATGACCAGATAATTTGGTTCAATAATATTGCTTATTTGGTTCTGTGCCAAGATATGTCAGGACAAATGTCCTTGGGTATGTACCTGTTCAGTAACCTGCCACACATATGCTCAGACCAACCTGAATTTCTAGTGTCTAAATCAATGATCATCCTGGAGGGCTCGCCATTGATCAGAAACTGAACTGGACAAGTCATATACAGGGGCTACAAGAGCAGGTCAGAGCCTGGAAATTCTGCAGAGAGTAACTGACCTCCTGACTCCCCAAACTCTGCCCTCCATCTACAAGGTACAATTCTGTAGTGTGATGTAAATCTCACCACATGCCTGGACGAGTGCTGCAGCATCAATACTCAAGAAACTTGACACCATCTAGGGCAAAGCAGCCCTCCAGCACCCCATTCACCATCTTAAACATTCATTCTCTCCACCAATGCACAGTGGCAGTATTGTGTACTATATACAAAATGCACTGCTATAACTCACCAATGCTTCGACAGCATCTTCCATATCTGAAACCTCTACCAGCTAGACGGACAAAGGCAGCAGATGCATGGGAACACCACCAGCTGCAAGTTGTCCACCAAGCCAGACACCATCCTAACTTGGAATAATGGGCATGATTTAATGGAAAAATTTGGGCATGATCGGCGGGATGTTTCCAGACAGCCACGTTGGTAACATCGTGGCCCAAATTTAACAGCACTTAGTGCTGGAAATGAGCCCCGACAAGCTTCTCACCATTACTGGTTGTCTCGCCATCGTATTTTCCAGACCTGTGCCTCAGTGTCTCGCTGCTAACAAGGGGAGCTGCTTTTAAATACTCCATCACCACTCACTCCCAGTCAACATACAACATGGCAGCACATAGACCTGCTGCATGCTTTGGGGATGCTGACATAGACAGGTTTCTCGACGCTGTGAATGAGGGACGGGGCACCCTGTTCCCCCAAGGGGTCGGTGGGCCAGAAGCAGGGCCACCAATACCGTCTGGGAGGCAGTACAGCAGCTGTCAGTGTGGGCAGCATGACCAGGAGGACCTGCATCCAATGTTGGAAGAAGACCAAAATCCTCCCCCGAGCTGCAAGGTTAAGTTATCACCTCTCTCCTGCCAACAGTTCCACCTGCCACCCCTCAAATTCCGAACTCCCCCAACACCACCCCACAAATCACTGGCTGACACTTTTCACCTTTCACACATCCTATCTTCATGCTTGTTCCTCAGCACCCCCTGCCAGCCACCAGCACAACCCCTTCATGTTCATTTGCGGTGCCCACACGTGCCACCTGCTATAGACCCCCGATCCATCAAGCGCGTGGCTCACAAAGCTCCCTCTTTGTCCCCACAGGAGAAGATAGCCCATAATAAGCGAGAAAGGACCAAGATGGGGGCAGAGTACTAGATATCTGAGTCCTCATCCCATGAGGAAGGGACCCTGGAAATCGCAGGGTTGTCCGAGGAGAGAGCAGTCACTGACAGCGAGGTTGGTCTGTGCCGCAGAGGTGAGGATCGACATCTCCTTCACCCAGATGATCTGCCTCAAGTGGGTTGTTCATGTCAGACAAAATGATCCTTCCCTCTAACTGACCAAATGTCCATTCTTTCTCAGGATCTCCATCTGATGGGGCTGGACCATCCTGAGTCGTTGCCCCTCGCACCCCCCCCACCACCACCACCCAAGAGACCACCTCGGAGGAGAGCTCTGAGGAGACCACCATCGAGGCATCACAACTATCATCCCCACCTTCTACCAATGCAGAGACACACACCTCAATGGACAACATTAGTGGACAAGCTTCTGGGGCACAATTTGGCAAACACCACACAGTTGCTGATGCACATCAGGTGGAGGCAGGAACATCGAAGGGAGTCAGCAGTTGGAGGTCTGCTGGATCCCAGGTCTCAGCTGAGTCCCAGTCAGATGCCGAGCCTCTGGACAAGGTAATCCCACTATCTGTTGCCAGGAGGAATGGAAATGTCAAATGTTCACAATTTAAAAATGTTGTACCTGATACATGTGAAGTCTCTGTCATGTTGGTCTTCGTAGTGGGCCTGCCTGTACCCCCATTCCGTGTTGCCCTCCACTCCCCCCACCTACCCATGGGCATAGTGGTCCAAGATCAAATGCCCCCAGTGCAGATCCCGTTCGGAGGATGGGTTTGAGCACACTGTCAGCAGAAACACAGAAGTCAGACTTTGGCATAAACTGAGGAGCATCAGAGCTTACCTCACAGAGAGTTATCCTCACTCTCCTGTGTTGTATATTTGAAACCTCATAGAATCCCTATGGTGTAGAAGGAGGCCATTTGGCCCATCAAGTATGCACCAACCCTCGGAAAGAGCACCCTACCTGAGAACCCTCCCCAACCATATCCCTGTAACCCCATAACCCCACATGCAAGTCTTTGGACACTAAGGAGCAATTTAGCAGCCTAATCTACACAGCTTTGAACTGTGGGGGGAAACTGGAGCACCCGGAGGAAACCCACACAGACGCAGGGAGAATGTGCAGACTCCACATAGACAGTCACCAAAGGTTGGAATTGAACCGGGTCCCTGATACTGCGAGGCAGTGGTGCTTACCACTGTGCCACCGTGCTGCCCTCACAGGTCTGTTGTGTGGCATTGTATCAAATGCCTCCTGAAAACTCATGTATGCCACATCGACAGCATTACCATCATCGACTCTTTCTTTTACTTCCTCACATGGGGTGTTTCCTCCAGCCTGTGTCGACACTGCTGCCTTCTCCAGTGGCTGACCTCCTCGGCTGCCACCAGCACCGCAAGGACGTCCTCTGCTAGACCGACACCTCCATCCATTTTGGCATCTGTAAGGAATTGGAGAAGAAGAGAGACCGACAATCAGTTACGGCTTCCACCCCAGGACCCTCAAATCCCCCAAGCCAACCCCACCCTTATGTGTCCCGCCTTCTCTCAGAGCGCCATCCAGGAAGCCGGTTGTGCTGTAAAACCTCACTCTGCACACTCACCCCTGGCCACAGCAGGAGCCCCTAAATCCCAGACTCCAAGCCCCTGCCGGGAACATTAAGGAGACCGTGCTCAAGTGCCCTCCCCTGATCCACAAACTCACCCTTTGGTCGCAAGGATATCCCTACTGCTGAAGCCCAGCTCTCGAGTGTTTGATTGTTGGCTGCTGCCTCTATAGTGCTGATGCTTCTAGAGGTCAGTCAAACTGTTCAGACTTTAAAGTTTGACTGAAATACAATGCAGTAAAAAATTGTGTGAGACATGGCACATGTACCCACGAGAAGCACCTTGTGTAATATTTTGTTTATTAAATGGTCAACAGTACCATTATACAAAATGATGAAAACCAATTACTTAACAGTCCATATATCACACTAACCATTAATCAACAAGGAAAAGGCATCGAGCCTTACACTCCAGAATATAGGTACAAACGCAAAACTACAACAGTTCATTTGTACAAAGAGAACTAAATACACTGTATCACCCCACTCAGATCTTCAACAAAATGGAAGATCCTGGCCGTTTGGTTGTTTTATCTATCAGACTGTGTCCATGAGCCTCCATTGTACACACCTTCTTAAGCCGCCTAATTTAAACGGAACCAAAGCTCGGTATCCGCAAGTTCCACTGGCATTCAAGGTGCAGTAAAACAGCCTCGATGTCCAGCGATCGGGTTGCTCATTTGGATCAATCCGCCTCTCTCTCTCCCTCCTGCAGCTCACAGTAGTAGATTCCTCAGCAGGTGAAAATCACATTGACGCACAACACACCAGAAGAGAGAAAGAGCTCCAGTTCCACTTCTCCAGCGCTGGCAGCAGGTCATCTTACATCCTCCCTTTCCTTATTCCAGACCACAAAAGCAAAGGGGTGGCAGCAGACAAACACACAGCTTCCGGGCAGCAGCAGTTGTATTCGGATCAAGCTGTTCTCTCTCCCCCTCTCGCAGCTCCCATGGTCTAGAAATGCAGTCTAATCTGCCCTTAATATTGTCCCCTTGCCACTGGATTTGTTTGGCATCAATTATTTGGTGATCAACTCAGATTTATTTGAAATAATATCCATTTTAATGTTTTCATGCTTTCCCCAGGTGTGTATGTAAGAATGGATACGAGGGTGATGGGATTTCCTGTCATGTAGAGGATCTTTGTAAAAAGCCTGACCGAGGAGGATGCGATGAGAATGTGAGCAAAGCTAGCATTTCTATTATCTATTGTCAGAAGACTGTATAGCAGGTTTGTCCAAACCATGGCCCGGGGCCATAACCTAAAGGCCCCAAAAGCCTCTGTATTGGACCAGAGCAAGTATTTACACTACGGACATGTTCAGTTAAAGATTCTCAAGGAGCTGCTCCTCCAATCACAAGCTGCTCCTCGCCCATGTTTGCCGCAGATAGGCTAAGCCTATCAGTGGAAAATTCAGCAAATAATCATTTTCTGATTGGAGAGCAGCAATGGAATGAGTATTTCTGTTTTGTTACCACAGTGTGACTCTCTCTGCCTCAGGCCACACTCTCTCTCTTCCTCTTGCACAGACACTTCCCTTATTGGAGCACAATGGTAAAGATGACAGAGCTGTTCGGTAGATTAAGTGAATAGCATAGTTGCAGCAACAACGCCCACCCAGAGCAGCTGAAGTCCCAGACGGCGCAGAGTGATGAAGTGCATCTCTTTTCAGCATCTTGAATACCCTATATCCAATCTCCTGGACCTGAGTGAGTGGGTGCGAGTGAGTGAGTGGGTGCGAGTGAGTGAGTCGGTGCGAGTGAGTGAGTCGGTGCAAGTGAGTGAGTCAGTGCGAGTGAGTGAGTGAGTCGGTGCGAGTGAATTAGTGAGTCTATACGAGTGAGTGGCTAATCCCTCCTTTCAAATAGCCTGCTGCTGTGAAGCTGGAGGCTGCTCACAGTCAAAGGGAGTGAAATTGACTTTCATGAGAGAATCTGCAGCAGGACACTTTTCTGGAGAGTTTGGTAGGACAGACAGGCTGCAGCTCTGGTTGCCCCCGTTATGGGTCTCCAGCATTTTTAAAGGTGGCTTGACGGCCTCACATATGCAAAGCCCCTCACCCTCTCAGCCCAGGGCTGACCCCCGACCTGATCCTCCTCCAGCCCTCCGAACAAACCCAGCCCCCTGAAGACAACCCCCCCCCCCCTCCCCCACCCCACGTTCTGAGCACTGGAGCAGCAGATCCGGTGCCCTTGAGCTGCGTGCCAGTTAATAGAAAGGGCTACTCACCTTCTCACTTCCCCATAGTAACAATTACGCCAGTTTCCCATTTTTGAAAAGGAGTATTAAACAACACCCATGTAAATTCTCACTGTGGAGTCGGTTGACTCCGGGGAGGCTGCTGCATTTGACTTCAATTTCACTCATGAGATTGAAATGAATGCAAATAGTGCTTACTGACCATTTTGCCGTTTTTGGACGAGATCCGGAACTCGCACGCGAACCTCGAGTTTGACCTTTCCGATTATTCACCCGGCATGCCCCAATCCATGCCGAGCGCAACATGGTGGTTAAATCGCGCCCAAGGTCAGTGTTGGTTAAACTCAACTCCTTAGCGCAGCCCCAGTCTCCACCCCTTCCCTAGTGACCAGGACGTGGGGCCTAGTCTGGCTGTTTGTAGCTCTGTTTCTTAAGTAAAAAGACAAAAAAGGTTTAATTGGTTAACTCTGCTGCTTGACACTTTTGAATTTTTATTAATTACCTATTTTGTATCATCAATTTATTCCATTGACATTGATTTTTAAAAACAATTAATGTTTAATGTTATGCTGAAATGTTCTCATCGGCACTCGAGTGAGAAAAATATTGAAATGTGGAGCCCCAAGCAAAAAGGTTGCTGGAAAGGACCCTAATTGAATAACATGCACTCACTTTGGCACCTGTAACATTACTCAAAGTACATGGGGTGCAGAGGTAAGGTGAGGCAAGAATCACCGATTGGGGATTTAGGATTGATTTTGCAGAAAGGTGCTATGCGTATGTGACCATTGAAAGTATTGGAATTTTGACTCTTTGCGGGGGCAGGAAGTCAATTTAGGTCTGTGGGGTTGATTGACTAGCAGACTTAGTATGGAGTAAGAAGTAGCAGGACATTTTTGGATGAGTTGGAATTTATGTGATTTAGTTTGGGAAATTGGTGAGTAGGGCATTGCGTAGGTTGGTTAGAAGGAAAGAAGCAGAGGCAGCACGGCGGCGCAGTGGTTAGCATTGCTGCCTCACGGCGCCGAGGTCCCAGGTTCGATCCCGGCTCTGGGTCACTGTCCGTGTGGAGTTTGCACATTCTCCCCGTGTTTGGGTGGGTTTCGCCCCCACAACCCAAAGAAGTGCAGGGTAGGTGGATTGGCCACGCTAAATTGCCCCTTAATTGGAAAAAAATGAATTGGGTAATCTAAATTTAAAAAAAAAAAGGAAAGAAGCAGAGTTGAAAGTAAGCAGTCATGTTAGCACAGTGGTTAGCACTGCTGCTTCACAGTTTCAGGGACCTGGGGATTCCCGGATTAGGTCACTGTTTATGCGGAATTTTCAAGTTTGCCCCGTGTCTGCGTGGGTTCCTCCGGGTGTTCCAGTTTCCTCCCACAAAAGTCCCGAAAGACGTGCTTGTTAGGTGAATTGGACCAAACATGGAGTTTTCCTTCAGTGTACCCGAACAGGCGCCGGAATTTGGGGACTAGGGAATTTTCACAGTAACTTAATTGCAGTGTTAATGTAAGCCCACTTGTGGCACTAATAAAGATTATTATTATTACTGATGGACAGAGTGTTGAATACATCAAAATCACTTTAAAATTTTGTTTCTTGTAATTTTAATAATTTTTTTAAGCCTACCAAATGCACATTTTCAGATTTTGGGTGGGATGATACATTGTAATATCAACACATGATACTAATATGGAATGGGAACAAGTTGCAGTCCTGTACACTGCAATCATATTTTTAGCCATACCACTCTGGTGAGGAGTCAAATGGCAAATAGATATTTTGCCACAAATAAGCTAAGAGGTGGGGACAAGTCATCGGCCACCACCTGGTGGCTTCTTCAGAATATTATTTTCAAAGACTTGGAAAGAGCTGATTCAGGGCAAACAGAGTAGGCAGAAAATGGTGGAAAACAGAGGTATTTATTTTCAAATAGTAGTAACTAAGAAAAATGTTCCTTAAATTACATTGTGAAATATCAATATGCAAATACTTAATGCATTTACTTGCAAGTTCTTGGAACTCCTTGTATCCTGCCCCAACCATGGCCAAGAGTGCAAATGATGGCATTGGTCTCAGACCTCTTTCAGTCCTGTTAGGATTTGCACAAGATTTGATGGTGGGCAACTCGCCAGCATTAGATTACTTAATTATTTAGTAATGTAAAAATACTTTCTTGCATTACTCATTTGTTCTGAATAATTGGAACATGTGATTCCATTTTCATTCACAGCAACAGAATGCCAAGTTAGGGTTTCCTTTTTAAACTATTCTTTGAACAATATTTAGCTTGGCATGAGGTGTGAAGTGGGAATGTCGTAGCTACGTTGGCTTGGTGCATGCACACTTTGAATTTTGTTATTGCCATTAGATCCTGGGCTATTTGATACCATTCTGTTTGCATTCTATTGTAAAGTGAATAAATGATTCAGGTTTAAAACTAACAATGACAGCTATTTGCAACAGTAGTGAGGCCAAGAACCCCATAGAGATTACAACTGACACTTGAAATGAAAGTCTTGTGCGAGTATGAAGGGGGTTTTGCAAAGCTACCGTGGATAAAGGCCTGGCATTCTTCACATATTTGTCTTTTTATTGTAGGCAGAATGTTTTCGTCTAGGTCCTGGGAATATAACCTGTCAATGCAACACTGGATGGACTGGAGATGGGAGAGTCTGTGTTGAAATAAATGAATGTTTATTGAGCACGCGAGGAGGTTGTGACGAGAACGCTGATTGTCAGTACATTGGACCTTCACAGGTACCCCTAAGCGGTTTATCTGAGGTGTATTTTTGTTATAAGAACAGCATTAGGTAAGCTATCTTCGTTGATGAAAGGAAACCCCGGACCAGCATTCAGAAAGAAGGTCCCCCCCGATCAGCCCTGCCCTGCCTCATCCGACCCGCCCGATCGCTGCCCCGGCCGCCCATAAGGCCCCCACCCCCCCGGTGATGGATCCCCCCCCCGCCTCCCATCAGGGCGACCGCGGACTGAGTCCCGACCGGCCAGACATGGTTAGAAGCACGCTGTCGGGAAATCGACAGTCGGGATCGGAGTATCGCTGGGAGGGCCTCTGGCAATGGCCCCCCAGCCGGGCGGCGTGATTCGCGGACGAGCGATTCTCCAGGGACTGGAGAATCGCGAAGCGGCGCCGGGCCCGATTCTCGCGTAAAATTCGATTCTCTGTGATTTTGGCACGGGGCTGCAGAGAATCCAGCCCTAGATATTCACTTTTATAATCTCCTTTTTAGACTATCCTTTGGTTGATCGACAGATCCTGTCTACCAATCCCATTTTTCTACCTTGACTCAACTATGCTCAGGCTTCACATTTGTAAAATCTGCCTTATTCCAATCGGATGCCCTTGTTGTTGCATCACATCTCCTTTTTGTCTAGACTTAAAGTAATTTCATATCATGGTCACCACTCCTGAGGGACTCATGCAACTTTAACTTATTAACTCAATATATGTTGTTGCTCATAATTAGATCAAGCATTGCCTCTCCGCTTATATGCATATGAGCATACAACTAGAGGGAACAGTCCGGCACACATTTTCAGAATTCCAGCAGCTAACCTTTGCCAAAATATTCTGTGACCTATTACATTATAAAACAGCTTGAATACGAGCTTAGGTTGGAAAATCAAATACTGCAAACTCAGCTCTTTCTTTATTCAATCGTGCACCCCTTTGTTGTGTTGGCTTGTGTAGGCTTGAGAGATGAACTGACAGTTCCAACACAGATGAAGGTTCAACTCAATTTTATTAACTACTTCTAACTAACTAACACACAATGACTGTGGGTCTAAATAATGCTAACTTGAACTAGAGACCTAAGCCTTGTCCGAACCAGTTGATTCTCTCAGAACGTGTTGTGAGTCTGTGCTGGGCTGAATAAGTTCCTGTTACACTCAGAGGCAGCACCCAGAATGAACGGGAACTGTGGTGCCCTCTGCCTTTATAGTGTGTGTATTCTAACTGGTGATTGGCTGCGGTATTTGTACATGTTGATTGGTCCCTGTGTGTGTCCATCAGTGTGTGTCTGCACCATGATATATTGGTATATATTATGACACCCTTAACATTTTAGTGACACTAAAAAAGTGCCATGTTTTCATAACTATCATTTTCCTTCATCCTGTGGGAACAGAGTCGTTGTGCATGCAGGAGAGGGTATACTGGTGATGGCAAGAAGTGCACTGCTACTAACCCATGCCTGGAAGAGAATGGTGGATGTCATGTAATGGTAAAAAAATGCTTTTTATCATAATTATGTTTTGTGATTTCCAGGATCCTAAGACTTGTTTGTGTTTATTCTCCTCTGATTCAACATTCAGGAGACTACATATCTATGAAACCACATGGGCAGAAAATGTTCAGTCTCTGAAATGGCAAATACAGTCGAACTGTACCCTCCTGTACGAACTGGAGCAGAGCCTCACTAGACAAGAATGGAGCTCTCAGAATCAAGGCGATTATCTTAGAGTCTCTACTGAGGCTTTTTGCAGCTTCGTTACATTTATCCTAATAAATGCAGTACGATTTCTAACAGGCAATTTCTGACTCAGCTGTACTGTAGTGAGGAAATACCAAGCCATGATCTGGAATTTTAGTGATTAAAAAAGACTGAAGATAGACAAAAACATTTCCTCATAGCCAGTGTAACTAGAGAATACAATTGATTGAGGCTGAGGGTGGGCCAGGTGGGTGAGAGAGAGGTTCTTGGCCTATTCTTGTAGGCTGCTTGGGTCTATTACCTCCAGCCAAGAGAAGTAGATAGTCTTTGTCACAAAGCTCCACGACTGCCATCGATGCCATAACCACTTCAAAATCAATCAACAGGACCATGATTAAATCAGAATAAGCCAGAATGTTGCTCCTTGCTCCTTGACCCTAGTCTTTCATATGGAGACTTTTACTTTTGATGGCACCTCTTCCAATGTTTGAATCAAAAACTGATCTAAACACTCCCTCAAAAAAGCTGAATGGAAACTAGTGCTAGGTCTAAGCCACAAATTTCAGCTTTTGATGTCAATTATTCAGCAGCTCGAACCCTGAAGATCCTTAAAATATGATCAGTAAAAGCATTTTAACTTTTAGTTCTTTCCCTGTCTTTTCTTAATCCCCTCCAAGTTCCCATTAATGAAATAGTCTGGTCTGCCACTGGTAATGCTGTATACTCTGTTGCTGCCTCTCTCACAAAGAGACGATTAGTCAAGAGGAGACAGGCCCTCTGAGGCCCTTTCTGAAATTAAATAGTACCACATTGTGAAGTGTATCATCTATCATACAGCCCAAGAATTGAATAGACTATCCAATAAGAGTTGATAAATTGATGTGAAAGTAGAACTTAGGATTTGAAAACTCGCATCCCTGGTTGAGTGTCTGCCTAATTTTCAGAAGTATTAACTAAAACCAGTTGCCCATGTAAAAACATCATGAAAGTTAAATGTTTCCATCTATAGGCTGCATGTGAACCTATCGAAAATGAAAATCGAAAGTGTACCTGCCTTAAAGGCTATGCTGGAGACGGAATTATGTGCTTTGGGGACATACTAACAGTAAGTAGAATGTAATGGCAACACTACATTACCTAATTCGAAGAAGTAATTCAGTATTTTGTTTGCAATTATTTGCCCTGTATTCACTTAATTTGTCATTTTGAAACTTTTCCTTATTTATTTTGAAGGAGCTGGCATCAAGTGCGTACTTCTCAAGGTTCAATGACTGGCTCCAGGTATGTAAGTTACAAACAGAGACGCATTCTCAACTGAATTTTTTAAAAAATCATTTGTGTTTATTTGCTCTTGAAACCCTTTGGGTTTTTTTCCTTCAGAGCATTTATTATATTGCTTGTTATTGAAGGCTTTATTTTGGAGCATTGAAATGATCTGTCACATTTTAATGAGCTTTTTGTTATATCTGAGTTGTTAAAAATCCCTGAGTGCTGGCTCTCCCACTCCATGAATGGCGTTCCCTCTTCAATTCCACTCCAATTAGCAGAATCCCTGAGCCAGCCAAAGGAGTGTTTCTGCAGACAGCAGTGGCTGGAATTCCTTTGATCTATTCGATTCCATGAGGGTAAAATTGCTGGGTGAGATCCAGAACTGAATGTTTAAATGAGCCATCGCAGGCGCCGGATTCATTGTGACTTACCGACCATCCAATGGCATGGCTGACCTCAGCAGGGTGTCGTTTAGTACTGGTCCACACAAACGTACACCAGTTGTGATTGTACCTGGGCATCTCCCATGCCATTGGAGACCACTGGGTGGTTGGGGTCAGGGCAGGATGTCACCCTGGCACTCCCCCGTTACCCTGGCAATGCCACCTAGGCACCATGGGAGTGCCACCTTGGAACTGCCAATGTGCCTCGGTAGCACTGCCAGGATGCCAGGCTGTGAGTGCTAGGGTGCCGAGGATGGCACTGCCTGGGGTCAGGGCCTTGCCAGATAGAGAGGGGGTGAGGGGGCATTCTCAGGTGCCTCTTTCAAGATTGGAGGATAGGCTGGGTTTTTTTGCTTTTGGTGTGGTTGTTTATTTTGTTAAAATATATAATATAAATACCTCAAGAAAATTTTTTAAAAGAGCTCACCCTTTCGTGCGACCTTGGCGGAGAATAACTCCCTGAGGTCAAACAAAATGGCAAAGTAGCTTTGGATAGTGTTTCTCAGCACTGCAGCCGCTAAATGCGCCATTCTGTGGACTTTAACTTGAATCCACAGAATCGTGCCCCGTGTTTTACTTTTGTGAGAAAAGTCGCAGCCAGCATTTTCTTGACCCAGGACTGAGGGCAGGTCATCCAGCAACAGGAAGGCGGGGTGCCTGGCGAAAGCCACGAGCCGAGGTGAGCAAGTCGGTCAGCAGCGTCGCGCAGCGAGGGGAGCAGGCAAGAGATGACCTGACCCAGCCAGCAACAGCGAGGCGAGGTGCAGGGCCAAATGAAAGCCACGAGCTGGTGAGGCAGCCTGTCAGGGACAGCAGCAGTTGAGCAGTGAGGGGAGCAAGCGAGGGTGACTTGACCAGGGCTGAGGTGGGCAGGCTAGCCAGTAACAGCAAGGTGAGCTAGCCGGTTGAGGCCAGCAGTCGTCGAGCAGTGAGTGGAGCAGGTCAGGGGCGACTCAATCCCCAGGGGTGAGGAGGGCAGGCTATCCAGTAACAGTGAATCACCAAATCAAGACTTGCCAGCATGAGGAGACGGCGAATGAGGCAGGAAGCTGCCGAGAACACCCCAGGCAAGTGAGGTTAGTGAGATTATCAGATTGGGAGAGTGTGAGGGGTGTGGGGTGGCAGTGAGGGGTGTGGGGAAGAGTGTGAGGGGGTGCAGAGATTGGGGGAGGAGAGTGTGTTGGTGGGGGGAGGGGGGGTTGCAGATTTGCAATAAAGCAATGATCAATTTGTGTATTTTTGTGGCTTGCACCTTTGCATTATGTGGGGTGAGGGTGGGCGGGGTTAGGAGGAGCGTGATATAATGGGGTGGGCGAGTGGGATAGAATGAAGGTGAGCGCAGGGCCCTACAAATTGTATATCTGTCTCTGCTCTAAGCATCTCCAGTTTGTTAAATTCTGCAGCTATTTGACAACCTGATGTAATTGTGAGAGTTTTGTTCTTGGTTTACTAGTTAAACTTTACAACTGATAGAAAATATATCCTCATGCCAAATATTGTCCAGTTTTTCATTCTGGAACAAACGAGCTATAGTTTTCCATGGTTCCAATGCAAGTCCTTTTGAACAAACTATGTCATGGGCTCTGTAGTAAATGCAAGAATTGGTGAACACCAATTAGCTAACTAACAATAATGGGGTCATTAAGAATTCCAAAGTATATAAAGAGCACTATCAACGATGTCTTCATTCTCAGCACTTGGACCACAACTGGCTGCAAAAGCCTGCGTCCTGCACCGAGATATCCACGCTCGCTCCCTATTGGTTGATTGGATCTCATGACCTTTCCGATGAACACGCCCTTAAAGCAGCCAGCTACCACAGCCTCCAATCCAGGCCTCATATTGCTGGAAAAATTAGTGAATGATTTCCTAGTTTTGGTATTATTTAAGGTTTGAGCCATTGTAAGTAATCAGTTGAGTAATTTCCCGTATCGCCTACTTCAATCGTAAGCATAATGCTTATCACTTACTTGCAATTAATGCAAATTATGTTCTGACTGACTTTCTTCTATAATTTTTTAAGGAGGTTACAAGAGGGAAATTGGCATTTCCAGGAAGCTACGCGCAGCCCAAGGGCTTCTGTCTGAGCACTGGGCTTGCTATGGTCCCAGAAATAGTGTAAAATTACATTCCAGTTCAAAAGGAACAAAGCACACCTCTGGGGATGATCAAGAGAATTATATTATGACTGAAAATGTAATAATATCTTTAGTACACAGAACGATTGCAAGCTCACTTGTCCTTTTCCCTCCCCTTTCTCTTTGAAACAGAAATCTATGCATAGTATGGAATTCCCCGCAGGAGCTAATATGACTGTTCTCGTGCCATCAGAGACTACCATAAACAATATGGATAAGGCTAACATTGAATCTTGGGAGCAACGGGACTATCTACTACTTGTAGTAAAGTAAGATATCTTTGCAAAAGTAGTCTTATTTTCTTTCATGTGAAAATTCTAATGTCTGGTGTCACTAACAGCCTGTAAATGTATTCATGAATAGTTGATCTATGCACACCAAGTTGAGACCATTTGTAATGTTCAAACTCCTATCTTGCTTAAGATTGGTTTCATCAGCGCAGACCGGGAATTGAGAGCTCTGGTCTATCTGGCTTTGTTCCACACATCACGGGCGGGATTCTCCCGCAACTGGCGGGACGGGCTGTACTGGCGCCGAGGAGTGGCATGAACCACTCCGGTGTCGGGCCGCCCGGAAGGTGCAGAGAATGGGCTAGGCCGGTGCCAGCGGGGCTGGTGCCGTGCCAGCCGGTGCCAAAGGGCTTGGCGCCATGCCAACCAGCACCGAAGGGCCTCCGCTGGCTGGCACAAGTTGGCATATGCGTGGGAGCGGCATCATCTCAGCGCATGCGCATGGGGGGTTCTTCTCAACGCCGGCCATGGCGGACTGTTACACCGGTCGGCGCAGAGGGAAAGAGTGCCCCCAAGGCCAGGCCCGCCTGCAGATCGGTGGGCCCCGATCGCGGGCCAAGCCACCGTGGGGGCACCCCCCGGGGCCATATGCCCTCGCGCCTCCCCCCGAGGACCCTGCAGGCCGCACGCGGAGCCTGTTCCTGCCGGTACGGACCTGGTGTATTTTATGCCGGCGGGATCCGCTGAAAGTGGGCAGCCATTCGGCCCATCGCGGGCCGGAGAATCGCGGGGGGACCGCTGCCAACGTCCCACGACCGGCGCGGCGTGAATCCCGCCCCCGCCGAAAAACCGGCGCTGGAGAATTCGGCAGCCGGCGTCGTGGCAGCGGGGCGGGATTCACGCCGCCCCCGCCGATTCTCCGGCCCAGCGGGGTGTCGGAGAATCCCGCCCCATATCTGTTTACATATATATCCGCTGGAGGGGCTAAATTATGTTTTATTAACAAGCCAAATGGATAGAAACATTTATATTTGTTGTATCAAATCTCTGTAGGAATTAGTTCACACAAATATGAGTGTTACATGTTCTGCAGAAATTATGTACAGTATTTGTTCCTGGCAGTTTTCATCTTACAGTGTGACTGATACTTTTGAAAAATTGATTTTTTAATTTTAACTCTTTTTGAACATTTATTTTCTGGTGGGGAGGGTCTTCTGCTCCTCTTCATGTGTGAAAAATACCGTAGATCAATTTTACCTTGTTTATGGGGCGTGAAACATTCTACTGATGGTGCACTTTCCTACATGGGTCTTCATCTTTCAGGAGACTGCATTAGATGCACATCATCTAAGACAAATGGCTAGTGCAACTCCTATTAATTCACACTAAACCTCCACTTCTATGTACAAATATCCCATTTCATGGCATGTATCACATGTACAAATGTGAAGGAATGGTAGAGGTTGTAGCTTCTCATACTTTGAAGCAAGTTAGCGCGACCAGGAAGAATGACTGATGCTCTGAGGCCCACATAAATAATACTTGATGATTGTTGACCACATAGATCAAACTTGCGCCAGCTAATAAATGAGCAGTCAAACTAATATGCATTAGGTGCTGCAGCATTGCGTTAGATCAAAGTGTTAAACTAGAGCTGATCTAATACAAATCTGCTACCAGATTGACACTTTAATAAAGCTCTTATCAGCTCAATCAGAATTCTAATGCAGGCCAACACTTTATTGTAATTTTGCAATTGCAACTAAAGTAATAGGAAAGCTCAACTACAAGCCAAGTATGTTAGGACTACAGACACATTAAGAACATCTCCTAGATGTGAGTGTTAGTCTTGAACTATGTAGCAGTCAGTTCTTTGAGCACACAGATGTGAGCATCTTTTCCTACTTGTCCAGCCAAAACACTGACAAGTAAACTGTTTTTGCCGTCTATTCATGAATACAGAGCTGATAGTTTACGAGGTAGTTGTGGCAACTGGAATTGTTAACAAAGAGTCTGAGGATGGCTGGGCAACACATTATATATGGCTATATCTCAAACTGCTGCTGTTTGCCACTTCAATTAGTTAGACTAAACCATGTAATGCTCAGCACCCTGTTGACAAATTGACTCTGTTAGTGCACTGAAGTCATGCTTCAAACAACAGGTTCGCTGTTCCAAAGGAGAAAGGTTTATTCGGGCTGCAATGTCACAGGCATGGGTAACTATATTTTGCAGTGCTAGTGCAACTGACTTATCTTCACGGAATCACAATCCTTATACTCATACAAATCTGTGTTGCTTTTCAGGATGATGTACTTTTCAGTCATCCTTTCAAAACTGACTAATATTTGTCAATGGAACTTGTGAATTAATAATCTTATTTAGTAAAGCATTAGAGCAAATATACTTACTGTAATTTTAACTGGAGCAATTTTAAATACCTGTTACCCAATTTCTTTGTTTCCAATTAAAGGGCAATTTAGCGTGGCCAATTCACCTACCCTGAACATCTTTTTGGGTTGTGTGGGTGAGACCCACGTAGACACGAGGAGAATGTGCAAACTCCACATTGACAGTGACCCGGGGCCAGGATTCAACCAGGTCCTCAGCACCACGAGGCAGAAGTGCTAACCACTATGCCATCATGCTGCCCTAGATGTCTATTACATTTTTAAAAAGTTTTTGTATTGAGGATTTTTAAGCTATACAAGACAAAGGTAATTGTGAGCATACATTGGAAGATAACTGGAGTGAAGTAATAGATTAACTACTAAAAAGTAAAACAATAAAATAGTAAAGAAGAAAAAGAAAAGGAACAATTGTGGGCACAATTCTCCCATCGGGAGACTAAGTCCCGACGCCGGAATGAAAACCGGAGTGTTTCACTCCGGCGTCCGACCCCCTATTCTCCCACCCCCCAGGGGGCTAGGAGCGGCACCGCGTCATTTACGCGCGCCGGACCTTGGCGCAGCGTAAAAGCGGTGGCACGTAAATTACACGGCCAGTGCCGCGTAAATGACGTCACCCGCACATGCGCGGTTGCCCGGCGCCAACCTGTGCATGCGCGGTTGCCGTCCTCCCCGCGGCCGCCCCGCAAGAAGATGTCGGATGGATCTTGCGGGGCGGCAGAGGAAAGGAGGTCCTCCTTCAGAGACTTGGGCACCAATCGCGTGCAAGACCCCTTTTGAGGCCCCCCCGGTGCAAGAACCCCCGCCCCCCTCCCACAGGCCGCACCCCCAGCATTCCCGCGCTGTTCCCGCTGGCACCGACCAGGTGTGGATGGCGCCGGCGCGAACCTGTCGTGTTGGGCAGGCCGCTCAGCCCATCCGGGGCGGAGAATCGCCACTTGCCCGTTACAAACGGCGAGCAGCGATTCTCCCAGCGGCCAGCCGTGAACCTCGCCGCGCCGGTTTGTGGGGGGTGGGAGAATCGCGTGCAGGTGCTGGGGCGGCGTGACGGGACTCGCACGGCGCCCCGGAGATTCTCCCACCCGGCATGGGGGGGTAGAAGTCCGCCCTGTATGTAAATCGGTTGTGTTTAGCTTTTTACATCGGTTGCGGTTTCTTGGTTGCGCTCTCCAGCAGGTGTTTATTCCCGAGCAGATCCCCAACTCTTTTCCATGATGTCATGTATTTTGTTGTTTGCTTGGTTTGGTTCTGTTTCATTGTTCCTCCCCACCCTCTCCCACCCCCTTCATTGGATTACGTTCCTTCACTCTCTTTGTTCCTAAGCTCCAGTTATTGTGTTTTCTTCACCCCCCTGTCTGCCCCCCCCTCCTGTAGCTGCCTCCCCCCCCCCCCCACTCCCTTCCCTCGTGCCGCAGACTCTTTTTCCTTCACGCTTCTCAGTGCTCGCTTCCCCGCTAGTGCAGTGGCCCCCTCCGTCCAAGGTTGGTTGTGTGTCCGCCCGTCACCTGTTCTCTGAGCTCACTACCTGCTGTTCCCCTTCCCCATTTCCTGTGCTCTGCTGCCCTCACTTTTTCCTTCTTCTATTTCACCTCTCATCCCCAAAACAAGGCAATGCAGTCCTCCACAAAGTGTTCATCAAGTTGGTTAACAGTTAGCAAATAAACAAATAAAGTCTCTTCAGATGATCTCTTCGCCGCTGTCCCTGCTGCCATTTCTTGAGCCCGTTTTCCAGGACAAACTTGTCCGTGTCTGCAGGGACCATGAATAAGTGTTCCCTGCCTTGGAATGTGTTCCAGAGTTTGGCTGGGTACAGTATCCCAAACTTCACACCACTCTTGTCCAGTGCAGCCTTTGCCCTGTTGAATTCTGTCTGGTGCTTGGCCAGGCCAACCCCAATGTCCTGGTAGATCCCTATCCAGTTACCTTCCCAGTTAATGTTCTTTGTCTGCATTGCCTAGCATAGGTTTCATTCCCGGTCTTGGTACCGGTGCATTTTAGTGATTATCACCCTCGACTGTTCCCCAGCTTTGGGCGAAGCGACCGGTGAGCTCTAACTATATCTGGTGGTTTGGGGAAGCTATCTCTTCCCACCAGATTGCCCAGCATTAGGGCCATATAGTCCATGGGGTTCCTACCTTTGATATCCTCCGATAGGCCCACAATCCGCAGTTGGGGCACCTTGATTGGTTTTCCTGGGGGCTCATTGAGCGGTGGGTAGGGCCTTCTCATTCTGGCGAGGCCCGGGTTTTGCAGCGTTGTGCGTCTACTGACTCAGCCATTTGTTTCTCCTGGATTTTTCCACTTCTAGTTTCCTGCAGCCTCTGGAGTGGCTGTTGTTTCGCATTTCCCTTCATGTTGCTGATGGTTGAGGCTTGGGGATGTTTTTTCCTTTGTGTTAGTGGGCTATTTAGAGTGAAAAGAGCCTATTTTCAGGTTTGTGGGAGGAGAGCCACCTGATGTGCGACTTCTCAGCACATCCCCATCACCGGAAGTCCCCGGGCGAGATTCTCCGCAAATGCGGAGAATCGTAAAGGCTGCCGTGAGACAGGCCGTGACCCACGGCAGCCTTCACACCCACTTCCGGGGCCGATTCTCCCCCCGGACGGGGCTAGGAGCGCGGCCCCATGCGTCACGGCGGCGCAGCCCCATGCGTCACGGTCGTCAAGGCCGCACGTCAAGCGTCACGCCAGCTGACACGGCCAATGATGTCGGCCGCGCATGCGCAGGTTGGACAACGCCAACCCGCGCATGCACAGTTGCCGTCTTTTCCCTCAGCCGCCCCACAAGACGTGGCGGCTTGATCTTGCGGGGCGGCGGAGGGAAAAGAGTGCGTCTGTTAAGGACACACAGCCCCCGATTGGTGCCCACCGATCGCGGGCCTATGCCCCCCCCTTGGCATGGCCATGGTACTGCCGTGCCAATCGGGCCCCCAGATGCCCCAAACGCGCATCTGGCACCCGTTTCACGACGTTAGCAAGCAGGTGTGTTTGCTGTCGTGTTGAAACGGGCATGAAGGCCCGGCCGCTCGGCCCTTCGGCCTCGGAGAATCGCCGCTCGCCATAAAAAACGGCGAGCGGTGATTCGTGGTGTGGGTCGGGCATGGGGGGGGGGTGGAGAATAGCGGGAGGGCGTGAAAAATGTTGGGATGCCATCCCGCTATTCTCCCACCCGGCGTGGGGGGCGGAGAATCGCGCCCCGCTTGTCAGACAACAAGGAGAATTAGATCTTGTCTAGTGTTGTTAAAAATGGTGAGTTTAATTTTAGTGCTAATTATTTTCAAGATTATTACTGGTGCTTTATGGTTTCTGGAGCTATGAATTCCAGCTCTGTCTTAGAAGGAGAAACCAAACAAACATCAGCTGCTGTAATTCTAGCACTTGATATCTATCTATAGGTCACATTTTATTATGGGTAGACTTACCACTGACGATTTAAAAGAGTTTGAAGGACAGAACTTATCAACTATGAACATGCTAACCATGTTATCAATCAAGAATGACAATGGGGTAAGTAAATGGTCTTTATACTTCGTGTTCAATGTATGATGTAGTTGAAACTCCTTCCATGAAAGACTTTAATGTGTCATCCAGTCTCCCCACCACCCTGAGCCTCCAACACAGGCCTTGCTCATTTTAAATTTAGTTTTAAGAAAATAAAGATTGCTTTATCAACAAGGAGTAAATTTGAGTTGTAAGATTAAATTGACCAAGATTTAACATAATTAATAATTGTAAGGAGAGCAGGATGATGTTTTGCTGCAGCTGAACATGTAGTTAGATTTAATTTTACCTTTTACTCCAAGCATCCGTCCCAGCCTTTCATTGTTGCCAAGAAACTGTGCTTTTCAGGAATTTTTCCCACACTACTTCCTAAGTCCTGACATGGGTTAACCTCCATCTCCAACTGTGTTTCCTACAAACCAGTTTACAAGGACTCGAGAACTGTAAAATTACAGTGAGAAGAATTTATATAGTCCAGTGCATTGCAGTGCAGCATATACTGAAAAGGAAACAGCTCCACATTTATTTTGATATATTTTGAAGGGTAATGGAAAGAAGTTTTTGCCATTTATAAAGATGACTGATTAATTCGGACTCTCGTGTGAATGCATTATAATCTGGAATCTGATCAAAATGCAATTCGCTTAATGGGAGCATTCCACTAATAGGCATTGCTATGGACATGAAATGCATTTAGATCATTTGCTGATGAACCATTTGCATCAACGGCGCTGTATTGATGGCATTTGAATGTGTATGGACTACAAGGATACAGTATAAAGGAATTTTATAATTAACAGGATTGCATTCTGTGCATGTCGTTGATAGTTTCACTGCCCACATGATTGTTATTTCACTCATGTAGAAGTCTGGCTGGCATCGAGCTCCCTGAGATTTTTTAATCTTGTGCCAAAGGCTCTCATAAGTCACTGTGTCTATCGTGTCTTCTTAACCCTTGAAGAAAAAAAACATAACTCACTACCACTATTTGTTAGCTGTTCTTCAGAGTAAAGTAGCGTAAATTAATTCCCTTTTTTGTTGTTCACAATACTAAATGTCTGAAACTCTGGGATCTTTGGTCCTCCAGAATCTACCCAGACCTAAAGGACAGATGGGCCATGGGCAGGCGGAGGGTGGGGGGAGGAGGGTTGCTGTACGCCCCCTTGGTCCCACTTGGAATTTAGGAGACAAACGGTTTCATATAGTGACCCTAATGTAAGTACCAGGGAGTATGTGCTGGAAATGTGCAAACTCCACACGGACAGTGACCCGGGGCGGGGATCGAACCCGGGTCCTCGGCACCGTGAGGCAGCAGTGCTAACCACTTCACTACTCTGCTGCCCTTACCCTCGCTAATGGTACAAGTGTGCCCAGGATATTTTAACTTACCCTAACATTTCTATCCTCAAGTTTTAGAAATTGCCTGGGCAAGGAGCTCTCTGTTCCAAGGTGTGTCACCATTCTTTGCTGTTCTTCCTGGATCAATACTTTGAGAACATTATTTCCAAATGGAACAAATAGAATGTTCCTGTTTTTACTTTTTCTAGAATCCAATCTTAGAACGTAGAACATACAGTGCAGAAGGAGGCTATTTGGTCCATCGAGTCTGCACCGACCCACTTAAGCCCTCACTTCCACCCTATCCCCCTAACCCAATAACCCCTCCTAACCTTTTTGGACACTAAGGGCAATTTAGCATGTCCAATCCACCTAACCTGCATGTCTTTGGACTGTGGGAGGAAACCGGAGCACCCGGAGGAAACCCACGCACACAGGGAGAACGTGCAGACTCCGCACAGCAGTGACCCAGCTGAGATTGAACCTGGGACCCTGGCACTGTGAAGCCACAGTGCTAACCACTGTGCTACCATGCTGCCCTAATGCTCCTGTGCTGCCCTAATGCTTTGGTGGCTTCACAGACACCAAAGCAGTCCAGCAATTTTCCATTGCAGCTCCCCAGTAAATGTGAGTTCTAGGGCCACTGGCTCACCAGATATCCTGTGACTGCATCCAGTTTGCATTCTGCTCCTTGCCCATGTGAGTAGGGTATGCATAAGTATGAGCATGAGCTTCCCATGTCAAGTCATGCAAAATGAATTACACTGGCAAAATGCAGCTCTATGTTTGCAAGAGTCAGTCAGACTGGCATTGTGCTGGGACAAGATAGTCAGCGCTACAATGGGACTTAAATAAATAGCACTCCTTAACAAGAATTTCAAACTAAAATTTTGCTTCAATGGGTGCAATACGAACAATTTAATGTTTTCAATTTCATTACATACGGACTGGAATTAATTAAAATTCTGATCAACATTTACCATCTTTGAATTGTAAAAAGTAATTAAAGTTAATTGTAACATTTCTTTTTCAGACTCTGACTGTTGGTGGGGCGAGAATTATTACTCCCAATATCCCAGCAGTGAATGGCTACCTCCATATTATTGATAAGGTACATTCCCTCCCATTTCAAATAAAGGTTTCTAACCTAGTATGACTTAGGATCTGCGTGCTAATCTCATAGGAAGGATGTTTTTTTAATCTAGGTCAACTTCGAAGCGCTTTAGCAAATGTTAATGAAAAGATTTGCAATAATGGGAGAGTAACTTCAGAGATCTATGACATTTTAAAAACAATTCTCAGAACACATTTCAAAAGGATACCATTCAAGATTGGAAAGGAGTGAGATTTAGTTTTTCAGTGCAAGGATATGTGTTAACCACCACCGTTCTTCCCACCCCATTCTCCCATTTTCAACATGTTTCTGCAGCCAAGCATATAATTATTCCTTTTATCTATATTGAACTTGTCATAAAACTGTATGACAAATTGAAACCAGCTTCATGGAACTGCTGGGCTCTATTAGCCGATGCTGGGCCGGTAGTGATTTTCCTGACTTGCATTTTGTAGTTCAAAACTTACCAAAGTCAATGAAAAGTAGGTCTGATATTTTTAGCATCGTTGTGTTAACTGCATGTAACATCAGTTCAACTTTCTACATTTGCTCCCTGATTTAGCTTTAAATTATATATATATATATATATTATATGTGTACAAGCAGTCCTTGGAGTTACGACATAGTTGGTTCCTGGAAATTGCATCGTAAGTCGGAACCAATTTAAGCAATGTTAAAAACGGGCGATTCATTCCGACAGTGGGGCAAGGCAGCATTTTTAGCAGAAAGTTGGAACCTAATTTCAGGCAGGTTTTTAGAAGTTCATCCCAGTGCGTTCAGACCTCTGCCGGCAGGCCACAGTGACCGACCTCCGTAGCTGGCTAAGCAACAGGCTTCAGACTGCAGCCATGAAAGATCCCATTGGAATCAATAGGAAATCAGCCAGTAGAACAAGGCAAGATTTTTACTGTCAAATTTCTCCGTTTTCAGTAACAGTTTTCCCGTTTCTGGCCTGTCGCTCGGTCAGGCTGCACACTGTCAGCAGGCCTCAGCAACTGTTCCCCATAGCAACCTTCTGGCTCGGAGATATGGCCAGGTGCAGGGGCCCAGTCTTTCAGCATCTTCCTCAGGTTCCCAGAGACTCTTATAGTGCAGAAGGAGGCCATTTAGCCCATTGAGTCTGCACCGACCCTACAAAAGAGCACTGAACCCAGCCCCAAGTCCTGTCCTATCCCTGTAACCACACCTAACCTTTGGACAGCAAGGGTCAATTGATCATGGCCAATTCAGCCAACCTGCACATCTTTGGACTGTAGGAGGAAGACGGAGCACCCAGAAGAAACTCATGTGGACATGGGAGAACATGCAAAATCCATACAAACAGTCACCCAATGTCGGAATCAAACCTGGATCCTTGGTGCTGTGAGGCAGCAGTATTAGCCACTGTGCCGCTCGCATAAAACATACAAATTTATAAATCATATTTATAAAAATACATAAGATGGGCTGGCGTGGCATCGTAAAGTCAAAACCAAAATTGTAAATTCGAAACAGGGTATCAATTTTCAAATGTTGTAAGTGCTGTTTTTCGTCACCCAAACATTGTAAAGTCAAGGACTGCCTACACACATATATATATATATATATATATATGTGTGTGTACATATATTATATTCATAAGATTTACATATATAATATAGTCTTTTATGTAAGATTTTTTTCTAAAGGCAAAGGTTGCAAGAACTGGGAGATAAGGCACTTTTCTACTTAATTCGTACAGAAAAGCTATATGTAGCATGAAGCTCCCACTGCTGAGGTCTAAAATTCCCCAGGACATCAATATCAAAAGAGCCTAACTATACATGTGTAAAATTTGCATTGCCCAGTCCAGACTTACTTGTAGTCTCGCTGAATCTGATAGATGATTATATTCAAATTATGGGGGGCTTTACATGGTGGACTTGTCTGTAGCCCTTGATTCAAACAAATCTGTTGCAATATTACATACCTGCACCTTTAAAGAGATATTTTGTAAACTGCTGTCAATCATTACTACCTCGACAGAATGTGATAATTAGTTCCATGACTTTTAGGCAATTGAAAAATGAAATGAAATAAAAATCGTTTATTGTCACGAGTAGGCTTCAAATGAAGTTACTGTGAAAAGCCCCTAGTCGCCACATTCCGGCGCCTGTTCGGAGAGGCTGGTAAGGGAATTGAACCGTGCTGCTGGCCTGCCTTGGTCTGCTTTAAAAGCCAGCGATTTAGCCCAGTGTGCTAAACCAGCCCCAATTGACAAGCAGCATTATAGAGATCAGGGGCGGGATTCTCCTGTACCCGGCGGGGCGGGGGGTCCAGGCGGGATGGAGTGGCGTGAACAACTCCGGCATCGGGCCGTCCCAAAGATGCGGATTTCTCCGCACCGTTAGGAGCCAAGCCCTAACCTTGAGGGGCTAGGCCCGCGCCGGAGTGGTTGGCACCCCAGCCGGGTCCTAAGGGACTTTGCCGGCCAAGCATGCGCCGGAGCGTCAGCGCTGCTGACGTCATCCCCGCGCATGCGCAGGGGAGGGGATCACTTCCGCATCCGCCATTGTGAATGCTATGACCAACGCGGAAGGAAAAGAGTGCCCCCACGGCACAGGCCCGCCTGCCAATCGGCGGGCCCCGATCGCGGGCCAGGCCACCGTGGAGGCACCCCCTGGGGCCAGATCGCCCCGCGCCCAGGACCCCGGAGCCCACCAGAGCCGCCAGTCCCATCGGTAAGGTAGGTGGTTTTATTCCCGCCAGCGGGACCGGCATGACAGCAGCGGGATTTCGGCATATCGAAGGCCGGAGAATCGGCGGGCGGGCGGGGGGGGGGGGGGGGGGGGGGGGGGGGGGGGGCCGCCAACAGGTGCGGCGGGATTCCCGCCCCCGTCGAATCTCTGGTGCCGGAGACTTCGGGAGACGGCGGGGGCGGGATTCACGCCGCCCCCCCGGCGATTCTCCGACCCAGCGGGGGGTCGGAGAATCCAGCCCCAGATGCATCATTGTCTGCACATGGTCTTAAAGGATCCCACGCTATTCTTTTGCCAATTCCTCTGTATGATTGATATGTTTGTGTCAAAGAAAACAAGAATGTGACAATGTCAAGACAATTTCACAAAGGATCCTTCAAACTAGCAGAGAGAGAATTTTATCTCATCAACCTCCACTGGGTTTCCACCCAGCTCCCACAGATAATAGAGATTTATTCTAAACTATTACATCATCCAAAGCCTTGAAAAATAACAATATTGTTCCAGCACAGTGAGAGAAGTGTAGAAATTCAGTCCCATTATTAGGAGACTCACATCATTAACACCCATCACATGGTAAGGCATAGTTGAGGCAAATAGCATAGATACATTTACGGGGAAATGAGGTGAGCAAATAAAAGAGAAAGGTACAAAAGGGAATAATGATAACATTGGAGCATAAAGAGAATTTGGGCCAAATGGCCTGCAAACTCTATTACCTGGAGTTTTGCACAGTGACAGTGGGGAGGAGATGGGTGGATGCTGTTTTTAGGTCAGGAAACCTAAAAGTACAGGTTTCCCAACTCCAGGAAGTCTTTCAAGATTTTTTTTATGTTCCCACCCACCCCCAGCCTGATCACCAGGTCGGAGGCCTGGAAGATGGGAATTTCTACAGCATAAACGTGCAGCCAAGCTAGCCTGAGAGTGAGGTCTAGTAGAGTGAGCAGGAGATATTGGGCTGGATTGTCCAGTATCCCAGCTGCCTGTGTCTCAGCGGCCCGCTGTTCGCTGGCAACAGGATTCTATATTCCCGCCGCTTGTCAGTAGCATTTCCTGTTGAAGCCATCCCACGCTGCTGGGGTAGTCATTTAACTATTGTAATGCTTGTTTTCATTTTAACAGTCATTTTATCTAAATTCATGTCAAGGTAGACAGGGTGCTTATGTGGCAATGATCCTGGGTCCGGAGCAACAGGAATGTTTCCTCCAGGCCCAACAAGTCTATCGATAAACTGGCTGGAAACATTCCTGTTGCTCCGGACTGTTAAAATGAAAACATGCATTACAATAGTTAAATGACTAACCCATCTCCTACAATTGTGCACAGTATTCTTTATTTGTGGAATGATGAAAATGTATTAGAAACAGTTCAGAGAAGGTTTATTTGACTAATAGCAGGAATGGGTGTGTTGTCTCACAAGGAAAGGTCGGAGAGGTTGGGTTTGTATCCACTAGAGTTTAGAAGAGTAAAAGGCGACTTGATCGAAATCTTTAAGATCCTGAGGGGTATGGACAGGATGGGTGTGGTGAGGATATTTCCTCTGATCAAAGAATCTAAAACTGGAGGCCACTGTTTAAAAATAAAGGGCTGCTCAATTAAAACAGAGATGAGGGAAAGAAGATATTCTCAGAGGGCCGTGAGTCTCCTGAACTCTCGCCCTCAAAATGCAGTGCGAGCATATTTGAATATTTTTAGGGCAGAGCATGATAAACTCTTGATTAACAAGGGTGTGAAAGGTTATTGGGGGTAGGCAAGAATGTAGGGTTGAAGTTACAAGCAGATGAGTCATGATCTTATTGAATGGTGGAGCAGACTCGAGGGACCGAGTGGCCTACTCCAGCTCTCGGTTCGTATGTACATTCAGATTGGTTTACTGCCCCACCTCCATTAACACTGGAAGTATGGAAATTTGAAGCAAGTTTGGTTTCTACTTCAAGTTTTTTTTAATGTTAACCTTAAGCCTGACCCCAACCCATCCGTTATTAGGAGTTAGAATTCAGCCCGAAGTAACACTTTATTCATTGCCATTACTCGTGCTTGAAATTTATGCAATGTATCATGTATTTTCCACTAATATGTTATAAGGCTCTTACAAAACATAGCTGGTTTATTCAGAGTCACTTTTTCTAATCTGTGCTCTGTTATATTTAGATCTTATTCCCTCCTCCGGAAGATTTACCACCACTTCTGCCGAGCTTGTTGGATCTTCTAGAACAGCTGCCCCAATACTCTCACTTCAAACAATTATTGCAGGTACAACTTAAATATAGCATTCAATTACTGTTTTATATAGTTTTTCCAGAAGATGTTTACAAATCGTATCTACGGTTTATTTTAGCATTTCCACAAAACCAAACCAACTAGCTGAGTACATTAGGAATCAAACTGAGGTGCAGTTTCTCAATTTAATTTCTGGTTTTCCTTTAGAAATACCATCTAATTGATGAGATAGAATCGTCCGAACAGTACACTGTATTAATACCAGATGACACAACACTTGAAGAATACTGCAGAGCGAAGAATATTGAACAACTGGTATGATTCCTGTTTTCACTATGATACGGTGAGGTGGACTTTCTCCCATGAACGTTGAATCGCTTGTCAGCAGAAAGTGCTGGCTGGTAGCCTAGTAGCCACAATGCAAGGCCTAGTCCATTTTGAGGTGAGGCCTCACTATCTTCAGATCTTGTAGTCCATGACTGGAGATTGAATGCCCAGGGCCATTGTGTTATTTGGCTTCTTCGTTGACCTCTGTGCAGCAAACAGGGTAGGTGTAAAGGGGCCCCAGGTCTACAAGCAGGGGCGGAAAGGAGGGTTAACCAGAGCATCAGTGGCCCTGGCTAACTTTCTGGAACATTCTGACTGCAGATAAGTGAAGAGGAACTTACCTTGGAAATCCTCTTCAGCTGTGTCACCAGCTGATACTGGTCATGGTGTATATGGTGCCTTCTCTCCTCAATCTGAACCAAAAATGTCAATGGGACTATACCATAGACTCTTGATCAGCATTTTAGATGAGACCGGAACCTGGCTCAGTTATCCAGCAATCGGTCAAGAAGAACATTACCTTGGCCACTGTTTTTGCATATTCATTGCTGTGTGATGAAGATTTGCTGGCTCCAATTCCACACGCAGAACCTCAGAGATGGTACTGAGAAACGACCCCCAAATTACTCCAAATTCGGGCAGGACCAGAATATATGAATATGATTGACTGGGCCCCTCCCACACCATTCAGAGATATCCTCCACCCCCTCAAACAGCCGGCTCATCCTCGCCTTTGTGATGTGCACCCTGTACATCACTTTTAATTGAATCAACGCCAGTCTCACGCTTGAGGTGGGTTAACACTACATAACACTTCACACTATAATCCTTCCTCTAACAGCATCCTCCTCCCACTTGGCCTTAATCCCTTCCATGGACTCCTTGCCCTCCGACAGAAACCTACTGTAGATCACTGAAACCACCCCACTCTCCAGTACCCCCCACCGAGAGCACCTCCTCCAACAACGAGGAGTTTGGTGCCACCAGAGAGTTCGGGAAGACCTTTCTTGCACAATTCCACACTTGCATATACCTGACACTCCACTCAAGCTGGAGCCCATTCTTCACCCCCAACTCCTCCAAGCTTGCGAACTGTTCCCCGAAAACAGATCCTTCATCTCTTTCATCCCTTTCTCCTCCCATCCCCGGAATCTCGCATCCATCCTCCCTGGCTCAACCCATGATTCCCTCTTATCGGCATCACCCACAAACCTGTTCTCAACTTGAAGTGCTGTCAGAATTGCCCCCAAATCTTCAGCATGGCTATGACCACAGGACTATCCAAGTACTTCAAGTACTTCCCCAGGACGAACAGTAGCGGCGCTGTTGCCAGCACCTGCAACCCCGGCCCTTTACAAGAACCCGCCTCCAGCCTGCCCCTTCTCCGCATTCACCACCCAGTAATAGTGTAATATGTTTGTAGGGGCCAAACCCTCCGACTGCTGCTCCCTTTGGATCACCGCCTTCCTTACCCAGGCTACCTTCCCTGCCCACACGATTGATGAGACCCGCCTCTCCACTTCTTGAATGAATGACTTTGGCAAAAAGACCAGCAGAACAGAAACAGGAACTGTGGCAAAATGTTCATTTTTGCTGTCTGCACCCACAGACCTACCAGCGACTAGGGGAGACTATCCCATCTCACCAAGTCCTCCTTCACCCTCCCCAACAGGCTCTTGAAATTAAGTTTACGAAGTTGTGCCGATTCCTGCTCACCTGCACCCCCAAATACTTTAAATGAGTTGTCATTACCCGGAATGGCAACCCTCCGACTCCCGCCACTGCACCTGGAGAAGACAGCACAAAATATTCACTCATCCCAAAACTTAACTTCTCCCCCGAAAATGCCCCAAATTTCCTTAGCAGCCCCATTATGTCTCTCCCCAATGAGCCCAGGTCTGAGATGTACATCAGCAGATCACCTGCCTCCAGAAACACCCTATGCTCCACGCCTCCCTCTCATTATCCCCTTCCATAAATCCGAACCCTTCTGCACAATGTCCAAGACCTCAATCGCCGACGTGAACAGAAGAGGTGACATCAGCCATCTCTGCCTCACTCCCCAAAATAGTGGAAAGTACCCCAAATTCATATCGTTTGTCCACACACATGCTGTCGGGCTCTTGTATAAAAATTTTGTATTGTTATTGTGAAGACTATAATTATTGCCTGGATATTTCCAATTGATTGGGAACTTGATGGTTGGTTAAGTGGCATTCAAATAATTTGGGCCTGATTTTCCTGTTGGAGTGGGAAGAAGGAGGCCGGTTTGATTTCGGGTTGCAAATTTGCCTCAAATGCCAGTGTACTGCGTAGCATGTTCACGTGGTTGGGGTCTTAAGGTCCCTAGACATCCAATTAGTGGCTGGGGTGTGGGGATGGGAATGGATGTGGGACACTAGGGAATTGGGCCATATTCCAGACCAAATCGGGAGCATTGCTGTGGTTGCTAAACATGCATGGTCTTACAAAAATTAGCAGATCTTTATCTTCAAAGTGGCCAATGCACATGGTGAGTTTGGATCTGGGAAAGGTTGGTTATGCAAATTTGCTATCACTCATTTCACCTTTAACCAAACTTTCCCTTGTTTGTATGAAATAAAACGGTTTCAGCGTTGTCATCACGTTCCCACCTGTTGCAGATAGTCAGCTTCAGGAAGCACCTAAAGGCCACCAGCCCCTCATGAAATTCTCGGGAGGTCAGAAGGTGAGCTCTTAATAAGCTCCCTGATGACCTCAAACCGTCCAATTAACGAGGCGGGTGACTTCACCCCCGCCCCACCTTCCTATCTCTGTCCTTGGGAAAATCAGCAGAGCAGAGAGCATAGGAATTAGGAGCAGAAGTAGGCAATTCAGCCCTTCGAACCTGCTCCGCCATTCAATCAGATCATGGCTGATCTCTTCCCGATCTCAAATCCACCTCTCTGCTTGTTCCCTAGATCCTTTTAACCTGTTTTCTTTTATCAGAACAGAGCCTGGTACACAGGCTCTGTTCTCCATTTGTTTTGCTGTTCACCCTCCAGCTCTTTATGATACAAATTTCCGTCTAAAGTATTGTTCAGGTGACATGTACATGTTGGGAATAGGCATTAGTCACATGACTAATGGTGACTATCCCAAAATACAATAGCCGGAGTTCTGATTTTCAGCTGTAATTGTAAGTTAGCTAACCGAGTAAAAAGGCATCTTTATTCTTTATGTGAGGATACCTGGCATTGCATCATGAATGTTTCTCTTTCTTTGACAGGATGACATATCTGTGAAGTATCACATCATCCTTGGGGAGAAGCTCCTACATGATCAAATCAAGGATGGAATTCATAGAGGAACTATGCTGGGATCATCCTATCAAGTAATATTCTACACCAAGAAAGATCAGGTATGGGACATGTTTTGTGTCAGCAATACTCTTATTTTCCTGGTTACATCAGTTGAAGGCATTCAGGATGGACACCTACAATGTGGAATTATAGAATCATTGAGCACAGAAGGAGGCCATTCAGCCCATCAGATCTGTTCCATCTCTTTTGGCAGAACTATCCAATTGGTCCCATTCTCTTGATTTTTTCCCCCATAGCCTTGCACATTTTCCTGTTATGTCTAATTCCCATATGAAAATTACCATTGAATCTGCTTCCATCAGCCATGTTGGCAGTGGTCTGCAGGTCATACCAACTCATGCAAAGAAATGATCCCTCATCCCATAATGACCTAATTTGCAATTATCTTCAATCTGTGCCCTCTGTTATAAGCTCTCCTGCTCCTGGAATTAGTTTCTCCTTATCTACTCAATTAAAACCATACACAACTTTGAGCACCTCGACTAAATCTATAAGAATAGAAATAGATTTGTTCTGCTGCCTTATCTCTGTACACTAAATACTTAATGGGTTCCTTGGAAAGGCTCTGTAACTTCCATGATCTTGCCTACCAGGGCTGAGGCTTCCAAAAATCTGTGTCAAAAGATTGGAGGTAACTTTTAGAATACGTAGCTGTTACAATCAGGTGCAAGGAGGTAGATTGGTGTCTTATTTTCCTCCTCCTTGTTTGACCACGACAGGTATTCTGTTTAAAAAGAATGCTTGCCAATTCAGTGAGTGTTTAACTGCTTAAGCGTTGTGACTGGAAGACGCACAGATGCTTTCCTTGACATTTGTTTTTAAAAACAGGAATAGTATTCATTGTACTTAACACCCAATCTAAATAAAAATAATAAAAATGCTATGACTCACACACACACACATACATGTATGCAAAACTTCACAAAAGCACACACACATAAGTTGCAAAGTGGAAGGATAGATTAAGTAGTTTCTGAAAGTTTAATATTTATAGATTTTCTTTTTGAACCAGTAGCTGCTGGGTTGATTTAAAAACACGGCCCGCAGTGAGTGGATGTTCAAAATAGCAGGTAGGGCTTGAGCTTGCAGGCTGGATGGAGATGGAAGGGTAGTACGCTCACAAGGGCCCTGTTTCTTGTGTTCTTTGGCCTGAAGAAAAGCGGTTTCTTAAAAACACAAAGCAGCGTTAGTTGGCTCATTACTGATTGACCAGTTACCCAAATGTGGTGATATGACTAGGAGGTTTACAGTACCTATCTGCCATTGGTGCAGAACACTCGCTGCCCATTGGCCCAGGCCGGTCATGTGCCTCTCTGCTGGTTGGTTGAGGCTAGTCATGTGACTGCTCACCGATTGGTCGAGGCAAGTAGTCCCGCCTACGAGGCGGGGTATAAGAACCCGTAGGACCCGGCAGTCAGCCTTTCTCTGTAAGTCAACTGCCGGGCACACAACTAGTCGATTAAAGCCTAATGTTTGGATCTTCATCTCGACTCGTGTCCAATTGATGGTACATCACCAAACATGATCAAGTCAAGTTGATTCCAGGTCCATAGTTTAGCCATGATTTGATTATGGCCGGATGAGTTCCTTCTTCCGTTTGGGTTCATTGACTAAATTGATTGTGTCTGATGACTTGTTTTCCACAGTTGAATACACAGGTGCCATCTAGGTGTTTTGTGAATGGGTCAGAATTCACATTCCTCTAAGGTAATTGTCTTTGCTGGGTTCCTCCAGCCTGACTCCATTTTTACTGGCTTTGTAATTTGTATGCTACAATTTTGCAAATCCTCGGCCATCTTACCAGCTGCTGTTTTAAGTCATTGAAATACTATTGTTCAAACTCTTAAAGCTCAACAAGTCTTCAGTCCAATAAATAAATATGTCATTTTTGATAATGGTAACTCTCAGATTCTCAAATAAAGAAATTACAGGGATATTAGAAATGAACAGGGGAATGGAACTAATTAATAGCTCTTTCAGTGAATCAGCACAAGTATGGTGGACAGAATGGCCTCCGTCTATGCTACAAAATTCTGTGATTCAATTAAAAAGCCACAGCGCAGCATCCTGTGTCATCACCACATCCTGAGCTGCCACCAGTCTTGTCTTCAATTGTTTACCAACAGGTGGATGTTGAAGTCCCCAAAAGCAAACAAATCTTCACAAGCTATTTAAGCCTGCGACATAAAAAAGAAGGGGAAAAATTGAATCCTAAGCAAGTTCTCAGAAAATCTATTGCTTCCAGCTGTACATCACACTGATATAGGATTATAACAGCACACCAGTTTATGTACCCAAAGAAGAGGACACTGTGGAAGATTATGCTAACTGTTAAATATACACAAACCCTCACTGTTAATGAAATAAAGACACACTACTTTAATGTTGATATAATAACCCGTACAAGACCCCGCAGCACAACCATGGGCAAAATGCAGAAGGAGACTCCCTCTGCCACCAGCTACAGCGGGACCTTCGGACTTCAGGGGGGAGGGACGTAATAACCCTTGTGAGACCCATGGGGCAGCCCAATTGATCTCCCCATGGGGCTCGAATAATATGAACTCCCCCACTAATGGGCACAGGCCCAACAGCTGTGACTCATTGGAATTGCCTCGTTAAAATCGGATCTGGACCAGCAGTCCAGTAGTCCCGATTGGCACCTTTGTGCTGTATACCACATTACGGCCTTTTCTTTTGGCTTAAAATAATTTGCCGTTTGAATTCACCTTCTTGGTCCTCCTGAATATTTATACTGCCGACGAGGAAAACTACAGTCGTGTGTCTGGATGTCCTGACCGTACCTGAATTCCCCAGCATAAGAACAAAGTCAGCAAGATTTTTAAAATGTCCCTTTTTAGAAGGTTAGAGGCCTTTGACACAGGCGAAGAACATCGGGCCCAGATACTGAACGGGTGAGGTATTTGGCATTAATAACATGGTGACTCAAAGTAAACTGTTAGCAGAATTGGCCTTGGATGGAAAGAGGGCCGTAGAACTGTCACTTTCCCATGAGAACACAGCAATGGGGGTCCAGGAACTCCAGGATTTCATGGATTACGACATACACAGCATTGGCTGACCCCCATTCAGATGTGGCCCGCGGGACCCTTGCCACCAGAACAACGTCGTGGTCAAGAGCCCACCTTAGTCTGATGAGACATCTCCCTAGAGGACAAGGAAGAGTACTCACAGCAGTGCTGCATTTGTGGTCACAGGAGCCGTGGCGGTCGAGGCTACCATAACCGACAGCAGACGTGTTGACCTGGTTGGGTAAAACAAGCACTCCATGCCAGAGCTTTACATATTGCCCAGCCTGAGGAAGACAAATTTATGCAATCAAATTGCATCATGGCTCCCAAAATAACCCTAATAAATATAACGTTCCAAGTAAATGATCACCCATTAGACATGGTAATTGATATGGGGGCTGTTGTCTCGGTCATCGGAAAACAAATGTTCCAAAAACTCCGTATGATGATCCGGAATCTGGGTTTAAAGGATACTAAGGCCCATCTGGCAAAGTAAACCGGGGAGCCATTGATAATTATTCAGACCACTGTGACCCCGATTACCCACAGACAACAGTCAGTCTGGCTACCACTGGTACTGATGTAAGGACCCGTACCCAGCTCATAGACCTTGACTGGTTACAAAGACTCCGTCTGGACTGGCAATAAATCCACTGGATGGATACAGGCAGTTTGCATGAAGTCTTCAGGAAGGCCTGAGGAAGATAAAGGGAGCCACTGCTAAAGTTTACGTTGACCCAGAAGCCAGACCAAAATATTTTAGGGCCTGTCTGGTCCCATACACCCTGCTTATGAAGGTGGATGACGGGCTGAGCCAGCGGGAGAACTTGGGCGTTATACGCCCGGTCCAGTTTCCAGAGTGGGCAATGCCTGTGGTCCCGGTGCTGAAGCCAGTCAAGTCTGTCCGCTTATGTGACAGCCATAAAGTGATAGTTCCTGGTGGATACCGACACCATAATGGAGAAAACGGGGCCAATTTCCTATATGGTCAAGACCAGAGAACAGACTATACGTAAACACGTGGAATAATTCATGGGCAGGGAGCCAGCTCCAGAGGAAACCACACTAGGTAATCGATCCCTCGGCGCCCTGCCTACCATGTTAGCCAAGGAGCAGAACCCACCAGGGACCTGTGCTCAGGTCAGCGGGAGATTTAAATTCAGAATCCTCAGTACTTTTGGAGAACGGTATGGTCAGAGATGGACCACCGATGGGACTCCTTCGACGTTCGGCAATAAAACGGCACTCCCACAGGATACAAACACCCCCCCCCCCCCCCCCCCCCCCCCCTCCACCCCCGACCCAGCCTCAGCTGTCAGAAGCGCCACCATGGGCAAAACGATGAAGGGACGCTCTCTGCAACCAGCTACCGAGGGACCTTTGGATTTCTGTGGGAAGGGGTGTAATAACCCTTGTGAGACCCACTGGGACGGCCTAATTAATCTCCCTATGGCACTGATGGTATACGAACTCGCCTGTTAACAGCTTGAACTAAAACAAAAGCAAATTACTGCGGATGCTGGAATCTGAAACCAAAGAGAAAATGCTGTAAAATCTCAGCAGGTCTGGCAGCATCTGTAGAGAGAGAAAACAGCTAACGTTTCGAGTTCAGATGACTCTTTGTCACTTTGAATTTGACACTTATTCTGAATAGCAAACATTCATGTAAGAATTAAGCTACACTCACTAACACTATCTCTATCTGCTAACTATAACTATTATAGCTTAACTAACTCTGCAAAACACTATGGATCTTATCTTCTTCAGCTCCAAGTCTGACCTCCCAAGCCCAAGAGTCAGCGCAATTTACAGTACTGTCCCTTAGCTCTCTCTAGTGGCTAGGCTTAATATAACATTAACTCTTCACATACTGTACATTTGTATAATGTCGCAACCCATAAATGAGGTCCTCAACCCACCTCGTTCACCGAAAACATCTAGCTTTTTCTCACATTTAACCTGTAACCCGAGAATGCCCCGAACCTCTCTAATAAGCCAATAATTCTCCCCATACTTTCCAGCAGGTCAGACATGTACAACAGCAGGCCGTCCGCATACAGCGACACCCGGAGCTCCCTACTTCCCCTCATAATATCCTGCCACTCAGCCTACCCCCCAAGGGCTCTACCGCTAGCACAAACAACAGCGGCGACAGCGGACTCCCCTGCCTCGTTTCCCTATGCAACCGAAGCTCCATCAGCTCGTCTTGTTTGTCCGTACACTCGCCACTGGGGCTACGTGCAGCAGATGCACTAATGCCACAAACCTTGGCCTTTGGACCCTAACCTTCCCAGAACCTCGAACAAGTACCATCACTCCACCCGATCGAAAGCCTTCTCCGCGTCCATAGATACCACTACTTCTGGTAACCGTCCCCTCGACGTGGTCATGATCACATTTAATAACCGCCTAATATTATTGGAGAGTTGCCTACCCTTCATGAAGCTTGTTTGTTCCTCTGCAACCACCCCTGGAAAGCATCCTTATACCGTCCCCTCCACTAACTTAGCCAAAAGTATCACACCTGCATTTATCAGTGATATGAGGCTTTATGACCCACACTTTAACGTGATTGTCGCCTGTGTCATTGTCTCGGGCAGCTCCCCTTTCTCTAGCACCTCGCTAAACACCCCCAATAAACATGGAGCCAACACCGTTGCAAACTCCTCAGTTCCAGCATACAGTTAAAGTCCCCTCCCATAATCAACTGATGCATGGCCAAGTCTGGAATCGTTCCCAACAACCACCTCACAAACCCCATGTCGTCCCAATTCTTTGCATATACATTCACTGGCACCACTGGTGTCACCTCCAGCACCCCGCTTACTACCATGTATCTCCTCCCTAGATCCCGCGCTTCTTTGGCACTTACAAACCCCATCTTCTTACCAGGATGGCCACCTCCCGCGACTTTGAATCAAACCCCAAGTCTGTCCCACCCATCCCTTTCTCAACCTAACCTGATCCCTCCCCCCGAGGTGCTTCTCCTGCAGAAAGACCACCCCGCCTTTGAGCTCCTCAAGTGCGCAAAGACCCGACACCTCTTCACTGGCCAGTTCAGTCCCTGCACAATTCCATGTTCTGAACTTTATCGGAGGCTTGCCCCTCCATTCCCCACTACTGTCTGCCATTCTCCCCTTCCAATTATGTCCCCTTTAATTTCACCCTAAACCGGGTCCATCCAAGATGACCATGCTTCTCCTCCAACACTGCCACATCGCTAACCCCTTGCCCCCCCCCCCACCTAGCAAATCCCCGCAGCCATCTCCCCCACTTTACTTCCGTTCACCAGCATTACCTGCCAGCATGGCAGCTCCTCCCGGAAGTTTCCTCGTATCTACCCATCTACCCTCCCCCCACCCTCTCCTCCCTGGTCTGTGTAAACGGCTCCCTGCAGTCCTCCCCCTCCCCCACCCAAATAAAGACGCATCCACAGGTCACCTCCTACAAAGAATAAACACCACCATAAGCGGCGTGGGGTGGGGGGGGGGGGGGGCAGCAGCAGTTGCCCCCCCTTATAAATGCATTGCCCCTTAACAAATAATTGTCACAATGAAATCACTCCACCTGAGAAGAGAGAAAACCCCCCCACCCTACGGTCTCACACTACCCACATCCTCCAAACTCCATTCTTCCAACTCCTATGGTGGGACTTCATCCTGAGACCTGTCTCCAGCCAATTAATGCCCTAAGGAGCATTTAGTGGCTGCAGGACAGTTGGTATCTGCTGGAACACTCTGGGCTGGGATTCTGTAAAAACACAGCTAAGTGTTGACGTCGGAGTAAACACTGGAGTGTTTCACGCCGGTGTCAACGGGCCACTTGGCCCAGCGATTTTATAGCCCACAGGGGGCCAGCCGGAGTGCTCCTGTGCTGCTTCAGCTGCCTTACTCGGCCCTACACTGCTTGTCGTGGGTTCATGCATGCGCGCGGCCGATACCCCGCCTCCCACCAGGATTGCCACCGTAACCCCGATGCTGAGCTCCCGCCGGGTGGAACCATACGAGAACCGCACCGGCGGGAACTCGGCCGGTCAACCGCAGAGAATCGCCGTGGGGGTCTCTTTCAACGGCCTCCGACCGTCCCCACGCCGAGCGCCATTTCGGCGCGGAGGCTCAGAGAATCCAGGCCATGAGATCCAGAAAATCCTGCCCATAAATCCTAGCCCAAAGGAAATTACTACTGTTTTAGAGCTTACAGAACATTCCTTACATGCCTGCCAAGTTTCCCCTTTCTCTTCATTGTTATCATTGTTATCCTATTCCTCTCCTTCCTCCACCTGCCACTTTCATGTTGCGGCTCATTTTCAACTATTCAGTAAAAGTCTCTTTGGATAACCGTGATATGCAGTATCAACAAAGGGTCATATGGACTCGAAACACTCGCTCTTTTCTGTCCTTACAGCTGCTGCCAGACCTGTTGACATTTTCCAGCATTTTCTCTTTGGTTTCAGATTCCAGCATCCGCAGTAATTTGTTTTTCACAAGAGAAAGGTGGTTTTGCTAAACTTATACAAGACACTAGTCAGACCTCAGTTGCAATGTAATGTACATTTATGGACATCACACTGCAGAAAGGATGTAAATGCATTAGAGAAAGTGCAGAAGCAGTTTACAAGAATGGTTCCAGGCATTAGAAACTTCAGTTATGAGGATAGAGGTTGGGAATGTTCTCGGAGTGAAGAAGGCTAAGAAGAGATTTGATAGAGATGTTCAAATTCATAAGGGGGCTGGGCATAGTAGATAGTGAGGAACTGTTCCTGCTTGTTAAACGAGAAGGCACAGATTTAAAATGATATGCAAAAGAAGCTAATGTGATGTGAGAAAAAACATTTTCACACGACGAGTGGTTCTGGTCTGAAATGCACTGCCTGGAAGCATAGTGGAGGTAGGTCCAATCAAGGCATTCAAGAGTGTATTAGATGATTACCTGAAGAGAAAGAATGTGCAGAGGTATGAGGGAAAGGCAGGCGAATGGCACAAAGTCATGATGCTCATTTGGAGAGACGATGTAGACATGATGGGCTAAATGGCCTCTTTCTGTGCGTACCAATTCTGTGATTCTGTGAAAAGATCCATGGACCTTTTCTGATGCTGGCATCCACTGGTACTCATTTAATGCATGTCATAGCTGTGGTATTCTTTGTGGTTCAGATCCTAGGATGGTTGGTGTCGTGTTCATAAAGACCACAACTAGCTTTTGTATTAAACAAAGCTAAAGATTTATTTACACTACTTAATTGAATTCAACCTTTTACTTCTGTATAATAAACAATTGACAATAAATATACAATCTACACTCATGTACCACTAATCTCTACACTAATACACTAACTACAATCTGCTCTCACTCACACTAGCTTTCCTACAGTCTTTCTCCTAGCCTTATCCTCAACACTCTCCCAGAAGGCTGATATAGATGCTTTATATAGTTCTGCATCTAGCTCACTCTAGTGGTTGATTTGGACATAACATTAACCCTGACATTATTGTACATTTCTCATAATGTCACAAAAGCAAGCTATCTGTGACCTGGATAATGATTTTCTGCGCACTGTTTTATCGCTATTATCTGGGAAGAGCCTGTGCTTAAAAAAAGTTGAAAGCTTTTATCATTTTTACCTTTGCTTACAGAAAATATTGATGTAGTTCTTTAATGCATATTTAGCTCAGTAGATGTCACAATGCGTTTATGCCTTCCTTCGTGAGACATAACCTCTTCCTCCGCTCCTTGGTGAGGTAGAAGCAGACCTTCTCAAAGCACCAGGTATAGTGGCTGGAGCAGTAATAGACCCTGGTAATTTTCCTCATCTATATCCATGGACTTCTCTCGACCAATTTTCCTAATTATACGCCTCCTCCATGTACAGCAAAGAAAGACTTGGTGATTCAAGCATCCTACTGTGTGAACTAAACCCATTGACTTGCTGTTAACAATCCATGTGTTTGGTTGCTCTTGGAGATTTGTCAAATTTCTCCACTGCCTGGACACAATAGTTTAGAGCCGGTGTTATTAATATGATCTGGATGAGAAAACAAACTGAAACTCAGAATACTTCTGAGTTGAGCTATAATTGGCACTATTAGGCTCTTAGCAAGCCAACGAAATTGGTGTTAACATGCTTTGGCTTGGTTCCTGGAGGAATTTGGGAATTGGGTTAAAATGCGCAAATAGTCCACGACTGCTAAATGGGTTCATGTTAATTCATACTTGGTACATTTATCAGCTTTTAAACAAAGTAATTTCTCTCTCCTTACAGTTCTTTCCTTTAGCCTAGTTACTCTCCAGCTGCTATGAAATTAAGCTCTGCCCAAATTTAATTCTTCACGCTATAATGCATATCTGGATGACTCTATGCATTGGACATTTCATCTCCTGTAATGGGAAGTGTTTTGTCATTGGGTCTGAGGTTATATTGAAGCATGTTAGTCCTTTATCCTTTCCTGTTGAGGCCATTTACATGCATTTTTCAGCCCCCTACGTGTGCATTTTTTGTTTAGTTCACAGCTGTTGAACCCCATGGGAGAACACAGCTGCTCTTTTACATGAAGGAGGTTGGTTTTATCCTTTCAGCTGCTTTCTCAGGAGGCTGGATGTGGTCGACTTGAAATGCTCAATCAGTCCACTTAAGTGTGCACAGATGACAATTTAAAAATAACATTTTACGGCCGTTAGCTTTGTTACTGTTCCTCTGGAGATCTTTAGCTGTCGAAATGCTACAAACATGCCGATGCTGTTTCAAGTTTTTCTTTTATTCATTCCTGGGGATGTGTACATCACTAGCAAAGTTAGCATTTACTCTCCGTCCATAGATACCAGAAAACATAGTGCTAGACTTTCTTTTAAAACTGCTGAAACTTTCTCTGTAACTGTTTGATTCCAGAGAGTGACTTGCTAAGTCAATTCAGAAAGCCATTAAGAATCATTCACATCGGTGTGTGACTTTTTAAACAATAAAATAATTCATTCATCATGAATAGGCCTGCATTTATTTCCCATCCTTACTTGGCCTTGAAAAGGAGATAGTATGTCACCATCTAGAAGGATAACAGCAACGGGTGCATGGAAACACCACCACCTACTCCAAATTCCCATCAAAGCCACGCAACATCCTGACTTGGAACTCGCTCTTTAACAGCACTTTGGAAGTACCATCACCGTAGGGGTCAGAGATTGTCATCCCTTGGCTCTATTTATAGTATGCTACTTCTATACATGGGGAGGTCTTGTGGTGCAGTGGGTAGCATCCCTGCCTCTGAACCAGATGGTCTGGATTCAAATGGGCAGCACGGTAGCACAAGTGGATAGCACTGTGGCTTCACAGCGCCAGGGTCCCGGGTTCGATTCCCCGCTGGGTCACTGTCTGTGCGGAGTCTGCACGTTCTCCCCGTGTCTGCGTGGGTTTCCTCCGGGTGCTCCGGTTTCCACAGTCCAAAGATGTGCAGGTTAGGTGGATTGGCCATGCTAAATTGCCCTTCGTGACCAAAAAGGTAAGGCGGGGTTATTGGGTTACAAGGATAGGGTGGAAGTGAGGGAAGTGGGTCGGTGCAGACTCAATGGGCCAAATGGCCTCCTTCTGCACTGTATGTTCTATGTTAAACAAGTCCCACCCCAGAACTTGCTGCTCAGAGAAGATGCTTTCATAACATGGCCAAACAAGTGGATTATCAACCCATTGATCCTTCCAGTACACACTAATGCCAGGTGGCAAGAACTGGATAGATACCTGGTCAGCTATGTGATTGAAAGAAAATTAGAGACTACCATTATTATCCACAGCTCCAGACTACAACATTCATGCCACAAACCTGTGATTTACTTTTTACTTTATCACGTGCTGCTCTCAGCATACTCATCGACACTTCTCATTGAACCTAGCTTGATGGTAGGATGAGGGATATGCTGGAATATATATGCAGGTGATGGAATACAATTCTTCTGCTGATGATGGCCCCCATTGCCCCTTGAATACCCAGCATTGAGCTGCTTGTTCTGTTTTGAATCTTTCCCATTTAGCATGTAGCCAGTAATGCCGCACAACATTATTAATGGTGGCGGCAGTGTGAAGACACGACTTCAATTCTGCAATGATGTTCTTTCTCTCTATCCTAAGGCTGATATTGGTGTAGAGCAATACCAGTCATTATCCATTCGGGTGGTTAAGCAAAATGCATCAGGAGTAGCAAATTTGCTGACAACCCCTGATGTTAAAGACAAGAGTATCCCAAAACACAAAAGGATAACTTGAAACAGCAGTTCTTAATGGTGTATATTTTCAATTTGGTATATTATGAGGAAAGATATGCAAAGCAGTGAGGAACAGCCCAGACGTGTTGTAATCAATTCATAATTTTTAAAAATAATTTAAAAGAAATACACAATAAGAAAGACTACAATACAAAACAACAATACACTTAATAATAATGATAATCGCTATACACACAATGCATCTCATGAGCTTAACCCCTGTTCCCAACTATTTACATTTCTGAACTCTGAAAAATGCCACTTTTCCAAACAACATCCGATAATATGTAACTCCATGAGCTAAATGCAATGTATAGTTACTACCCATAAGTTCTCTTTAGTTTTGGAAAACCTCTCTTTAGTTCAGCTTGGCAGTTCCTCTCTCTGAGAGAGGCAGCAACTTTTTTTGGGAGAGTCTGCTTTCTCCAGCTGGGTGTGGCTATGGTAGTAGCTGCTCCTCTGCTACTATTCAGTTATCCTGCTATGGATGTACTGTTTCCCTCCTTTGATATTACCCTTTCTAGATAGCCCCCATGGAGCAGGCTTTGAGTATATAGGTGTAAATTATTTTCCTATTTCACCACTTTGTTCTCACTACTTCTACAGTTCAAAAACCTATTTCTGTACACCATTGGTCAACCCCTAGTCACTTAGGTAAACACTTGTTTTCCTAGTACGATGCTAGTTTGCATATCAAAAACACCTTCAACAGATGCACATGTATCAGTTTCCCTTTTATCCAATTCTTCATTTCATCCCAATTTATTTTTAATCTTGAATTTGCTCAATTCTTGAGTCTTCTTTTTACTCTAATATCTTGACAGAGTGCATTACTATGATGCCTCCTTCATATTTGTGAACTAACCATTGAATTATTTATTATGTGTTCCATGGTCTGTTCTGTCCATGACCACAGTCGCACACTAGAGAGGTTTTAATTTTGTGTTTGTGCATCAAGTATCCACATTTGCTGTGCTTTTTGGGACATATTTTATGGTTACCCATGAGTTCATGAAATATCAAAATTAGGAATCTTCTGCATTAGGTCTTTCACAAGGTGTTTGTGACTTCTGATAAACCCCATTCAGCTTTTAAAAACTTAACCAAGGTTGCAGTTGCGTTGTTGAAGGTTCAAAAGAGTTTGTGTGACTTCAGGCAATGTTCAGGCATGTCATTGAGGTCCTGCTGGATGGGAAGACGGTTGTTCTCCTCAATTTGTTGAACTTCCCAGGAGGTTACAACATCACAGGCATCCAAAGTGTTGGAATCAACTTGAGAGTTTCATTAATTTACCATATTGTGTTCAGTTTGACATCAGCAAGCTGAGTGTGACTACCTCTGGTCCCATACCAGAGTACAGTACTCAACTACAGAGTACACAAGGACCGTTGCTGTTGCCTGAAGCACTGTGGTTGAACAAACACAACATTTGCCAGCTTCTGACCCTTGTCTTTGTCTTTGCAGCCATTTTCTTCAGTTGCCATGATGGGATAGCATATAGACTAGCTTCACACCGAGAAAGGTCAGAGTGGGGACATGTTCCACGGCATTAAGGTGTTGTTTCAGAAACTAGCCAATTAGGACTGTGTGGTGGTCACTCTAATTTTATCATACACAGATGCATCTGCAACAACTAGATTGATGAGGGTGTGGCCTAATAGATTTGGTTTTCTCAACACACACCAGAAGCCTAGTTTAGCAGTAATGTCATTCAGAATTTGAGCAGTTTCGGTAGTAGTGGCGTTACTGAGCCACTTTGGTGATTGCCATTGAAGTCCCCACCAATGTATATTCTGTGCCCTCACTACATTTTTCTTCCCAGTGGTTTTCAAACACAAGGAACTGATTCATCAGCTGAGGGAAGAGAGCTGTAGATAAGGCTTCCTTCCCAATATTTGATCTGATGCAATGAGGCCTCATGGGGTCCGAAGTCAATGTTGAACCACTCCTCCCCAACTGTACCCTACGTCGATGCCACCTGTAGTGTTTCGATCTGTCGTGTCAGTGGTGGCAGAGGGGCCTAGGGGCTGACTTTACTCAGAAATAGGTAGAGTGGTGCAGCAGGTGAGATAAAAAGGCGAGGTAGCTCCCAGCCCCAAAGGCAGCTTTCCTCGTTATGTTGCTTGGCACATAGCCAAAACAAAATGAAGAGGCAGATCACACGACATCGCGCTAGCAGGGAGCCCGCCCTGCCTGAAACATATCTACAAAAAATTTAAATCAGAAACCTGCTCCCGCCCCAAACACCGCATCCTCTCCACCCCCCTCCCTCAGACATGCCAGGAGCAGTGCCAAAGGGAGGTGCCAGGAAACTGCCCGGGCATGACCCCCCTCCCGCCAGGGAATGTGCTCACCTATGCGCCTCTGGCTCTGCTCACCAGGTGCATGTCATGGGGGACCTGTCGTGAATCATGGACAATCTAACAGGAGGAGGAGGGGAGAGGGGGGTGTCTATCGCGTGTAAGGACATGCTGTGGGATTCTCCGTCGGCGGAATCCTGTCTTCGCCGGCAGCGTACCCATGCCCGTGGGTTTCCCGAAGGCATGGGGTGGTCACAATGGGAAGCCCCATTGGCCGGCTGTGGGGATGGAGAATCCCGCTGCCAGCAGGGGGGGTGGGCGCAGTGCTGGGGCTAGCGCGATGGAGAATCCCGCTGCCAGCAGGGGGGGGTGGGCGCAGTGCTGGGGCTAGCGCGATGGAGAATCCCGCTGCCAGCGGGGGGGGGGGGGGGCGCAGTGCTGGGGCTAGCGCGATGGAGAATCCCGCTGCCAGCGGGGGGGGGGGGGGGGCGCAGTGCTGGGGCTAGCGCGATGGAGAATCCCGCTGCCAGCGGGGGGGGGGGGGGGCGCAGTGCTGGGGCTAGCGCGATGGTGAATCCAGCTGCCAGCGGGGGGGGGGGTGGGGAATCCTGTTGCCAGCGGGGGGGGTGGGCGCGGTGCTGGGGCTAGCGCGATGGAGAATCTCGCTGCCAGCAAGGGGGGGGGGGGGGCGCTGTGCTGGGGCTAGCGCGATGGAGAATCCTGTTGCCAGCAGGGGGGGGGGGGGGTGGGCGCAGTGCTAGGGCTAGCATGATGGAGAATCCCGCTGCCAGCAGCGGGGGGGGGGGGTGGGGGTGGGTGCAGTGCTGGTGCTAGTGCGATGGAGAATCCCGCTGCCAGCAGGGGGGGTGGGCGCGGTGCTGGGGCTAGCGCGATGGAGAATCCCGCTGCCAGCAGGGGGGGTGGGCGCGGTGCTGGGGCTAGCGCGATGGAGAATCCCGCTGCCAGCAGGGGGGGGTGGGCGCGGTGCTGGGGCTAGCGCGATGGAGAATCCCGCTGCCAGCGTGGGGGGGGGGGGTTTGGGGGTGGGGGGGGGCGCAGTGCTGGGGCTAGCGCGATGGAGAATCCCGCTGCCAGCGGGGGGGGGGGGGGGCGCAGTGCTGGGGCTAGCGCGATGGAGAATCCCGCTGCCAGCGAGGGGGGGGGGGGGCGCAGTGCTGGGGCTAGCGCGATGGAGAATCCCGGTGCCAGCGGGGGGGTGGGCGCGGTGCTGGGGCTAGCGCGATGGAGAATCCCGCTGCCAGCAGGGGGGGGGTGGGCGCGGTGCTGGGGCTAGCGCGATGGAGAATCCCGCTGCCAGCAGGGGGGGTGGGCGCAGTGCTGGGGCTAGCGCGATGGAGAATCCCGCTGCCAGCGGGGGGGGGGGGGGGCGCAGTGCTGGGGCTAGCGCGAAGGAGAATCCCGCTGCCAGCAGGGGGGGTTGGGCACAGTGCTGGGGCTAGCGCGATGTAGAATCCTGTTGCCAGCAGGGGGGTGGGGGGGGGGGGCGCAGTGCTGGGGCTAGCGCGATGGAGAATCCTGTTGCCAGCAGGGGTGTGGGGGGGGGGGGCGCAGTGCTGGGGCTAGCGCGATGGAGAATCCCGCTGCCAGCAGGGGGGTGGGGGGGGGGCGCAGTGCTGGGGCTAGTGCGATGGAGAATCCCGCTGCCAGCAGGGGGGTGGGGGGGGGGGGGGCGCAGTGCTGGGGCTAGCGCGATGTAGAATCCTGTTGCCCGCTCCCACCGCCGATTCCGTCCACCAGAAAATGGGAGTGAAAAATTCCTCCCAGGATTTTAGCTGATAGGTATAATTCTGTAAGTAAGACTAGTCTGTGGGTCACCTCTCCTGATGCTGGCATAAGTCCAAATTTACTTAGGAGGTCTTTGCAGGCTTAACTGCTTTTGTCTTGTTTGAATCCAATGATTTGGTCAATGTTGAGTGATCATATGGTTTCATTACTTTTTTTTCCTCATTCACTCACGGGTTGTGCGCATCTCAAGAAAGGTCAGCATTTGTTGGCAATCACTAATTGTCCTGGAGAACATTGTGGTGAACTGCCTTTTTATAACTACTGCAGACACGCATGTATTGCTGTTGGGAAGGGATTTTTTTGCAGTGGTTTGTTGCAACTGAATGGCTTCAGAGTGCAATTAAACGTGAACCACATTTCTGTGGGACTGGAGTCACAGATAGGTCAGACTGGATAAGGGCACATGTTTCCTTCCAGAAAGGGCATTAGAGATCCGACTTGGTTTTTACGACAATCCAATAACGTCATGGCCGCCATTACCAACTTTTTATTTCAGATTTTCTTCTATTTAACTGAATTCAAATTCACAAATTGCCATGATGGGATTTGAACAGTAACATATTACTAAATTACCATTGCCTCTGATTAAAGGATGAACTCCTCCTGGTCTAAGTAAAGAGTTTTATAGTCCTATGATTTTAAAATACACAAAAACAGGACTATACTATGCTAAGACAATTATGAATTACTACACATGCACAGTTTATATAGAACGTACCCCGTGTTCCAAAATATATCTACGATTCCTGAACTCCTTTAGACTTCCCTGTTTCCCCAAACATCCAAATTAAATAAATCTATAAGTTAAAACCAGCTTATAGTTGCCTCAAAATATAAAGCTGATAATCAAATCTGAGAAACGTCTTTTCCTAGACCAGTGGGGATATCTAAACACCTTTTACAAATGTTTCTGCACTGCCTAGGCTCTAAATTGCAGAGGCTGTTAGGTTTAAAACTTGGCCTCCAGGATGCTAGCTGGAAACTAGCTTGTCTGCTTCTGAGGCTGCGAGGTGTCACCTGGTTTCCCTTGCTTCTGATGGGCTGGGCAATTATACCATTGTTCCACTTTTATTCTGCCTTCTGTGTATTTGGCTGTCTGTCCTCCCCCAAATTCCTTGACTCCAGAAATTAACATGCGTATGTCGCCCTGATCTTGCAATCACCAAGATAATCTGTTTCTACTCATAGGGGATTCACACCTGATTCTATCTTCTGCAGGTTGAACACCCTTATCTGAAATTCCAACATCTGCACTTTTTTTGAGCGCCGACGTGATGTCACAAATAGGAAATCCCACGAGGTTCCTGGGCGATGCACAGTTCCCAATGCGCACCGCACATGCACAGTTCCCAATGTCCCGCACATGCCCAGTTCCCAACTTGCACCCACATGTGCAGTTCCCAATGTTCCACACATGGGCAGTTCCCAAGGCACGGAGCACATGAGCAGTTCCCAATGTTCCACACATGCACTGTTCCCAATGCGCACCGCACATGCGCAGTTCCCAACGTGTGCTGCACCTGTGCAGTATATACGAAATTTGAAAAATTCCAACATCTGATACACAATCTGTCTCGAGCATTTCGGATAAAGGATGCTCAACCTGTAATCTCGTTATTGGAAGATATGCTCTCATCCGGCCTTTTGAATACTGGCTACTGCTGTCACTGGGCAGATTTGTACTTGTTAGTGGATAGGTCACATCCTACTATGTCTTGTTCCATTTGTGTTACTGCTGTTTCTAGGCAAATCCATGACACTGATGTAAAAGATTTGTTTTTCTGAAATTAGAATTAACTGCAATTATTCTTCCAGATTTTTGTAAATGACATTCCATTAATTGGTTTTCACAATGAGACAAGAAATGGAATTTTGCTGGGAACGACTCAGGTTCTTCAACTGCAGAAGAATAGATGTGACACCAATGACACTGTAATAATAGAGGTATGTGTAAAATACTACTGTATATATAGACAGGCCTGTGGTACTCATGGCTTCTATTGACAGTCTTACCTGGCTGGGCGACATTGAGTGAGCTGTGGGATCTGCTGCTTCTCCCTGTTCAGTTTTTCTTTATTGCTTTCTGACAAGATAGGCTGAAGAAATACTATTACAAGGCTTCGAGCTTTTTCACAGCAACTGGAAGGACCCTGTCAAAATCAAACTACTGAATGCAACTATTGATAATACATTTTTCTGGGATTTTTGTAAGCACCCCTTGTGGCATTGTTGAAATCAGGAACTTGCGATATGGAGAATTGAAGGGGTTGACCCACATCTGATCACTCCAAGTGCATTATTTGGAAGGGGCTGGTTTAGCACAGTGGGCTAAACAGCTGGCTTGTAAGGCAGAACAAGGCCAGCAGTGTGGGTTCAATTCCCGTACCGGCCTCCCCGAACATGCGCCGGAATGTGGCGACTAGGGGATTTTCACTGTAACTTCATTGAAGCCTACTTGCGACAATAAGCTATTATTATTATTAATGGCGTTTGAGGATTTTATGGTTCTCAAGAAAACGTGACAGATGGCCAACTCCAGACATATGCCTATAGGATCAGTCAACAAATTCCAGTGACTCTGTTAGTATCGATAGAATTCCCTAATCTATCATATATTTAAATACAGTGGGTGGAATTTCCCACTCTCAGCAGCACAGCAGGAATCATGTTGGGCATGAGTAGGTGGGAGGCAAAAACTCTGTTCCCTGTTGGCATTTTGTTCCTCTGAATACAAGACTGGTTAAAGGTGGGTTGAGCTTCCTGCTAAATGATGTCAGAACCGAATTGGCATGCATTAGCATCTCTTATATGTTCATTAAATTAAAATCCCCTCATGGGAATTAAGTTCCCTTTCCAAATTAAGTATCCAGCCAGTGAGAATTTAGAACTGTATATAAATGGTGTGCACCTGGCAAATTTCACCTCTTCACAGATTTTGAGGTCAGTACAGATTGTTATCACCCTCTTGAGGATCTTGCATAACTTCACTCACAGAATCATAGAATTTACAGTGCTAAAGAAGGCCATTCAGCCTATCAAATCTGCACTGGCCCTTGGAAAGACACTCCACCCAAACCTACACCTCCAACCTATCCCCGTAACCCAGTAACCCCACCTAACCTTTTGGACACTAAGGGCAATTTATCATGGCCAATCCACCTAACCTGCACATCTTTGGGCTGTGGCAGGAAACCAGAGCATCCGAAGGAAACCCATGCAGACATATTGGCCAGAATTCTCCAAAATTAGGGCTATGTCGCCACGCCCGCCGGAAAATGGGCGCGAATCACTCCAGACTTTTTGATTCTCCAGTTTTAAGAGGGCTAGCAGGGCCCCTGTGTGCACCCTGCAGCTCCTGCTGCCAATGCAGGGGCCCTGCACTTCCGGCCGCGGGTCCGTGCACGCGTGCGGCGGCAGAGCCACACAGCGGGCCAGTGCAAAAGATGATAGGCCCCCCCGGATCGCGTGCGCCCGCTGATTAGTAACCCCCGATCGCAGGCCTGTCCATCGTGGAGCCCCTCCCGGAGCCTGATCCTCCCACCAGGACGGCCGGCGCGGCTGCGAGTCCGAGCTCCCGCCGGGTGGAACCAGGTTGGAACTATGCGGGCGGAACTCAGTGGGAACGCGGCCGGTCGATCGCAGAGAATCGCCGCTGGGGCCTCTTTTAACAGCCCCCGACCGGCGTTGCGTCACCGCGTGCATGCGGCTGGTGGCGATTCTCCGGTCTGCGGAGAATCACATCTCGGCGCCACGGGTCAAGCGTGATTTTGGCACGGAGGCTCGGAGAATCCTGGCCTTTGAGTGCCATTATCAAACACTATGTCAAGTCTGGACAAGGAGACAACACCATGTATTGCCCCTTGTAATTGTTTCTCCGGCACCCAAATGTATACCTCCCCAGTTTCCAACCACCCCCCACAACAAACAGATGCGTACTTATGTGTTAAAAATAATGTTACCAATTGTACAGAGTTGCTGCTGTTGAGCTGGTGCATAATACCAGTTATTTTATATTATTTTTTTGTTTGTTTTTTTTGTTATGTTTGTGTGCGCTCTTCTCTCTCTCTCTATGTATATATATATATATATATATATCTTATTCTGTGTACATAACAGTAAATATACTTTGTTCAAAAACCCAATAAAAAAACATTTATAAAAATAAAAGTCTGGACAAGGAAGGCAGGCGAAGGCCTGTGACGGAGGGTGCAGAGTGGAGTGAAGACTGGACATCTGAGGAAAGGAAGTGACCAGCGTAGTGGGGCCAATGTCAGGGAAGTGACGGATAATGGGGAGGAATGTCCAAGGAAGGAGGAAGGGAGTGTCTTAGATGTTGGGGAGGTGGGGTCGATTGTGGAGTTTGGGGGTTAACTCAGAGTATTGGTGATAAAAGGGGGCAGAGAGGTGGGTAGGATATGATAGAGTGGCAGGTCCAGGGTTGGAGTATGGCCGGTAAAGGGAGTCATCTAGGTTGGATCATGGAGGGGGAGTAAACAGGTGGCTCAGATAACAGGAGGGGGTAGGGTTAGAGTGGGCATGGGGATGGTAATGGGTTTTGGATCTTGGGAGGGATGTGTATTGTGATAGGGTCCAGGATAATGGAAAAGGTTCAAAGATGTCAGAGGGCAGAGGAATGGTGATATTGAGTGGGACTACGGTGATGGGAGGAAGCTGGTGGGTAACAGGGGGAACATAGAAGATGGTGGAGCATGTTTGAAAGGTGGTATGCACCATTTTTCCAGATTGATCTTGACCTCGCAGTTTGTCAGTCAGTGAGATCCCTCGAGGTGGAAGGGGGTCTTTTTAAGTGATGGAGTTCAAGGTCAGCGCATGAGGCCAACAAAAGGTACACACTAATAATTGAGGCGACTGGCTGTCAAAGATGCTCAGTTAAGCCCTCTTTGCAGTAAGTTTGATCCTGACTTGTGGTCTCATGACATTGAGATCCCAGCAAGGTGTGGAGCTGCAGTTAATTCTGTGCCATTTGCCTTTGGCTGCAGTCAGAGGCAGGGATGAATGGAAGGAGAGAGGTGGATGTCTCCAAGGCTAGTGGATGGCAGCCAACAGCAACTCCAAACTCCATCCTCCTGGTGAATAGTCATGGCCGTCAAGGGGTGATGTGGTTAGTCTTTCTCTGTTGCCAAGGCAATAGACACTTTGCAGAATTTTGAGGGTAGTGGAGACAAGCTGAAAAGTGTCTCGAGGCTTCTTGAACTTGGCCCTCACAGGCAAATGGTAAGTTCATTGACTGGTGAGAAGCTGCTATTAGGGATTGTGTTTTAATAGCTTTAACTAGAAAAAATGTATCATTTATAAAGAAGTAGCTCCTTGAATTTCAGTAAGGAACATTAGTAATAAGGAAGTAAATTTGAATCAAGTTAAGGTGAAATAAGGTAATAAAATAAACAAAATAAGATAAAGTTAGAGAGCGGAGCCAGGAGGATAAAGGAGTAAGAGCAAGACTGAGAATGGAGTGGATAAAGGACCGACAGAAAGAGTGAGAACGAGAGCGGAGTGTTAGTTTGGAACTCCTGAAGTGACATCAGGATTCAAAAAAGATGCAGGGCAAGTGGAAGCAGCTGATTGGGTGAGTACGGTCGGGGAATTATTTACTACTTTTATCACTTATAGATTTTAAGGTCTTATTTTGTGGTTCACCGTTTGTAAGGGCTATATTCTGTAACAACGAGGAGCAGGGAAGAAGGGCCCCAGTGTTCATTGATGTTATTTGACATAAGGTATCTTCCAAAAGGAGTAATTTAGTTTCAAGGGGTAAGTCATGGCAGGAGAGCTCAAAGGTGTGGTGTGCTCTTACTGCTTTGTGTGGGAAGACAGGAATATTTCCAGTGCTTGAGGCCAGCATGTGTGCAGGAAGGGTCTCTAGCTGTGCTCCTGAAAGCCCGAGTTTCGGAACTGGAGAGGTAGCTGGGGTCACTGCGGAGAATCTGCAAGATGGAGAGTATCGTGGATAGCACAAATAGAGAGGTGGTCATGCTGCACAGGCAGGAAGGGACTGGGTGACCTCCAGGAAGAGCAAGTGATGAACCATCAATCGAACGCGAGACTAGTTGCTGTACAAAAGTTAGGCTTTAATAAGCTAGAAGTTAGCCCTGTGGTCGACTACAGTAAATGGCCGACCGCTGGGCGTTCTGACTATTTATACCTCGGTATGGAGGCGTGGTTAACTCAGCCTCTCGACCAATCGGAGAGCCGTCACATGGCTGGTCTCAACCAATCGGTCGAGAGGCACATGACCGACCAGGGCCAATGGTAAGCCGGTGTTCTGCACCAATGGCAGACAGCTATGCAAATCATACCACCACAGCAAGGGAAATACCCAGCATTGCAGGAATCTTCTGTGATCATTCCCCTGCAAAATAGATATACCGCTTTGGATACTGTTGAGGGGAATGACCTCTCAGGGGAAAGAAGTAACAGCTAAATTTGTTGCACAACGATTGGCTCTGCTGCACAAGGGAGGACTAAAAAGTGTGGGAATGCTGTAGTTATAGGGGATTCAATTGTAAGGGGAATAGTGGCCGATCTTGTGGCCGCAATCGAGACTCCAGGATGGTATGTTACCTCCCTGGTGCTAGGGAGAAGGATGTCTCAGAGCAGCAACAAGACTTCTGAAGGGGGGGGGGGGGGGGGGGGGGTGAACAGCCAGTGGTCATGATACAAGAAACATAGGTTAAAAAATTAATGAAGTCCTAAAAGCAGAATATTGGGAATTAGGAAGTAAATTGAAAAGTAGGACCTCAAAGGTAGTGATCTCAGGATTATTACCAGTGCCACGTGCTAGTCAGATTAGAAGTAGCAGGATATATTTAATGCATACATGGGTGGAAAGATGGTGCAAGGGAAAGGGTTTCAGATTCCTGGAACATTAAGACCAGTTCTGGGGAAGGTGGAAACAGTGCAAATTGGACGGGTTACACCTGGGAAGGACCAGGACTAATATCCCAGGGGGAGTGTATGCGAGAGCGGTCGGGGAGGGTTTAAACTAAAATGGCAGAGAGAACGCAATGGGCGGGATTCTCCGACCCCCCACCCCCCGGGCCGGAAAGTAGAATCGCCGGGGGACGGCGTGAATCCTGCCCCGCCGGCTGCCGATTTCTCCGGTGATGGAGATTTGGCAGAGGCGGGAATCGGGCCGGTTGGCGGCCGCTGGTGGCGGCCCCCCCAGCGATTCTCTGGCCCCCGATGGGCCGAGTGCCCAACCATTTTTTGCCAGTCCCGCCAGCGCAAATTGGAGTAGGTCCTTACCGGCGGGACCTGGTGGCGCAGGCGGCCTCCGGGGTTCATGGGGGGGCGCGGGGGGATCTGGCCCCAGGAGGTGTCCCCATGGTGGCCTGGCCCGCGATCGGAGCCCACCGATCCGTGGGCGGGCCTGTGCCATGGGGGCACTCTATTCTTCCGCACCGGTGGCTGTAGCTGTCCGCTATTGCCGGTGCAGAAACAAAGCCCTCTGCGCATGCACGGGGATGACGCCAGCACACGCTGGCGCTCCCACGCATGCTCCAACCTGCGCCGGCCGGCGGAGGCCCTTTGGCACCGGTTGGCGTTGTGCCAAGCCCCTTTCCCGCCGGCCGGTGGGGCGCAAACCACTCCGGGGCGGGCCTAGCCCCTGAAGGTGCCGAGGATTCCGCACCTTTGGGGCGGCCTGATGCCGGAGTGGTTCACGCCACTCCGTCCCACCAGAGTTTCCCGCCCCGCCGATTACGGCAGAATCCAACCCAAGGTGACAGAGGAAGGATAAACACGGCCAAGAACAAAAGACAGAAAGGGGAATAAGAAAAGTGACAGGCAGAGAAATCAAAGGCCAGAATCAAGCAGGGCCTCAGTGAGAAATAGTGGAAATGGAACAAATAATGTTAAAAAGACAAGCCTTAAGCTTTGTGTTTTAATGAGTGGATCATTCACATTAAAGTGGATGAATTAATCACACAAATAGATGTAAACGGATATGAAATAGTCGGGATTACGAAGATATGGCAGCAGGGTGACCAGGATTGGGAACTGAACCTCCAGCCTTATGCAGTATTTAGGAAAGATAGACAAAATGGAAGAGGCCATTGCGTTGCATGGCTGGTTAAAGAGGAAATTAGTGCAATAGTGAGGTAAGATATTAGCTCCGACAATGTGGGATCTGTATGGGTAGAGCTGAGAAACACCAAGAGGCAAAAGATGTTAGTGAGGGTTGTATGTGACCCCCAAACTGTAGTGGTGAAGCTGAGAATGGCATTAAACACGTAATTAGAGACTCATGTATAAAAGAACATCTGTAATTTTGGATGACTTTAATCTGCATGTAGATTGGGCAAAACAAATTAGTAACAATACTATTGAGGAGAAATTTCTTGAGTGTATACAGGATGGCTTTCAAGACCAATACATTGAGGAACTAAGCAAAGAACAGGTTATCCTGGACTGGGAATTGTATAATGAGAAAGGAATACTTGGCAATCTAGATGTACGAGGCCCCTTGGGGATGAGTGACCATAATATAATAGAATTATTCACTATGATGGAGAGTGATGTAGTTGATTCTGAGACTCTGATCCTGAATCCTAATTAAGGAAACTACGATGGTATGAGGCAAGAGTTGGCTATGATGGATTGGGAAACGTTACTTAAAGGGATGATAGTAGATAAACAATGGTAAACATTCAAAGAGTGCATGGGGAACTGCAATAATTGTTTATTCCTGTCTGGAATAAGGTAAGACGGGAAAGGTGGACAAACCATGGCTTACAAGGGAAATTATGGTATTAGTATTAGAGATAGGAGGAGGCATACTTAATTGGCCAGAGAAAAATAACAGACCTGAGTAATGGGAGCAGTTTAGAATTCAGCAAAGGAGGACCAAAAGATTGATTAAAAAAGGGAAAGTAGAGTACAAGAGCAAGCTTGCAGGGAACATAAAAACTGACTGTAAAAGTTTTTATAGGTATGTGAAGAGAGAAAGACAAATGCGGATCCTTTGCAATCAGTAACAGGGGAATTTATAATGGGGAACAAAAAAAGGGCCGACCAACTAAATACTTTGGTTCTGCCTTCACAAAGGAGGACACAAATAACATACCAGAAATGTTGAGGAACACAGGATTTAGTGAGAGGGAGGAACTGAAAGAAATTGCATTATCAGGGAAATGGTGCTGGGGAAATTGATGGGATTAAAGGCCCATAAATCCCCAGGGCCTGCTAAACTACATCACAGAGTACTTAAGGAGGCGGCCCTAGAAATAATGGATGCATTGCTGGTTACCTTGCAAGATTCAAAAGACTCTGGAACAGTTCCTACGGATTGCAGGGTAATGTAACCCCACTATTTAAAAAGGGAGGTTGAGAGAAAACAGAGAATTATCAACCAGTCAGCCTGACATTGGTAGTGGGGAAAATTCTAGATTCCATTATAAAAGATTTAGGGTGTGATTTAAAGGGACACAATCAGAGTTCTGTTTGGGGCGCATTTAGCGGGGTGCTTCTCGACACCTGCACGCTGATAAAGACACTGCTATTTAAAGATACCTTGCCATTTTGTTTTGGCCTCAATGAAGAATGCTCTGCCTAGGCCGCACTTACATAATTTCCAGCACTGGTGGGCTCAGCTTGCCAGTGCAGGAAGAGTATTCGCGGACTGGGGTGCCATTTTTAAATACCGCCCTGATCTTTCAATCCCTCTCAGCCACCCCATCACGGCTTCCTTCCCCTCCACTGCACCCAACATACCTGTTACAGGATCCTCAAGCCCCCCTTCACCCCACCTTTTAAAGGCAAGGCACCACCAAACCCGATCGCTGGCACAGGCAACCTGGCACCTGGACACATTGGCACTGCCAACCTGGCACCCTAACAGTGCCCCTGCCAACCCGGCAATGCCACCTGGGGACCATGACAGTGCCAGGGTGTCACTGCCAAGGTACCAGGCTGGCAGTGCCATGGTGCCCTGGTGTCAGTGGGATTGCGTGGGTGCCACCCTGCCCAGAGCCCAACCATCCAGGGGTCTTTAATGGCCTGGGAGACCCCCCCTCTCCCCGTAAGTGCCGTTACGCCTGGTCCACATTTGTGGAAACCAGTAACCAGTGCTAAACTGCATCGTGGCGAGGTTTCCTAGGCGCAGTCATTAGTTCCCAGGCCCTGGGAGAATACGGCACAGACATAATTAAATGAGCTTAATGGTGAGGTCGAGATCCATATCCAGATTCCGTTAAAACCGCGAGACGTTTCGAGCGTCGCAAATCTTGTGAAAGGCCAAACGGCCTCGTTGTGTCATCATGCCGTATGCGACGAGGCCATTAAATGACGCCCTTAATAGCAGAGCACTTAGAAAAGAGTGAGAGAATCAGACAGAGTCAGCATGGACATACAAAAGGAAATCATTCGTGTCAAACCTACTGAAATTCTTCAAGATGTGGAGATGCCGGCGTTGGACTGGGGTAAGCACAGTAAGAAGTCTTACAACACCAGGTTAAAGTCCAACAGGTTTGTTTCAAACATGAGCTTTCGGAGCACTGCTCCTTCCTCAGGTGAATGGAGAGGTATGTTCCAGAAACATTTATATAGACAAAGTCAGAGATGCCAGACAATGCTTGGAATGTCGAGAAGCGTGGTACATTGGCGAGACCATGCAGACACTGCGACAACGAATGAACAGGCATCGTGCGACAATCACCAGGCATGAATGTTCCCTTCCAGTCGGGGAACACTTCAGCAGTCAAGGGCATTCAGCCTCTGATCTCCGGGTAAGCGTTCTCCAAGGCGGTCTTCAGGACACGCGACAACGCAGAATTGCCGAGCAAAAACTTATAGCTAAGTTCCGCACGCATGAGTGCGGCCTCAACCAGGATCTTGGATTCATGTTGCATGACATTCATCCCCCACCATCTGGCCTGGACTTGCAAAATCCTACCAACTGTCCTGGCTTGAGACAATTCACACCTCTTTAACCTGGGGTTACCCCTAACTCAGGATCTGTAATGAATTGATTACCTGCAAATGCTCGCATTCCAAGCATTGTCTGGCATCTCTGACTTTGTCTATATAAATGTTTCTGGAACATACCTCTCCATTCACCTGAGGAAGGAGCAGCGCTCCGAAAGCTAGTGTTTGAAACAAACCTGTTGGACTTTAACCTGGTGTTGTAAGACTTCTTACTGAAATTCTTCAAGGATGTAACTAGTAGAGTTAATGAGGAGCGGCCACTGGATGTGGTTTATTTGGACTTTCAGAAGGTTTTTATGAAGGAGATTAATGTGTAAAATTAAAGTGCATGCGATTGAGGATAGTATATTGAGATGGATAGAAAACTGGTTGGCAGACAGGAAACAAAGCGTAGGAATAAACGGGTCTCTTTCCGAATGACAGGTGGGTAACTGCAGGGAATGGTGCTGGAACGCCAGCTATTCACAGTATATATATTAATGATTCAGATGAGGGAACTAAATGTAATATTTCCAAATTTGCAGATGACGCAAAGCTGAGTGGGAGGGTGAGCTGTGATAAGGATGCAGAGATGCTTCAGTGTGATTTGGACAGGCTGAGTGAGTTGGCAAATGCATGGCAGATTCAGTATAATGCGGATAAATGTGAGGTTATCCACTTTGGTAGCAAAAATAGGAATTCTAAATGGCTATAAATTGAGAGAAGGGAATGTGCAAAGAGACCTGGGTGTCCTCGCATACCAGTTGCTGAAAGTAAGCAAGTAGGTGCAACAGGCATTTAATAAGGCAAATAGTATGTTGATACAATATTACGAGAGGATCTGAGTGCAGCAGCAGGGAAGTCTTGCTGCTATTATACAGGGCCTTGGTGAGGCCACACCTGGAATATTATGTGCTGTTTTGGTCTCCTTATCTGAGGAAGGATGTTCTTGCTATAGAGGGAATTGAGTGACGGTTTACCAGACAGATTCCTGGGATGGTAGAACAGACATAGAATCATAGAATTTATGAGCCAGTTAAGATTATATTCGTTGGAGTTCAGAAGAATGAACTCTCCTAGAAACCTACAAAATTCTAACAGGACTAGACAGGGTAAATGCAGGAAGGACGTTCCTGATAGTGGGGAGTCTAGACCCAAGGGTCACAGTCTGAGGATACAGGTCGACCATTTAGGACTGAGATGAGGAGACATTTCTTCACCCAGAGAGTGGTAAGTCTGTGGAATTCTCTACCACAGAAAATAGTTGAGGCCAAAACATTGTATGTTTTCAAGAAGGTGTTAGATATAGTTATGGGGGAAAGCAGGAACAGGCTATTGAGTTGGATAATCAGTCATGACCATAATGAATGGTAGTGCAGGCTTGAAGGGCCGAATTGCCTATGCTTGCTCCTGTTTTCTATGTTTCTATCACCCTGGTCAAAGAGCAATGTCTCATTAATATATGAACAGAAGAATCATCCTTCTCTGGCTTTCCAGGATGTCCTTTACATGGAAGGGGGTAGAGCGGAGATGTCATGTCTCGATGGAGGTCGGGTACAGTGCACAGCATTGGCCTCCTGGCTCTATTTTAGAGCCCGTGACGGTCACGCTCACTTTATCTATTATTTTAATTCATTTGCACACCCTCTGAGGTGTTGATGATGCAGGCTGCAGATGATGCAGGCTGCAGGAAACCCTGCCTCAGCAATGGCTTTTATCCAGATGAGGAGAAGGAAGGCACAATGCAGTTTGGTACAGGGTTAGGACGAGCAAGGGCCTGAGCAGGAAAAGGCACAGTGCTTCTATAATCTCCAGATGCTGGTGAACAGGGAACACTGCAAATGAGTGGGCTTTGAATTAGTTAAAATCTTACCTTACAAATCTGAACATAATCAGGTAAAATGGTTTTCCAGGTTGGGCACCCCTCCTTATTTGAAATTCCGAAATTCAAAAAGCTCAGGTCTTAACGCACCACAGACCGTTATAGTCCTAGGTGGGGCTGTTTTGGTGCCAAAACGTCCGTTTGTTTTCAGCAGTCATCATAGCCAGACATTAGTGCATTACTCACTGTGATTATCGTGCTTCTGCTGATCACAAGGCAGCTGGAAGAGCTACCGCATTATATAATTTTACAAGTATTCCAAAATTCAAAAATTGGCCCCAAGTGTTTCAAATAAGGGATGCTCAACCCGAATCAACCATTTGATGTTGCTTTCCCTTAATTTGAATTACTGAGTGAATGATTGGATAGCCTACTGTGTAAATATGTTTAATTGGGATATTTTCATTTAAAATCTAGAGAACCTTGACTAAATGTAACTTTTCTTGGCAAACTGGCTACATCTGTGTCCTCTGTAGAACCACATCCCAACATGAATAGCATTGAAATCAAAGCTAATATGTTGCCTTCTCAGGGAATATGTGGCAGCTGCGATCATAGCCCCATCTGTCCTGAAGGGACTACCCCAATGGTAAGTAGAAATTCTGATGCCATCTTTTGTTTTACTGCTCTTTTCCAATGTGATCCCATGTATAAAGTAACTCTGAAAGAAATTAATTAGAAATTAATTAATTCCAGCTTTCCAATAGCGATTTGTTGCAAAAGGCATATAAATGCTGTGAGTAAATTATTTTTCTGGCAGGAGCTTTAAATGTAAATGGTCTCCAATATTCCCTCTGTTTGAAACAACCTTTAATTTCTGGATAGTGAATCATCCAGAGTGATTCAGCTGGGAGCAGGAAGCTCATGCAGGTAAGGCAGGCAAGTCGGAGTGTCAAGCATCTTTGAGACTCAAATTAAGGTCTTCTACTTTGAGGTCTGAGCTGCTGTCACAGTAAGATGAGGTAGTCATCCACTGGTCGATAAGAAACTGAAAATTTAAATGTTAGTCTAAGAACATATTGCAAAGTGGTAGCACAATTTAAAAATTTGAATATTCAAATGGATGGTGTAAAACTGACATGGTTCATGTAGTCATTAGATGCCTGAAACGTTAATAGACAAGGTAATTTATGGCTAATTTATGGTTTACATAAAGTAGATTAGAATTTATTTTTAAATGGGGTTATTTTCCAATTTCACTTCATTCTTACATTCTGCAGCTCAGATTATTGGGCAGCACGGTAGCATGGTGGTTAGCATAAATGCTTCACAGCTCCAGGGTCCCAGGTTCGATTCCCCGCTGGGTCACTGTCTGTGCGGAGTCTGCACGTCCTCCCCGTGTGTGTGTGGGTTTCCTCCGGGTGCTCCGGTTTCCTCCCACAGTCCAAAGATGTGTGGGTTAGGTGGATTGGCCAGGCTAAATTGCCCTTAGTGTCCTAAAAAATAAGGTTAATGGGGGTTGTTGGGTTACTGGTATAGGGTGGATACGTGGGCTTGAATAGGGTGATCATTGCTCGGCACAACATCGAGGGCCGAAGGGCCTGTTCTGTGCTGTACTGTTCTAATAAAATTATTATAGTTCACCCCTGCCTCTTTCTTTGAATTCTGTAGACCTCTCTCAACTACCAATAGAGGGTTCAGGGTTTGGCTCATGTTTTTCTCTCTGGGACAGAGGACCTCTATCCACCTCTCTGCCCCTGCACCAAATTGTTCTTCTTGGTTGAAGGCTGATCTATATGCCCTGTGAACAACCCCCCGCCCTGCCCCCCCCCCCCCTCCCCCCATCCGCCCCATTGGATTCCTGTCACCAAGAAGAAGTCTCAGCAAGTTCCTGTAGATAGTGTGCTATTGCAGTCATGGTACACCAGAGATGAAGAGACTGCATGTTTAAGCTGGTGGATGAAGTGCTGATCATGTGGACTTTTTTTCTTGAATGGTTGTTAAGCTCTCATAAGTATTGGTGAAGCTCCATCCTCCAGGAGACTGGAACGTGCACCAAAGCAATCCTACTTGCCTCGCAGATGGTGGAGAGGATTTGGGGAGTGGCAAGACTCAGCCATATCTTGATATCACATGAGATTAATAAGAATTAGCTGAAGGCTGGCATCAGTGATCGTAGCAACTTCAGAAAGAGATAAAGAGGGATTATCTTATTCTGGATATTTGTACTTATCATAGAATCCATACAGTGCAGAAGACGGCCATTTGTCCCATCAAATCTACACCAACCCAGGCCCACTCCCTGCAACCGAGTAACCTAAACTGGACATCTTTGGACACTAAGGGGCAATTTAGCATGGCCAACCCATCTAACCTGCACACCTTTGGACTGTGGAAGGGAACAGGAACACCCGGTGGAAACCCACGCAGAAATGGGGAGAAAGTGCAAACACCGCACAGTCACCCAAGGTCGGAATCCGACCTGGGCCCCTGGCACTGTGAGGCAGCAGTGCTAATCATTGTGCCCCCAATATAACTGTATATTTTTTTGCAAATGCTTGGGTTGTATATAATTACATTTGGAACAAGGTCAAGGAATGTTTGGCATTTTAAAGATATAATGTGTTAATCATTTTGATACAGTTCTGTTAGCTGCAAAAACTCATAATCAATAAAATATGGCATTTTGAAGTGTTAACTGTTCAATTTTTTTTGCATAGGAAATTCATAGCCAACTTAGGACACACAACTGCTATTATAAAGAATTCATAAATGGCAAAGATATGAAAATTTCTGGCTGCAAGCCCAGCTGTATAAAAGTTGCTTTAGTAAGTATATTTTGTACCAGCAAAATGTCTTCTTTACCTCACAGGGGCGAAATTCTCCCAAAGGGAGACAAAGTGCCGACACCGGAGTGAAACCCGGAGTGTTTCACTCCGGCGTCGGAGGCCGCTCCTCGCTCCCTATTCTCCGGGGCTAGGAGCGGCGGCGCTTCAATCTCGCGCGCCGGGCCTTGACGCTTGCATCAAAGCAAAGCGGCCTGAATGACGCGGCCGGCGGCGCCTAAATGACGTCACCCGAGCATGCGCAGATTGGCCGGCGCCAACCCGCGCATGCGCGGTTGCCGTCTTCCCCTCCGCTGCCCCGCAGGACATGGCGGCTTGATCTTGCGGGGCGGCGGAGGGAAAACAGTGCGTCTTTCAGAGACGCCAGCCTGAAGATTGGTGGGCACTGATCGCGGGCCAGACCCCTCCTGAGCACGCCCCTGGTGCTCGATCCTCCCTCCGCCCCCCCACAGGCCCCACACGCAGCGGTTGCGCGATGTTCACACCGGCATGAACCGGTCGGATTCGGCAGGCCGCTCAGCCCATCCGGGCCGGAGAATCGCCGCTCGACTGGAGCGGCTATTCTCCTGCCGCAAAATGCGACATGCCGTTTTATGTGGGGTGGGAGAATCGCGTGGGGGTGCCAGGGCAGCGTGGCGTGATTCGCACGGCACTCCCGCGATTCTCCCACCCGGCGTGGGGGTCGGAGAATCGTGCCCCAGGGTTTCTTTCATCTTCATGAGGCAGTGAGATAATTTTCTGAGCAATATTTCATGGAGGCAACGAGTGGGGGGTCGTCTTGCCTGCCCGTTTCAAAGCCAGCAAGAGTCCCATCTCATTTCTTTTCGGGAAGGCCAACTGAAGTAAGTGCCAATCAGACACTTAACAGGGCAGTTTTGGGCCTTCCCTAGAATCAAAAACCCCAGGGACAGAGGTCACACCCGCCAAGAGCTGCCTGTTAATCAGAGACCAGCAACTCCTCACTGCTCGGCAACATCACTGGGGTGGCAATGGCAGCTGCCTGTACTATACCCACCAGAGGCCGGTGATCACACATGAACTCAAGATTAGGTGAGTGATGGCAGGAGGGGGCCAGCAAAAAGAGCTGGGGCTGGCTCTCAGTGCAACCCTCCCCTCTCCTTTCCTGATGCTTGGTCCCTTAATAAGGCATTGAGAGTCTTTGAATGAAGGATCCCCACCTGCCAGGAAAGCAACAAGCAAGTCCATCAGGATTTGCTTTTTGAGCTCCCCACAAAGCAAGTCCCCCGCCCCCACTGGATGAATCTCAGTGGTGGCTTGATGAGGCCTTTAAGTTGGTATTGATTTACCTCAGAGGTCTCAATTGGAAACAAGGCAGGAAGGCCATCTATGGGCCAATCTACCACATACTTAATTAGTTGAGTGGTAGGAAGATGGCACGTCCCATCTGCCATCATCATTCCTGATTAAATGCCCTCTTGTCAGCAAACCCACCATCAAATTATGCCCTCTGTGTGTGAGCCGTTATTGTGGGCCAGATTTTTCCTACTGAGGTGGATAGTTCAAGTTGGGAAATAGCCCAACTCACCAGACCTGCCTCAGCAAAAAGTACCCTGAATTGCAGGATTTTTGTGGTGTGTTGGGGGGAGTGGGTGTGAGGCTATCTTGAGACCACTAGCCCTGGAAACAGAATGCAGGTGGGTGAGTGTTGAAGTGGGATAGTTAGGAGACCGACTTGGTTCTCTGGGACTTTATCCTTGTTGTTTCAAAAGATGTTAAGCCCGCTAGTCCTCATCCCTCACATAACCTCACAACTCCACCCACCCATGGCTGTTCCTTCCCTCAGTGGCAAGTCTTGCCTCCATCCACCTCCCATACACCTTCATATCCCTCATGTCAACTCAATCGCCACTCACTAGCATCCACAATTTGCAGACTTCTGAAGCCACATGGAGATGAACAAAAACCTCTAACTATCTCATACAGCCCTCACTCATACTCACCTGAAAGTGAAAAAATCTCATTCCTAAAATCTATTTAAATCTCCTCAAGATTTCTAACCTCTGATAAAAACAAAAGTCTATTCCAACCCACATCAAAGACAGCTAATTCTTTAATAGCCACTTTAAACTGTCAATCAAGTGTGAACTCAGAGTCCTCTGCCAAGATATTTGTAGCTTTTGAAACTCAGCCAATTGTCAATTCATAATAATGTAATAAAAACCCTTGGGGGATGCCAACAAAGAACTCTACTGATCCTGAGTGATGAGATCCTTTTTTTTTCCCATGCCTGCACCAGGTGGCCTGTCTATCAAATCAGTCCAGCAAAGGCTTTTTTTAACGCTCAATGATAGGAAAGTGGTGTAATAAAAGCCATTGAGGAAATGCCAACGAAGACCTCGACTGTCAATCAAATCAGTCCAGCAGAGTATTGTTTAACTCTCAATGACAACTGCATCCTGTTTTTTAAATTTAAAGAGCAGGGGACTTAAAAACTTTAGAACATGAGCATTATATAGACCTTATCCACGCTTCAATGGTGTTTACACCTACAAGGCTCTCACAGTGGGGTTAAGGGGCTTCGACTAGCCAAAATTAGGTCAGTATGAGTTCAGCACTAAGTTCGAATAGTCCTGCTGAGGTTTCCCTCCTTTGTAACTACCTGCCCCACTCTCTTTCCCCTATTGATAAAAACTGGATCTATCGGAAATGGGGGAGAAGCTTCTGCATTAGGGCCCAACCTGCCACTTCTAAAGGTCTGCAAAGTCTTCCCAGTTCTATCAAAATCTGGTCCTGTGTGTTTGTTTGTTATTTCACTGTGGTAGCGATCTTAGTGGAGTCCTATCCTATCCTCATCCCGTATTTACAAGCAAGCACTAAGCAGTTGTTACTGGATAGGAATGAAGAATGGGAAATTGGCTGATTTCTGTTGTTCCTCCACTACCACTCAGTTGGAAATTCCCTGCAGTATTTTGACATTTGTTTGTAATAAATGTCCAATTAGGAATATAAAAACATACTAAAATGATGATGAGGAAAATAACAGCAGGTCCATCAAGCCTGTCCCACACTATCATGCTGCAACTTAACACCATGATCTTAATTGCTGCCTTTACCCTACTCCCAGTAACCATGTAATCTCCTCTTGTAAGAAGCAAAAATACAAATATTTACCCTTGGGTCAATTCAGAGAGAAATACAATTGATCCTTGATATGCAGTGATGATCACACAGGTTCCAAGAGACCTCAGTGACTGGGAGAATCATTGTCCTGTGCCCCGGCCTATCCTATGATGCTGACCACAGTTAAGAACTCACCCGGTTTCCTTTTGAAGGCTTGCAGCAAATCTTCATTCACTGTCAATGACATATTCCAAAAGTCATAAATCCTCTGTGAAAAAGAAAATCCTCCTGACATCAGCGCTAGTTCTTCTGGCTATGCCAATTATCCACATGTTCCCTGGTAACTTTCTCAAATCACGTTTCCACAGTGGACCGAATCCAATCCTTTTCATTAATTGAAGAGCCCGTGCAGCCTCATGCATCACTAGCTCTTCCGTTTTCATTGATATATACAGATTGAAAAATGTTTGAATAAGTCATTTCAATATCAGAAGTATAATCATTAAAAGACAAAGCATTTCCCCAGCTGACTTAAAATAACTGAGTGCAATGGAAATCATCCATGAACCCTTCTAACCTTTGTGGCTTAGTCCTACTCTAAACAGAACCTTTATCCTCCTTGGGCCACAATGCCTAGATGCTTCAGACAGATTCAAAACTGCAATCCAATTTGGCCATTCAAAGGTCACCTCCATATTTAGGATATTGTGCTCTTGATGTCAAAGTCCAGGTTTATTTATGCTTATGGCAGTATATAAATGTTCCCCTACATTTATATGACCTCATTGTACCATTTTTATTTTCCAAAAGTAGAATTAGCAATGTTTTATCCCTTATTGTAAACTAATGCAGAAAGTAGTGCTGTATACATTTAGAAAACCTCTCCCTTTCTTTGCCACTTACTTTACAATTACAGCTGAAAAGGCATCAGGTCTGGCCTTTAACCATCCCCCCCATATCGACAGAATGTTTTGATATGCTACTCGAAGAAAGAGAACGAATACAGGACTGACACCAATGAAATATTCACACCATAAAGACAGTTGAAATTGTGCGTGACTGGAATATCCAGAAGCAGAACTCATAATATTTAGGTTCTTGGTCCCTTTGTAAAACTGTATATTCAGTTGACAAATTGAGTTGCTATCCTAGTTGTGAACAAAATAGAAAACAAACAAAACACGCGGCAGAATTAATTCATGTTTAGGAGATGGAAAATGGAAAACCAATTAGTGTGCTTGTGAGTCTTCCTTTTCAATAGGAAATAAATATTTTATCAAACATACTTGGTCTGGAAATAGTGTAAGTATTTGCAATGCTCACACGATGGTGTTTGACAGATGGCAACAGTTATCTCCAATTTTTTGGCTTTAAAATAAAGCAAGTACTGTAGAAAATAAACTATTCTGAGTGTAATAAACAGAATGCTCATTGGCTCCCCATTAAATTCCATTTTAGTTCCACTAATGTAGCTTCATGCATGCAAGTATGTACAATATTTTATGGGCAAACTTTCAGAGTTTTCCCTCATGAATGCAAGATTCAACACATGATCTGATTGTACTCCTTCTCAAGAAATACTTTTATTCCTGATTCAGCACCTCATCCCTCTTTTTGGTTGTTTTAGACTTCAGAATGCTGTTTCGGATATTTTGGACCAAAGTGCCAGATGTGTCCTGGCAAGCCAGATGCTTGGTGCTCCAATTTCGGCATCTGTCAAGATAATATTAATGGAACTGGAGAGTGCCTGTGTCAGGAAGGATTTCAAGGCACTGCCTGTGAAACGTGTGAAGCTGGTAGATACGGAACACATTGTGAAAATGGTATGGACAATACGAACTTTAAACTATGACTGGATTAGTACAGGAGACAATATTATTGATTTTGTAAGATGTGTTGCTTGATGCAAGTCTTACAAATGTGCATCTGAGTATTGTAACCTGATCTCAGACTGCTTAAAGCTATCAACATCAATAGGTACCATGATATATTCTCACCAGAATAAGCATAAGTTTTACAGAAATGCAAGTGTTAAGTTCATTTTTTTTTAACCTATTTTATTTCTATTCAGTCGTATTTCTATTTTCTTGTAGATTGGGCTAGAATTTTGAATTCAGTTAGAATGTTTCCATTTTATTTGACCACTCACAGGTAGACAAGGCTGCATTGTCCAGTGGGTTACCTTGGAAAATAATTTTGAGCAAGAATGTTTCTGTTTAGCTCATTGGAAGGACAAATGTTCTTTCTGAGTGTTGACAATGTACCACAAGATGCGATTTCTATTATTACGATAATATTTTACCTTGTACAATATACACTTTTTATTTGTTTTATATTAACTGGTGGCGTTGCACTAACCTTACACATAATTTTGCAATAACCTTTGCTCAGTCTTCACCATATTAGTACATGGTTTTGTGATATTGGTTGTTGATATTTTCATCTCTCTTTTTTAGTTCTTTCACAACCACATACTATTCACTCTTCAGGGGATAGAGAGGTGATTTGCTCACAGATACATATACGGCTCTATAAATGGTTGCTAGGAGGTATGTTAGGGATCCACATTGTGAGAGGGACTTTTCACAACCACTGTGGAGTGTTCTGCAGCAGCAGAGGCAGCCTACCATTGGCCGGCAGCAGGGTCACCTGATCCCACCGTTGTCAGCGAGGATTCTCCAGCAGGGGTTCGCTGTCGGCGGGACCAGAAGATCCCGCCGGCAAGAATCATTGGAAAATTTTGGCCAATGAGTTCCCCTAGTTCTTTCCTCCATTCCTGTAAAAAAGTGCCTGATGACTGTTCAATGCCTCATTTAATGGTACAGCCATTCAGTATAGCTTGTCATGGATTATCAAGCTACATCTGCATGTTGTTTTCTTCCTTTAACACTTTTACACATATTATGTATAATGTATAACAGAAATTATTATTTGTGTGTGTTTAGAATGCAAGTGCGTAAATGGGAAATGCAATGATGGACTAGATGGTGATGGAAATTGCAACTGTTTCAAAGGGTGGAGAGGTACAAATTGTGCTATAGGTGAGAATATTATAAGCCTTAACTCAAAAAAGTACATGTATTGAACAGAGTGTCTGAGTATATTTGCAATATTCTTATCTGAAAGGAATTCTGATTTAGTATGGTTTTTGGACATGATGAGAAAACATGTGACATCAGTGTTTCAGATGGTTGTTTAAAACACACTTGTTTTTATGCCTGGCAATCACTGAATGATTGAGAGTTTTTTAATTTGGGCACTAATCCATTTGGTGCTGGACATTATGGGGGCGATTCTCCAAAATGGAGCCCATTTCACGACGCCGCGGAACAGGCATAGGGCCAACCGATTCTGTCTCCCACAGGGGGCCATCATGGCGCGGGAGCGGTTCAGGCCACTTCAGCCTCCCTCCCCAGTGCTAAATGGGCGCCGTGCCAACCCACGCATGCACAGTTGGGCCGCGCCAACCTGCGCATGCGCGGGGGACTTCTTCTGCGCGGCGACCCCGACTCAACATGGCGTCGGTGTTCAGGGGCCGGCCGCGCAACAAAGTAGGCCCGGGGTGGGGAAGAAGCCGGCCCGATCGCGGGCCAGACCCTATCGGAGCCCCCCCCCCTCCCGGTGAGAGATCACCACCCCAAAAGCTGGCCCCTGGCCCTTCGCGCAGATTTCCCACCGGCAGCGACCAGGGGTGAACGGCGCCAGTGGAACTCTGTTGTATCCGCGCGGCTGCTTGGCCCATCCAGGCTGGAGTATCGGCGGCCCCGCCGATTCCAGTGGCCCACGGCCAGCACCGCGTCAAACGCGCCGGCGCAAATGACGCTGATTCTCTGCACCTCGGAGAATCGCGCGCCGGCGTCGGGGCATTGTAGCGCAGTTGCGGCGAGTCTCCGGCCCGGTACGGGGCTCGGAGAATCGCCCCCTATATTTGTGTGGATTTGTTATCATCTTATTCAGACTAATTGTGAACTTAGCTTTAATAGATGGATTTCTCTTAGATTACTGGGATCTTCTGCTGTGAATTTCCCCCTATATGTTTTGTTACCCTACGGATCAATGTTTAATTGCTACTTTGCTAGTCAATGACGAGCTCTTTTCCATAGTGCACTGGTTAATGTTATATTTTTGTGCTGTTTTTGCTATTGTTCTCATCATATTTGTGAAACACTCAAATTATTTTTTTTTCGAAAAAAATGTTCTCATTTTAGATTGTGGGAACCTTTACCCAAATTAAAATGATAAATAGATTTATATTCATCAGGTCTGCACTTGTATAATCCATGGATTCTGTAAACCAGCAGAAGCGCTAATTTTTCATTCTCTTTATGGAAGCTTTGGGTGAAACCAAACGTAAAATTCCAAATTACGTGCTTCTATAGAAACTTGTTACACTTATAAGAAAAAATTAGCTAAATATGCAGTTCTACAAATTGCCCCTCACTTTCCAGAAACAAAAATGAATTATGACTTAATGATCCAGTATTTCTCTTTAACAGGAATTCTAAATGATAACTGCAATGATACTTGCCATCCCAATGCCAAGTAAGTGAAACAAATCTAATTTCAGTTTTCCTTACAGCTCAGCTCTTGTCGGAATAATGCAAATAGCTGCAATTCCAGTGTTATTATTTTTATGAATGTTGGAACAGGGGCCCAGGTTTTGAATTTATGCAGATGTTAATTCATTGCTGAGGCAGCAATGAGGTAACATTCTGAAAATGTTTGTACTACATCATGATGATGGGTGAAACATCTGGTCATATTATGGGTTACATTTCCAGGATATCTCCCACACATAGTGCACTTCCTGGTACTGAACAATAGAAACACAACACAGCATTCCAAAATATCTCTGTAAAATCACTGCTATCAGTGGTGAAAAGCCATAAATAAAGTCCCGTGTGTAAACTGACAATAGAAAAACAAGCTGAGTGTCTGTGTGTTTTAGTTGCCTTCCAGGGTCACCAGGCTCTGTGGCCTCCTGCTCCTGTTCTGCTGGCTACACTGGAAATGGAACCTACTGCTCAGGTACGACTATGAAATATATCTGTTGTCGGAAAAGTCAAAGCAAAGTGTACGGACGGGATTCTCCAACCCCCCGCAGGGTCGGAGAATCGCCGGGGGCCGGCGTGAGTCTCGCCTCCACCGGCTGCTGAATTCTCCGGCGCCAGGGTTTTGGTGGGGGAGCTGCTGGCAGCGCCCCCCGCGGCGATTCTCCAGCCCACGATGGGCCGAGTAGCCGCCCGTTTTCAGTGGTCCCGCCCACGTAAATCACAACAGGTCCTTACTGGCGGTTCCTGGCTGCATGGGCGGCCTGCAGAGTCCTCGGGGGGGGGGGGGGGGGGGGGGGGGGGGGATCTGGCCCCGGGGGGTGCCCCACGGTGGCCTGGCCCGCGATCGGGGCCCACCGATCCGCGGGTGGGCCTGTGCCGGGGGGGCACTCTTTCCCTCCGCACCGGCCGCTCTCAACCTCCGCCATGGCCGGTGCGGAGAAGAACCCCCTGCGCATGCGCTGGGATGACGCCAGCACACGCTGGCGCTCCCACACATGCGCCAACTCGTGCCGGCTGGCGGAGGCCCTTCGGCACCGGTTGGCATGGCGCCAAGCCCTTCCACGCCGGCTGGTGCGGCGCCAAACTCTCCGCCACTGGCCTAGTCCCTGAAGGTGCGGACAATCCCGCACCTTCGGGGCAGCCCGACGCCGGAGTGGTTCACGCCACTCCTTAGCGCTGGAGTGGCCCGCCCCGCCGGTTCGCGGAGAATCCCGCCCAATAAATCCAAACAGGGAAAATGTTTTGAAAGAAATGTATTGAAATTTTACAGCGCTTTTCATAACCTCAAGCCACCCCAAAGCACTTTAGAGCCAGTTAGGTACTGGCACATAGTCACCCTTCTAATGAAGGAAAAGCAACAGCCAATTTCCACATGGCAAGATCCCACAAACAACAATATGATAATGACCAGATAATTTTTCCAATTAAGGGGCAATTTAGTGTGGCCAAACCACCTACCCTGCACATCTGTGGATTGTGGGGTTGAGACCCACACAGACACGGGGAGAATGTGCAAACCCCACACAGACAGTTACCCGGGGACGGGATCAAACCCGGGTCCTCGGCACCTTGAGACAACAGTGCTAATCACTGTGTCACCGTGCTGCTCTAGATGATCTGCTTTAGTGATGATGGCAGCATAGGATTTAGGAGCAGGGAGAGGCCATTCAGCCCTTCAAGCCTGATTCACCATTCAATAAGATCATGGCAGATCTGGCTGTGGTCTCAACACCGCTTGTCTACACCCCACTCCTTGACTCCCTTTAATCAAAGATCTATCCAACACAACCTTGAATATATTCAATGACACAGTCTCCACAGCTTTCCAGAGTAAAGAATTTCACATAATAATAACTCTCTAAGAGAAAAGATTTCTCCTCCGCTCCATCTTAAAAGGGAGACAGACCCCTTATTCTTAAAATGTGTCCCCTGGTTCAAGTCTCCCTACTAAGAGGAAACATCCTCTCAGCATCTACCCTGTCAAGTACTCTCAGGATCTTCCATGTTTCAATAAGATTACCTCTCATTTTTCTAAGCTCCAATGGGTATAGTCCCAGCATATGATAAGCCTTTCATTCCTGAAATGAGTGGAGTGAATCTTCTCTGAACTGCTTCCAACACAATTGTATATTTTTAAAAATAAGGATTGAACATCGAACCCCAGATGTGGTCTCACCAAGCCCTGTAGAGCTGCAGTAAAACCTCCTTTTGTAACCCATTTCCCTTGAAATAAACAACATTCCATTTGTCTTCCTAATCAATGGCTGTACCTGCACACCAGCTTTTTATGATTCATGTACCAGGACATCGGTCACTGTGTATCACTGAGTTCTGCAATTCCTCTCCATTTTAAGAAAATATTGCTTTTTGACCCTACCCACCAAAGTAAACAAGTTCACATTTTCCCACATTGTACACTAAGTTTTTGCCCACTGATTGTACCTGTCTCTATCGCTTTGTAGCCTCTTTGCCTCTTCGTACCAATTTACTTTCCTACCTATCTCGGTGTCATCAGCAAATTTAACTACCATACATTTTATCCCATCATTAAGTTACTGATATAGGTTGTAAATAGTTGAGGACCCCTGCACTGATTCCTGTGGCACTCCCCTACTTACAGCTTTCCAACCCGAAAAAGAACCATTAAACTATACTCACTGCTCCCTGTTACTTATGACATCAATTGATTTCCTCCCCTCCTTTTCCAAAATCTGACTAAACCCTAACAACACCCCCACATAACCCCCACCACATAACCCCCCCCACACAACTCCACCCCCGTCCCACATAACCACCCAGATAATCCCCTCTCCCCATAACCCCTCCCACCTCATAACCCTCCCTCCCCCATAACCCCCCCCCACATAACCCCCCCATAACCCTTCCCCATAACCCCCCATAACCCTACCCCCCATAGCCCTACCCCCCTCTAACCCTACCCGCTCTAACCCTACCCCCCTCTAAACCTACCCCCCTCTAACCCTACCCGCTCTAACCCTACCCCCCTCTAACCCTACCCCCCTCTAACCCTACCCCTCTAACCCTACCCCTCTAACCCTATCTCCCTCTAACCCTATCTCCCTCTAACCCTATCCCCCTCTAACCCTATCCCCCTCTAACCCTATCCCCTCTAACCCTATCCCCTCTAACCCTACCCCCTCTAACCCTACCCCCTCTAACCCTACCCCTCTAACCCTATCCCCCTCTAACACTACCCCCCTCTAACCCTACCCCCCTCTAACCCTACCCCCTCTAACCCTACCTCCCTCTAACCCTACCCCTCTCTAACCCTACCCCTCTAACCCTACCCACCTCTAACCCTATCCACCTCTAACCCTACCCCCCTCTAACCCTACCCCCTCTAACCCTACCCCCCTCTAACCCTACCCCCCTCTAACCCTACCCCCTCTAACCCTACCCCCCTCTAACCCTACCCCCCTCTAACCCTACCCCCCTCTAACCCTACCCCCCTCTAACCCTATCCCCCTCTAACCCTACCCCCCTCTAACCCTACCCCCCTCTAACCCTACCCCCCTCTAACCCTACCCCCCTCTAACCCTACCCCCTCTAACCCTACCCCTCTCTAACCCTGCCCCTCTCTAACCCTACCCCCTCTAACCCTACCCCCTCTAACCCTATCCCCCTCTAACCCTACCCCCCTCTAATCCTACCCCCCTCTAATCCTACCCCCCTCCAACCCTACCCCCCTCCAACCCTACCCCCCTCTAACCCTACCCCCCTCTAACCCTACCCCCCTCTAACCCTACCCCCCTCTAACCCTACCCCCCTCTAACCCTACCCCCCTCTAACCCTACCCCCTCTAACCCTACCCCCTCTAACCCTACCCCCTCTAACCCTACCCCCTCTAACCCTACCCCCTCTAACCCTACCCCCTCTAACCCTACCCCCTCTAACCCTACCCCCTCTAACCCTACCCCCTCTAACCCTACCCCCTCTAACCCTACCCCCTCTAACCCTACCCCCTCTAACCCTACCCCCTCTAACCCTACCCCCTCTAACCCTACCCCCTCTAACCCTACCCCCTCTAACCCTACCCCCTCTAACCCTACCCCCTCTAACCCTACCCCCTCTAACCCTACCCCCTCTAACCCTACCCCCTCTAACCCTACCCCCCTCTAACCCTACCCCCTGTAACCCTACCCCATCTAACCCTACCCCTCTAACCCTATCCCCCTCTAACCCTATCCCCCTCTAACCCTACCCCCCTTTAACCCTACCCCCTCTAACCCTACCCCCTCTAACCCTACCTCCCTCTAATCCTACCCCCTCTAACCCTATCCCCTCTAACCCTACCCCCCTCCATCCCTACCCTTCTATAACCCTACCCCTCCATAACACTAACCCCCTATAGCCCTAATCCCCCATAACCTGACCCCCCCCATAACCTTACCCCCCCCCATAATCTCCTTGCCACCCTCCCTCACCAACACTCCCTTGTCACCCCCTCTCGTTATCCCCCTCATCACCCCTCCTCGTCACCCCCCTCGTCACCCCCTCCTGGACAACGCCCTCATCACCCCCCATCGTCACTCCTCCCTCATCACCCCATTCGTCACCCTCCCCTCGTCACCTCCCCTCGTAAAAAAAATAAAAATAAATCAATTATAAGGAAGAAAGAAGTTCATGCTGCATGAAATAGTTTTGCACAATTGACTTTTTATAACAAACGGCAGCACGGTAGCACAGTGGATAGCACTGTTGCTTCACAGCTCCAGGGTCCCAGGTTTGATTCCCGTCTTGGGTCACTGTGTGAAGTCTGCGCGTTCTCCCTGTGTCTGGGTGGGTTTCCTCCCGCAAGTCTCGAAAGACGTGCTGTTAGGTGAATTGGATATTCTGAATTCTCCCTCTGTGTACCCGAACAAGTGCCAGAGTCTGGCAACTGGGGTCTTTTCACAGTAACTTCATTGCAGTGTTAATGTAAGCCAACTGGTGACAATAAAGGTTATTATTAATATTAAACTGCCCAGGAAAGAAGAAAGCAAAAAATAACTACATCTGTGTAACAATTTTCAAAAATTCAGGACGTTCAAAGTACTTGATAACTGATGAAGTATTTTCTGAAATAATAATAATAATAATCGCTTATTGTCACAAGTAGGCTTCAATTAAGTTACTGTGAAAAGCCCCTAGTCGCCACATTCCAGTGCCTGTTCGGGTAGGCCGGTACAGGAATATGAACCCACGTTGCTGGCATTGTTCTGCATTACACGCCAGCTGCTTAGCCCACTGTGCTAAATGTAGTCACTGCTGTAATGTTGTAAAATTGTCAGCAACATTTTGTACAACAAGGTCCCATAAACAGCAATGTGATACTGAGTAGATAGCCTGTCTTTTTTAGTACGAAGAGGAAAATGCTGGAGAATCTCAGCATGTCTGGCAGCATCTGTAGGGAGAGAAAAGAGCTAACGTTTCGAGTCCAATGACTCTTTGTCAAAGCTAACAGATAGAGTGTGGTGAATGTGATTCACACCGGATTGTAATCATGGAAGCAGCCCTCAAGCCCGGACGCCTAGAACTCGACCCAGAGGATGCAGAGGCTAAGGAAATCTTTTCCCATTGGCTGAGATGTTTTAAAGCCTACCTGGCAGAAGCCAGCACCGCCGGAACAACGGAGGAACAAAAACTCAGCCTACTGCACGCGAGGGTAAGCCACACAATCTCCACACAGCTAAATCTGGCCGGTTCTTACACCGCAGCGCTGGCAATATTGGACAAAATGTACGTTAGGCCCATTAACGAGGTTTATGCACGCCACGTGTTTACGACCCGCCGTCAGCGGCCTACAGAAACGCTAGCCGTGATTGTAAGGGAATTGAACAATCTTTCCAATGACTGTCATTATTAAGCCAAAGACTGCTAGAAAAGGGGGCCCAGGACTTAGACACTACTGTGGAGGCTGCTACCACTATGGAAATTTCCTTCCGCAGCCTCACCTCGTTTCCCGCGGACCCCACGACCTCATCGCGGACCCCCGACCAACAGTCCCCCCAAGCCTGTGCCGCACGGCCCCCCAGCTACCGCGCTGCCAAAGCCAGTTACTCTGCTGCCCCAGCCAGCTACTCGGCTGCTTCAGCCAGCCATTTCTGTGGCCAAAGCCAGCACCCACGGCAGCACTGCCCGGCCCGTAACGCGACCTGCAGCAGCTGCGGGTGAAAAGGACACTATACCAGAGTGTGTCTGGCAAAGAAAGTCCCAGCCTCTAACCCTCCCACGGCTCAAAGCACTTGTTCCCTGAATTCACAGACCTGCAGGCCCCGAAATGCTGCAGCCTGTAGGCCGACTCCGCCCCCACCCGACATGTGCGACTCATGGGGGCGGCCATCTTGACAATCCTCCTCCATGCGGCCGGCCATGTGTGACTCATGGGGGCGGCCATCTTGGGATCCATCCCCTTCAAACTCTGAAACTCACCTGGACGACTACGAACTCAGAGGGCAGTCATCACGGGGCCACTCCAGCACAGCTGATCGAGCCGCCGACTACCCGCAACTCAGCGCAGTCATCCTGGATCAATCCCGCCCCAAGCACCTACGAAGTTCGATGGCGGAGGTCCAGATCAACGGGTACAGCACGCCATGCCTCTTTGACTCCGGGAGCACCGAGAGCTTTATACATCCAGAGCTGGTAAGACGCGTATCCCCTCCCCAGAATTGCAGACATGGTTAATCAGATCGCCCAATATCGGCTATTTTCCACGGTGGATCTGAAGTCTGCATACCACCAGCTCCCAATCCGTCCGGAGGACCGCCACTACACGGCATTCGAGGCCGATGGCCGCCTCTTCCATTTCCTCCGGGTCCCTTTCGGCGTCACTAACGGGGTTTCGGTGTTCCAACGAGCAATGGACCAAATGGTAGACCAGTACAGGCTGCGGGCCACGTTTCCGTATCTGGACAATGTTACCATCTGCAGCAGAACCACGACGCCAACCTCCACAGTTTTCTCCAAACGGCACAGAAATTAAATCTCACTTATAACAAGGAGAAATGCGTTTTCCGCACAAACAGTCTGGCCATCCTCGGCTACGTCGTGGAGAATGGAGTCCTGGGCCCAGACCCGGACCACATGCGCCCCCTCTTAGAACTCCCCCTCCCTCATTGCCCCAAGGCCCTCAAACGGTGCTTGGGGTTCTTCTCATACTACGCCCAGTGGGTCCCTCAATATGCGGACAAAGCCCGCCCACTCTTTAAGGCCACACGATTTCCCCTGTCAGCTGAGGCACGCCAGGCCTTCAGCTGCATCAAGGAGGACATCGCCAAAGCAGCCATGCGGGCGGTGGATGAATCCACTCCCTTTCAGGTTGAGAGCCACGCCTTAGAGGTAGCTCTAGCAGCCACTTTAAATCAGGCAGGGAGGCCCGTTGCATTTTTCTCCCATACCCTATCCGCTTCAGAACTCCGACACTCCTCAGTCGAGAAGGAAGGAAAAGCCATCGTGGAGGCTGTTCGTCACTGGAGGCACTACCTCGCAGGTAGGAGTTTCACCCTCATCACCGACCAACGATCGGTTGCCTTTATGTTTGACAACTCGCAAAGGGGCAAAATAAAAATGATAAAATCCTTCGGTGGAGGATCGAACTCTCCACCTATAGTTACGATATTAAATATCGACCGGGGAAGCTCAACGAGCCCTCAGATGCCCTATCCCGCGGGACATGCGCCAGCGCGCAGATCAGCCGTCTGAAAGTCATCCACGTTGATCTCTGCCATCCAGGGGTCACCCGGCTCGCCCACTACATCAGAGCCCGAAACCTGCCTTTCTCCAACGAGGAGGTAAAAGCGGTCACCAGGGACTGCCCGATCTGTGCAGAGTGCAAACCGCACTTCTATAGACCAGATAGGGCCCACCTGGTCAAGGCTTCTAGGCCCTTTGAACGCCTTGCGATCGATTTCAAAGGGCCACTCCCCTCCACTAACAAGAACATTTACTTCCTCAACATCATCGACGAGTTCTCCCGATTCCCTTTTGCCATTCCATGCCCTGATATGACCTCCCACACAGTCATTAGGGCCCTGCATAGTGTCTTCACCCTGTTCGTTTTCCCCAGCTACGTGCACAGCGACCGGGGTTCGTCCTTTATGAGCGACGAGCTGCGTCAGTACCTGCTCGACAAGGGCATCGCCTCAAGCAGGACTACCAGTTACAACCCCAGGGGGAACGGGCAGGTGGAGAGGGAGAACGCGACGGTCTGGAAGACCATCCTACTGACGCTCCGGTCTGGAAGACCGTCCTACTGACGCTCCGGTCTAGAAAACTCCAAGCCTCCCAATGGCAAGAAGTCCTCCCAGACGCGCTCCACGCAATCAGATCCCTCCTCTGTACAGCTACAAATCAAACCCCTCACGAGCGACTCTTCATTTTTTCTAGGGGCACTACCACGGGAGTCTCACTTCCGGCGTGGCTGAGGACACCAGGCCCGGTCCTCCTGAGGAAGCACGTCAGGGGGAACAAAACTGACCCCCTTGTTGAAAAGATGCACCTCTTCCATTCCAACCCTCAGTACGCATTCGTGGAGTTCCCGGACGGTCGCCAGGACACAGTATCCCTTCGTGACCTGGCACCCACTGGATCCAGCCCCACCCCCCCCCCCCCCCATCCCCGCTGAGGAACCCCTTACCCCGTTCCCTATGCTGCTGCCCCCTCGCGCCCCCGATTCCGCAAGCTCACCCCACCGGTTCCACGCGCCAGAACCAGCCCGCCCCCAGTCTCCGGTCGAGCCAGAGGTGTATGAAGTTCGGACGAGACCCGCCCCGGAGTCTGCCATCGTGCCCCAGCTCTCAACACCCACACAGCCACCGCAAGAGGCTGCAACCCTGGTGCTCAGCAGATCGAAAAGAACAATTCATCCAGCGGACAGACTAACTCTGTGAGCCACCATCCCCGCCGGTCTCGATTTTTTCACAGGGGGCGAATGTGGTGAATGTGATTCACACCAGATTGTAATCTGTATATACATGTGTCTGTATTGTAAGTGCAGTTGCACTACCTGTCCTCCAGGGGGAGTAGCTCTGGGAATGCTCGAGTTGTAAGGGGCTTCTCCCTTGGCTCTGCCCAGGACTCCTCCCCCGGAAGCTGCTGTATAAAAGGTCAGTGCCACATGGTCAGCCGGCCAGTTCACCGAAAGTCCAATGGCTAACCGGCTGGCTCTGTTGTGACTATATTAAAACCACTATTCTAATCCTACAAGCACGTGTCCGTAGAATTGTTGGTTCCAACACAGAGAAAGTGGGAAATATTTATAAATGTGTTAGCTTTGACAAAGAGTCATCGGACTCGAAACGTTAGCTCTTTTCTCTTCCTACAGATGCTGCCAGACTTGCTGAGATTTTCCAGCATTTTCCCCTTCGTTTCAGATTCCAGCATCCGCAATAATTTGCTTTTTTCCTGTCTTTTTTAGTGTTGTTGATTGGGGTAGAAATATTAGCCGGGACACCAGGGTCAGCTCCCAAGATCTTTAAAGCGTGTCATGAGATATTTTACATCCACCTGACTGGGCAGACAGGACCTTGCTTTTAGCATCTCATCCAAAGGTGGCACCCCGGACAGAGCAGCACTCTCTCACTACTACACTGGAGTGTCACCCGAGATTTTGCACAACATTCTCTGGAGTGGGATTATGAAACCACGCCCTCCTGATTCAAAGGCAGCAACCCCCGCCCCCAATTTAACCTATTCGCAGTACACTATATATCTTCATAAATTAGGCTTGTTGGAAACTGCACCAAATAAACGTATTCCGCATCTGGTTAAGTGGTACTGCCATCCAAAATAAACCTGACAGTCTGTCTGATATTATGATCCGCATAGAGGCTGGTAACATTTAAAGTAAGATTTGAATTCCCAGTGATTGACTTAAAGGAATCGCACAACAAGATTTCAAATTTTAAGACATTTACTATAGGAAATAAACGAAAATCAACATCAACTAATCATCATTTAGTAAACAAATGATACACTAAACACAGAAAAGATATTCCTTATTAGTTTCTTAACACAACCAATAAATCCAACCTGCATTTATACATTACTGCATGCTTTCTGCAGAATTACAATCTTTACAGGACCCAGTGCAAGATTACTTTCAGCTCCAATAGGCTCACTACTCCCCGTTTCGCTTAGTAGTAACATCCAGTGACCCTTTCCCTCAGTCTTTGAGAAATCCAGAACCTCATTCCGATGATTCCTTCCCTGGTCACAACAGGACAAATTTATCCAAGAGAAAAAGCTGGAAAATCTCAGCAGGTCTGGCAGCATCTGTAGGAAGAGAAAGTAGCAAACGTTTGAGTCCAGATGCTGCCAGACCTGCTGAGATTTTCCAGCATTTTCCCTTTGGTTTCAGATTCCAGCATCCGCAATAATTTGCTTTTATTTAGGACAAATCTATCCTTTTATTTCCATGTGTTCCAGCTCTTTGACCAGAGAACGTCATCTCACCCACATTCTGTCCATTAGCCAACAGTGAACGCAACCTTTTTCCTTCCACTGATCACAGCAGCTGCTCTTTCTCTCTCCCTACAGAACACTCACTTTCTCTATCCAAATCTCTGACACAGGGGGTGGAATTTTATAGCTCTGTCGTGATGAGGATGGAGCCACAAAATGCGGCATGCCATTCAAAACGCCATTGACTTTGGTTGTCCCAGAAGATCCCGCTGATAGGAGAAGCCGTAAAATTGCAGCCAGTAAGCGTACAATAACAAGGACGCTACGATCCTTGCCAACAGGAAAGGTTCCTCGCAGATCGGGGCGCCATTTGTCTGGCAGCCCTGATCTTTCCCCCACCCCCTTTCAGGTCCCCCATTCTGTTTTAACCCCCACTTACCCCACCAACTTTGGGGAGGCCTCAGAAACCCCCCTCACTCTCCCCCCCCCCCCCCCCCCCCTCTACTTGCCAAGGCGTGACCACTGACTGTGCCAACCTGGCACCTGGGCAGCCTGATACCCTTGCAGTGACACCCAAAAATCCTGGTGGTGCCAGGGTGGCTGTGCTAGGTGGGCAATTCCTGTCTGGCAGTGCCATGGTGCCCAGGTGCAAGGGAGAGTTCCAGGGTGCCACCTTGTCCTGTACCCAGCCACCCGGGGGTCTCCAGTGGTCTGGCTAGGTCTCTCTAGCGTGGCCGGTGAGTCACGGGCACTGGGTGAATCCGGCGTCTGGGCGGCATATTTAAATATTCAGATCTGGATCTTGCCCAATGAAGGTGAGATCAGATCACATCAGGCGGAGCGAGGCGACTGACTCGCGTAAGGTTTCACACCCCGATTTGGGGCACATGCGCAATTCACCTGTTGTGCCCAGATCTGTGCTGGGTGCAACAGGGTTGCTGAAATACACCCTACCTCTTTCTTTGTTTTTAGGTGCTAAACCTGGCTCATGCATTTCAATAGCACTTGATGAGCATCCTGTACTCCATGGTAACCAGGCCTCACTGGTTTTACATCAGGGAGAACACATAGTAGATCACAATTATAAGAGGAAGAGATAGGTTGGCCAGGATAAAATTGTTGCCTTGGTGGAGAATTCAAAACCAGGAGATATAGATTCAAGATAAGTAGCAGAAGGTGTAGAGGGGATATGAGGAAAAATCTCTTTACGCAGAGGAGAGTGGGAGTCTGGAATTCACTGCCCGAATTGGTGGTGAAGGCAGAGACCCTAAACTCTTTTAAAATGTACCTAGATAGGCACCTTTAGTGCTGTAAGCTACAGGGTTATGAACTGAGTGCAGGATGGTGGAATTAGAAAGGGTGCCTGGTGTCCTTGGGCTGGCATGGAAAAGATGGGCTGAACGGCCTCCTGTGCTGTAACATTTCTAACACCTGCTCCTCTTAATATTCCACTATAGCTTAAATTGAAGAGACTGTTTAAAACATAACCATCTTATAAAGCCTCACATTCAAAACATGGGATCTCTCTCTTTGGCCCTTAATACTTTATTACACAATAATAAGAAATTGTCATATCCCCATGCTTTGTTCATGAAACCTTTTGATTAATGGCACTAAAGCCAAAATGGCACTAGGGGCTTTTCACAGTAACTTCAGACTTGTGACAATAAAAGATTATTATTATTAAGACAAGGAAGCACCATGGAAAGATATGCCATGTTAGTACGGTGTTATCCGCGAGAATTTTTTATTTTATTTGACAGATAACAAAATCAGAAAACGGTGGTTTATTTTCTGTGTCTGAAAATCAGACGGTTCAGAGGAATAAGTCATAATTTGAGTCAATTTCCATTTTTCTGTTTACAGAAATCAACCTCTGTGAGGTTAATAATGGCGGCTGTTCGGTGTACTCCAACTGCACCAATGTTTCTGCAGGAGAGAGGACGTGCACTTGTCGTGAAGGTTACACTGGGGATGGGCTAATCTGTTTAGGTGAGCATGAAAATCAGACATGGTGAAAAGCAGAGAATTCAGTATTCTGGTCATATTTTCCAAACTCAGCGGCTTCCTCTTTATTTAAATTTAATTTCAAGTCTGATTGCTTTGAATAAAGAACAAGATGGAGGAACATACATGTTCTCGTGCATTCTGCCTGCTCATTACATTTTCCAACTGTGTATGGTATGGATGGGCTAAGACTCCCTCGTTGGCAAAATTATTCATCCATAAAACTATCCCTGGTGTTTGTTGTTTACAGCACAATGGGGGTGGATTTTAATCAGCACCTGAGTGTTGGGGATAAGCTGCTCTCAATAATTTGACAATCTCTATAATGGGCCTGGTGACAAGTTGAAAATGATCATAATAAACATAGAAAGGATATTAAAAAACTGTGCGTGATTGGTTAGATAGTGAGCCACACAAAATATCTATGAGTAGCTCCCATGACTGATTCTATATATTAAGAGTCCACTACAATGTTTTTATTGATTTATGTGATGTGGACATCACTGGCTCGGCCAACATTTATTCCTTGACCCGACTGGCTTGCTGGACCATTTAAGAGTCAACCACATTGCTGTGGATTTAGGAGTCACCTGTAGACCAGACCAGGTAAGGGTGGCAGGTTTCCTTCCTTGAACCAGATGGGTTTGTACGCCAATCATGGACAACAATAGATTTTTAATTCCAGTGTTTATTGGATTCAAATCACCACCTGTTGTAGTGGGATTTGAACCCCCAGAGCCCAAGAGCATTACAACTGTCTCTGGATTACTAGATCAGTGGCAATACTACTACACCTTCACCTCCACATGCTTGCATGTTGAGTTGGCAATTGACTGTACTATGGATTTGTAGATTATAGTGTATAAGTTTGGTTAACTTAAAAGTAGGTCGGCTGTGTTCTGGGCCAGGTGGTACTGGAATAAGGAAGTACTGCTTAAAATATTCTAAATTATTTACAACATTCCTGTCTGATGGTGATAGGAGTTTGGAGTTGGGGGGATCTCCAGATGGGTATATCCAGTGATTAATGGCTGTCAGCTAACTGGGTGGTGTGTAATTTGAGTCTAGGGGTGACCTTGTGTTTGGAATTTTGTATGTTCAATTGCCAAGCTGTCTGGGTGGCTGTATTGCCTTCCCTCCTGCCAGGCTAATTCCAAGGACAAGTTCAGTAAGTGCTGTCCTCACAGCTGCAGAGTTACGGGCCTTATCCCTGATCTTAGCTTCCTGCTCTTGCTGAACTTGCCCTCTGATTCATTGCTTTCTGGTGCAAACCTGTTTCTGATTCTGATTCCCTCGAGCCGAAACTGATCTCTCATGTTCAAGATTTAAACTTGGGCCCCAATTCGTTTAAACTGAATTGAGATTTTCCCATTCTGAGAGTGCATCCTGATACTCATCACCAGCACTTTCGTGGACATTGTGTAAGTGTGGAGGTGATGACAACATTCTACAAAGGATGATTTGAAGAACTATTCTCTAGGAACTATGTGGTTGTTTTTTAAAACATGATTCTCTTACTTCTGGGATTTACTTTGGTCCAAATCCAGGTTTCAAATGGAAGTTTCCTTATCTTTTAAGGGTTCCATGAGAAATACATTTGGACAATTTCAGGACAGTTCCTGAGTGTGCAGTATGGAGCTGCACAATCTAGTGAAAATAGGCAGAGAAACATAGAATATAAGAAACAGGAATAGGCCATTCAGCCCTTCAAGCCTGCTCTGCCATTCAGTGTGATCATGGCTGGTCCTCTATTTTGACACCATACTCCCACGTCCCCCCCCCCCCCCCCCCCCCCCCCCCCCCATACCCCTACACTATCAGGGTCTTTAACTTTCACTTAAAAAGCGGTCGCAGGTGTAGGAGCAAAATCGCTTGCCTTAACAATGCCAACGTATCCTAGCTGTTTGCTGCCACTTAGCCAAACCCAGACTATGCTGAATTACCACATGGTGAGTCGGATGGCAAGATCTGATAACAGGAAAAACATATTTTTGGCAGTTTGTTACTTTTATTTGTTCATGAGTTATGGGCACCGCTGGCATTTTTTTTTTCCAAGGGCAATTTAGCATGGCCAATCCACCTAACCAGCACATCTTTGGGTTGTGGGGGTGAAACCCACGCAGACATGGGGAGAATGTGCAAACTCCACAAGGACAGTGACCCAGGGTCGGGATTCGAACCCGGGTCCTCAGCGCCATAGTCCCAGTGCTAACCACTGCGTCACATGCCGCCCGACCGCTGGCATTTATTACTCATCCCTAATTGCCCTTGAGTGCCCCTCAGATGTTCAAACTAGCCAGAGCCAGTGGTCACACCTTTGGGAAAACAGGGTGCCCTCTAAAGATGCCTATGGAGAGCCCAAGCACTGATTCCCAGGAAAGTTAGAATTGAAGTCATGCTTAAGGTGGCAGTCTGAGTATACCAGTCATCAGTGAGGACAGCGGCACTCAGTTACCCCTTGTCTCTGATGCTTCATGCAGAGCATCACTCTATCCTTTAGAGTAGACATTAGAACAACGTGCTGGGACATAACGGCACTAACGGTAGAGACAGATTAGAGGCAGATTCCTCCAATATTTCTCCTGTGCTGTGCAGTATGACTGGAAATGCAGTTAGCACCTCACACATCTTCTGTTGCTGCAAAATAATCCTCTTTATTGGTGGCCCTCAAGACTCAGCATCTGTGCCCATCTCAGCATAACTCGGAGAGATCTGTGCCCTCCCATGGGAACTATCCAATGCTGTTCCTGCCGCCATCACCTGCTCTTGTTCACATGTAAAATGCACTTGACCATGTGACAAACCAATTGCCTGTATTGGGATCACACCGAGGTATTGTTTATCTGAGCTGGTGGGGGAGCACATGAGTCCTGTGCCAATACATTCTCAGAGTGCCCGACCTGTGGCTGCGTGATATTTAATTTTGTCACCGAGTAGCTAGGAGACACACAGTTCCCCATCACCATCGGGCACACATGCCAAGACCCGAGTTATCTCCAATGCCTCCTTCACCGAGCATGGAAGTGACCAGAGGACCACCTCTGGTGCTTCGTCTCTCCCTGGTGTTCTGTACTCTCTTCCGCAAGGGGTGAAAGACAAGACCTGAGGGTGGAAGCTGAAGAACATTTTGAGAGGGCCGAAAGACAGCATTTGTCGAGGGTCACTGTGAAGGATGGGTATGACATGGTTATGCGATGAGGATATAAGTGGGTATTAGTGATGGCTGGTCAGATGGGAATGTGAAAAGATGCTTCAAGAAAGAAGAATGGGTGAAACTCTGTTGGTCTGAGGACTGATGGAGAAAGCAGAGCAAAGGGGTTTATACTTGAAGGTTGCATGTCACTCACCTTTCCTTACCCGGTCAAGTTACAAAACTCCTGCTGCTAGTGTATGAGGAGTGAAGCACCAAACTCCTCTGCCACATCCAGTGTTCTTGTTCTGCACAGCCCATGGTGATAGTCTGCACAGCCCTCTTAAAGACCATCCAACGTAAGCCCACGTCTCCACCTTATCTCTGTAACCGAATAACCCTACCTAATCTTTTGGACTGTAAGGGGCAATTTTAGCGTGGCCAATCTACCTAATCTGCACATCTTTGGGTTGTGGGAGGAAACCCACGCAGACACGGGAGAAAGTGCAAACTCCAATTTCATCAGTGCAAGTTCTGGCTTTGCCAAACATATCCACAATGCTTCAAGTATTCCCCAACATGTCCTTTTTACACTTGCTGCCACTGTTTGGGGAATCCAGATATCAGAGGCAGTTGTTGCATTAACAAGGCACTAACAAGCATGTTGCTGATACTTCTGTTTTCCCAATGCACACCCAGACTTCAATAGAAGTTAAAATTCACCTAATTGTGTCAGTAATCTTCCTGTCTTACACTGTTACTGCTTAAAGACCACCATAGACATCAAAATCCATTCACTAGGTCTTGATTTACCCATAACCAATGTCACAGGAGGTTAACTTTAAGATCTGCTGAATTGTGGTAACTCGAGACTTACACGTGAGGCTTCCATTAATAAACAAAGGGAGGTTATTGATGAAAGGCAAAGGCAGATGGATAACAGGCACCGAACATGTAATGAACTCCAATTGGCTTTATTGGTTGGCCAATTGGAGTATGAGCTCCCTCAATGATAGCTCATTGAGGGGGCCCATATAATCACCTGTGTAGGCTTTGTGAGGCAGTCTTAAGTTGACTGGACTGCTAGCAGCACTGTTTGTAGATGCTCCTGTAATATCGTTATTGTAAATAAATATTGGTGTGGTGACGGAACTCCTGCCTCCCGTGGATTACTACAGAACACTACATACAGATCTTTACTCATCAGCTCCTTGGCCAGCACTGCCTAGGATCCTGCTCCCAGGGTGCTGCGCAAACTCCCCATTGGCCAGGATTTGGGCGCTCCTGTGCAATTGGCCCCGGGGCAGTCATGTGGTCAGTGGAGCTCGCCCCCTTAAAGGGGCCATGCTCCGACATCCCTCCCACTTTGCGTACCTTAATACAAAGCAGCACAACTATATACAAAAGTCACAGGGTGTGATTTAATGCCACACATGGCCCACCCATTATGGGTGGGATCACTATTTAACAAATCTGCCTATTAAAGCAAGACAGCATGTCTCACTTTAATGTGCAGATTCCCGAGGAACCCTTGGGGTGAGATCAATCTCCTTCGCCTGGATCGATAACACTTTGAGTGGGCATCTATCAACACCAAATACATCTTGCTCAAAAACGAGACCGCATAATCCATGTGGTCTCTGGTCCATGGGCAACCAGGCCATTCCCAAGGGTGAATGCGACAGAAGGTGGAAAAGATTGCTGCACCTGTCATCCCCAGAAAATCACGCTGTCTTCACATGTCAACTTGTCTTGATGAGTGAAATACGGCCTCAGCAGTTCAGACTTCTTGCATCATTCGTCTGACCTTTGAAAGAATAGAGTATCTTTGAGTCCAGCTGTGGATGAGCCCTGTGAATACTGGCAAAGTGTCTAGGAAGTTTTTTTAAATTAATTTACGGGATGTGGGTGTCACTGGTTAGACCAGCATTTATTGCCCAGCCCTATTTTCCCTTCTGAAGATGGTGGTGAGTTGCCTTCTTGAACCGCTGCAGGATTGAGCGCTAGAATGATCTCCTGGGGTAAGGTGGTAGCAGAATGCTCTTACGTAGGGGCAGGTGACTTAATGCATCTACATTTTTTGTCCCAGGCCAAAAACATAGTTGTAAGCCACCAACAGCAGGGGCCAACATTGCATCCTTGCTGAGGCTCTGGGCGATATGGGCTTGTCTTCCCTTGAAAGGCCCAGCAATGGCTTGTGATTAGTCACTAGATCGAACCATTGACATACACATACTGGTTGAATTTCTTCACACTGAATATAACCACTAACCGCTAAGCCCTCCATCTCAATCTGGGCATCATATCGCTCTGCTTCAGAAAGGAACCTTGAGTCAAAGGCGATAAGGCGTTCCCAACCATCTCCCATTACGTGGGATAAAACAACCACTATACTGCGAGAACACGTGTCATATGTCAGAACTATTGGTTTCCTCGGATCAAACTGCACCAAGACATTAGAAGACTGTAATGCTTGTTTCACAACTCGGAAGATTTCTTTTTGAGGCTCTTTTCATTGCCACTGCTGATTCATAGGTGCAATGCTGCAAATGTTGTGGCCAGATTTGAAATAAACGTTCCATAGTAATTGGCCAAACCAAGAAAGGGCTTAATCCCACTGACATTTGTGGGTGCATGGACATCTCGAATGGCCATGATCTTTTCTTCCAAGGGGTGCAACCTTGTTGCATTGATGCAGATTCCTAGGTATGTCTCTTCAGAGGCCTGGAAGGTACATTTTTCACATTTTAGGTGAACTCCAGCATCACAAAAACTCTTTAATACTTCCTGTAGGCTGACCATGTTCTTCTAGTGTAGTGCTGGTGACAAGCACGTCTTCAAGGTAAACTATCACCATGGGAATGCCCTGAAGGAGATTTTCAATCGTGCGTTAGAAGTTAACGCAGGCTAAAGAGGGGCTGAACAGCAGTCAGGTATACTGGAAGAAGCCTTTGTCGGCTTTTATTGTAGCAAACTTCTGAGTCTCCTCAGCCAACTCTAGTTACAGGTAGGCATGACTGAGGTACAAATCTGAACAGGTGAGGCCTCCCACCAGTTTAGCGTAGATGTGTTTAATTCGGGGAATTGGATACTGATCACTTGGGCAGCCTTGTTTATGGTCATCTTACAGTCCCCACAAATTCTTATCAACCAATCAGGTTTAAGGACAGGAGGGAAGGCACGTGGCGCAGTGGTTAGCACTGGGACTATGGTGCTGAGGACCCGGGTTCTCCCCATGTCTGCGTGAGTTTCAACCCCACAACCCATAGATGTGCTGGTTAGGTGGATTGGCCACACTAAATTGCCTCTTAATTGGAAAAGAAAAATAATTAGATACTCTAAATTTATTTTACAGAAAGGTTTAAGGACAGGGACAATCGGTGCAGCCCACTCTGGAAACTGCACCTATTTCATATTCTGCAGCCCTTCCAATCTCTTTAGCCCTGCTTAAACCTTCTGATGCAATGCACATGGCACTGGCCTGGCTCTAAATAACTTGGCTGTTGAATCCAGATTGACATATCTGTCTTGGCTTTTACAACCTTAATTCACTCCAATTATTCATAGAAAACGTCTTCATACTTCCTCAAGACATCTTGGAGGACGTCATCAGATATTTTGAAGAGTTCCAACCAGTTGAACCCAATCTTTTGCAACCAATCTCTTCCCGTCAGATTGGGTATATGTCCTTGCATGAAAACCAAAGGCAGATTGGCCTCCTGCCCTCTGTAGGCCACTGAGATATTGGCTGTTCCAAGGATTTTCAAAATCTCTCTGGTGTATGTCGAAAGTTTGGCTGTAGTATTCTTTAAGCTTAAAGCCTGTGGTCCTGCATGCAGATATTGGGAGGTCTGTTCACCCATTACAGTCACCAAAGCCCCGTTGTCGACTTCCATATTAAGGGGTCTACCATTTACACTTTTCAATCAGCTGTTTTACTTAATTGGACTGCCATCAACCAATGTATCAAATTCTTTCTCCAGAACTTTTCTACATTATGTTCAGTGCATTGTGGACTGCTGCTGCTGTTCATTTTTGCATTGGCGCACTTTGCCTTGTACAGAAACATGCTTGAGTGTGCCCTCTTCGGCTACAATGGAAACGCACAAACTCCCGAACATGGCAGGTATCCTGGGGATGGTCCTCCCCGCAATGGTAGCAGTGCACCTTGGATTCATTTTTATGCGCTGACTCATTCCCGCTCCTTGGATTCTGATCTTGTCCCGAGGACCATATCTGACTCTGAGCTGTGCCTGGTGAACCCACCATTGACCTCACTGCCATACCGCCCTATACATGGTTAGCCTCCCTTTCAGCCACACTTTGAAGTTCAGTGGTGCCTTTTTCGGCACACTCCATCCCCTGAGCTATCTCCATTGCTTTTTCCAACGTAATTGTGGTCTCCATTCGAAGCTTCTTCTGAATATTGAGGTTATAGATCCCACAACATGTCGCTGTGTGCGGTCCCAAACTCACATTGCTCAGCAAGATGGTGAAGCCTGGCTATGAAGGTTGAGACATCACTTCATTGTCTCTCACTGCAGAGTTGAACTTATAATGTTGGAGGATAATCGAGGGCCTTGAGTTGTAATGTTCTTTAACCAATTTCCCTATCTGATCAAAGATTTTCGAGTCGGGTGCCTCCGGGGACTTGAGGTTCTGAAACAAATTATAGGTCTGGAGCTCGCAAACTGTCAGAAGGATCACCTTTTGCTTGTCCTCACCTGTGATCTTGTTCGTGGTAAAGAAGAAACCGAAACATTCGACAGACTGACTCCATTACTCGACCACTTTGTCAAGCGGGTCTAGTTTCCCAAAGATTGGCATTTCCACTCACGGTTTAATGATTCCGACTCTTGCTGGAATTTTTCTCAACCATCCCTTGTTTCCCCCCTTGATACATGACGACTCGGCTGTTATCTAAATTTATTTTCCTCATCGCCAGTGTGGTGGCTCAGGCCATACAATGGAGGCTTCCAGTAGTAAACAAAAGGAGTTTATAGATTGCCCCACGTCAGTCACATGGTCAGTGAAACTCGCCCCCTTAAAGGAGCCACATGCAAAACAAGAATGAATGTTTTTTTTTGCTAGTCTAAGTTGGGGTAGCAAGGTATTGCATGCTCCACCTGCTTTGACTAATACTGTTGTTATGATTAGAGCACAGTCATATAATTGATTTATGGGCAGCGGCAGAGATTGATAGAGCAAGGCAACAAGATGCTTTGGTGATGACAGCATAAAGAGGAGAAGGTGATGTGAAAAGGTAAAATAGAATAATGAACTTGGTGAGTTCTTTATCCAGCTAAAGTAAATTCAATGGACAAAAGAGGAATAGACTGTGGAAAGAATTTGCTAATTATACCACAGTTTGTTCCTTGAATAACTCATAATATTGCATTTTATTCCAAATCAGAAATTGATGGCTGTATAGAAGGAAATGGTGGATGTCATGAAAATGCAGAATGCACTAAAACAGGACCAAATCAGGTAAAGCAAAATGGTCCACACATATTTCTGGCTGTTCCAATTTATATTGTTTTTCTCTTTACATTTTTATGCCATTGTTTTCCCAGCATTATTGTACTTCTCCAGAATTTAAAAAATGCTGAGTAAAGTTGAAAACTGGGTTGTCAATAGCAGAAAGCCAAGAATCAAAAGAAGCATTTTAGCAATGGACGAGGTTAATTGAATTCTGAAGGCAGCTGCATCTATTAAGGGTTAAGATGGGTGTGTACATTATGATCGATGTGATAACTGTGTTAAATGGATTCTTCAGTAAACTTCCAGGTCCAGCCAGATGGGCCCAGGAAAAATGTAACCCTGAGACTCGAGCTTGTTATTCTCAGTTTGGGATTATGCTACACAAAATAACAGACCACACCCACATAAATATTTCTAATGATACTGTGCATCCTTTCTTTCATGTGTTCCTCATTCTAGGTCGCCTGTAATTGTCTCCCTGGATACGATGGAGATGGCAAAAATTCCTGTGCACCTGTCAACCTTTGCGAAAAGGTTAGCAACAAACTTATAGGCCTAGAAATTCAAGAGCACCCACTTTTGCAGAAATCAATCTTGGAGCAGAAACCTCAATCAGGCATTAGGCCCCTTATCTACATATATAAAGAGCCTAATGCCTAAGCCAGGTATGGGCAAAGGATGCCACTTATTTGTCCTTACCAATATGTACTTTTAGCGTGCTTCCTGCCCCATATTTTGGGACTTAAGTAGGTTGCATATCACCTGGAAAAATGGGCATTTCACAACCCAATTGCAAAGTCAAAGTTATGAAATAGGGCTGGATTTTCATTTTAAGGCAGGAAGCAGGAGTAGGGAAATTTCACAGATCGACACTGCAGTCTTGGGGAAAAGGGTGCCTCAAAAGACATGATTTTAATTTAGAGGAGGGGAGAGGCAGGTGAGTGTTGGTGTCAGGCCCACTGCCCTAGATGCAGATTGGTGGCAGTTCTGGACGCTGTTGAGTGCCACGGCAGGCTGGTTAAAAGGCCTCCTTCAGCTCTCTGGGACTTTGTTCCAGTTTTTTGTTCAATATTGGGCTCTCTAGTCCTCTTCCGTCACATCCCCTCAGTTTCCACTCACTCCTTATCCCCTTTCAGGCTAAATCATGCCAACCCATGCCCCTCCATCCACCTTCAATGGCCCCTCATACACTCCATGTCAACTCATAGCACTTCAATGTCCAGTATGCATTCTGTACTGAACCAACTCTGTGATAACAATTGCATGTGTGAAAAAACTTGAAAAAACAGCCTTTCATAACCTTCTTTAAAATACTGCTCTTTCTACAACCCGACTTTTAAAGTATCAATAGCAGAAACCATAAACACTTGATATCTCTTCATCTGGTGTAAACATTGACCATTAACAAAATAGGTCTAAGGAAAAGAGCTTTCAATCAGGCAATGTTTTCTCTTCCATGCACCTGTTTAATTAAATTAATAGAAGTTGGGGCTCTCAGCCAAGCATACATAATAGGTGAGGTGGGTGGGTGCAACATCTAATAGAAGTCATATTAATTAATCTCACTGAGAAATATTTTTAAAATTTGCAATCCAAGCTAAATTTCTTAAATTTGAGGGAGCTACAATTTGAAATGTGCTTGATTTGCTTACTGGCCCCACACTTCGCAATTGGGATCTATTATCAAAATGGTTGGGCCCAAGCTTCCCCTCATGCAGAGGCAATTACAATTGACTAGTAAAGGAGCTTTCTGCTTCTGAAAATATATCTGTCACTGTACTGGGCTGAAGCATTTTTATTTTAAGACCTATTTTTTACCTAAACTTGCTTTGATTGTCCTTTAGTTATGTTAGTATTTTTAAAATTTTAAGTTAACATGGATAATTTTAGCCATTTTCCATTTACATATTGAGGTCTTTTCGTATCTGAATTTGTAAAGACAATGGGCTGGATTCTCTGCTGTCGGGATTCTCCATTGCGTCGGCACCCCGGGAAGTTTCCGACGGCGTGGGGCTGCCCACAATGAGAAACCCCATTGGCCGGCTGGGGTGACAAAGCATCCAGGGGGCGCGTCTCTGGTGGGGCGGGATGAAGAATCCCGCCCAATGATGATGCAATAAATGCACAAGCGTGTAAGTAAGTTAACGGCAGCACGGTAGCATTGTGATAGCTCAATTGCTTCACAGCTCCAGGGTCCCAGGTTCGATTCCGGCTTGGGTCATTGTCTGTGCGGAGTATGCACGTCCTCCCCTTGTGTGCGTGGGTTTCCTCCAGGTGCTGCGGTTTCCTCCCACAGTCCAAAGATGTGCAGGTTATGTGGATTGGCCATGATAAATTGCCCTTAGTGTCCAAAATTGCCCTTAGTGTTGGGTGCGGTTACTGGGTTATGGGGATAGGGTGGAGGTGTTGACCTTGGGTAGGGTGCTCTTTCCAAGAGCCGGTGCAGACTCGATGGGCCAAATGGCCTCCTTCTGCACTGTAAATTCTATGATCTATGATAATAGTACAAAGAGGAAAGCAAGTTGCTTGAATATTCAGACTACAATGCAGTGGACTAATTTTAGCTATTTTATCTCCTGATCAACTTTATATTAGAGCGATTGGACCAAAAGATATTAGTGATGTTAAATCTAAAACTTTTAACTGTTCTAACTTTTTCCTTCATCTTCAATTTAAGAAAAATGGGGGCTGTGGCCCATTTTCCCAGTGCCAAGTAACAGGACCAGGAACAAGAAAATGCACCTGCAAGGCTGGCTATATTATGGTTGGACTTTCTTGTCGAGGCAAAATTTCACAGGTAGTATTCAAAGTTATTTTAGGCCTTTAAAATTGAACTCCTATTATTCCAAAAACAATATTTATTTAATGTAACATATCATAAATAGACAAAGGAAGGGAAATAAAACAGAATTAAGAATTATGTTTATTTAATTCTTTATATCCTGTATCAGTGCTGCAGCGCAGTCCTGAAGCAGTGATGATGGTCAGAGAGCTTCCTTCAGATGAGATGTTCATTTGATGCCCTGTACTCTTCATCCAACTGTCGGCTTCCTGCTTCTCACCTGAACAAAGGAAGGTTGAAAGTTGCAGAGAGGAACCTTGGTCGCCCGTTGACACCATGATGCGATGTTCAGGAACGTAGTTGAAGTTTTTACGGCAAACAGGGTTTTGTGGTGGATGTTCAAGCGGCACAGTGGCACAATAGTTAGCACTACTGCCTCACAGCACCCGGGACCCAGGTTCAATTCCGGCCTTGGCTGACTGTATGCATCGAGTTTGCACGTTCTCCCCATATCTGCGTAAGTTTCCTCCGGGTGCTCCGCCATAAAAATACTGTGACTCATTAGTCGCCTGTGCTTCCCCCTGGCTTTAGATGCACATTACTGCCACTCCTTAGACTTTTCCACTGTTGTCAGCTGAAGTCGAAAGCCAGAAGGAGAGAAGAAGTTCCTCAAGACAGATAAGAAAACAATTCTTCTCTCAGAGGGCTGTTAGCCTTTGGAATTCTCATCTACAGAGAGCAGTGGGGGCTGTGACATTGAATGTATTCAAGGCTGAGTTAAACAGGTTTTTGGTGACAAAAGGAACACTCTAGGGCCGAGTATAATTTGAAGCGGATGACGAGTGGATAACAACAAAACGTGGTTCCCAATTTGAAAATGGCAGGTGATCGCTCACCAGAAACTCTCCAGTTCTCTGGCCTCCATGACAGGGCCTTATCCCAGGATGATGGCAAATGATCTGAAACTATTTTTCGGCTGCTGGCACCCAGTATGTGACAGTTGGACCAAAGTAAAATTGGACCTATTACCTCAGCAGTCAAATCATTTTTTGTGAAGTAGTTGTGTGTGTAAAATCCCTCACATTTGCCTAAATTCTGCTCAGTTCATTACTCGTGGAACACTTTAAGGCAGGGGTGGGCAAACTAAGCTGCATGCGGCCCGCCAAAGGTCTTTATGCGGCCCACCAAGTCATTAAAAAAAAAAGTTAAAAAAATTTTTTTTTAAGGTTAATGGGGCTGTTGGGTTACTTACTGGTATAGGGTGGATACGTTGACTTGAGTAGGGTGATCATTGCTCGGCACAACATCGAGGGCCAAAGGGCCTGTTCTGTGCTGTACTGTTCTATGTTCTATATGAGGCGCCCAGAATCATAACCGGGTGAAGTAATTATTTTACTTAATATACTATGCGGCCCTTTAAAATTGTGAAATTCTGAATGTGGCCCTTGCACGGAAAAGTTTGCCCACCCCTGCTTTAAGGTATTCCTCAGAGCCTGTGTAAGAATAATTCCAATCAAATAAAAGGTATGGGCCGGATTCTCCGATCCCACGCCAGGTTGGAGAAATGCGGGGGGGTGCGCGAGAATCGCGCCACACCGCTCTGACGCTGGGCCGTCGATTCTCCGGCGCCCGCGGGGTCGTCGCCACGCTGGATGGGGGCCGTTGAAAGCCCCCCGGCGATTCCCCGTGCCTCGACGGGACAAGTGCCCGGCGAGTTCGGCCGAGTCCCGCCAGCGTAGGTTTCGTATGGTCCTACCCGGCAGGACCTCGGAGTTCCGGCTGCGGGGACCGTACTGGTGGAGGGGGTGGGGTCTCCGACTCTGGGAGGGGGGTGCCTCCATGATGGCGTGGCCCGCGATCGGGGCCTACCAATCAGCGGGCGGGCTAATTCCGTGGGGGGGGTGCCTATGTTCCTCACTGCCGGGCCCATGTAAGTCTTCGCCATATTGCCCGGGGACCAGCGCAGAGATGGGAACCCATGCGCATGCGTGGACTCATGGCCGCATGCACGGACTCGCGCCGGCCGTGGCGTGCGTGCCCGGACTCATGCCGGCCATGCCCGCGCCGGCCATGGCGCACCAGTTTTCGAGCGCCGGAGCAGTGGACACCACTCCGGCGCCATACTAGCCCCCTAGGAGAGGTGAATGTCTGGTCTTGGAAGCAGGTTGACGCCGGAGTGGCTCACACCGCTTTTGACGCCGACGACAGAACTTGGCCGCAGGATTGGAGAATCCCGGCCATGATCTTGCTGTGTATTTTCTTTTAGGCCTTCAATGAAAAATCACATTCTGATTGTTTTTGACAGGAACTTGCCCGGAAAGCCGATTCTGCGTTGTTTCACAGATACCTTCAGGTAGCGATGGACCTTTTTTATATTTTTCAGGCTAAATTCATGAAGAGTATCTGTTAAAACCTTGCTCAATCGTTCTTCATTTTTTTGAACCATTGCAGACAAACAACATCAAAGAACTTAATGGTAAAGGACCATTCACGGTGTTTGTGCCCAGGACGGCCACATTTACTCAGGATACAATGGTAAATGTATATTAATATTACACACATCACAGTTCATTGTCAAAATACTTTTGGGAAAGCTGAGCAGTGTTTCCAAATACCACTGCTTTCATTTTGCCGAAAGGAATAGACAGCTTGGACAGAGACCTTTTGAAATATTGTAAATCATTTTCATTCCTGGGTCCCAATCCTGCCATCCAGGGCACATGTGGGTCGGTGTTATAACCTGCCTGCTTACCACTGGCTGGGGACTAATGGCAATCCCACAATCCTTTGGGAGTATGAGCTTCCCCAATGAGGGGGAGCGGAGAAATCATCAGCAGATTACCTGCATAAAGATAGCTGGCCAGTTTGGAACCAGCTAGAGGAGAGTGAGCAGCAAAGGAGTTGCTGTTGTATATATATATGTTATTGTAAATAAATGTTATTTCTTTCTATCCTTCGACTCATGCTGGATTCTTCGTGGCCCTCACTAAAAGTCGGGGAACAACAAATGCTGGCACCAGTACCCAGAAGGTGATTTTCGAGAAGGTGACCAATTAAGTGACGGTCTCTGGGAGCCCAGTCCAATTAAAAACATAGGGTTATGCCCTGAGGATAGGTAACCAATAGGACATCCTCCAGCACTGAAATATTGTCAGCCCCATGGTCAGAGATGGGAACTTCCAATGTAGGAACAAGAGGGCGTCTCAAGATGGAGACACCCTGTGAAGGATTTTGCAAAAGTTAAAAATGGCCACAACTGCCAGACCATCATTCTGCACAGGGTCTCCATAGGACAGTTTGAGGCCACAGCTGTAACCCTCTGGCAATCACAGCTAGGATTGAATTCAATGAAGTATCAGTGGCCATTTGTTCTGCGTTGGGTGGATGTCTCAATTCAAATGCTGGGCTTTGGCCTCAACAGGGGCCTGTCTGACATCTGGAAAATTCCAGACAACTCTGACAAGCATCTTCAATATGCAATGTAATTGGCTATGCACCACTATCAACCAGGCCTCAAACCAACCTCCATGAAAATTACCTGGAGATGGGACCACCATGGTGGCGGTTGGCATGCTGGCTGACAACAGGAAATTGGGGCCTTGCCAGTATCTGGTCCTGCCTCCACATCCCATTCAGCACATTAATTGTTTCCTTCTCCTCCTATTCTGCCAAATCTGCTGAGTATTTTCAGTTTTTAATTTCAGATTTCCATCATTCACAGTGCTTACTTTCATAAGCAGTCTTGGTTTGGACTGAGCTAACCAGTTTTATCCAGAACAATGGTGGGCCTTATCACTGGCCTCAGCACACTTAGCTAAGGAGGGGCAAACATCCCCTCAGGTTCCATAGCCTCATATCCATAGCAGGCTTCCTCTCTGCTGTCCTCGGGCTGGGAGTGTCTGATTACACATGATGATAGGATCTGGGTTGGTGCCTCAATTGGTGGAATTCTGATTAAGGTGGTTTAGTACCCATGGAGAGATTATACAACATGGAGAGATTGTACAACAATCTTTTTGTATCTCTTTTGCAAGTTGCTGTAAGGATCTCAAATTTACGCATCAAATTTAATGGAATGATATGAAATTCATGGCAGAAAATATGAAGTGTTCATAGACTTTCATAGAATTTACAGGGCAGAAGAAGGCCACACGGCCCATCAAGCCCATACCGGCCCCTGGAAAGAGCACCCTATCTAAACCCATGCCCCCACCCCATCCCTGCAACCCAGCAACCCCACCCAACCTTTTTGATACTACGGGCCAATTTAGCATGGCCAATCCACCTGACCTGAACATCTTTGGACTGTAGGTGGAAACCGGAGCACCCGGAGGAAACCCACACAGACACGGAGAGAATGCGCAGACTCCACACAGACAGTGACCCAACCGGGAATCGGACCTGAGGCCCTGGCGCTGTGAAGCGACAGTGCTAACCACTGTGCTACAGTGTTCTCCGTGTAAACTATTTATCATTTCACCTGATTGGTTTATTTTTGATTGAGGAATGATCCCACATGTAACTATTCCATAATGTTTTGTGCAGTATTCAATGCACTTTTTAAATTTACAAAATATTATTTTCTTCAACTTCAGAGCATAGGAATCCCTACAGTGCAGAAGGAGGCCATTCGGCCCACTGAGTCTGCACCGACCCTCTTAATTGCACCCTACCTAGGCCCACTCCCCTGCCGTATCCCCATAACCCCACCTAACCTAGACATTATGGGGCAGTTTTTTTTATCGTGGCCAATCCACCTAACCTTAATTATTGCTCCTCATAACATTGCATGCTACAGCTGCAAAGGATTATTACATTGTTGTACTTGAAGTAGAGCTTAGAAAGTTTAATCTGTTTTCAAAATGAATATTGAATGCTTAGTATTGCATGATGGTGACCTCCCCGAATTAACAGTACGCGATCAGCTCATATCCTCGCTAAATATGGAGGATGTGAGATCCTGTCCAGGGGCTGTTTTAGGGTCTGCAACCCATGCACTTGCATAGGACGCCAAGTCAGTCAGAGACCCCAAAATGTTCAGGAATCCCCCAAAACGTCAGGAGACCCCACATTAGTCATGGGCCCCAGTGTGCACCCAGAATCAGTTCATGCTGGCAGCATTGTTCAATCAAGGCGGCTGACCTCTCGACCTATTGTATTCAATCTGTATGAATGTTCCTCATCAGCAGCCAAGTCAGGGCAGTATTAGATTCACGAGCAATTGTTTCACAGTCAGGGCTCCTGATCAGACCCAGCCTCCAAGCCAAAACTTTGCCTGGGGCCCCCAGAGATCAAATACCAGCCTTGCTCCACCCTGCCAATGAGACCTCACAAGTGGCCAGGTTAAATTAGAAAAACACAGTCATGCTGCCCTTGATTTTATATCCAGTAACATTAAGATTGTAAAATTGTGAGCATCAAACACATGGGGCTGAATTCTCTGCTTCGCGACGCCAGAAATGTGAATCGCGATCAGATGGAAAATCGGGCATCCGGCCGAAATCAAGGGGCTGGATTCTCCGATCCCCAATGCCGAAATCACGTTCGGCGATGGGGCAGAGCATCCCCGAAGGTGACAAAATCAGGGGCGGCGCTGCTTTTGCGATGTTCCGCCCGCTGAAAAGCGGCATATCCATGGCTTCAGGCCATTGCCTGAGGCCCGCCCCGCGATGCTCCGTCCCCCACCAGCGAGTCCCCAACAGCGTGGGACACATATGGTCTCATCCATCAGGAACTCAGCATGGCGGCAGCGGACTCAGTCCAGCGCCGCCACAGTCAGGGGAGGGCAATGCTCTGGGCTATATCAGCAGCTTGGGCTGGGAGCTCTACACTGCCTGGCTGCTAGCCCCCGGAGCAGGGAATCGATGGTCGTTTTGCGCCAGGAAGTAGGGGACCAGCAGAGCTCACTCCAATCAGGACATTTGCAATGTGACCTTTGGAGCCCTCCCTGGTTCTCTGCTCCATTCAGGGCAGAGGCCTCAGCAGTGATCCCCACTTCTACGAATCACTGTCTCCTCCTAGTGAGATTGGCAGTGCTGACTGCCTCTGCAACCACCGAGAAGGTGATGTTCAGAAGAGCAGGTTTGAGTCTGCAGCCCATCCTGGGAAAGAGGGCGTCCCTCCGTTCCTCACTGTCATGAAGCTTGGACTCCCGACCTCGATGGGGGGGGGCAGGTGTTCTGTGAGCAATCTTGGTGGCTTCAGTGTGTGTGGTAATTGGGGTGCTTAAAAACAGCTCTAGCTGCCATGCCTTTTAGCGCTAACTCTGACCCAGCGGTTAGAACGCCAGCTGGGCAGGGAATTGCACAGTATTTGTGACAGCAGAGTGCTGGCCCATTGTATGTCCTGACTCACTTACTGAATAGCGCCCCCAACGAGAACACAAATTGCATACAAAGTCTCGGCGGCAATACTTAATCATCTCCCAAATGGAGAATTTTGCCCATAGTTTTCCAATGAGTTCCCTGCTGGTGAAATCAGGCTTTGCAAAACCCACCCTATCCTGTAGCCCTGCCTCAATCCCTGTTTTGGCTCTTTGATACAATATTCCTAAATCTTTTGCTAGAATCTGAACTCCCAGAGTGTCCCATTGAAAATGGGAATGAGAAATTATGTCTTCTCTCAGAGATCATTGCGCTTTGGGATTGCCAGGGAAAGGTGGGCCCTGGGTCATTGGATATATTCAATATATTTGAGTTAGTCAGATTTTTGATCTTCAAGGGCATCAGGGGTTATGTGGGGGTGGATGGGGGGGGGGGGGGGGGGGGGGTGGCGGTGGCGGTGTAGGCAGGAAGGTGAAGTTGAGGCCAAGATCAGATCAGCAATGAACATCTTAAATGGTGGATCTGGCTTGGGATCTGAATGGCTTAGTCCTGATTCTATTATCTTATGACCTGAAGCTGATTGTAAATAGCCTTTGTCAAATTAATGAGAGAACTTTCTGAACAGATGAAAGAATGGAAAGCACGCGGTTTGATTGGAGATTTGCTTCGATATCACATAGTAGGCTGTGGCAAACTTTTCCACAGTGATCTAAGGAGACAGACTTCCATTGTTGCCTTATCTGGGAACCCCATTCGGATCTCCTGGAAACAGGTGGGTGTGTTCGTACTTCACTGTATCCCCCAACTTGTGCTCTTATTAATCAGTTTCATTGTACAAAATCTTTAAAATGCTGCTTGGGCCTCAAGCATCTAAAAACAAAGAGATCCCTGATTTCTAATTGAAATTGTATGCAGGAATGATACGAAAAGATATTCCCTTCTATTAAAAGCTTTTGCATTATTCATGTGATGCACCTCATTAGGAACCTCATGAATATTCTAATATATACACTTTGCAACCTTTAAATCAGCTAATCATGGAAATTGGCTGCACAAATCAATGTAAAATTATTTTGTATGTGTCAGATTCAAAAACAACTTCTTCCCCACTGTTACCAGGCTCCTAAATGATCCTCTTATGGACTGACCTGATTAATACTACACTCCTGCATGCTTCACCCTATGCCAGTGTCTATGTGTTTACATTGTGGACCTTGTGTTCACCTTTTATGTATTTTATTTTTTATTTTATTTGTTTTGTTTTCATGCACTAAATGATCTGTTTGAGCTGCTGCAGAAAAATACTTTTAATTGTACCTCGGTACACGTGACAATAAAGAAATCCAATGCAACCCAAACCTCGAGTCCTACTTTTCACATCACTCTGTAACATAATAACCCACCTCAGAAACCCACAGCTCCTCCAGGGGTTCTGAATCTTTGGTTAGAGCACCTCTGGTTAAGGTAAATATCTACTTTTACATGTCTGTAAAGTCCTTTCCACATTGACTCCTTTCATGTCTATACAATGTAGATTTTTTTCATTACATGATCCTCTGATACCAGATTTCAGTCATGTGTTCGTGTTTCTGCACCATCATGGTCTCCGTGTTCTCTTTGCCTAAAGTGAACTTTTTCCAAATTTTCTGGTCACACTTGTGCTTAGTCTGGAACGTCCTCGCCCAAAAGTAAGCAAAGAACTGAAGGCTGAATATTTGGCCTGATCAGTGGATTTTACTGTTTAATCACAATATCCCTTCTCTATTACTTTAACAATACAACTTGGTATGTTTATTGCTGATGCCGAATGATGATTCAAACTAGTGCCAGATCTGACATCCCCAGGATCCCTTTCAACTCGCTTTTACATCTGTCCACAGCATCTATAGGGTAGATATGATACCCATTATTTCTGCAAACACTTCTCTAATCCAAAGAATAAGCTACATTCCCCTCTGCTTCAAGCTATCAGCCTTGCCTGGGTGTATTTGATTTCAAGGAAGATCCTTTGCTGCATCTGCACCCAGTCAAGGAGAATGGTCAAGGAAAGGTGCTGGTGTATCCATGGAGATGACTCTGTGCTAGACCATGGACATTGCTGGCCAAGGGTGATGGACAAATTTGTACGGCAGAATAAAAGTGGAGGGAATCTCACTGCAGTTAACTGGAGTGTGATTCCATTTTTGAAAAGTAAACTATTTAATCTTTTTAACAGAATACGATTTACTTGAATGGAGATGCACAAATAACCAGCACTGACTACATTGCAACAAATGGAATTGTCCATTACATCAACAAAGTCTTAGTTCCATTCAACTTAACGGCTAGCAACCGATCAGTCACACCTCTGGTAGGTTGCAAGGAAATCTGAAAACACATCTTTTTTTATCGGTGATATTTTAGCTTTGCAAAGTGTCTCTTTCTCACTCTCTTTGAAGATTCATGTTACAGTTTTAGGAAATGCATATGTATCCTGATAACACAGTGGGTTCATCCAGTCAGTGATTGCAAATCTGGAAAGTGCCAGATGGAATTGTTGATCTGTTACATTAGGTGATTTTCCCTAGAGTTTGACATAAGCGGGATTGATTAAATTTCACCTCAGTGATCCTAGGTTGTGAATGTAATACAGACTGGAACCTCTACTCCCGAACCCTGTCCTCTGCCCTTTACCGGAAGCATGCAAGGGCAAGGATAGGATTGGCTTAGTTATGATGTCCCCTGAATGAACTTTCTATCTCATCTCGCATTTAAGGCTTTTGTGTGAATTCTGATCGATTTGGGTGAGAAAGGAGCTGGAGAAAAGGTTAATATAGCTGTTCTAAAAATCACATATAAAACAAAACAAAATAGCATAATTACTGAAAATATTTGTTGTCCGTTTGTTAAAAGAACACTCAAAATTATATAGTGACTCCATGCATGTTAAATGTCACCAAAGGAATCAGTTTAAGCTAGAGATTGGAATACAGGGATTGGAAGACTGGAATACGTTGATGAAAGCAAGGCCAAAGGAAATTCTTATTTAGGTCGGTTTGCTGACCTGCATTAAGAGCTTTGATGCAATAATCCATTATTAATCAGCCATACGGACTTGAAGCTCCCAGTTGATTCACAGACTGTGCTCAGTGAGCTAACTTAAGCTGAGTTAGCAGTGGAGTACGCTACCACATTGCCTCGGGCTGTGCAGGGAAGGGAAAAAAATAAGCTCTGATTCATGATTGCTGAACCCAGAAATGAGAAAAATTATATATTCCCTGGCAGCCATAGGGGACACACTTGCATTCAGTTGGCAGCCTCAGCACCCGGCATGGGGAGGGGCCATCAATCTGTCATTGGCAAAATGCCAATATCCTGGTCTATTAATGGTCTATTTGAATATTTAAATTTGCTTCACGCCTGCTTGTGGCAGGCAGCCTGTGGGAAGCCGGTCCCGCAGTTGGTAAAATTCATCAGTGGTGGGACGTGGACAGGTGGTGGTGGTGGGGGGGGGGGGGGGGGGGGGCATTTACCTCAGCTCCCTCCCCATTTTATTGCTACGTCCACCATGATTCCGCCTCGTGCAGGCTGGCAAAATCCTGCCTGTTATTTTATCTTACATTTTTGGAGCAAACTTTTCACATATTTCTTGTGTTTGAATTCTTTGTTTGCAGCACAATATCACCACGGTTGCAAATGCGAATGGATACAGGATTTTTAGTAGTTTGATCAAGGTAGGACATTTTCTTTAATACTAGTGGATTTTTGGTTATGCTGCTTCTATTTGGCCAATGATTACACTGTAGCTGAGGAAAGGTGCCAAATGGAAGTGGTGGCTGATTTCACTGAAAACAATTGGACGGAAAGAACCAACTTGTTCTATGTTACGACCTCCTCGGGCGTAAACCTTATATTGTATATGGTTCACTTCCTACCCCTTGGAGTACAAACTCCCCAGGTGATTAGGGGAGGCGAAGCCTCTCCCCTAATAAGGAGGAACATTACAGAACATAAACCCTGCCCTGTGAGCAGGTCGGGGAGGTTGACCCTGCGGGGTGTGGGGTAGAGTAATTGTAGTATTGTGGGTAGAGTAAATATACCTAGTTGTTATCCTGCCTACCTAGTGTTGTATGAAGTCCTTACCTTCGGCTATCACATTCTATCATTAAGACATCCTAATAAGTCACATAACCAATTTGTTACTTTTGAAGGACAGTCTCTGTTGTACAGTGGAGGACATCTTCAGGTAGACATCTTCAGGTAGACAATGTAGTCATCTCTCTTCCTGTATTAAAAAATTATTCTCTGCCTTGAATATCATCTGTCCTGAACTAGAGACAGGAGATCAAGAAGAAAAATCAATTTTTTGTATCTTAAAAACAAAATCATTCCTGCGCTTTCCCTCATCTTGACTTTCTGCACAGTGCCATCTAAACTGGTGCTCACGGGAATGTCACTGGTGTGTTGAATGGGGAAAAACTGATCTCAACTAATTATAAAAGAAAGAAGATTTGGGACTGTATAATATATTCCTAGATCGGGACCATTCTGCGCTTCACCGGTTTGCGATAATACGGTAAGCGTATTACAGTGGGTAAAAATGTCATAAACCGGCCCATGTTATTCACCTCACAATTGTGAAGGAAATTCATTAAAAACCCAACTCACTGCAATAATTCACTCTGAAGGAAGTAACACGCCTTCAGTGTGAGAATCACCACACATAGGTGTTGGAACCAACAATTCTACGGACACGTGCTTGTAGGATTAGAATAGCGGTTTTAATATACTTACAACAGAGCCAGCCTGTTAGCCGTTGAACTTTCGGTGAACTGGCTGGCTGACCCTGTGGCACGGATCTTTATACAGCAGCTCCAGGGGGAGGGGTCCTGGGCGGAGCCAAGGGAGGAGCCCAGTACAAACTCTCGAGTACTCCCAGAGCTACTCCCCCTGGTGGTCATGTAGTGCAACTGCACTTACAATATTGATACATATATATACAGATTATAATACCATGTGAATCTCATTCACCACATTCACCCCCTGTGAAAAAAATCGAGTCCGGCGGGGATGGTGGCTCACAGAGTTAGTCTGTCCGGTGGACGGATTGTTCGTTTCGATCTGCGGAGCACCGGGGTTACAGCCTCTTGCGGTGGCTGGGTGGGTGTTGAGAGCTGGGGTACGATGGCAAACTCCAGGGCGGGTCTCATCCAAACTTCATACACCTCTGGCTAGACCGGAGACTGGGGGCGCTGGGGGCAGGCTGGTGCTGGCGCGTGGAACCGGTGGGGCGAGCTTGCGGAATCGGGGGCGCGAGGGGGCGGCAGCATAGGGAACGGGGTAAGGGGTTGCTCAGTGGGGGTGGGGGGGGGGGACTGGATCCAGCGGGTGCCAGATCCCGAAGAGATACTGTGTCCTGGCGACCGTCCGGGAACTCCACGAATGCGTACTGGGGGTTGGAATGGAGGAGGCGCATCTTTTCAACAAGGGGGTCAGTTTTGTGTCCCTGACGTGCTTCCTCAGGAGAACCGGGCCTGGTGTCCTCAGCCACGCCGGAAGTGAGACCCTCGTGGTAGTGCCCCTAGAAAAAATGAAGAGCCGCTCGTATGGGGTTTGATTTGTAGCTGTACAGAGGAGGGATCTGATTGCGTGGAGCGCGTCTGGGAGGACTTCTTGCCATTGGGAGACTTGCCGTTTTCTAGACCAGAGGGTCAGTAGGACGGTCAGTAGGACGGTCTTCCAGACCGTCGCGTTCGCCCTCTCCAACTGTCCGTTCCCCCTGGGGTTGTAGCTGGTAGTCCTGCTCGAGGCGATGCCCTTATCGAGCAGGTACTGACGCAGCTCGTCGCTCATAAAGGACGAACCCCGGTCGCTGTGCACATAGCTGGGGAAACCGAACAGGGTGAAGACACTATGCAGGGCCCTAATGACTGCGTGGGAGGTCATATCGGGGCATGGAATGGCAAAAGGGAATCGGGAGAACTCATCAATGATGTTGAGGAAATAAATGTTCTTGTTAGTGGAGGGGAGTGGCCCTTTGAAATCGATCGCAAGGCGTTCAAAGGGCCTAGAAGCCTTGACCAGCACAGATAGGGCAGTCCCTGGTGACCGCTTTTTACCTCCTCGTTGGAAAAAGGCAGGTTTCGGGCTCTGATGTAGTGGGCGAGCCGGGTGACCCCTGGATGGCAGAGGTCCACGTGGATGGCTTTCAGACGGCTGATCTGCGCGCTGGCGCATGTCCCGCGGGAGAGGGCATCCGAGGGCTCGTTGAGCTTCCCCGGTCGATATTTAATATCGTAGCTATAGGTGGTGAGTTCGATCCTCCACCGAAGGATTTTATCTTTTTTTATTTTGCCCCTTTGCGAGTTGTCAAACATAAAGGCAACCGATCGTTGGTCGGTGATGAGGGTGAACCTCCTACCTGCGAGGTAGTGCCTCCAGTGACGAACAGCCTCCACGATGGCTTGCGCTTCCTTCTCGACAGAGGAGTGTCGGAGTTCTGAAGCGGATAGGGTACGGGAGAAAAATGCAACGGGCCTCCCTCCCTGATTTAAAGTGGCTGCTAGAGCTACCTCTGAGGCGTCGCTCTCAACCTGAAAGGGAGTGGATTCATCCACTGCCCGCATGGCTGCTTTGGCGATGTCCTCCTTGATGCAGCTGAAGGCCTGGCGCGCCTCAGCTGACAGGGGAAATCGTGTGGCCTTAAAGAGTGGGCGGGCTTTGTCCGCATATTGGGGGACCCACTGGGCGTAGTATGAAAAGAACCCCAAGCACCGTTTGAGGGCCTTGGGGCAATGAGGGAGGGGGAGTTCTAAGAGGGGGGTCCGGGTTTGGGCCCAGGACTCCGTTCTCCACGACGTAGCCGAGGATGGCCAGTCTGTTTGTGCGGAAAACGCATTTCTCCTTGTTATAAGTGAGGTTTAATTTCTGTGCCGTCTGGAGAAAACGGTGGAGGTTGGCAGCGTGGTCCTTCTGGTCATAGCCGCAGATGGTAACATTGTCCAGATACGGAAACGTGGCCCGCAGCCTGTACTGGTCTACCATTCGGTCCATTGCTTGTTGGAACACCGAAACCCCGTTAGTGACGCCGAAGGGAACCCGGAGGAAATGGAAGAGGCGGCCATCGGCCTCGAACGCCGGGTAGTGGCGGTCCTCCGGGCGGATTAGGAGCTGGTGGTATGCAGACTTCAGATCCAGCGTGGAAAATAGCCGATATTGGGCGATCTGATTAACCATGTCTGCAATTCTGGGATGGGGATACGCGTCTAGGAGCATAAAGCGATTTATGGTCTGGCTATAGTCGACGACCATGCATAATTTTTCCCCGCTCTTGACGACCACTACCTGAGCTCTCCAGGGACTATTACTGGCCTCTATGATCCCCTCACTGAGCAGCCGTCAGACCTCCGATCGGATAAAGACCCTATCCTGTAGGCTGTATCGCCTGCTGCGAGTAGCTACTGGTTTGCAATCTGGAGTGAGATTGGCGAAGAGAGGGGGGGGGGGGGGGCGGTGCGCAGCGTGGCTAGGCTGCAGATAGTAAGTGGGGGCAGGGGCCCGCCGAAGCTGAGGGTGAGGTTCTTGAGGTTGCACTGGAAATCTAGGCCTAATAAGAGTGGCGCGCAGAGGTCAGGCAGGACATAAAGTTTAAATTTTGAATAACTAGCGCCTCGAATTGTGAGCGTAGCGACGGTGCGTCCTTGGATTTGGACTGAGTGGGAGCCCGAAGCGAGGGCGATAGTTTGGCTCACAGGAAAAATAGGAAGAGAACAGCGTCTTACCAGCTCTGGGTGTATAAAGCTCTCTGTGCTCCCGGAGTCAAAGAGGCATGGCGTGCTGTACCCGTTGATCTGGACCTCCGCCATCAATCTTCGTAGGTGCTTGGGGCGGAATTGATCTAGGGTGACAGCATTGAGTTGCGGACCGCGTGATGAGTGCCCGGGAAGGTCGTAGTCTTCCGAGTGGGCGTCCGGTTGAATAGATGCCGGTACGTTCTGGCGAGCTTGATGCAGGATTGCTGCGCTGAGTTGCGGGCCGCGTGATGGGTGCCCGGGGAAGTCGTAGTCTTCAGATGAGCTTTCTGAGCATGCCGATGCAGATGGGGCCCGTGGATCGCACGTGGTGAGCGGTGAGGAAGATGGCGGCCCCCATGAGTCGCACGTGGCCGGCCGCATGGTGGGGGTTTGCCAAGATGGCGGCCCCCATGGGTCGCACGTGGCGGGAGGGGGCGTAGTCGGGGCGTAGGTCGCAGCGTTTCAGGCCCCGCGGGCCCGCTGGTGTTGGGAGCGATTTGTTCTCTCTACTGGGGAGTTAAAAACTGGGGCCCTTTTCGCGAGGCACACTCTGGCACAGTGGCCTTTCTTCCCGCAGCTGCTGTAGGTCGTGGATCAGGCTGGGCAGTGCTGCCGCGGGTGCTGGCTTTGGCCACAGAAATGGCAGGCTGGGGCAGCTGAGTAGCTGGCTGGAGCAGCTGAGTAGCTGGCTGGGGCAGCAGAGTAACTGGCTTTGGCAGCGCGGTAGCTGGGGGGCCGTGCGGCACAGGCCTGGGGGGATTGTTGGTCGGGGGTCCACTATGAGGTCGCGGGGTCCGCGGGAAACGACGTGAAGCTGCGGAAGGAGACTTCCATAGTGGTAGCAGCCTCCACAGTAGTATCTAAGTCCTGGGCCCCCTTTTCTAGCAGTCTTTGGCGCACATAGTTATATCTAAGGCCCGCTACGAAAACGTCCCGCACAGCAAGCTCCCTATGTTCAGCCGCGGTAACGGCTTGATAATTACAGTCATTGGAAAGATTGTTCAGTTCCCCTACAAACTCGGCTAGCGTTTCTGTAGGCCGCTGACGGCGAGTCGTAAACACGTGGCATGCATAAACCTCGTTAATGGGCCTAACGTACATTTTGTCCAATATCGCCAGCGCTGCGGTGTAAGAACCGGCCGGATTTAGCTGTGTGGAGATTCGGTGGCTTACCCTCGCGTGCAGTAGGCTGAGTTTTTGTTCCTCCGTTGTTCCGGCGGTGCTGGCTTCTGCCAGGTAGGCCTTAAAACATCTCAGCCAGTGGGAAAAAATGTCCTTAGCCTCTGCATCCTGCGGGTCGAGTTCTAGGCGTCCGGGCTTGAGGGCTGCTTCCATGATTTACTTCGACTGTTTCGTAAGTATATTAAATTGTTGGAACCAACAATTCTACGGACACGTGCTTGTAGGATTAGAATAGCGGTTTTAATATACTTACAACAGAGCCAGCCTGTTAGCCGTTGAACTTTCGGTGAACTGGCTGGCTGACCCTGTGGCACGTATCTTTATACAGCAGCTCCAGGGGGAGGAGTCCTGGGCGGAGCCAAGGGAGGAGCCCAGTACAAGCTCTCGAGTACTCCCAGAGCTGCTACTCCTGGTGGTCAGGTAGTGCAACTGCACTTACAATATTGATACATATATATACAGATTATAATACCGTGTGAATCTCATTCACCACAATAGGCAATACGTTTTTTTGTTGGGCAAGCTTGTTTGGGTGGATTTTAAGACTGGCTGAGACCAATCTCAGCTTTGCAGTTAACATTTCAATGACTGCTCATGTGAATGAGTAGAAGAACTTTTTGGAGATTTATTTATCAGGAGGAATCTCCTCTGATTCAAGGGCTTTAATTCACTGTTGAGACCAGTTACACACTGGACCATGATTGCTCATACTGATACCATACTCAGCCTGCCCAGCCTCATGAGGTCATTGACCTTTTTGTGCCTCTGGGACAAACTTCTTCTCACCACACCCACACAGCTGACATCTTCTGCCACCTCCTCCCACGCAGTATAGACCTCGCTGGGCTTCATCCACTTGCCAGCAGCTGGCATGAGCTGATCACGTCGCTCAAGAATTTCTCACAGGAGGGCGTCTGGGGCAGCCTCACTGAATCTGGGGGTTGGTTTGGTCCTTCTGGTATGCCTCACCCCACTCTCCAATGACGCTGACATCTTTGTATGGAAACATGTAACAAATGTACAGATCCTCAATGAAAGAAGGTGGGATTTGTTGATTTTTTACATTTCTGCCACCTATGAAGATTGACATGGTTTTCAGAGATTACTCACAATTTAAATGTACTTAATCCAGCTCGATTGTAACTTGTACAAATCTTTTCTCTGTTCATGTAATCAGTTATATTTATCATCTGATGGGTCACCTGACACTGTCCTGTGCCAGAGAACCCTTTAAAGTACTGGCCGTAATCCTGTTTTAGGTCACGGCCTGAAGCCTCCGAGACCAGGGGCGGGTTCTCCCATCCCGCGGCAGAGTGTCCACACCGTTGTAAACGCCGTTGTGTATTACGACGGCTTGAATGGGCCGCTGCCAGGAGTAATTCTGGCCCCTACATGCGCGGTGGCCTCTTTCAACGCGCCGGCCCCGACGCAACATGGCGCAGGAGTACAGGGGCTGGCGCATAGCAAAAGAAGCCAGGGGACAGAGAGGCCGGCCGGCCGATCGGTGGGCCCCGATCGCGGACCAGGCCGCATCGGAGGCCCCTCCCCGGGGTTGGAGCCCCCCCCTCCCCCGCCACCCGACCCTTGCAGGCAGAGTTCCTGCCGGCTGCGAGCAGGTGTGGACAGCGCCGGCGGGACGCAGCATTTTAACTGTGGCCGCTCGGCCCATCCCAGGCCGAGAATCGGCGGACCGGCCGCTTAGAGTGGCCCGCGACCGGTGCTGCGCCAAACACGCCGGTGCCAATGGTACCGATTCTCCGCTCTCCGGAGAATCGCATGCCGGCGTCAGGGCGGCGTGGCCCGGTCACGGGGATTCTCCAGCCCAGCCCCGGGATGAGAGAATCCCGCCCCCGATAACCCACCCTCTAGCACTCATTGGATGGGATGGAGGTCTACAACCCACTCTTGCCGCTAATTGGGGCAATTAACATATTATCGGGCAGGCTCCGAGGGCAGGCTCCAAAGGCAGGCCTGCAAGTCAGAACATTGCTGATTTCTAGGTGCGGAGCCCCAGTTGGGCGCAACTATATTATTCAGCCCCTGGACTTGTACAGCGCCTTTCACAACTCCAAACAACCCAACATGCTGATGGGGCTGTTTAGCTCACAGGGCTAATCGCTGGCTTTGAAAGCAGACCAAGGCAAGCCAGCAGCACGGTTCGATTCCCGTAACAGCCTCCCCGAACAGGCGCCGGAATGTGGCGACTAGGGGCTTTTCACAGTAACTTCATTTGAAGCCTACTCGTGACAATAAGCGATTTTCATTTTCATTTCATTTCATGCCTCATAGTCAATGAAGTGCCTTTGAAGTGTGGTCACTGTTGTCATGTGAGCAAGTATTATGTGAGGTCAGCACATTTGAATCTTTTTGTTCCATTCAGGCCTATGACTTGCCCACTGTTCAAAGTATAGAGCCATAATCTTCTTCCCCTTTAAGAGTTGCAGGCTACCTCTGAGTAATGTGAGCCACTCATGCTGATTTGCACAGCCAGTGAAAATTGCAGGGAGCATTAACATCATACAGAATTTTTTTTAAAACGGGTACTGAGAACTTAACGTGCTGCCTGCGATGCAGGGTTCCCACACTCAGTGTCATGGGTTATTTCCATTGCTGGTTCCCTACTTCGACTTCAGATTGATTCTTTGCAGTCTCTCCTCTTCCCATGCCCGCCTGAAAGTAAGAATACATCAGAGGTGGGATTTTCTGGTCCTCTACCGAAGCAATCAGGTAAGCTTACTCGCTGTAGCACTTTAATACGTCACAAAAAGCGTGGGTGTGCAGCCATTTAAGTTGCAAGGCATGAAAAGTTTGTAGTAGGGCACAAATTAAAGATGACCACAAAAACAATTAAAGGGGAGGTTAGAAATTATTTCTTCACGTGGTGGGTGGGTGGAATGTGGAACTGCTCAATAGTCTTAAGAAGTAATTAGATAGTTGCTTTTAAAAAGAAATATTAAAGGGTAGGGAGCAAAGAGAAAAGTGGGTCTCCGTAGTAACCTCATCCAGGAGTATGGGCTTTGTAGGATGAATTGCGGTTTCTTTGACTCTGTAATCTGAATTCCCTTCAATATCCTGCCCCCAAATCCTGATGCCACCAACTCAGACACATCTGTGAAAGGCAAAATATCTGATTCAGATCACAAGAGTTTCCTGACATTATACCTCATTTCATATGATACAGTATATTGCCCGTAGTGTCCTAATAAAAGTAAGGTTAAGGGGGGGGGGGGTTGTTGGGTTACGGGTATAGGGTGGATACGTGAGTTTAAGTAGGGTGATCATGGCTCGGCACAACATTGAGGGCCGAAGGGCCTGTTCTGTGCTGTACTGTTCTATGTTCTATGTATACTTGCGAACGTAAGATATGAGGGCTGCTTACAGGAGTCACAAACTGGCTAAAAGAAGATCTAAAGCAGACCTCAAATGTTTAACCACATTCCTCCTGGGATCTCTTGGATGTTTACTTTAAATATATTTTCTAAGACTCGAATTACAAAAAAGTAATTATTAAATTACTTTTCATTTTCACAGGAAACAAATCTGCTACCTCTACTGGAAGATCCAATCCACAGACCATTCACAATGTTGTGGCCAACAGACGAAGCATTTAATTCTCTTCCTAAAGTGAGACAGGATTGGCTTTATAGTGATGAGAACAAACACAATCTTGTGGCGTACCTAAAATTTCACATGATCAGGGATTCAAAGGTATTTAAGAACTGCAATTGTGGACCATGTATGTTGGAGTTTCCAACAGGTGTGGGACCCTGTCACCTGGCCCATTTAGGGGTCCCGAGCTTGCCCATGTTGGCAGTGTGCCTGCCACGCAACCCTCTGGGAGATGGGTGATGTTTTGTCTTCGGTTCCTAGATATTGTTAATCACATTTTGTACAGCTCCAAAATTATTTATGTTTAATTTTGCCATGCGGTCTGCTCCAGACTCTAGTGCAGCAGTGTAATGTGGCCCACTTTAACACTTGCATGTATCACATTAATTCCTAGCTCAGTAGTTCCTAGTTATTTACAAACAACAAATATATCTTTCTTTAAAATATAATGCCCCTATCAATGAAGTGACCTTATCTCTATTTCAACTCTGTTTCAATGGTGTTACATGTAGGGTGAAATATCTTTGTACTCAGATCTCCTTAGAATTTGATCAGAAGATGCTTTTCAATGGGTGTGCACTCTTTAACCCTCAGTGCCACCTCCTTAACCTCATGGTTTACTGAGATAAACTGCTGCTGCTCACAACTGCTGGACCCCTAGACGATCTGTTTTAATGTACAGTTAGCCTTTGTGTATCCCTTTGATTTGGGTTGTTCCTAGCTATCGAATCTCAATTTCCCCTGAATGCTTCTAGAATGGTGTTGATCGGTTTCAGAGCACCTTTCTTTGAATACCCATTTTCCTCCAAATTTTCAGGAAAGATCTTCTGGTATGGCCTGAGCGAGACAATATCACTCTGCACTCTTGCATCAGTCTTCACCTTCAGATTTATCCTCGTAGGTTTTTCTCTCACCCTCTTCCTGATCTCAATTCACAATGGTTGTGTGAATTTCTTTCCTCTGGGAACTGTCGCATCCAACCATTTCTATACGTCAGGGTGTACCGAACCCTAAATTAGTTGATGTATCAGCTTTTTGTCTGTGTCCTTAAATTTATATTTTCGAGTTGCAGTTTTTAATCTTGCTACAGTGTTATCAATTGGCTCCCCCCCCCCCCCTTTCAGGCTCTGACCCCACTTTCTGACCCTCACCCCTCCCCCCCCCAATCTTGTCAAGGCCCTTGGAAACCCGACTCCCACTCCCCTCCCATTGGCCTCACCCCTGGCAGTGCCAACCTAGAACCCTGGGTACCAGGGGGAGTGCTAGGGTACTGGCCTGCCCTGTCCCCGACCACCCTGGGGTCTCCAATCCCCTGCTAGGCCCCCCGAGGTGCCATTACGCCTGGTTCATGTTTGTGTGAACCAGTATTAAATGCCACCCTGGTGAGGTCTTGCAGGCACGGCCGTTGATTCTCAGGCGTCCTGGTGTCCAGGTATTTAAATGAGCCTAATTTCTCATTTAAATATGCAGATTTGGATCTCGCTCACGAGGGTCAAGGGAATTCACCTTATTGAAATGTAGCTGGTGAGAACCTGCACAGTAAGGGCGTATCTTGGGCAACTGTCTACCAAAGTAACTCAGTAATTTTAGCAGAAACTGATGGTTTGCCAACATCCCTGTTCTACAATTTTCTGTTTTTATCCTTTCACGGGATGTGAACGTTGCTGGCAAGGCAAACACTTGCTGCTCATTTCTAATTGCCTTTGAGCAGCCAGTGATGAGGTACCTTCTTGAACTGCTGCTGTGCATCTGGTACACGTGCAGATATAGTACTGTGGAGAAGGTACTCATGCCTCAGCAGCATCCTATATAAGTGGAATATGAAGTGAGTGACGTGCCAAAGTTCACTTTTGGGGTCTAGCTCAGGACTAGACTATGAGGTTGGCCCCACTGGTGCCTCCAACCAAGTTGGAGGTTATCCCACTACATGGATAACCTTATTTGAGGAATATAAGGCAGAATTCTCCCATCTGGGACTACGTCCTACGGTGGCAGCGGGAATGTGGTGTGTTTCCTGCTGCGGGGGCTGGCGGGAAATAATGCCATAACTTCTGGCCCTGACTTCATTAATGATGCACCAAGGAGTCCGTGGAGAGGCGAGCATGATGGTGCAAGTGCCGCCATTGTATCTGAGTGCCATATTTAAAAGGTGTCTAACATCACTGGCCCACTGTTAATGAAAGAAGGCGGATCTCCTGAGAATGAAGGCGGATTACCAGGAAAATCTCTGAGACTGGAAGGTGAACCTCCTTGATGACATTCAATCTGAAAGGTCCACCTGATAGGGGCTTCCCCCACCCACTGCTGTGGTGTTCCAGAGACTAAGGTCACTGTCGGCCTGTTATGGGTCAGGGTTTAGAGAATCCCAAAGTGTATCATGGAGTTCACCTGACCCACAACTATCAATAGGTTGTGGTATGGGGAGCACAGGGCCCACTCTACAGGTGTAGTACTTCAGAAATGATAAAGTTCCTTTTTAAAGCAAAACAATGTTTATTCTATGAACTCAAGTTAATTTTTCTAAAACAAACAGTGAACATCTTAGCAACTAGTAAATCTAATACACCCCCAAAGAATACAACACTAAGTAACCCTGTAAGCTGTCCTTTTAACATCAAAAAGACTTAACAAACCTTCAAACAGGAGCACATTAGGTTTACATTCAATATTGAGACCGTTTACAATTCTGGGTTCACCAAATGATCCATAGATAGTCTTTGGCTGGCAAAGATCAACATTACATTTCTTTGTTTAAACTTCATATGCAGCTCACTGAAAAACACGGACACACCCAAGCTTTTCTCAAACTGAAACTAAAAAGCAGCAGTAGAGCTCAGCTCCACCCATACTCTGACATTACTCCAGTAACATGAGCAGCTCCATTTCTTAAAGGTACATTTCTTAAACACCCATTTCATAAAGGTACTCTCACATGACAAGCCTCTATCCTGAACTCCTGAGGCATCCCCAGCCACTGTTCAGGTAAGTCCCGACTTCTGCAGGTCACATTTGTCCAGACCTGTTTTCCTACTGGTGTCATGGCAAATCGGAAATGGGGTTAATATTCTGGTCGGGCCTTCCTCTGCATCCCAATAACAGGGTGCAAATCAGTTTCCCAATCTGCCATGGCGGACACCATTGGAAGATCCTGTCTAAAAATCACTTTGGTGTGAAATGAATTTTTGGACTCCCGCTGAACTCTGTCCCCTCCCCAGCCCCACCCGCGATTGAACCCACCGGTGGGCCATGGGAGAACTCCATCCATAGAGTCCCAAACAAGGATCTTGTGGCTCAGTGGCAGCTCCCTATCTCTGAGTGAGAAGCTCCAAGTTTGACTCCCACTCAATGACTTGATTTTCAGTCTGCAAAATCCTTCTAATATGCTTCAGGCAGGTGGTAAGAGAAGGAGAATCTCCAGGTCAGCCAAAATCTGCAAAAGACAACAGCAAACCACTGAAGTACATGCTGAGCATAACCACAAAATAACACATGCAAGTCCATTATTATGCCCTCTTAGGGTATGGTACCTGAAGAGTGAGAGAATCCCCAACAAAGCCCCAGGAAGTGGTAGTGAACCCAGGGATTAACATTTCTAGAACTTGACCTACCTCTTGGTGCAGACCTGCAGAAATGAAGTGCCAATATGTATGAACTGTGTTTCAAAGTTCAATAACTCCTGTACTGAGACTATTTTTGATGGAGGAGCAAATCAGTCCTAATCAGGAACTTTTAAGATGTAGAATTCATATTTGATTTTCCTCCATCTGAAAAAACTGCCTGTCTACCAGGCCTTCATTTTTGAGTCCCGTAATTATAAATTTGTTAATATTAAGACAGATTCCTGCACCTTGGCAAAAAGCTTGCTCCTGAACCAATAATAATTTGTCAGCGTAAGTGTGAACTAATCAATTCTGCATGCCTAACAGGATCAAAGAATTACATAAAACTAAATTGCAATACAACTGGCCATCAGCCAACCAGTGTGTGTTGGTGTTTATCCTCCAAATGAGCAATTGTCTGAATCATATGTGTCCAATCTGTTCTCAGATCTCTTCAGCCCTCTTTCCCCCAACCACCCATCTAACCTGTTCTTCAAAGTAAGAAGGCTTACAACACCAGGGTTAAAGTCCTATTCTTCAAAGTTGACACGTTTTCTGCTTTGATCGCTAATTACTTTTAGTTTTTCCATTTGGGGCCCACAATCTTAAAATTTAAATGCTCTTCACCTTTTTTCATTCATATTTAAAGCACTTCTTTTTCTGATTTATTTTGATTTGATTTATTGTCGGATGTACCAAAGTGAAAAGTATATTTCTGCAGCCAAGGGAATGTACACAGTACGTACATAGTGGACAAAAAAAGAATAATTGACAGAGAACATTGACAAATGGTACATCGACAAATAGTGAGTGCTTACAGTGCGGAACAAGGGGTCAAACAAAGCAAATACATGAGCCAGAGCAGCATAGTATGTCGTGAATAGTGTCCTTACAGGGAACAGATCAGTCCGAGGGAGAGTCGTTGAGGAGTCTAGTAGTTGTGGGGAAGAAGCTATTCCTATGTCTGGATGTGCAGGTCTTCAGACTTCTGTATCTTCTGCCTGATGGAAGGGTCTGGAAGAAGGCAATGCCTGAGTGGGAGGGGTCTCTGATAATGCTGTCTGCCTTTCTGAGGCAGCGCGAGGTGTAGACAGAATCAATGTGGGGGTGGCAAGCTTGTGTGATGCGTTGGGCTGAGTTCACCACATTCTGCAGTTTCTTGCGATCTTGGGCCGAGCAGCTACCATACCAGGCTGTGATGCAGCCGGATAGGATGCTCTCTATGCCACATCTGTAGAAGTGCCATAGAGATATACTTCATTCGTCAAACCCTATTTTTCCCGCTTAAAATTGGTTGAATTGATTGTCTTCTTCTATTCCCTTTATTCATTTTGCATACTTTCCTTTTTTTATTCATTTTATAGTTATATATGTTATCTTTGGCTATTTCTACCTTCTCTACTTATTCTTATGACTGCTTTCATCTCCCTGCTCCCTTTCTTTCCAGTTTAAGTGATTCATTACTTTCCCATTTTGCCATTTTATTAGTTCCTTTCCTGTTCCAATGTAGCCAATCCTCTATCTTGAGATCCCTAACCTTAAAAATACTCAGGCAGTAATTTGGAAGCTTCCACCTTTGCAAATCTTCTATATTCCTTTTACATGACTTCTGGGGCTGGATTCTCCATTTTGGGTTTGTTCTCTCGCTGGAACTGAATCGTTTCTGGTTTGTGCTGGTGCTGGGAACAGCGTTCCGAAGCGATTCACTCTCTCCTCCTGTGCAAATTTATGCATGGAAGGGAGCTCAAGGGATTCCATTCCAAATCCCGATATCAGGCTGCCATTTTGCGGGGGAAGCCTGATACTAATGTCCTGCGGGTGGTCCTCCTCACGCGCCCCCCCCCCCCCCCCCCCCCCACAACACAAATCTTGCCCTCCCCCTCCCCCATTGACAAGTAGGGGCAACCTCCCCCCCCCACCATGGGAATTGCTGGGTCACCCCCCACTCCACAGCACACGTGCATAAGAGTGATCAAACCCCCCCTGAGCCACATCAGAGACCCCCTTATCAGAGACCCCCATATCAGAAACCCCCATTTCAGAGATTCCCATATCAGAGACCCCCTCAGGCTCCCATTTCAGAGACCCCGACCATACCCCCCATATCAGAGACCGCCATATTAAAGACCCCCACCATACCCCCCATATCAGAGACCCCTCATATCAGAGACTCCCCGTATCAGAGACCCCCATCAGGTCTGCCCACCATCAGTCATCTCTGCCTGGAAGCTAAAGAGAAGTCCTAGCAGAAACAGTGAAAAACTATTGCTTCTATCCACTTTCAAAGAGAAATAGCTTTTAATAGGCCGTGAATGACAGGCTAATAGCTTCCACACAGCCAGGTGCCTGGATTGTTTATTTTCATTTCACTTCACACTTCATTGCATCTCAAGTAACCTGCTTTGAATCTAACCACAATTTCTATAAACATTGAGGAGTTAATGCTTTCCCTTATTCTTTTTCACAGCAGAAATAACTTAACTGCTTTTGGCGTGGTCCAGAGTTGTGAATCATAGCTAGATGTTTATAAATATTGTGCTTAGGTTCAAAGCAGGGTACTTGAGATGCATTCAAGTGTGAAGGGAAATTAAAATAAATAATTCAGACCCTAGCTCTCTGGAAGCTATTTTCTTTCACTTTGAAAGTGAATAGAAGCCTTGCGGATCAAAGGATCTGAGGAGGTTTAAAGCCTTGTGATGTGCTTTTGGCTCTTTATGAAGTAACAGCTGCTGCTTTCTATACCGCTTCACGAGGCAGCAGGTGTAAAGGAAAGATACGTTTTTCACTTTGCCTGAACTGCTCTTTAGCTTCAAGGCAGGGGAGAATGATAGGCCGGGAGGAAGTAGGGGTGGGAGGGAAGGCTCTGATATTGGGGGTTTTTGATAGGTCCCGATATGAAGGTGTACTTTGGGGGCACCTTTGTTAAATACTTCCCCTTTTGGTCCAGCACGAGTTCCACTGTGTCAGTGCCATGCTGACAAATGCTTACACCAATCCATGCCTGCGTGAATCATGGCGCAGAGGGCCGGAGCATTATGGACGCATGGAGAATTTGATATCCATTTGCATCTTGCCACTGGCGTGGAGCATGAACCTCGATGATGCTGCCAGTGGGGTACTAGAGCATCGCAACGGCGCCAATCCTATTTTTACCGGTACCAGATCCCCCACCACATCAGGAACTCCACAACCGGCACGGGCAGCGCAGAATCCCTCCCCTGATTGTTGCTTTCTTTTGTCTCCCAAATAGACCACGATATATCTGACCGCACTCCATCTCCATCCATAATCTTTCCTAGTCTATCTGAAATGTCCCTAACCTGAGACAACAAAGCCTACACAAGATGGCATTCACCTTTCTAACCAGTGAATTGCCCAGTGCTTCAGCATTCGACAAAGAATTGCTGATTTCCCCTCCCACTCCACATACGAACCATTAATGTTGTTTGAGTCATTGATAATCCATTTGCTGGCCTTGACCAAAATCCTCTCACAAACTTGTTGGAGATCATTTCCTTAGGGAATTCCTTCTCCAAACAACCTTTGGGCAGCACAGTAGCACAAGTGGATAGCACTGTGGCTTCTCAGCACCAGAGTCCCAGGTTTGATTCCCCGCTGGGTCACTGTCTGTGCGGAGTCTGCACGTTCTCCCCGTGTCTGCGTGGGTTTCCTCTGGGTGCTCCGATTTCCTCCCACAGTCCAAAGACGTGCAGGTTAGGTGGATTGGCCATGCCAAATTGCCCTTAGTGTCCAAAAAGTTTAGGACGGGTTATTGGTTTACGGGGTTAGGGTGGAAGTGAGGGCTTAAGTGGGTCGGTGCAGACTTGATGGGCCGAATGGCCTCCTTCTGCACTGGTTGTTCTATGTTCTATGTGTGAAACATCTTCATCTACCCTGATACTTGGATAGATATTAATACTTCCTGAACCATGAGCAACTCCTTAACTCTCAAAAGGATACACCACCCGCTGAAACTGTTTCCCCAAAGACCTTTTCCTGCCCCCTAATTTGTCGGATTGGCTCCAACTACACCTCAAATAAAATTCACTTGGAGAGACTTCCTGCAGCTATGTTTCTTCCAGCTAACATCTGTTACTCAAAACTCCCACATCCTGTCGGAACCACACAGCACTATGCCTTCCTGCATTGCCATTTTTACCAGAAAGGGTGGTTTTAAGTTAGCGTTAAATGTTAAGTTAATTTTTTTCATCCACTTAAGCATCAATTAAACTACACCACTTCTCCTTCCCCCTTTGTTCCTAATTCCCGCTCTCATCAAATTGCCATTTTGGAAGCACTGATGTTGCTCTATTTCTGACCACACTACTTGCTGGGACTGTTGAATCAGTGAATTTGTTCTGTTACATATTATAACTTAATCTTATTCATAGCACTGTTACTTCTGCCTCTCCATGTTCTCTCCAACAATTCTCATCTCTCATAGAAACAAAAAGGAATGGACAGGGGTCAGTGGTGCTGCTGCACCTGCTCTGATATAGCCCTGATATATCATTAGAGCTTCTGACTATTTGTAGAAGTAATTTTTGCTTCTTTCATATTGCGTGCTAGCAATAGTCTTTACTCAAAAAGCCCTCTGATGTCCAGCTAAGTTTGCTCCATTGAATAGTTTAGATCTCCAAAATGAAATTTCTTTCAGATACTTACGCAATGTTCTCCGATTGCAGACTATAGCAGCAGACCTTCCACTTATCAGTGACAGGCGGACAATGAGAGGATCAATGATTTCCGTCAGTTGCAGCAGGGCTATAATCGTAAGTAAAAGCAAAATTTAAGCAAAATACTGCAGATTCTGGAAATTTGAAATAAAAACAGGAAATGCTGTGAAAACGCAGCATCATCTGGGGAGAAAGAAACAGAATTAATGTTTTGAGCCCATTTGATTGTTCTAATTGTTAGTGATTTGCAGCGACTTCAAGCTGGAGTGAGCTTTAAGAGGGAGAGTTGAAAAGGTCATACAATCGTCCCAAGACGTAGCCCATACCAAACTTTGATAAAGACTGAACAAACGTGACTTTTGAATGGTCAGGATATATATTGTATCCCACACTTGCAGACTAACAGATCCAAGGAGATTCCTTCTGCCGGCATCGCTGTTTCATACAGCAAATGGAGGACAGAGAATGATTATCAAGAAAATTCTGCCTGATATTTAGATTTGATTTTCAAAGCAAATAACAAATGGGCACATCCTGGAGTCAGTTGTTAATGCTCAGTGTTTGCCCATGGAATTTTCTTCTTCAATATACTAATGCTTTGATATTTTAATGCATTTGATAAATTAGTTGTCTGCATTTTCGTGACAAGTTTTATGTTTTACCAAATGCTACGCCCTGTGCCATTCCGAGATAATGGCGTGATTTAGCGGCATCAAAGCGCCCGACTTGGCGTGAGGATGAGGCCATTGAATCTCACGAGAGGCCTCTGGCGAGATTCATAATGCTCAAAACGCCTCGCGAGATTCAAAGAAATCGCGTGAGACGTTGTGATCCGAATCTCGCCCTCTCTGGACGTGGCCCAAATCAGCATAGTTAAATGAGCCATACAGCTTATTTAAATATATGTTTGCCAGATTCACCCGCTACCCAGGAGTCAACTGCTACGCGTGGGAGACCTCGCCAGGGTGCTGTTTACTTTTCACTTTCGTGTGTGGACCAGGTGTAACGGCACCGGGAGGGTGGGTGGGTGGGGAGGGGGGAGGGGGGAGGGGGGGGGGGGTCTCCCAGGCCATTGGAGACCTTTGGTGGTTGGGGACAGGGCAGGGTGGCACCTTAGTGATGTTTGTAAATATTGTTCATAAAGATGTTTATCCATATTGAAGTTAGGATCAATGGGGGTACTTCACAGGCATTCAAGTGTAAAGGGAAAGTTAAATAAACAAACCTCCTCTCTGCCAGGTACAAACCGTTAAGCTACCAATCGAAGGCTAGTTAAAGGTGCTGGCAGTGCCAAGGTGCCTGAATGGCAGCGGGAGTGCCAGTGTACCATCCTGCGCAGATCTCCGATGGTCTGGGAGATGCCCTCGCCCCCTTCCCAGGTGCCATTACGTCTTGTCCAAGCTTGTGTGCACCAGTGCTGAACGGCACAATGACGAGGTCTCCCAGGTACAGGCATTCGATCCCAGGCCTTGGGAGAATCCGGCGCACACTTGTTTATGTGAGCCTAACGAACACAAAAATGCAAATTTGGACCCGCCCAGTGAGGGCAAGATCCAGATTGTGATGTTCCGCGAAATCTAATTTGATCTAGCGAGGCGTACCGAGCGTCGCAAATCTTGCGACAGGCCTCTAGCATGGGTGGCATGGTAGCACAGTGAACATAGAACATAGAACATACAGTGCAGAAGGAGGCCATTCGGCCCATCGAGTCTGAACCGACCCACTTAAGCCCTCACTTCCACCCTATCTCTGTAACCCAATAACCCCTCCTAACCTTTTTGGTCACTCAGGGCAATTTATCATGGCCAATCCACCTAACCTGCATGTCTTTGGACTGTGAGGGGAAACAGGAGCACCCGGAGGAAACCCACGCAGACACGGGGAGAACGTGCAGACTCCGCAAAGACGGTGACACTGCGGGGAATCGAACCTGGGACCCTGGCGCTGTGAGGCCACAGTGCTACCCAGTGCTACACAGTGGTTAGCACTGTTGCTTTACAACGCCAGGATTCCGGGTTCAATTCCCAGCTTGGGTCACTGTCTTTGCGGTGTCTGCACGTTCTCCATGTGTCTGCGTTGGTTTCCTCTGGGTGCTCCAGTTTCCTCCCACACAAGTCCTGAAAGACATGCTGTTAGGTAATTTGCACATTTTGAATTCTCCCTCAGTGTACCCGAACAGGCGCCGGAGTGTGGCGACTGGGAATTTTCACAGTAACTTCATTGCGGTGGTAATGTTACAAGTAATGTTACAAGTAATACTACTTGTGACAATAAAGATTATTATATTATATTAAATTTATTAGCCTAATCGCATCCTAAGTCGGGAACCACAATACCATTCAATTGGGCCCCGTTTCTCTAAATGATCCAAACACTGCCGTATGCATAAGGTGTGGTTCATGCAGTGTTACCTTTGATTTAGGGAGACCTGATTGTGAATGATGGAAGTGCTCAGATTGTTCAGAGACACCTGGAATTTGATGGTGGAATTGCATACGGTATCAATAATATCTTGGAACCTCCTGATATAGGAGCTCGGTGTGACGCACTTACAATGCATCCTGCTCACGTAAGTATTTCTAAGAAATAAACTTAAGTCTCTTTGTCCTCAAATTTCACTGCTGTATGCTCTGAGGGAAGACTGCAGCTTAATTCTGGATGGATGAGGAAGATGTGTTAAAGGTTGTTTCCTTTAGCATCTAATATGTTCTTTTAATTAAAAATAAACCTTTATTTCGATCCTATTTCAAGTTATGAAACACAACTATAATGATTTTTTTTCATACCAGAGTAAATTCTTCATCCCACGTTCCCAGCCTGGAGCTGCGTTGAATGAGAAAGAAACTAGTGGATAGGATTATTAGTGTTTAGCAGCAATAACTTGAACCACACTTACTTTGAGTGGGCCATCTGCTGGCAGCATGGGGCCGATAAATTCACCCTTCAACATCATTAAACATTGTTGAATCTATTATTAAAGAAGAGTCCCTATAATTCAAGTCCTACTTATAAAAACCAGTTAAATGGATATGCATTGGTTAAATGGTTATTATTTGCTATTATCCTTCCTTACTGGTATCTATAGTACAGTTTTTCTTTTAGATATTTTGTATAATGTACTTCTTGTTACCCTATTTTTCCCGATGGAAGGCTGGTTGGATCAATGCACCATACTATTTGTAATTTCCGTTTGATTTTTTTCCCATAAGTTTAATTACACCATCTCTTCAATTGTGGTTTGGTTGATAATCATGGTCTTCATAGTTCAAAATGTTTGTAACCTTAAGTAGAAAGATTTGCACATACTTTTTTGTAAGATCGATTTAAAATGAATTTTTCATGCTGTTCTAGGCACTAATGTAGATTCATGAAACATTTAAGAACAGATTTTCCTCTTCTTTGTCCACGTACAGTAAATGGGGAAGAGAAAGGTGAATGAGGGGATCACAAGGCTATAAGGGAGCCTGCCAGATTTTCTATCCATAATGGGCAGGAATCAGTATCGTCCCTTACAAACACTCAATCATCCAAGTTTCCAACACGTTCTCAATTCATGGGGTGGGAGTTTTTGGCGGCTCACGGCATGTTTTCCAGCAGTGAAGGCAGCTTACCATATGGCAACTACGGCATTTGGCATGGCTGACACCTTCTGCCACCGGAGTTCACCACAGGGTTCACCATCGGAAGGACCGAAAAATCACGCCTGTGGGAAGGGCCAGAAAATCCCTCATCAAGTCATTCAATACAGGCAAACATAGGAAGCAAAAAATCTGCTCCCACATGGTGAATGCTTTTTAAAAGTGAAATTAGCATTCATTTGGCTTAACATGAAACATTTACCTTTAGGGACGCTGTGGTAATTGTTTGGAACCTCCTCCCTGTCCTCCTGGATCAAAACCACAGGTAAGATTTGGTGAAAGTTGCCCTAATTTGTTTCAAATCATTACAATTTTACAAAAACATTTACCAAAAAAAGTGAAAGAAAATATCGGAGCATCCTCCAGTTTATTTTGTAGTTGCTTATGAAGATGCAAGCTTAATTAGAAAATGTATCTGTTTGAATACCGCTACAATGTAATCCCAAGAATATTTTATGATGCCCCCCGCCCCATTGGTAACTTAATAGATGCACGAATAAAGCTAAATTCAAAACATCTGGGGTGGGATTCTCCAGTCTCCGACGCAGAAATCGCCTTCGGCAATCGGATGAGAATCCCCGTTTGCGATTAAATCAGGGGCGGCGCCACTTTCGCGATGCTCCGCTCCCTCCAATGCGGCGAGTACGCAGTATCAATGGCCTCAGGACATTACCCGAGCCCCTCCCCACCGATGCTCCGACTCCAACCGGCCGAATTCCCGACTGCGAGGGTCTCTCATGCTATTATTTGTCGGGAACTCGGCGTGGTGGCTGCGGACTCAGTCCAGCGCTGCCACAGTTGGGGTAGAGCCGATCTGCAGGGAGAGGGAGCTTCGACAGGGGCTGGGGGCACTGGTGGGGGGGGGGGGGGGGGTGGCGAGCCAGGCCAGAGGGGGTGTCACTATTTGGCAGATTGGGTCCACGTGCGGCCACGCCATCTTGCACAGCGCGGCTGCTGCAGGCCGCCACCGTGTGCATGCGCGGCCACGGACCGGCCAATTCCCCAGCCATATCGGCAGCTAGAGCCGAGTGCTCTGCAATGCCTGCCTGCTAGCCCCCCACCAAACGGAGGATCGGTGGCCGTTTTGCGCCGGTTTTTCAGTCGTAAAACACCACTGTTCCGACGCCGGCATCAGGATATAGCCTCAGAAAAGGAGAATCCAGCCCCTGAACTCCCATCCACCCTTTTTTTTGGCCCTGTGTTATTTTTAGCAATACAGATTAAACCTAATCCATTGCTGACTGTTGGATGGTTTTATAGTCCTAAAGCAGAACTCTAATGGAATTAATTAACTATATTCAAAACATGAGTTCATTATGCAGCTTTAAGGCATTCCGTTAATTTGCGATTGAGAAATAAAATTCTGTGCGATCCTTACTTTTGCTTTTTAATTTTAAGGATGGTTCAGATTACCAAAGCTGTTGGTACAACCAAATGAACAAGGCAGACAGACTTCGACCTCACTTTCGGGACCTGTTCGCTGATCAGATGTACTTGCCTCCGTTTCCCTATTCTCTAGTCAAAGGAAACTGGTTTCGTCATAGTCAAATCCATTCTTTACGTGGCTGCAGCAGACAATGTGTTAATCCTCTTTGGATTCCCCAGTGTTGCAAAAATCATTATGGCCCATATTGTCGAGGTAATGCTCAGAGATGACGCATGTGTCACAGCTCTATCGCCATTGTATTGTTTCATATATATGTACTGCTTTTGCCTCTGTTTGTCAGTGTTCCTTTTTGAGATTGAGTACATTTCCCTATAACTTCCAATCCTGGCACGGATATATATCATTGTCCCTTCACTGTTGCTGGGTCAAAACCCTGGAAATCCCTCCCTATTAGCATTGTGGGTGCACCACATGGATTGCAGCGGTTCAAGAAGACAGCTCATCACAACCTTCTCAAGGGCAGTTAGGGTATTATGGTGTTGACGCCCTCAGAAATGGTCCTCAGTGGCTGGGCCATTATCTGCAGTGCCTCGGCAATGGCCATCCGCATCTGGGACATGTCCCTCAGCGACTGGGACATGATGTCGAGGCAATGGTCATCACAGACTGATCCATGCCTTGGGCACCACCACAAGACATTGATGTCGTGCTCTAGGCTTTCCACTGCGGTCGCTACCCTAGCAGTGTTGGCCTCGGTACCATGCATTGTCGCCATTATCTCCTGCCTCCCTAGCCTTTGGAACTCCTCCAATGGCTGTGCACTCACTGAAATGTCGCTGACATCCACTCCTGAACCGCACTGTTGTGTCCTATAGTCTGCATCAGCTCTGGGATAACCTTGTCCAGAGGCTCAGCATCTGACTGGGACTCAGCTGAATCCTGGGATGCAGCAGACCTCCAACTGCTAATTGATTTTCCTGCCTCCACCTGATGTACATCAACAACTCTGTGGTGCTCACCAGATTGTTCCCCAGCTACCTGTCCACTAATGTCCCCTACTAAGGTGTGTGACTCTGTGCTGGTGGAAGGTGGGTGTGATAGCTGTGATGCCTTGATGGTGGTTCCTTCAGTGCTCTCCTCCGAGGTGGTCTCTTGGGTCGCAGGGGGTGGGGAAAAAAGCCGGATGGCGTAAATTGACAAGTATAAAAAAGACAAACTCCAGAAGCTATAGGGTTTATCTTGTTTGCTGACTCGGAGGAGAAGGAAGAGAAAAAAATTGAAGGAATCAGCTGACTGATTACCTGATGAATCACATGCCAAATCCGATGACTGAGGTGCCACGCTGTAACATTCACCGTGCATCTCACATCGCGGCATTCTCCCTTTTACAAAGTGTTCTTTGATCTCTGATTCGAAATGAGCTTGAAACGGCAACCCCAGTCAAGTTATTTGCCCTGATATAATCAAGAATTCATATTAGTTTTAGTGATCATAAGAAATAGCAGGAGTGGACCATTCTGCCCCTCGAGCCAGCTACACCATTTAATAAGATCATGGCTGATCTGATTGTGACCTTAACTCCACTTTTCTGCCTGCCAACTAACCCTTGACTCCCTTGTTGATAAAACAAATTTGCCTCACTCAGCCTTGAATATATTCAATGACCCAGCCACCATTGCTGCCTGGAGAAGAGAGTTCCAAAGTCTATTGCCCTCTGAATGAAAAAAAGTCCACATCCCTATTTTAAGTGAGAAACCACAACTGTGCCCACTAGTTTGCCACAAGAGAAACGTTCCCCCAGCATCCACCCATGAAGGCCCCTCATCGTATATATGTTTCAATAAGATCACATCTTATTCTTCTAAACTCCAAGGAATATCAGTCTAACTTGCTACTTTTCCTAAGACAACCCCTTCATCCTAGGAATCAGCCGAGTGAACTTTCTCTGAATTGCTTCCAATGCAATTATATCCCTCCTTAAGTAAGGTGAGAAAAGTTATGTTGGGAGTGACAGCGCCGGTGAGAAAATTAAACGTTTTGCGGGTGAAAATGGCCTTCACTGATAGTGAATCGTCAACCTGTTTTATACCAGGCCCAACTTTCTTGTCATTGATTTCAATGGAACAAAAATTATACAGTCTAAAACTGGCTGCTCATCTGCTGTGAATTTGTTCAAACTACTGGTTAAGGAAAATTTCAACACCTGTGACACAACAGTAAATGAATATATCTTCATTAAAACTTAGAACTATTACAATGAAATATTGAAACTGATAAGGAAGAACACTTCCACTTGTACTGTATTGCTAACAATTGCTGGTAGGTTGGGGAAAAGCGACAGAATTCTTTTCTTTATTGGCCAAGGCATAAAATATAAGAACAAGGAGACTTAGCTAGGACTGTATAAACCGCTGGTTAGGCCATAGATAGTGTATTGCGCACAATTCTGGTCACTGCAGTATAGGAAGGATGTGATCTTACTAGAGAGGTTTACAAGTATGTTGCTATGAATGGAGATTTTTACTATGAGAAAAGGTTAGATAGGCCAGGATTTTCTTTGGAACAGAGGATGCTGAGGAGAGATTTAATCAAGGTATACAAAATTGTGAGACTCTAAATAGAGTGAATAGAAAGGACCTACTTCTCTCAGCAGAGAGGTCAGTAACAACGTGGCATACAGATTTAAAGTTATTCACAAGATTAGAGGGAGGTTGAGGAGAATTGATTTCAACCAGAGGATGGTGAGGATTGAGAACTCATTAGTTGAAAAGGAAGTAGAGACAGAGGGTGGGACTCTGTGATCCTGAGGCTAAGTGTTGACGCCATCGGAAACGGCGTCGCGTTTCTCGACAGCGTCAACATGGCCTCAGGATCAGTAATTCTGGCCCCTACAGGGGGCCAGTACGGCACTGGAATGGACCACGCCGCTCCAGCTGCTGATCCTGGCGTGAACTGGGCGCCGCGGGGTCCGCACATGCGCAGTGGCATCGGCGCCAAAGTGCGCAATAGCTCTCTTCAATGTGCCGACCTCCGACGCAACATGGCGCAGGGCTACAGGGGCCGGCGCGGAAGAAAGGAGGTCCCAGCCGGCCCGCCGATTACGGGTCAGGCCACATAGGAGTGCCCCCCAGGATCGGACTCCACCTCCCCCCCCCCCCCCCCCCACAGGCCGCGCCCCCGACCCTTCCACGCCGAGTTCCTGCCGGCTGAGAGCATGTGTGGACGGCGCTGGCGGGACACGGGTGTTTTACGACAGCCGCTTGGCCCATCCTGGGTGGAGAATCGCCGGGGAGGGGGTCTCAGTAGAGCGGTCCCCGCTCTGCGGAGAATCGTGTCCTGGCTTTGGGGCGGCGTGGCGCGATTCGGCCGGTCACGGGGATTCCCCGGCTGAGAGAATCCTGTCCAGAAACTTTCATGTTATGAAATATACTTGGATATGCAACTGAAATGCTGGCTGGAATTTTGCAGTGATTCACGCCAGCGGGATCTTCCCGTCCACCAAAGACTCAACCCCGACTCGGGTTTTCTGACCGTGAGGGGTGCATTCAACGGGAAATCTCTTTGACAATGGCAGGACATGAAGATCCCACCAATGGCGAGCCACCCCCACCACCACGAAACATGTGACGGGTTTTGCAGAAAATCCCACCCAGCGCTGTAACCAACAGGGTCCCAGATAAAGAGCTGGGAAGCTGAATTAAGCCAAACAGCTCTTTTTCAGCTAGCATAAGCACAGTGGGGGAAACGCCCTCCTTCTGTGCCATAGATTTTCTGTGTTTCTATGTTGCAAATGGAGTATTCTTGATTTTCTGCACTTCAAGGTCCAGTCCTCAAACTCTTCCTTAATACAGAAGGTTTACTTTGTGACTTTATTATTTCAGTGTGTCCTGGAGGAATACATTCCCCTTGTAGTTCTCATGGGAGTTGTAATGATAGAAGACTTGGAAATGGAACGTGCCAATGTTCAGTGGGGTTCAGTGGAACAGCCTGTGAACTGTGTGAATCAGGCAGATATGGACCAAGCTGCAAAAGTACGTATTACAACCAGCTCAATGTATTTGGACATGCTTCAAGCTAAGTTCTTACTTTCGTTTTCTATTTTACAACTGATAATTTAGCCTACAGTCCCAAATGCATAACTTAGTTTGCCAAAGAGTTTCTGAAATGTTTTTCTGTCACTTGTTGAGGCTTACTGGGCGGAATTCTCCAACACCCCGGCGGGTCGGAGAATTGGCAGAGCGCCATGCAAATCACGCCACAACGCCCTGACACCGGGACACAATTGGTCGGCGCAGCGCCGGTCGGGGTATGCGGCGACTCTCCAGCACGGGCTGGCACGCCGATTCTCCGGGCTGGAGGACCGAGCGGCCATCAGCAAAAAACCGAGTCCCGTCGGCGCCGTTCTAACATCCTCTGAGCCAGTGGGACCTCAGCGTTGAAGGGTCCGGGTGCGGCCTGTTGGGGAGAGGGAAAGTCCGACCCCAGGGGGGGGCCTCCTTAGTGGCCTGGCCCACAATCGGGGCCCACCGATCTGTGTGCCAGCTTCTCTGCCCCCCAGCCTCCTTTCCTCCGCACTTGCTCCTGTAGCCCTGCGCCATTTGGCATTGGGGCCGCCGCGGGGAAGAAGGCCACTGCGCATGCGCTAGCTCAACTGCGCATGCGCGGACCCCGCGCCGCCGGGTTCAGGCCGTGATTGGCAGCTGGTGCGGCGAAGGCCACTCCAGTGCCGTCCTAGCCACCTGTCGGCCGCAGAATGGGGGTCCCGGAACGGACGCCGACACCGGTGTAAAACTATCGCGTTTTTACTCCGGCTTCGGCACTTAGCCGCCCATTGGGAGAATCCTGCCCCTTATCTTTTAAACCTACTTGCTCAAATATACAGAATTAAAGCAGTTTTACAAGACCACACACTGAAATGTTATATTCACATGGATCATTCAGCTCAGAGCAGTATTTCAGCTTCTGTACAAAAGTTGCCAAGTGATAATGATACAACTATTTGGGACCTCTGAAAAGCATTTGCTTACTATCTTGATGGTGACTATGACTGGTCTCTTCCTATTACAATGTATGACTTGGGCTTGACCTGGATTTAGTCTTGTGAAGGGAACTATTGTGTTTTCAAACGTTACCTGTTTAAATCACACAGAATGTAATTGCACAAAAAATGGAATCTGTGATGAAGGAATTTCTGGTGAAGGAACCTGTTTCTGCAGAGAAGGCTGGATAGGAAAATACTGTGAAACAAGATCTGGCAAGTCATTTTAATTCTCTAGAGATGAAATTAATATTGAGCTCACTAATTAATGATATCACATGACATAATGTCATTGTGCCTTAGCTTTCTGGTTATCTATAACATACACTGATGCAAATCCATTTTGAATATATATGGTTTCATAACTTAGCAAAACTAAAGGCAGATGAAGTTTAATTGTTACAATAATAGACAAATGACAAACTTCATTTCCTAAAATTAACTCAACTGATAAAAAAAATAGTTCTGATCAAAGAATTGCTGAATTTTTGATGTGAATTGCATTGTACCAATTGAAAGTGTATTTTATAAACTAAATTACAAGTAAATGAGTATAGTTTTCACTCTTCTAATGCTAGCAGTAAAGTCAAATTGCACCAATGTTATTGTTAATATTCATAGACAGAGGAATGAGTACTTATAAGTACTAGAAATAATGGCCCCAATTTTGCACTCAGCAGCAAAGCAAGAGCACTTGTCATTGAACTCGAGGAAAGATGAACTGAGACTCCTGGAGGACTCAATAGCAAAAACCTTCATTCCTTTAATATGTAATGGAGGTGCAGTGATGTCATCAAATTGTCCAAGCAACCAATCTCATTAAAGAATTCACACAGACAGCCAACATCTGTGCTTGTGCTAAACCCTGAAGGTGCAGTTAGATTCAGAGGGCCAGTGGCGTCGATTGCTGACAGTTTTTAATGAAAAACCCTGCTACAAGGGCGGCACGGTAGCACAGTGGTTAGCACTGTTGCTTCACAGTACCAGGGACCCGGGTTCGATTCCCGGCTTGGGTCACTGTCTGTGTGGAGTCTGCACGTTCTCCCCGTGTCTGCAGGGGTTTCCTCCGGGTGTTCTGGTTTCCTCCCACAAGTCCCGAAACACGTACTTGTTAGGTGAATTAGATATTCTGAATTCTTCCTAGGGTTTTCACAGTAACTTAATTGCAGTGTTAATATAAGCCTACTTGTGGCACTGAGAAAGATTATTATTAATATTAATTATGAGAGATGTGGGTTAAAATAATGTATCATTGAAACTAAAATAAAAAATGACAGAATACAAAGCAGCAGCTGCAAGAATAAAGTGGTTGGTGTTTCAAGGGTGACATTCTTAGACCGAAACACCAAATCATTTTCCTTTGATAGATGTTTGATTAACCTCCTGTACATCAGTGTGTGATCTTCATAAAGAGAAATATCTGCCTCCATTTAAAATCTCATCAATTTGTGTTTCACATGTTCATAGCACAGATAGTGGCCATGAATTCGTGCCCGTTTCGGCCGTGAGCTCAAACGGCCACGCGGACACAAGATCACCCGAGTCCCGGAAAACTAGAATCTCGCCTGCTAGATCTTGTTTTCCGATTTTCCTGCCCATCACCAGTGATGTAACTAGGTTCCCATTGAACCTTGTCACTATACATTTTAATATAATTAGCAGGCTTCCCACCATATAGTCCTCCTACCTTTGGAACAGCTCCATCTATGAGATTTACAACTGCTTTTAACAATCGTGAAGCAGTTGAAAGGAACCTGCCAGGGGCAAACAGGTAAGTAGAATCTGTGAGGAGAGAGGAGCATGCCCAGGAGTGCCCTGACACTGCCCCCTGGTACCCTGGCACTGTCCCCCGGCACTCCCAGGGTGACACAATTGACTCAATGACAAGGGCTGGCCGTCTGGGGAGCTCCCTTCGGTGGAGTTACCCTTGTACGTGGGAGGGGATAAAAGACGCCCCAATCTCACGACTCCCAGCTGCCAGCTTTTTTTCAGCATTGTCCCATCAGTGCGACAGCATTTATTTTTCAAAGTGTTTAAAAGAATGGCGGAAAAAGCCGGAAGTTCTGCTGGCGAGCTACACGTCGTCTTTCTCGCCTGAACCAACACTTTGGGGGAAAAACGGAAAATACCACCCAGTGTCATTTAAACAAAATAGAGTTCTTTGCTAAAATCCATGAGGTATCTTTCTGGTAGTAATATGTGTCTATATTTTAGCAGCTCACATTAAACCGAAATTTCCAACAATTGTCGCATTCAGTAACTATAGTAAGTGCCAATTGTCTTTGATACTGGATGAATTCAAATGGAAAAAAATGTTATCAAGGAATTAAATTATGTTGACTTAAGATCTACATATAATAGTTTAAAATCTTATTGACTTTATTACATGGATGAAAACACAGATAGCATCATATTGGCTGATGATTTATCACACTGAATAGGAGATTGAAGTTGGTGTCTTTTACTTTTTGATGAATTTTGCATAGTACTTTTGCAGTGTACACTTCAACCTTGAAGAACTGACAGGATTTCTTTCTGCTTTTTTTTGGAAATAGCTGTAAAACCAGTATGTTCTCCAAAGTGTGACAAGAATGCTGTTTGTAGAAATGACAGCACCTGTGAGTGCAATCCACACTATGAAGGTGACGGAAGAAAATGTACAGGTAAGGACGAGTACTTCTACTAAGCTTAACAAGTATATTTGTAAAATCTGGCCTTCATAATAATATGTATGCAGTTCAGATTGCTTGGCCCCAAAGTTATGCTTTGTGCTGACAATGGATGAACACTATAATTCCTCTTCTCAGTATTATATTGAAGGCATTAGCATAGTTATTTCCGAAGGTAAAACCTTTGCTAATGGATTAATTTTAGATGAAATCTTCATAAATTGACCTCTGTGTCATTTCTGAGTTTCAGTGTTATAGAATACTTTGAATTTTAACACCATAGGAGGTTGTAGCACAGAAGGAAGCTGTTTGGGTCAGTGCCTCAATGCCAATTATTTAGCTAAAGTGACCAGAAATTAAGTCCAGAGCCTCATTTATTTTCCTGTTTCGAATGTTCATCCACTTTTCCTTTAAAGGAAGCAGTGGTATTTGCCTCAAGAGTTATCCATGGCAAAGTATTCCTGTGTAAAGACATTTTTCATTCATCACTGTCACACTCTTAAGGACGCTTTTAAACCGATGGCCTCCCTTGTTGGATCTGTTAAATGATAAAATTACACAGACTGATCAGTCCATCATCCCTGTGCTGGTGCTGATTGTTCCACTGGAGCCATTTACAATAATCTTACTTCCCACATTCTTAATTAATAGTTCAATTGAGAAACTGCCAAATTCAGGGTGTTGCCAAAGACTTCAGTCGTGAGGATAAATTGGAAACGTTAGGATTGTTCTCCTTGGAACTGAGGTGGTTAAGAGATTATTTAATAGAGGTTTTCAAGATGAGACATTTTGATAAAAGTAGATGGAAGAAAAGTTGTTCCCTCTAGTGAGCTGGACAATAACAAAAAGTCAAGGAACAGAGCAACCATTGACAAAACTAGAGGAAAGACCTGGAGAATTGTTTTCACTGAGAGTTGTTGACTCTCCTGAAGTGGTGGAAGCTGATAGCATAAGTAATTTTAAAAGGGAGTTCGATGGGTACTTGCGGATGAAGAACATAAAGGGTCAAAGACTAAAAGCAAATGTGCGTGGCTAAAGATGACTGCTCTGTCAAAGATCCCATGATGGGCTGAATGGTCTCCTTCTGTGCTATAAACTTCTATGATTCAAAATATTGCGGCGGTTTTCAAAAATCTTTGGTCTGCCAGGTCACCCAATTCACAAGGTGAAAAGGTGAGCAAAGTCAATTGTTCAGGCAACAGATGGGTGGGATGTACTGCCCTGCCACATGGACAGAGCACACCTACAGGAAATCTGACTCGAATAAGTCCAAAAAAGGCTTTTCAAAGTACAACAAGGGTCATTTTTAAAATATCGATTGAACACCTGTTATAGAAATTGCTCAGTTTTGCTTCCAGTATCAAGGATAATCCGGCACATTCTATAACAGGCAATTAAACCAGACCCTAGTTGGCTGAAAAGATAAAAGTAAATGCTGGAACATGTTTTGGTTGGCCAACACTGTTAAAGTCTGATTATGATTAGAAACAGACATTTTATGGAATAATGGAAGTTGAGATTCATGCTACAATAAGATTTAATTTAGCAATTAAATTGATAGTTGCTTGGTAGTGCAGAACATGGGTATTTCTGAAAAAAGGAAGATGCTGTCGAAGCTTTTCACCTTGGAATCATCAAGCTAGGCACAAGAATGCTAACTTTGAAGAGGAACAATTTTTACTGCATAATAAAAGGGGTGCTGATTGGTGGGCAAGTCAGCTTTGATTGGTCAAGATGTTTTCATGGCGAATGCACCAAGGAACTATTGTTCCCCATGCTTCTGTTCATTCAAAATAGGTGTATTCCTTTTGTCTGCAGAGGACAGTTAGCTGCATGTACACATTAGGTACCATTTAGCAAGTGTTAACCCGGTTGATAGTCTTAATTTGGTTGTTAGACTCATTTTTAGCTCACTCTGGATTGTTCAGCAAGTGCTGTTGCCCAATTACGGAATCAGATCCAGTTTGATATTATGGCTGGGATTTTCCCGGTGGGTATATTCTGAATTTTTCCAGCGTGGATTTGTTGAGAATGGTTAATACTGATTGTGAACAGTCGAAGGAACGTGCTATAATTTTTCTCAAGCGGTATAAATTGTTTTTTGCTTTGATATGTGGCATCGTTGATGAGAGCAAGCCACACAGCTTCCACAGCACGTCTCTTTTCTGAGCAATTGAATCTGTCTTGTTGACCTTGCTTGAAAAAAACTGGAAGTGAAGCACATTCATTAATGTGGTAACTTTATGCATAGTGGTTGACAGCTGCAAGAACAATAATGGAGGTTGCCATCAACATGCTACCTGTATTCAAAGAGGGATTAACGTAACCTGCACCTGTCAATCAGAATATGAAGGAGATGGCTATGTCTGCAGTCCCATAGACAGGTGTGTCGATGGCAGAAATGGTGGATGCAGCGAGCATGCAATATGCATCAACATTGGACCAGTAAGTGCAAATGTCATGAGGACTGCTTTAAAATGAAACATTTCCTGCACCAAAATGCACGGTTGGAATCATGGAGGGTAATTTCTAACTTGGAATTCAGTCCAAATTGTTTTAGCTGTGTGCACAAAAAGCTCTTTATGTGTTGTGTTTTCTATATTGGACAGTATTAATAAAAGAAAAATATTCAGTCTATTCTTTAGAAAAGGATCATATTTTTGCATGCAAACTGCTAACAGTCAGCCACCTGCCTGCTAATTAATGTCATACGTTTGGAATAAAGTGAACAATTTTAAGGCCACTAATTGACAGACTTCCTGCACAAAAAAGTCATCTTTACTATCAAAATACCTAGGATAGACTTTGAGGATAATAACCAAGAATCTTCCCAAGTTAGTCCTACTTACCCATCCTCTATTTGAAGGAAAACTAGGAGATGCTGGTCATGTTTTGAAAGCAGTGAAGAAAACACTGCCCATCAAATAATTTTGGCAAGAAAATACTTCCGTTTGAAAAAAAAGTCAAAAAAGGTATGAGTCATAAATAACCCACTTTCCAAAATTACTTGGAGAAGTTTTTTAATTAGCTGGGATAAGATATGTTTGTCTGAAATTCCTGGGCCAGATTCTTCGTTTCTGAGGCTAAGTGTGGAGGATCTGTGGCATTTTGCGTGGAAAAAAATCGTTGCCGCCCTCTCACCGATCCGGCAACCGGTGAGGGGCTAGCAGCCACGCCACGTAAAATGCCCGGTTTCCACAAAATAAGCGGCCAAAGAATTGCCGGGTCTGTGGCCACGCATGCGCAAGACGACGCCCTGCAGTGGTCATGCCGTAAAACATGGCGTTGGCCGTACGCGGACCCGACCTACCGGGTAGTGCCCCCCAGGCCACCATCTCGCCACCCCCCCCCCCCCCCCCCCCTGGCCACCCTCCCAACAGTGCCCCAACCCTCGCGGAAGCCCCCCTGGCCAGCAGCACGGCTCCCGCCCAACTGTGGTGACGCTGGATACAGTCTGCAGCCACCAGGCTGGTTTCCCGCATGGCTGAGACCACAAGTAAACCGTGTCGTCGGGGACGGAGCATCGGGGGAGGGCCTTCAGGTGACGCGCTGAGGCCGCGCTGAGGCCGTCCCAAAGGTGTGCGGCATACGCAGCGATGATGCCGTTTTGGAGGTGGCGGAGCATTCGAAACCTGCTTCAAACAGGCGCCACCCCCAATTTCGGTGTCAAAAGACATTCTCCGCCCGATCGCCGATTGAAACGGAGAATCCCGGCCCCTTTCACTTCTACCGTAGGGAACGGGTCATTTCCAGATAGTTTTTGTTTTAATTTATAAGACTATAATACCATAGACATAGAAGCAGAATTAGGCCACTCAGCCCATCGAGTCAGCTCCACCATTCAATCATGGATGATATTTTTCTCATCCCCATTCTCCTGCCTTAACATAGAACATAGAACATAGAACGATACAGCGCAGTACAGGCCCTTCGGCCCACGATGTTGCACCGACATGGGAAGTCAAAAACTAAAGGCCATCTAACCTACACTATGCCATTATCATCCATATGCTTATCCAATAAACTTTTAAATGCCCTCAATGTTGGCGAGTTCACTACTGTTGCAGGTAGGGCATTCCACGGCCTCACCACTCTTTGTGTAAAAAAACCCACCTCTGACCTCTGTCCTATATCTATTACCCCTCAATTTAAAGCTATGTCCCCTCGGGCTAGCCACCTCCATCTGCGGGAGAAGGCTCTCACTGTCCACCCTATCTAACCCTCTGATCATTTTGTATGCCTCTATTAAGTCACCTCTTAACCCTTTTCAAACCCTTCTGTTCTCTTGTGGAGGTGTTCTAGTAAAATACAGCAATAAGTGGCCTTGTCAGAGTGGGAAAAATAATCTAACAGTGAGTACCTCCAGTTCTATAGAAGCTCATCCCCTCTTGACTGATCCAGAGTGACATCACCAGCTGTGCCATTACCATGAGAGGCTGCCTTCCCTGAAGGTCAAATAGAGGAACTGTTGATATTTAAAGAATGGGGTTGATGGAAATATCATTTAAAGAGATTGGCAATGAGCTTAAGAGAAATGCTGACCAGAACTCCTTAGTCTTATTCTGGTGGACTGCTTTATAGAAAGGTAAACCAAACACATGGTGTTGGTAATTAGAGGGGGCCTCACTTGGTAAAAAATATCTTTTTTATAAGCAGGAGGGCAGAACTCTATGCAGGAAGAGGACCACACATGGAGCTTTCATTTGAGGGACTCATTAGTGCTATGTAAATTGGTAAAAGTAGTTTTTTTAATGGAGATTTTTCTGTAAGGAAAATAATTTTGTGATGTTAAATTATATTGTTTTGCCAAATGGATTTTTGCTTTTCTGTTAGCAGAATCTCGCAGTGGAATATTGCTGCTAATTCTGTACCTCTGGCCATTACTTGACTTTTATAGTGATGTTTATAGCTGCCAGAGCAAATCAGTGCACAGAAATGGAATCGGAGCTGCACTTTTTTATTAAACCTTGTACAAACAAAATAAATTGCATTTTTTCGTGAAAAAAAAAAGTCACCTCTTAACCTTCTTCTCTCTAACGAAAACAACCTCAAGTCCATCAGCCTTTCCTCATAAGATTTTCCCTCCATACCAGGCAACATCCTGGTAAATCTCCTCTGCACCCGTTCCAAAGCTTCCACGTCCTTCCTATAATGAGGCGACCAGAACTGTACGCAATACTCCAAATGCTGCCGTACCAGAGTTTTGTACAGCTGCAACATGACCTCATGGCTCCGGAACTCAATCCCTCTACCAATAAAGGCCAACACACCATAGGCCTTCTCCCCATAACCCCTGATCCCCTTATTAATCAAGAACCTATCTACCTGTTTCTTAAAGACACGCAGTGATTTGGCCTCCACAGCCTTCTGCGGCAAATAGATCCACAGATTCACTTAAAGGATCGTCCCTTTAGTCTGAGATTGTGTCCTCTGCTTCTAGTTTTTCCTACAAGTGAAAACATCCTCTCCACATCCACTGTATCCAGGCCTCACAGTATCTTGTAAGTTTCAATAAGATACCCATTCATCCTTCTAAACCAACAAGTACAGGCCCAGAGACCTCAACCGTTCCTCAAATGACAAGCTGTTCATTCCAGGGATCATTCTTGTGAACCTCATCTGGACTCTTTCCAAGGCCAGTACATCCTTCCTTAGATACGGGGCCCAAAACTGCTCACAATACTCCAAATGGTCTGATCAAAGCCTTATACAGCCTCAGAAGTACATCCCTGGTCTTGTATTTTAGCCCTCTTGACATGAATGCTAACATTGCATTTGCCTTCCTATCTGCCGACTGAACCTGCACATTAACCTTAAGAGAATCGTGAACAAGGACTCCCAATTCCCTTTGTGCTTCTGATTTCCTAAGCATTTCCACATTTAGAAAATAGTTTATGCCTAAATTCTTCCTTCCAAAGTGCATAACCTCACACTTTTCCACATTGTATTTCATCTGCCACTTCATTGCCCACTCTCCTAGCCTGTCCAAATCCTCTAGCGTCCTTGCTTCCTCAATACTACCTGCCCCTCAACAGATCTTTGTGCCATCTGCAAACTTAGCAACAGTGCCTTCAGTTCCTTCCTCCATATCATTAATGTATATTGTGAAAAGTTCTTGTCCCAGCACAGACCCCTGAGGCACACCACAACTCACCGGCTGCCATCCTGAAAAAGACCCCTATATCCCCACTCTCTGCCTTCTGCCAGTCAGCCAATCCTCTATCTATGCCAGGATCTTACCCTTAACACCATGGGCTCTTAACATAGTTAACGGTCTCCTATGTGGCACCTTGTTAAAGGCCTTCTGGAAATCTAAATAAATCACGTCCACTGGTTCTTATTTGTCTGACTTCCTTTTTACTTCCTCAAAGAACTGTAACATATTTGTCAGACATGACCTCCCTTTGTCAAAGGGAAACAAAGTCATGACCTCCCTTTAACTCTGAGCATAGTTTTTGTATTTGATGTATTTAATAAGGGGCGGCACAGTGGTTAGCACTGCTGCCTCACAGCGCCAGACACCTGGATTCGATTCTGTCCTTGGGTGACTGTCTGTGTGGAGTTTGCACGTTCTCCCTGTAGTGTGTGAGTTTCCTCCGGATGCTCCGGTTTCCTCCCACAATCCAAAAATGTGCAGGTAACGTGGATTAGATATGCTAAATTGCCCCTCGGTGGGTTTACGACTATAGGATCGGGGATTAGGCCTAGGTAGGGTGCTCTTTCAGACGATCAGTGCAAAACTCGATGGGCCAAATGGCGTCCTCTGCACTGTGGGGATGCTATGATTAATAAGCTACATTCAATTTTGGTGTTTTTCTAACTTTTTCATGTGTGCTGCAATTAATTTGTGCTCTTAAAATAATATGGAACACATTTTGAAATAATTTTGTGACAACCACCATAATGTTGATAATTTTAAAACCTTTGAGTTTTGGCATATTTAACTTGTAGATTATGAAATAAGTTGATTCTAAACATTTTTTAAAAACCTTCTGTTATAGAACAAACGGAGGTGTGAATGCAAGGAAGGATTCCGAGGTGATGGTATGCAGTGCCTGGTAAATGCCAAACCTCCTGTAGACCGCTGCCTTGAAATGAACCTCTGTCATACAAATGCCTTTTGCATTGATCTCCACTTCCAAGGTGAGAATTTATTTTGCTACCTTGCATAATTTTATTCATTTTTTCTTGTATTATGATTAAGGTTATATTAACAACAATGCTTTTATTTGCATCAATCCAGGAAATTTCTGTTTTAGTTACTGCAACTTGAATCAGAAACAATCCCTTGCATAAGTTTGGGGACAAAAATTGTCAAGATTCAGCAATTCAGTTGCTAGTGTACAATACATTTATTACTTCCTGGGATATGGACAGCATTGACAATGCTCACATTTATTGCCCATCTCTAATTGTCATTGTAGTGGTGAGCTACCTTCTTGAATTGCTGCAATCCATCTGGTGTAGCTAACCCCCAACATTAGTTAGGGAGTTCCAGAATTCTATTGTAGCAACAATGAAGGAACAGTGATATGTTTCCAAGTCAGCACATTGTGCAACCTGGATGAAAACTTGGAGGTGGTGGTATTCCTGTATCCTTCCCATTGAAGGAGCTTACCGGTTTGGAAGATGCTGACAAAGAAGCCTCAGGGAGTTGTTGCAATATATTTTGTGGATGGTACACACTGCAGCCATGTTGTTCCAGTGTTGGAGGGAGTGAGTGTGTAAGATGGTAGCAACGATTTGCTAGGCAACTCAATGAGCAGTTAAGAGTCAACCATATTTCTGTGAGTCTAGTACATATAGAAGAGCAGGTTTCCTTTCTGAAATGACATTTCTGAACCAGTTGAGTTTACCTGACAATCCAATAGCTTCATGGTCACTTTTACCAATACTGGATCTTGGTAATAGTTGGGCCTGCTACAGTGATGTAAGAAGACACATGATACAGAGGCAGGATCAATCTAGAGATGGACAAAGATGAGTAAGACCATAAGACATAGAAGCAGAATTAGGCCACTTGGCCCATCGAGTCTGCTCCGCCATTCAATCATGGCTGATATTTTCTCATCCCCATTCTCCTGCCTTCTCCCCATAACCCCTGACCCCTTATTAATCAAAAACCTATCTCTGTCTTAAAGATATTCAGTGATTGGGCCTCCACAGACTTCTGTGGCAAAGAGTTCCACAGATTCACCATCCTCTGGCTGAAAACATCCTCCTCATCTCTGTTTTAAAGGATTGTTCCTTTAATCTAAGATGGTGTCCTCTGGTTCTAGTTTTTCGACAAGTGGAAACATCCTCTCCACGTCCACTCTATCCAGGCCTCGCAGTATCTTGTATGTTTCAATAAGATCCCCTCTCATCCTTCTAAACTCCAACGAGTACAGACCCAGAGTCCTCAAACGTTCCTCATACGAGAAGTAAAGACCGAGGATGGCATCAGCTCTGTACCTGTACCCACTTCTGTATATATGTACATAGTTTATGAGTTGTTAATAAAGATTTGTTGTTAATATACTCAATACTATGAGGATTTCTTCATAGCTTTCGAAGCAGGATTCTTCAATCTTTATTTTGATTTAGATAATTAACTGAATTCAAGTTCAGAACTGTCATGGTGGGATTTGAAGTCGGGTCTGCAGATGATTAATCCAGTAATATCACAGCAATAACAACCATTCAAACTTGCAAAGTTCCTGCTCACTTCTCAGATGGGAGCAGTGCTGAGTGCAGTTCAATGAGTCTCACTTTCCCATCCAAGGGAATACTTTCATAGAGGTTTTCCCCTTGCTTAAAGCGCAATAGTTGGAACATCTGGTGGCAGCCATGAAGTGAATGGTCGCCCATAAGGTGACTCCTGCTTGGGGAATTGTTTTTTGGCCCGTCTTGCCCATTTAATGGGTGCTGCTGAGGTGGAAAAGTATTGTCCACCTCATAAATTGGATTTCTGGATAAATTGGATTTCTCCTCTGATGTGGGATGTCTAGAGGCTGCAGTACGAGGAATAAGTCGAGTAAGGGTCCTCGTTAAACTCAGAAGGCTGTCGTGTTGCACGAGGGGAGAAAATGGCGGAGGTCTCTGTGTCGTTGTTGCCCTCTCAGTGGACAACTGAGAGGCTGGTGGAATTTCTGGTGGAGGAGTTCAGGAAGCAAAGGCAGGTGGTCACGGACAATCTGACAAAGGTGACTGAGTCCATTCGGGTAGCTCTGGACAAGGTGGAACAACAGTTAGAAGTACAGGACTGATGATCTGGTAGGTGGAGGAGATGGTCACAGATTAAGATGATCGGATCGTCTCCTTGGAGGCAAAGGTGGCAATGTTGGCGGAGGGGCAGAAGACATTGAAGGCCAAGGTCAACAACCTGTAGAATTGCTCCAGACATCAAATTTTGAGGATTGATGGGTTGCCGCAGATACGAATGTCACAGAGTGTAACAAAGATGTTTGGGAAGCTGGTGGGGGAGGGGGTTTTCACAAACACTCCCGAAGTGGATCGGGCCCACCGGTCATTGTGACAGAATCCCAGATCTGGGGAGCTGCCATGGGCGATCATTGTTCGACTCCACAGCTATTTGGTTAAAGAAATGATCCTGAGGTGGACAAAGGAAACTCAAGAATGCAGATGGGAGGGCTGTCATATTCTGTAGACTGGCCGAAGTGAAGGATGTACGTCAGAACATGTAGTTTTAAATAATTTATGATAGAACAAACTGTGTGATAAGATAACTAGGATAAATTAAATAACAAACAATTAACGCTAAACAGCTCTTGTGGAGCTACTGCAAATATGTCTATCTTCCAGCACAATGAACCCCAGACTCCCTCGATCACATGGTGACGTGATGAGTTTACAATGCCACCAAGTGATCGGAGGGCGTGCATAACATTATGTACAAACTTACATTATGCTTGTTTAGCACTGGGCTAAACAGCTGGCTTGTAATGCAGAACAAGGCCAGCAGCGCGGGTTCAATTCCCGTACCGGCCTCCCCGAACAGGCGCTGGAATCTGGCGACTAGGGGCTTTTCACAGTAACCTGAGGAAGGAGCAGTGCTCCGAAAGGTAGTGATTTGAAGCAAACCTGTTGGACTTTAACCTGGTGTTGTAAGACGTCTAACTTGATTAAATCATACAGAGATAAGTTGGGTTGAACAGAGATTCAGAGGTTGGTGGAGTCTATCCTTGCGCGAGATCGTCAATGCTCTGCTGCCCCAACGGCAGAGCTGTTGGCGGAGAGGAATAAGCTCCAGATAAGGTTTGAGTTGGTGAGGGAAAGCGGTTAGGCAGCTCTTTTGTATGTTGTAAAATTAAAAATTTCTTGCATAAAAATATATATTTTTAAAAGCTCAGTAGTCTATGGTGAAGGTGCATGGCTATCGGGTCAGATAAGGATTAGGCTTGCCTGTGTGGTATCTGGACTCATGAGTGAACAAAAGGTCACTTGCATTAGCTACCGATGTACAGAGCTGTCCCAAAATAATGCAAGGTTGTAAACAACAGTTCCTTGTGTTTATATTCTTAGTTTGCCTGATCGTACAACACCTAGGATGCACTTCTCTTGGACTTTACATGGGAACAATAATGATTCAGGAGTTTGTTATTTCACAGGCATGTTGTGAATTAACCATCAGTTATTTTGATCATTGTATGTAGCAATGTTGTTCATTTTCCAGATACAACTGCTGGAGTATTCCATTTGCAGTCAACCAGTGGGAAGAACAAGTTTACCTTTGAAGGTGCAACAGCTGCCTGCAACGTTGAGGGGGCGACTCTGGCAAGTTTTGAACAACTTGCTACTGCTCAGCAGGTATGCGTCCATATAACTGAAGTATTAAGCAGAGGTCAAGACGTTAAGCAAAGGTCAATTTTACATATGGATGCATCTTGAATGACATTTTTATTCAGTGATGCAGCTCTCTTTATTAACCCCAGGTAAGAGTGCTCGATCATATTGACACATTGATTTCCAATGACATTTTTGAAGTGCTGCCAGTGATGAAGAACCCAACAGAAATACAAGGGTGGTTCCCTTTCTACAGCACATCAGTTACCCCACCATCTTCCTGCTGTCAGGAGTGTTCTACTATCTTCCTGTATCATTCTCCTCCTTTTATTTTCCCTCTGATTATCTCTCCTTGTTCTTCCTCCCCCAAAAGATAACTACTGCAGACACATGGGGTGGGAATCTCTGACCCCACGCTGGGTCAGAGAATTGTTGATCGCGCCAATTTTTCACGCGGCGTCGATGTGACGCCGTCCCGTCATTCTCCCACCCGGCATCAATGGCCTAATCGTAAACCATGCCGCGCCGCCCGGAGAATCGGCAGAGGGGGCAAGTCCCGCGATTCTCCGGTGTTCCATTGATTCTGCGGCCTGGATGGGCCGAGCGCCGTTCGCACCTGCAAATAAAAATCGTCAGCCAGTCGTGCTGGCTGACAGTACGGGAGAGGAGGTGAGCAGCCGGCATATTGCAATCATGACACTCTCGGGACGGGGACAGACGGGGCCTCTATGTTCAGGGAGGAGGGCCGGGCCTCTATGTTGGCAGGGCAGATCCTCCATGTTGTGGGGGGGGGGGGGGGGGGGGGGGGGGGCTCTATGCTGGGGGGACGGGGCCTCTATGTTCAGGGAGGGGGGCCGGGCCTCTATGTTGGCGGGGTGGGTCCTCCATGATGTGGGAGGGCTGGGCCTCTATGCTGCGGGGGCAGGGCCTCTATGGTCAGGGGGGTGTCGGGCTCTATGCTGGAGGGGCGGGGCCTCTATGTTCGGGGGGGGTGGACCTCTATGTTGGCGGAGTGGGTCCTCCATGTTGTGGGGGGCTGGGCCTCTATGCTTGGGGGGGGGCCTCCATGATCGGGAGGGGGGTGCGGGACGGGGGGCGCATGTGGACAACTTGCCAGCCGCCATGCCAGTGCAGGGCCAGAGCCACTGCCGCCAGAACGGCAGCCAGGGTGATGGGCACCAGCCCTGGGCGCTATCCGCCCGCACATCCCCGGGCCTTGCCCATGGGTGCGGCACCCCACTAGGGGCAGATCTCCCAGCAGCCACCATCCATCGGCGGTAATCGGCATCCCCCAGTGAGGGCATAGCCATCCAATGATGATGCTATCAGGAGGGACCGGCTGTACTGGGCGGCGCACGGAGGGTGTGGCCAGGGGTCTGGGTGCATGCATGGCTGTGGAGCAATCAGCAAGCCGGGGCAGACATGTACCCCAGGGTTCCTGGCTGTAGAGGGGACCATGCGCCATCCTTAAACATGTTGTATACCCTCCCCCACCCCTGCATGTCACAATGTTTGGGCACCAGCCATTCGGAGAGGGTCAGCCGCATTGTTGTTGTCTGCTGTTCTCCACAATATTGCCCAGCAGGGGGTGATGTGCTGGAGGAGGAGGAGGAGGAGGGGGCAAAGGGGGAGGCCACGGGAGGGGACACCTCTCCAGATGAGGAGGATGGGGACAAGGCGGGCAACAGAGGGAGGCGGGTTATGGACGGGAGGCTGCACGACGCCGCCGGCTTGGCCAGCGGCACGTGTTAATAGCCACACATTTCACCAATTCGGGGGGTAGAGGCTCTCTGAGAAGGGGCACTGGCACCACCGTACCACCCCACCTCACCACCCAGCATCCTCACCTCCCATACCACCCGACTACCTTACCTGCCACACCACCACATGCACAGCACCCTCCAACTGCAGCACAACGGGCTGGTCTCACACGATTGCCTGTGGAAGCAGGTGTGATCAATGCCATGAAGGATGATGACAACCCGCTCTGCGATGAGCTGTGAGCTCCAAATCGTTAGCCCATGTCTGACTTAAGGCCACCGCTACACCCTCCACGTGAATGGTCCCTGTGCGTGTAACGGACACTCCATCACATGGACATGTTGGGCAGCTGGCGGCGGGGTGCTGAGTACGGCGGGGGGAGTCTTTACACCCACCTGGGCTCACCGTTCCACCAATCTTCGAACACAGTGCCAGTCAGTTCTGTTCACGACCCCACTGCTACTGGACATAGGACAGAGGCATCTTGCATTGGCGTAACAGTGAGTTTAATTGTAATGGGAACATACAAGTGCTCTAGCCCCTATAAATATACTGTGCTCTGCACCCGTGCCAGTTTACTAGGTGTAAAACTTCTTGGCCTTACAGGCCCTACCACTACGTCTAGGTGTTTCCCCAGACGGTACAGCAGGAGTGGAGGCAGACTGCTGAGACTCCGGCTCTGCGACTTGGCTCCCCGTTGGCGTGCGTTTCCTGGGGCGGCCCAGCTTGGATGGGCTAGGCTGCTCCGCAGGCGTGCTGAATGGCTTGGTGCCACCCGGTTCTGCCCATTGCCCACCAGATGCGCCAGGGACGGGAAGGGGGAATCCGAGGATCTGCGGTGTTCCGGGACCTCCCTTGCAGGAGTTACCGGGACGGGCCCCGGAACCTCCCCTTCCCTTGGGGTGCCCGGTGGCCCCCGGGCCTCTCTATGGGACGTGGGTGTGAGTGGAGACAAGCCCCGAGGCACCCCCGACACCTGGCGCTGCCAGTCCTGGAGGCCCGCTGCGGTATCGACCAGGGTCTGAATGTCAGCAGCGATGGAGCTCAGGGAGTGGGCCATTCCTGTCTGGGACTGCGACACCTCCCTCTGTGCTTGTGCGACGCCATCCAGCATCTAGGCGAGGCCGCCGATGCTCTCAGAGATGGCCTGCTGAGACTGAGCCATCGCCTGGGCAATGCTGCTGATGCTCTCAGCGATGGCCTGCTGAGACTGAGCCATCGCCTGGGCAATGCCGCCGATGCTCTGAGATGGCCTGCTGAGACTGGGTCATCACCTGGGCAATGCTGCTGATGCTCTCAGCGATGGCCTGCTGAGACTGAGCCATCACCTGGGCAATGCTGCTGATGCTCTCAGCGATGGCCTGCTGAGACTGAGCCATCGCCTGGGCAATGCCGCCGATGCTCTGAGATGGCCTGCTGAGACTGGGTCATCACCTGGGCAATGCTGCTGATGCTCTCAGAGATGGCCTGCTGAGACTGGGCCATCACCTGGGCAATGCCGCCGATGCTCTCAGAGATGGCCTGCTGAGACTGGGCCATCACCTGGGCAATGCCGCCGATGCTCTCAGCGATGGTCTGCTGAGACACGGCCTGACTGCAGAGCACGGCTGCAATGTCCAGCTGGCTCTGGCAGATGGTTGCCTGTGAGGGGGCAGCCCTGTCGTGGGCCACGGATGACGCATGCACGTTGTTATACCGTCAATTCACTGTGAGACCGTGAGAACTCGCCTGCCAGAGTCGGCTGTACAAATGAGTGCCATCCACAGGTGGCCGGTCTATATATGGCCCCGGTGAGGGTGGAGCCAGAGGCGGAGCCCACCGGGGTTGCAGTACAGGACTTGGAGGTAGCCTGCATCATCACTTCCAGGTCATAGGTCACATCGTTATACAGACAGCTTATGCATTAGGTGAATACATTCACCATATTCACCCCCTGTTAAAAAATCAAGTCCAGCAGGAGTTGTGGTGAATGTAATATATATGTTAATTCACACTGCCTTTGTAAGCGCAGTAGCGCTATCCTACCACTAGGGGGAGTTGCGCTGGGAGCACTCAGGAACTTTTACTGGGCTCCACCCTTGGCTCCGCCCATGACTCTTCCCCCTAGTGCAGCTGTATAAATACCCGTGTCCAGAGTCAGCCTGGGTCACTACGAGTTCTTCGACAGGAAACAGGCTGGCTCTGAAGTAAGTCGATTAAAGCCTAGATTCACATCGGAAACACGTGTCTGGTGAATTGATGGTGCCATCAATTTAATCGACTTAAGAACAGTAAAGATCGATTATGGAATTGGCCCTCAAGCCTGGATGCCTGGAACTCAACCCGCAGGATGCAGAGGCTAAAGAAATCTTTTCCCACTGGATCCGGTGCTTCAAGGCCTACCTGGCCGAAGCGAGCACAGCCGAAACTACAGAGGATCAGAAGCTAAGTCTACTGCACGCGAGGGTGAGCCACAGAATCTCTACACAACTAAACTTGGCCAGTTCATATGCTGCGGCGCTAGCATTTCTCGATAAGGTATATGTGAGGCCCATTAACGAAGTTTACGCACGCCATGTGTTCACGACTCGCCGTCAGCGGCCTACGGAATCACTCGCCGAATTCCTGAGAGAACTTAATAATTTGTCCAATGACTGTAATTTCCAAGCGGTTACCGCGGCTGAACACAGGGAATTGGCGGTACGCAATGTTTTTGTAGCGGGCCTCAGGTCTAACTATGTGCGCCAACGACTGCTGGAAAAGGGGGCCCAGGACTTAGAAATGACTGTGGAAGCTGCTACCACAATGGAGGTCTCCTTCCGCAGCCTTAACTCGTTCCCAGCGACCCAATCATGGGCCCCCAACCAGCGACTCCCCCAGGCCTGTGCTACGCTGCCGCCCAGCCACCATGCTGCTCCAGCCAGCCACTATGCTGCTCCAGCCTGCCACTTCTGCGGCCAGAATCAGCACCCGCGGCAGCACTGCCCGGCCCGCAACACGACCTGCAGCAGCTGCGGGCGAAAAGGGCATTACGCAAGAGTGTGCCTCGCAAAAAGGGCCCCAGCTCCTAACTCCCCAGCGACTCGTAGTAATCGCTTCCCTCACTCGCAGCCCCGCGGGGCCCATAACGCTGCGGCCTATGCCCCGACTACGTCCCCTCCAGCCACGTGCGATCCATGGGGGCGGCCATCTTGGAAAACCTCCACCACGCGGCCGGCCTCGTGCGACTCATGGGGGCCGCCATCTTGGACACCATCTTCCTCGCCGCCCGACACGTGCGACTCATGGGGGCTGCCATCTCGGACGCCATCTTCCCTGCCGCCCGCCACGTGCGATCCACGGGCCCGATCGGCATCTCCGCGCCCGGGCAACTCAGCGGAGGAATTCGAATTAGACTATGAACTCAGAGGGCAGTCATCACGGGGCCACTGCAGCACAGCTGATCGAGCCGCCGACTACCCGCAACTCAGCGCGGTCACCCTGGACGAATCACGACCAAAGAATCTACGAAACTCGATGGCGGAGGTCCATATCAACAGGTACAAAACGTCATGTCTCTTCAACTCCGGGAGCACAGAGAGCTTCATACATACAAACCTGGTAAGACGCTGTTCGCTCCCCGTTTTCCCCGTGCAGCAAACTATCGCGCTCGCTTCAGGCTCCCACTCGGTCCAGATCCAGGGGCGCACCGCCGCGACACTCACGATCCGAGGCGCTAGTTACTCGAAATTCAAACTCTACATTTTGCCCGAACTCTGCGCGCCACACTTATTAGGCCTAGACTTCCAATGCAACCTCAAGAGCCTCACCCTCAGCTTCGGAGGGCCCCTGCCCCCACTCACGATCTGCAGCCTCGCTACGCTGCAAATTCCCCCCCTGCTCTCTTTGCCAATCTCACTAAGGACTGCAAACCTGTAGCCACTCGTAGCAGGCGGTATAGCCTGCAGGATAGGGTATTTGTCAGAGCAGAGGTCCGAAGGCTACTCAGTGAGAGGGTTATAGAGGCCAGCAATAGTCCCTGGAGAACTCAGGTGGTGGGCGTTAAGACCGGGGAAAAATTCCGTACGGTGGTCGACTACAGTCAGACTATAAATAGATTTACGCTCCTCGACGCGTATCCCCTCCCCAGGATTGCAGACATGATAAACCAGATCGCCCAGTACCGGCTCTTTTCCACGGTGGACCTGAAGTCTGCATACCACCAGCTCCCAATCCGCCCAGAGGACCGCCACTACACGGCATTCGAGGCCGATGGCCGCCTCTTCCATTTCCTCCGGGTCCCTTTCGGCGTCACTAATGGGGTCTCGGTGTTCCAACGAGCAATGGACCGAATGGTGGACCAGTACGGGCTGCGGGCCACGTTTCCGTATCTGGACAATGTCACCATCTGCAGCTATGACCAGCAGGACCACGACGCCAACCTGCACCATTTTCTCCAGATGGCACAGAAACTGAACCTCACGTACAACAGGGAGAAATGCGTTTTCCGCACATCCAGACTAGCCGTCCTTGGCTATGTCGTGAAAAACGGAGTCCTGGGCCCCGACCCGGACCGTATGCTCTTAGAACTCCCTCCCCCTCATTGCCCCAAGGCCCTCAAACGGTGCTTGGGTTTCTTTTCCTACTACGCCCAGTGGGTCCCTCAATATGCGGACAAAGCCCGCCCACTTTTTAGGACCACACGATTTCCCCTGTCAGCCGAGGCACGCCAGGCCTTTGACGGCATCAAGGTGGACATCGCCAAAGCGGCCATGTGGGTGGTGGATGAATCCACCCCATTTCAGGTAGAGAGCGACGCCTCAGAGGTAGCTCTTGCAGCCACGTTAAATCAAGCAGGGAGACCCGTTGCATTTTTCTCCCGTACCCTCTCCGCTTCAGAACTCCGACACTCTTCAGTCGAGAAAGAAGCACAAGCCATTGTGGAGGCTATCCGTCACTGGAGGCACTACCTCGCAGGTAGGAGGTTCACCCTCATCACCGACCAAAGATTGGTTGCCTTCATGTTTGACAACTCGCAAAGGGGCAAAATAAAAAACGATAAAATTCTGAGGTGCAGGATCGAACTCTCCACCTACAATTACGATATCAAATATCGACCAGGGAAGCTCAATGCGCCTCCGGATGCCCTATCCCGCGGGACATGCGCCAGCGTGCAGATCGACCGATTAAAAAGCATCCACAATGACCTCTGCCACCCGGGGGTCACCCGGCTCGCCCACTACATCAGGGCCCGAAACCTGCCTTTCTCCAACGAGGAGGTAAAAGCGATCACCAGGGACTGCCCGATCCGTGCGCAGTGCAAACCGCACTTCTGTAGACCAGACTGGGCCCACCTGGTCAAGGCTTCTAGGCCCTTTGAACGCCTCGCGATTGATTTCAAAGGGCCACTCCCCTTAACTAACAAGAACGTTTACTTCTTGAACGTCGTAGACGAGTTCTCCCGTTTCCCATTCGCTATCCGGTGCCCCGACATGACCTCCCACACAGTCATTAGGGCCCTGCATAGCATCTTTACCCTGTTTGGTTTTCCCAGCTACGTACACAGCGACCGGGGTTCGTCCTTTATGAGCGACGAGCTGCGTCAGTACCAGCACGACAAGGGCATTGCCTCAAGCAGGACTACCAGCTACAACCCCAGGGGGAACGGGCAGGTGGAAAGGGAGAACGCGACGGTCTGGAAGACCGTCCTACTGACCCTCCGGTCTAGAAAGCTCCAAGTCTCCCAGTGGCAGGAAGTCCTCCCAGACGCGCTCCAAGCTATTAGGTCCCTTTTGTGTACGGCGACCAACCAGACCCCTCACGAGAGGCTCTTCATTTTTTCCAGGGGCACTACCACGGGGGTCTCACTTCCGGCATGGCTGAGGACGCCGGGCCCCGTACTCCCTGAGAAAACACGTCAGGGCGCACAAAACCGACCCCCTTGTGGAGAAGGTACGCCTGCTCCCATCCAACCCCCAGTACGCATTCGTCGAGTTCCCTGACGGCCGTCAGGACACTGTATCCCTCCGGGATCTGGCACCCGCCGGATCCAGCGCCCCCTCTACCCCCACAGAAGGATCTCTCACCCTACACCCCATGCTGCCGCCCCCTTGCGCTCCCGAGCCCACGGGCTCGCTCCACCAGTTCTGCGCCCCCACGCCAGCCAGCCCCCAGCGCCCCCAGTCTCCAGTCAAACCAGGAGAGTATGAAGCTCGGATAGAACCCTCCCTGGAGTCCCCCATCGTACCCCAGCACACTACATCCATCCAGCCATCGCAAGAGGCTGCAACCCCGGTGTTCCGCAGATCTCAGCGGACAATCCGACCACCGAACAGACTGACTTTATAGACTAGACCACCACCCCCGCCGGACTTGATTTTTTTGAAGGGGGTGAATGTGGTGAATGTAATATATATGTTAATTCACACTGTCTTTGTAAGCGCAGTAGCGCTATCCTACCACTAGGGGGAGTTGCGCTGGGAGCACTCAGGAACTTGTACTGGGCTCCACCCTTGGCTCCGCCCATGACTCCTTCCCCTAGTGCAGCTGTATAAATACCCATGTCGAGAGTCAGCCTGGGTCACTACGAGTTCATCGATAGGTAACAGGCTGGCTCTGAAGTAAGTCGATTAAAGCCTAGATTCACATCGGAAACACATGTCTGGTGAATTTATGGTTCCATCAGGAGTAACGTGGGGTCATTAGATATTCAGTCTGTCTGAAGGCCGGATCGTTCTTTTGGACCTCCTCAGCTCTGGCGATGCGGCGGGCACGGTTTTTGCAGATGGTGATTCCGGGGGCTTTGTGTCTGGAGCTTGAGCTTCAGTCCGGTGTGTCGGAGACGGTTGGGGTAGGCAGGAGGGTGGTGGGTGGTAGCATTGCCGGCGCGGGACAGTACAGGAGACCCAGGGGGGCGTACGGGGCGCTGGGGGTAACGGCGGGCCGCGGGGAGGGGGGCGCGTTGGCAGGGGAACCAGCTGGCGCCAGGTCTTGTAGGGAGACCGCATCTTGCCGTCCGTCCTAGTGCGCGATGTAGGCGTACTGGGGGTTGGCGTACAGCAGCTGGACCCTCTCGACTAGCGGGCCAGTCTTATGGCTCCTCATATGCCTCCGGAGAAGGACAGGTCCCAGAGCTGTAAGCCAAGATGGAAGCGAGACCCCGGAGATGCACTTCCTAGGGAAGACAAACAAACGGTCGTGAGGGGTCTTGATCGTGGCTGTGCAGAGGAGTGATCTAATGGAGTGGAGGGTGTTGTGGAGACCCTCCTGCCAGCAGGGGTCGGGAGACTTCTAGACTGGAGGGCCGGAAGGATTTCCTTCCACACCGTCGCGTTCTCCCTCTCCACCTGCCCGATTCCCTGCGGGTTATAGCTCGTAGTCCTGCTCGAGGCGATGCCTTTGCTGAGCAGGTACTGACGTAGCTCATCGCTCATGAACGATGTGCCCCGGTCGCTGTGGACGTACGCAGGGAAACCGAACAATGTGAAGATGCTGTGCAGTGCTTTTATCACAGTGGCCGAGGTCATGTCGGGGCAGGGGACGGCGAAGGGGAAGTGGGAGTACTCATCAACAACCGTTAGAAAGTACATATTATGGTTGGTGGAGGGGAGGGGCCCTTTGAAGTCAATACTTAGGCGCTCAAAGGGCCGGGAGGCCTTTACCAGGCGGGCCATCTGGTCGGTAGAAGTGCGGTTTGCACTCCGCGCAGACCTGGCAATCCCTAGTCATGGCCTTGACCGCCTCGGTGGAGACGGGCAGATTGGGGGCCTTAATAAAGTGAGTAAGCTGGTGACCCCCGGGTGGCGTAGGTCATCGTGGATAGCCCGAAGTCGGTCACCTTGCGCGCTGGCGCATGTGCCGCGGGACAGGGCATCTGGGGGCTCATTGAGCTTTCCAGGGTGATACTTGATATCGTAATTGTAGGTGGAGAGTTCGATCCTCCACCTCAAGATTTTGTCAATTTTTATTTTGCCCCGTTGTGCGTTGTCAAACACGAAGGCGACCGACCGCTGGTGATGAGGGTGAGCCTCCTACCGGCTAGGTAGTGCCTCCAGTGCCGCACAGCTTCCACTATGGCTTGTGCTTCCTTCTTGACCAAGGAGTGTTGGATTTCGGAAGCGTGGAGGGTTCTGGAGAAGAATGCTACTGGCCTGCCCGCCTGGTTGAGTGTCGCGGCCTGAAGGAACCTCTGAAGGTTGGCGTCATGGTCCTGCTGATCATGGCCGCAGATGGTAACATTGTCCAAGTACGAGTATGTAGCCCGCAAACCGTACTGGTCCACCATTCGGTCCATTAGTGACGCCGAAGGGGACCCTGAGGAAGTGGAAGAGTCGGCCGGCTGCTTCAAAGGCAGTGTAGTGGCGATCTTCCGGGCGGATTGGGAGCTGGTGGTAGGTCGACTTCAGACTGACCGTTGAGAACACACGGTATTGTGCGATCTGGTTGACCATCTCCGCTATGTGGGGGAGGGGGTACGCATCCAGTTGCGTGAACCGGTTAATGGTCTGGCTGTAGTCCACAACCATCCAATTCTTCTCCCCAGTCCGGACGACCACCACTTGCGCTCTCCAGGGGCTGTTGCTGGCCTTGATGATCCCTTCACTCAACAGTCACAGGACCTCTGACTTGATAAAAGCCATGTCTTGGGAACTGTACAGCCTGCTCCTGGTGGCGATGGGCTTACAGTCGGGAGTGAGGATCGCAAAGAGCGAAGGGGGTCGCAAGGCTGCATACCGTGAGGGGGGGGGGGGGGGCAAGGGTCCGTCGAACTGTAGGGTCAGGCTTTGGTGACTGCATTGGAAGTTTAACCCGAGCAGTAGGGGACCACAGAGGTGAGGGAGGATGTACAGCTTAAAACAAGCATACTCTGCGGTCTGCATCACGAGATTAGCGATACAGTACACCCAGACCTGAACCGAGAGGGAACCGGAGGCAAGGGAGATTGTTTGGGATGCGGGGTAGATGTGGAGGGAGCAGCGCCTTACCGTGTCAGGGTGGACGAAGCTCTCCGTGCTCCCTATGTGGCAGCTTTCTCGATCATCACGGAGATTCAATGGCTCACCCGAGCATGGAGGAGTCGCAGCTTGAGGGTTTCAGTGGGAGGCGTTGTGGCAGAATCGAGGTAGGCCTTGAAGCAGCGAAGCCAATGTTCGAAGATCTCCACGCCTTGCATAACCTGACCCATGGCCGAAACTGTTGCACCAATTGCCTCCACCGCGATCGCCACCCATGCAGTGTCGGCCTGGGTGGCAGCCATGACTGGCACCACTCCCTGCTCCTGGACCTGGATGGACTCCTCCACCTGCGTCTGCAGTTGTTGGAGGCTGGCCTTCGTCCCGTTGTCTAGTCCCTGGATTTCTAACTGCATCGGGTCTATGGGTGGGACTGGAAAATTTAGGAACCCGGGAAACGTCTGGGCGGCAGCTGGTTGCTGGGACTGGGCTGCCCTCCGGCCGTGCGGCCCCTCGGCTGCTCCTATCTCCACCTGCTGTACCGGTACGGCTGTGTGGTGCGCACCAGTCTGTGTCCCAGAAGCCTCATCACTAAAGTGCCCAACCAAGGTGCAGGTCTCTGCGATGGTGGGGGGTGTGGGTGAGTGCAGTGACGCCAAGTCTGGGTCGTCATCGGGCCCAGAGTCTAAGGGTTCCTGCGTCGAGCCCTGAGCCGGTGTTCTTTCTGTCCCCCCCATCTGAGATGCACTGTCCGATCTGTCCGTCATCTGTGTGTCAGTGTCCTGGCTTGACGCCGTCTGTGCATCACTGTCCTGACTGTCGTGCGCGTCAGTGTCCATCGTCCCCATTTCGGGGCTGTCACTGTCCTGGGTGTCCATCCTCTGTTCATCACTGTCCTGGATCTCAGTCCTCTGTGTGTCCAACTGCTGTGTCACAGTGATGGAGGAAGGCCTTCATTGTCGTCTGCCCTCCCCACCGTGGCGTCCGTCCCTGGGGCATTTCTACCTGTCACTTGTGGGGTCCGAGCAGTGCCAGGTGGTCTGGGACGATCAGCGGCAGGTCCTGCAACACACAATGCAGCATGTATCGTTACACACGTGGACTAGGGTGAGGGGGTATAGTGGGGGGTTGGGGTGAGGGTGTGTACTGGGGGGGTGGGGATTGGGGTGAGGGTATGTACTGGGGGGTGGGGTGAGGGTGTGTGGGATGGGGTGAGGGTGTGTGCTGGGGGGGTGGGGATTGGGGTGAGGGTGTGTGCTGTGGGGGGATTGGGATGAGGGTATGTACTGGGGTGGGGTGAGGGTGTGTGGGATGGGGTGAGGGTGTGTGCTGGGGGGGTGGGATGTGGTGAGGGTGTGTGCTGGGGGGGGGATTGGGATGCGGGTATGTACTGGGGGGTGGGGTGAGGGTGTGTGGGATGGGGTGAGGGTGTGTGCTGGGGAGGGGGATTGGGGTGAGGGTGTGTGCTGGGGGAGTATAGGCAGGCAGGGGACTCTCACTTGCTGGTGCGCCTCCTGAGGGGGAGGGGGGGGGGCAGCAAAGCATCAGAGTAAGTCGGTAGAAAGCATCCTGCGCAGATGTCGCCTATATGATGGCATGAGAGCACTGGGCACCCGGCCACGGCGGCTCTCAGGGGTGTGCAGCCCATGAGGGTGAAGTGTGGCAACACTCCTGGGGGGAGGGGTTATTGTCACATGTGTGGCTTGTAGAGGTTGGGTGGTGCCAGGGGGACATCTCGGTGCACTCACCCTGGCTGCCCACGTCAGGTTGTGCATCTTCTTGCGACACTGCTCAGCCATCCGTGGGGTTTGCCCCACCGCGCTTACCGCAAGGCCCACCTCACGCCAATTCCTGCGCACTGTGCTGGCAGGGTGCCGGTGGCCACGTCGACAGCACAGGATCGCCTTCCTATCGACCGCGTCCAGCAGCGTCTCTAGATCGTGATCACGGAACCTCGGGGCGGCACGGCAGGGAGCATCCATCTCGCCGGTCTCGTGACTTTGTGGCACTCGCGCACATTTTAAGCGACTCGGTGCCGTGTCATTGGGGGGTTGCACGAATGATGCCAGTATGGCGCCACGCCCATGCTTCTCGACGCGCCCATGCTGGCCCCTTTTGCGGGCTGAGTCGTCGGATCGGGCCCCTGACGCCGTCGTAAAACGCGACGCCGTTTACGACGGCGCGGGCACTCTGCCGCGGGATGGGAGAATCCCGCCCAAGATTCCAGGGATGACAGTAGGTCTAGTCTTCAATTATGAAGAGTTCAAGCAGGTGCAGCTGAATAGTTATCTTTTAGAGAATCTGGGCTAATGTTTCCAATTCCTGGGTTGAGGATATTGAGATAACACCCTGATTGAGATCAGTGCCCCTGAGCTGTGGTGTCCAAGTTTAAGTCCTCATGAACTGCATAGGAGATTTGGGGGCCTCACGGTAGCATGGTGGTTAGCATCAATGCTTCACAGCTCCAGGGTCCCAGGTTCGATTCCCGGCTGGGTCACTGTCTGTGTGGAGTCTGCACGTCCTCCCCGTGTGTGCGTGGGTTTCCTCCGGGTGCTCCGGTTTCCTCCCACAGTCCAAAGATGTGCGGGTTAGGTGGATTGGCCATGCTAAATTGCCCGTAGTGTAAGGTTAATGGGGGATTGTTGGGTTACGGGTATACGGGTTACGTGGGTTTAAGTAGGGTGATCATTGCTCGGCACAACATCGAGGGCCGAAGGGCCTGTTCTGTGCTGTACTGTTCTATCTATTCTATCACAAATGAAGTTAAAATTGATGTTCCGGTGGTGCAGTGGTTAGCACTGCTGCCTACGGCACTGAGGACCCGGGTTCCAACCCGCTCCCGAGTCACTGTCCGTGTGGAGTTTGCACATTCTCCCCGTGTCCGCGAGGGTCTCACGCCCACAACCAAAGATGTGCAGGGTAGGTAGATTGGCCACTAAATTGCCCCTTAATTGGAAAAAAATAATTGGGTACTCTAAATTTATTTTTTAAAATCGATGTTCCCATTAATGCGCATATATCCCAAGCTTGCCACCTCTAACAGATCTTGACGTGATACCATATGGTGCATACATTAGTGCTTGAAAACGTCTTGACCTCTAGTTCCATGAAATTCAAACCGGGAAAACCAACAAATATAACCACAACTGGACAAAATAGGGTTTTGAGGCTGGACTCAGGCCGCACTTGGTTCCGGGGCTTCTGTCCCTCAGTGCAATTAATGTGAGCCTTTAGGAAGCTTTGCACTCTTCTCTTTGTTTTCCTTTTGTTCCATAAGACCATAAGACATAGGAGTGGAAGTAAGGCCATTTGGCCCATCGAGTCCACTCCGCCATTCAATCATGGCTGATGGGCATTTCAACTCCACCTACCAGCATTCTCCCCATAGCCCTTAATTCCTCGCGACATCAAGAATTTATCTATCTCTGCCTTGAAGCCATTTAGCGTCCCGGCCTCCACTGCACTCCGCGGCAATGAATTCCACAGGCCCACCACTCTCTGGCTGAAGAAATGTCTCCGCATTTCTGTTCTGAATTTACCCCCTCTAATTCTAAGGCTGTGCCCACGGGTCCTCGTCTCCTCGCCTAACGGAAACAGTTTCTTTGCGTCCACCCTTTCTAAGCCATGTATTATCTTGTAAGTTTCTATTAGATCTCCCCTTAACCTTCTAAACTCCAATGAATACAATCCCAGGATCCTCAGCCGTTCCTCATATGTTAGACCCGCCATTCCAGGGATCATCCGTGTGAATCTCCGCTGGACACGCTCCAGTGCCAGTATGTCCTTCCTGAGATGTGGGGCCCAAAACTGGACACAGTACTCCAAATGGGGCCTAACCAGAGCCTTATAAAGGCTCAGTAGCACATCGCTGCTTTTATATTCCAACCCTCTTGAGATAAATGACAACATTGTATTCGCTTTCTTAATCACGGATTCAACCTGCATGTTTACCTTTAGGGAATCCTCGACTAGCACTCCCAGGTCCCTTTGTACTTTGGCATTATGAATTCCCTATGCGTCTTCCAAAGAGTTTTGAAGCTGCCCATCTGCGTTTCCACATACCTACCTCTTCAGCATAAAGCCAGCACATCAATTCTTCAGTACTTACACAAACGTTCAGTTTTCAAAGTGCAATAAAATTATCGGAGGATATTCCACATACTGGATAAATATATTGACTGATGTAATAGAATAAATCTATTAAAAGAAAATATTTGGAAAATTCAAAAGCTGCAGAAGACTTGATGCAGAGTGTTAACAATCTTAATAAACCACTGTGCTCATTTCTGATGGGAACATTAATGGTTTATGGGACTGCAAGAGTCAACAGTAAATGTGGTATGATCAGTAAGATGGTGCTAAAACATAATCAATAATCAGGCTGCTGTTGGTATAGTGATGATTAAATGGTTCATTGCACATTATATTATATGTTTTTAACATAGATTAAATGTAAAATATTTATCCAATTAATTGCCAACAAACTGGTATTAAAACTGAAGTATCAATGGATCCAACAGCAACTGGTTGACAGAATATTGGTTCCCTGTAATTAAATGGGCTCTTCATGAAAAACACCAAATGAAAATACTGGGATGCTGGAAATCGGAAATAAAACCCGAAAAGGCTGGAAATGCTCAGCAGGTCAGGCTGCATCAATGGAGAGAGAAACAATGTTAATTTTTAAGGTCTGTGACGTTTCTTCAATTTAACAATTACATCTTTGATTTATCTGCATAGTTTGGTTTCCACCTGTGTATTGTCGGATGGATGATTGATAAAAAGGCAGGGTATCCCACAACCCATTCAAACCCTAACTGTGGCTCCAACAAGATTGGTATCATTGATTACGGAGTGCGAACAAATCTGAGTGAGCTTTGGGATGCTTACTGCTTTCGAGAGCAAGGTAAGTGAGGAATTCAATACATTCTTTGGCTCTTACTTGCTGGTTCGCTAATTTAGTTTTTCTAAACAAAACAATGCTGTGTTTGATTTGCAAACGCTTTAAGGAACACTAATTAGTTGGTATTTTCTGGTATTCACAGATGTTCAGTGTGTGTGTAAGGAAGGCTTTGTCGGTGATGGTTATTCCTGCAATGGGAACCTTATGGAAGTGCTGTCCAGTTACTCCAATTTTTCAGTTTTCTATTCTGTAAGTATTATTCCAGTACAACTTTATTTTATTATTTTTACAAGTGTGGTCAACGGTTTGTTTTAACATTTTCTCTTTCTTATTAGAAATTATTAGATTATGCCAATGCGACTGAAGAAGGAATGGAATTTCTAGAATTCCTGTCAGACGAGACAACCAATGAAACTTTGTTTGTGCCCTTAGATTCTAGTTTTGGAATAAATGAGGTAAGAATTTTTTGCTTCCTGGATATTTCCTTCCTGCTCTAAACAAACCAAATGTGCAATTCTTGAAGACGGAAATGACTTAGAACCTTGTTAACAATTGATTATGCTTGTACAAAGAACCCATCTCTTTGTAGGTAGTGGCTGAGAAAGGATTGTGAGCAAGAGAGCATCAGGAACACGTTCTCCTTGCCTTCATGGGTCTTTAACACCCACTTAAATTAAAGGCATTATAGAAATCCACATTGCTGTTGTTAAAGGACAACATCTCCAGCAATGAAGCATTCCCTCAATGTAAAATTGACTTGAAAGGCTAGGTGGTGAGCTGGGACGTAGGACCATAATTCACACTCTTCTGCCTCAAAGTGTGCTACAAACTGAACCAGTCTTACGATTATAGATCATTATAATTGCAAAACTCTGGTGCAAGATTAACACTTAACATTTTTTAAATTATATCTAGACCTTACCATGGAAGGATCTTGAAAACCACATCTCCAGGAACAATAGTTTTATTTACTACGATGAGTTGAGTGATGATACACTTATTTCATCCAGGCTAGGATATGATCTTCTCATTGTTGACACTGGACCTACGAATCAGACCCTTCTAAATGTAAGTTATATATTAGACTTGGAGTTTTTCTGTTCAAAGACGAAACTTGCTGCCTATTCATTTGAAAGTTCCGTACACATTTCAAAACTGTGTTTCAGCAGTGATTCATGCAAAAGACACATTGCTGTGTTCTTTTTGTTAGCTACACGGCAGATGTTCAAAACATTGATGATGCTGAGCATGGTGCAATTACAAAATAGTGTTCCTACTGTTTGTGAAAATCAATCATTCCTAGCCATGCAAATGGACATCCAGTCAGGTAGTTTTCTCTTCATTGACCTTCAGCCGAATTTAATTCTCCTTCAGGAGGGATTCTTAAAACAATATGTAGATAGTCCAACCAGGGAAGGGGCTGTACTGGACCTGGTATTGGGGAATGAGCCTGGCCAGGTGGTAGAAGTTTCACTGGGGGAACATTTTGGGAACAGTGACCATAATTCAGTAAGTTTTAAAGTGCTGGTGGACAAGGATAAGAGTGGTCCTCGGGTGAATGTGCTAAATTGGGGGAAGGCTAATTATAACAATAAGGCGGGAACTGAAGAACCTAGATTGGGGGCGGATGTTCAAAGGTAATTCAACATCTGACATGTGGGAGGCTTTCAAATGGCAGTTGAAAGGAGTTCAGGACCGGCATGTTCCTGTGAGGAAGAAGGATAAATATGGCAAATTTCAGGAACCCTTGATAACGAGAGAAAATGTAGGCCTCGTCAAGAAGAAAAAGGAGGCATTTGTCAGGGCTAGAAGGCTGGGAACAGACGAAGCCTGTGTGGAATATAAGGAAAGTAGGAAGGAACTTAAGCAAGGAGTCAGGAGGGCTAAAAGGGGTCACAAAAAGTCACTGGCAAATAGGGTTAAGGAAAATCCCAAGGCTTTTTATACGTATATAAAAAGCAAGAGGGTAGCCAGGGAAAGGGTTGGCCCACTGAAGGACAGGGGAGGGAATCGATGTGTGGAACCAGAGGAAATGGGCGAGGGACTAAATGAGTACTTTGCATCGGTAGTCACCAAAGAGAAGCAATTGGTGGATGTTGAGTCTGGAGAAGGGTGTGTAGAAAGCCTGGGTCACATTGAGATCCAAAAAGACGAGGTGTTGGGCGTCTTGAAAAATATTAAGGTGGATAAGTCCCCAGGGCCTGATGGGATCTACCCCAGAATACTGAAGGAGGGAAGAGAGGAAATTGCTGACACCTTGACAGAAATCTTTGGATCTTCACTGTCTTCAGGTGATGTCCCGGAGGACTGGAGAATAGCCAATGTTGTTCCTTTGTTCAAGAAGGGTAGCAAGGAAAATCCAGGGAACTACAGACCAGTGAGCCTTACATCAATGGTAGGGAAACTACTGGAGAGAATTCTTCGAGACAGGATCTATTCCCATTTGGAAGCAATGGGAATTCCTTCCCATCACTAACTTGATCGAGTTTTTCGAGGAGGTCACAAAGATGATTGATGCTGGTAGGGCAGTGAATATTGTCTACATGGACTTCAGTAAGGCCTTTGACAAGGTCCCTCATGGCAGACTGGCCTTGACTTTCTGACCAACAGACCACAGTCAGTAAGAATGAACACCAACACCTCCTCCACAATAGTCCTCAATACCGGTGCCCCGCAAGGCTGCGTACTTAGCCCCCTACTCTACTCCCTGTACACACACGACTGCATGGCAAAACTTGGTTCCAACTCCATCTACAAGTTTGCTGACGATACGACCATAGCGGGCCGGATCTCGAATAACGACGAGTCCGAATACAGGAGGGAGATAGAGAACCTAGTGGAGTGGTGCAGCGACAACAATCTCTCCCTTAATGCCAGCAAAACTAAAGAGCTGGTCACCGACTTCAGGAAGCAAAGTACTGTGCACACCCCTCTCAGCATCAACGGAGCCGAGGTAGAGATGGTGAGCAGTTTCAAATTCCTAGGGGTGCACATCACCAAAATCTGTCATGGTCCACTCATGTCGACGCTATCACCAAGAAAGCACAACAGCGCCTTTACTTCCTCAGGAAACTAAGGAAATTTGGCATGTCCACATTAACCCTTACCAACTTTTACAGATGCACTATAGAGAGCATCCTATCGGGCTGCATCACAGCCTGGTATGATCTGTTGAGCTGCTTGCAGAAAAATACTTTTCACTGTACCTCGGTACACGTGACAATAAACAAATCCAATCCAATCCAATCCAAAGGTGAAGTCACACAGGATCAGATGTGAGCTGGCAAGATGGATACAGAACTGACTAGGTCATAGAAGGCAGAGAGTAGCAATGGAAGGGTGCTTTTGTGATTGGAGGGCTGTGACTAGTGGTGTTCTGCAGGGATCAGTGCTGGGACCGTTGCTGTTTGTAGTATATATAAATGATTTGGAGTAAAATGCAACTGGTCTGTGATGCGACCATCAATTCACACAAGACGATTAGTAGAAGTGAACAATGGTTTTAATAAGCTAGATCTGTGCCTGCCTGCGACTGCCCTGTACTGAGTGCCGCCTACAGGCTGCAGGTTTATATACCACCCCCAAAGGGGAGGAGCCACAGGGGCATCAACATAATACAATACAATACAGTGGTGAATTGCAGTAGCAATACGTTCACCACGGTCTGATTAGTAAGTTTGTGGACGACACAAAGGTTGGTGGAATTGCGGATAGTGATGAGGACTGTCAGAGGATACAGCAGGATTTAGATTGTTTGGAGACTTGGGCGGAGAGAAGACAGATGGAGTTTAATCCGGACAAAAGTGAGGGAAGGTCACATTTTGGAAGGTCTAATACAGGTAGGGAATATACAGTGAATGGTAGAATCCTCAAGAGTATTGACAGTCAGAGAGATCTGGGCGTACAGGTCCACAGGTCACTGAAAGGGGCAACACAGGTAGAGAAGCTAGTCAAGAAGGCATACGGCATGCCTGCCTTCATTGGCCGGGGCATTGAGTATAAAAATTGGCAAGTCATGTTGCAGCTGCGTGGAAACTTAGTTAGGCCACACTTGGGGTATAGTGTTCAATTCTGGTCACCACACTACCAGAAGGATGTGGAGGCTTTGGAGAGGGTGCAGAAGAGATTTACCAGGATCTTGCCTGGTATGGGGGGCATTAGCTATGAGGAGAGGTTGAATAAACTTATTTTGTTCTCACTGGAACATTGAAGGTTGAGGGGTGACTTGATAAGAGGTCTACACATTTATGAGGTGCATAGACAGAGTGGATAGCCAGAGGCTTTTTCCCAGTGTAGAGGAGTCAATTACTAGGGGGCATTCGTTTAAGGTGCGAGGGGCAAGGTTTAGAGGAGATGTATGAGGCAAGTTTTTTTTACACAGAGAGTAGTGGGTGAATGGAACTTGTTGCCGGAGGGGGTGCTGGAAGCAGGGACGATAGTGACATTCAAGGGTGTCTTGACAAATACATTAATAGGATGGGAATAGAGCGATATAGACCCCGGAAGAGTAGAAGATTTTAGTTTAGACGGGCAGCTTGGTCGGCGCAGGCTTGGAGGGCCGAAGGGCCTGTTCCTGTGCTGTACTTTTCTTTGTTCTTTGTTCAACCTTTGCTAATTTTACACTGTTGACAATACATAGAAAAAACTCAGTGAGAATTTCTAGAGTTTTACAACATAATGCTGTATTAAAAAGAAAAGCCACATATGCTGGAAATCTGAAATCAAAACAGAACATGTTGTAAATATACAGGAGCTCCAGACAGCATTGTGAAGAGAAAAGAGCAACTTTAGGTTTTGAGTGTACTACAATCAGCCTGTACTTCAAATAGATAGGACATATCCCAGAACAGAAAACTCCTTTTGGATAGAAGATAAATAGTATGGGGCTATAGGGAGGGTATAAGACAGTGATGGGTGAAGATAACAAGATATTCCAAAAAATACATAGCAAGAATTCTAAATAATATAGGAAAAGAAAAGACAAGATGAAAGGGAAAGTTGGAAATAAAACATAATTTTCTGGCATTAGAGAGTAAGGGTAAGATTCTCCATTTTGGAGATTCGGGCTGGATTCTCCGATTTTGAGGCTATGTCGAAAATGTCTAGCTTTACAATGAAAAAGTCGGTGTCGTCCCTGCACCGATGCTCTGCCCGGTGGGGAGCTAGATGCGGCGCCGGGTAAAACTCCCAGCATTCCCAACATAAACGGCCGGAGAATTGCCGGGTCCATGGCCACGCATGCGCACTGCGACAACCTGCAGCGGTCGCACTGTACAACATGGCGCCAGCCATGCATGGACCCGGCTGGCCAAATAGTGTTCCCCTGGCCCTCGCCACCCCGGAGCAGCCCCCACCAGTCCTCCCAGCCCTCTCTGAAGCTCCCCCTGCCCACAGCATGGCTCCTGCCCCCTGTCTGTGACGGTGCTGGACACAGTCCGCAGCCGCCACGCCGAATTTCCGAACACTCAGACCACATGCGACCCGGGCGGTCGAGAACTCGGCCCATTGGATTCGGACCATCGGAGGAGGGCCTCAGGGCGACGAGCTGATGCTCCTACGTGATGCTTATTTTGAGGGATCGCAGCATCCAAAAAATGGCACCAACCCTGATTCGTCGTAAACGGGGATTCTCTGCTCGATCGCCAAATACAATTTTGGCGTTGGGCAACGGAGAGTGCCGTCCTATATTCTCTCGTTGGAGTAAAGTTGCTCCGACATTGGGTGCGACACCCAGAAGCAATTCGCTCTCCCTTCCCATGCAGATTTATGCATCCGTATCCCGCTATCGGGCTGCCATTTTGAGCGGGCGCCCCGATACAGAGGTCTGATGGCTGGCATCCGCTCCTGCCCACAACACAAATCTCCTCCCCCCGCCCCTGACAGCACACATGCATTAGGTTGACCCCACCCCACCCACCACTGACGCCCCATCAGAGACCCTCCCATCAGACCGCCCATATCAGAACCCCACCACTATCAGAGACCTTCCATATCAGAGAACCCCCATATCAGAGAACCCCCATATCAGAGAACCCCCTTATCAGAGATGCCCCCATATCAGAGATGCCCCCCATATCAGAGATGCCCCCCATATCAGAGAACCCCCATATCAGAGAACCCCCATATCAGAGAACCCCCCATATCAGAGATGCCCCCATATCAGAGAACCCCCATATCAGAGAACCCCCCATATCACAGATGCCCCCATATCACAGATGCCCCCATATCACAGATGCCCCCATATCAGAGATGCCCCCATATCAGAGATGCCCCCATATCAGAGAACCCCCATATCAGAGAACCCCCATATCAGAGATGCCCCCATATCAGAGATGCCCCCATATCAGAGATGCCCCCATATCAGAGATGCCCCCATATCAGAGATGCCCCCATATCAGAGATGCCCCCATATCAGAGATGCCCCCATATCAGAGATGCCCCCATATCAGAGATGCCCCCATATCAGAGATGCCCCCATATCAGAGATGCCCCCATATCAGAGACCTCCCCATGTCAGAGATGCCCCATGTCAGAGATTCCCCATGTCAGAGATTCCCCATGTCAGAGATGTCCCATGTCAGAGATGTCCCATGTCAGAGATGTCCCATGTCAGAGATGTCCCATGTCAGAGATGCCCCATATCTGAGATGCCCCATATCTGAGATGCCCCATATCTGAGATGTCCCATATCAGAGATGCCCCATATCAGAGATGCCCCATATCAGAGATGCCCCATATCAGAGATGCCCCATGTCAGAGATGTCCCCATAGCAGAGATGCCCCCATATCAGAGACCCCCTTATCAGAGATGCCCCATATCAGAGAACCCCCATATCAGAGATTCCCCCATATCAGAGACCCCCATGTCAGAGACCCCTCGATATCAGAGACACCCCCAATATCAGAGATGCCCCCATATCAGAAAACCCCGATATCAGAGATCCCCCATATCAGAGACCCCTATATTAGACCCCACAAATCAGAGCCCCCCATATCAGCGACGCTCATAGACACTCCCGCATCAGAGGCTCCCCCATATCAAAGGTAGCCCCCATATCAGAGACGCCCCCCATATAAGACACTGCCACATCATAGACCCACAAATATCAGAGCCCATATCAGAGATCTCCCCCATATCAGAGACCTCCCCATATCAGAGACCCCCATTTCAGAGACCCCACATATCAGATACCCATGAGAGACCTTCCTATATCAGAGACCCCCATATCAGAGATGCCCCCATATCAGAGACCCCACATATCAGAGGCCCCCCACATCAGAACCCCTAAATCAGAGACCCCCATATCAGATACCCATGAGAGACCTTCCTATATCAGAGAGCCCAAATATTAGAGATGCCCCCATATCAGAGACTCCCCAATATCAGAGACCCCCCCATATCTGAGATACACCCATATAACAGAGACCCTCATATCACAGACCCTCATATCAGAGACCCCCCATATGAGAGACCCCTATATTAGACCCCATATTAGATCCCACAAATCAGAGCCCCACTTTTCAGAGTCACTCATAGAGACTCCCGCATCAGAGGCTTCCCCCATGTCAAAGGTGCCCCTATATCAGAGCTGCCCCCCATATCAGGCACTGCCACATCATAGACGCCCAAATATCAGTGACCTCCCATATCAGAGACCTCCCATATCAGAGACCCCCCCATATCAGAGACCCCCCCGTAACAGAGACCCCCCCGTAACAGAGACCCCCCCGTAACAGAGACCCCCCCGTAACAGAGACCCCCCCGTAACAGAGACCCCCCCGTAACAGAGACCCCCCCGTAACAGAGACCCCCCCGTAACAGAGACCCCCCCGTAACAGAGACCCCCCCGTAACAGAGACCCCCCCGTAACAGAGACCCCCCCGTAACAGAGACCCCCCCGTAACAGAGACCCCCCCGTAACAGAGACCCCCCCGTAACAGAGACCCCCCCGTAACAGAGACCTCCCCGTAACAGAGACCTCCCCGTAACAGAGACCTCCCCGTAACAGAGACCTCCCCGTAACAGAGACCTCCCCGTAACAGAGACCTCCCCGTAACAGAGACCTCCCCGTAACAGAGACCTCCCCGTAACAGAGACCTCCCCGTAACAGAGACCTCCCCGTAACAGAGACCTCCCCGTAACAGAGACCTCCCCGTAACAGAGACCTCCCCGTATCAGAGACCTCCCCGTAACAGAGACCTCCCCGTAACAGAGACCTCCCCGTAACAGAGACCTCCCCGTAACAGAGACCTCCCCGTAACAGAGACCTCCCCGTATCAGAGACCTCCCCGTATCAGAGACCTCCCCGTATCAGAGACCTCCCCGTATCAGAGACCTCCCCGTATCAGAGACCTCCCCGTATCAGAGACCTCCCCGTATCAGAGACCTCCCCGTATCAGAGACCTCCCCGTATCAGAGACCGCCCCGTAACAGAGACCTCCCCGTAACAGAGACCTCCCCGTAACAGAGACCTCCCCGTATCAGAGACCTCCCCGTATCAGAGACCTCCCCGTATCAGAGACCGCCCCGTATCAGAGACCGCCCCGTATCAGAGACCGCCCCGTAACAGAGACCTCCCCGTATCAGAGACCGCCCCGTATCAGAGATGCCCCCATATCAGAGAACCCCTAAATCAGAGACCCCACATATCAGATACCCATGAGAGATTTTCCTATATCAGAGACCCCCATATCAGACACCACCATATCAAACACCCCCCCCATATCAGAGACCCCCCATTTCAGAAACCCCCATGTCAGAGACCACACATATCAGAGGCCCTCCACATCAGAGAACCCCTAAATCAGAGAACCCCAACTCAGATAACCCATGAGACCTCCCCTTATCAGAGATGGCCCCATATCAGAGACCCCCCCATATCAGAGCCACCTTATCAGAGAACCCCCCTCATATAAGAGTGTCATGGCGGCATGGAGAATCGGGCATCCAGCCCATCACATTTGCCCTACACACGATTCTCCACCTCTGCTACTGGCAGGGGGTGGCGGAGAATCCACCCCTAAAACTGCAAAATTAAAAATTTTTAAAAATACTCAAGCACACTTTCCCTATAAGGTATGTGTCTTTCACACCCAAAGAGTTAACTGATCTGGAACTGAGAAACAGTCTACACCAAATAGGTTCAGCAGTGGTGCTACATGCATAAATCCACGCTTACCTTTTTTTACACCTTCCCAGTTGGGATCCCCAATCCCAGCTGCAACAATGAAACTCCACTGCAGCAATCCAGGAGAGGACTGGCTATGAGGAGGGCATAGCAGACATGCCCACATTTTACTTCAGCTTCCATATTCAGGTAAGTTTCATATACGCCTCAAGATTTTCAATGGGGATGGCAGGTGAGTGAGGGGTGACTGGGTGGGTGGGTGAGTGAGGGGTGACTGGGTGGATGGGTGAGTGGGAATGACTGGGTGGGTGGGTGAGTGATAGGTTACTGGGTGGGTGGGTGGGTGAGTGGATTGATGACTGGGTGGGTAAGTGAGTGAGGGGTGGGTGGGTGAGGGGTGACTGGATGGGTGGGTGAGTGGATTGATGATTGGGTGGGTAGGTGAGTGGGGTAACTGGGTGGCTGGGTGGTGAGTGTCTGAAGAGTGACTGTTGATAGATGAGTGGGGGGTGATTGGGTGGGTGGGTGAGTGGGGATGACCGGGTGGGTGAGGGGTGACTGGGTGGGTGGGTGAGTGAGGGGTGACTGGGTGGATGGGTGAGTGGGAATGACTGGGTGGGTGGGTGAGTGATAGGTTACTGGGTGGGTGGGTGGGTGAGTGGATTGATGACTGGGTGGGTAAGTGAGTGAGGGGTGGGTGGGTGAGGGGTGACTGGATGGGTGGGTGAGTGGATTGATGATTGGGTGGGTAGGTGAGTGGGGTAACTGGGTGGCTGGGTGGTGAGTGTCTGAAGAGTGACTGTTGATAGATGAGTGGGGGGTGATTGGGTGGGTGGGTGAGTGGGGATGACCGGGTGGGTGAGGGGTGACTGGGTGGGTGGGTGAGGGTATTGATGACTGGGTGGGTAGGTGAGTGGGGTAACTGGGTGGGTGAGTGTGTGGGTCTGTGGAGGTGGCTGGGTGGTGAGTGTCTGGGGAGTGAATTCTGATAGGTGAGGGAGGGGTGATTGGGTGGGTGGGTGAGTGGGGGTGACTGGGTGGGTGGGTGAGGGGATTGAAGACTGGGTGGGTAGGTGAGTGGGGTAACTGGGTGGGTGGGTGCGTGGGTCTGTGGAGGTGGCTGGGTGGTGAGTGTCTGAGGATTGACTGTTGATAGGTGAGGGAGGGGTGATTGGGTGGGTAGGTGAGGGAGGGGTGTTTGGGTGGGTGGGTGAGTGGGGATGACTGGGTGGGTGAGGGGTGACTGGGTGGGTGGGTGTGTGAGTCTGTGGAGGTGGCTGGATGGTGAGTGTCTGAGGAGTGACTTGATAGGTAAGGGAGGGGTGATTGGGTGGGTTGGTGAGTGGGGATGACTGGGTGGGTGGGTGAGTGAGGGGTGACTGGGTGGGTGAGTGGATTGATGACTGGGTAGGTAGGTGAGTGAGGGGTGATTGGGTGGGTTGGTGAGTGGGGATGACTGGGTGGGTGGGTGAGTGGATTGATGACTGGGTGGGTGGGTGAGTGAGGGGTGTGTGGGTGGGTGAGTGGATTGATGACTGGGTGGGTAGGTGAGTGAGGGGTGACTGGGTGGGTGAGTGGATTGATGACTGGGTAGGTAGGTGAGTGAGGGGTGATTGGGTGGGTTGGTGAGTGGGGATGACTGGGTGGGTGGGTGAGTGGATTGATGACTGGGTAGGTTGGAGAGTGGGGATGACTGGGTGGGTGGGTGAGTGGATTGATGACTGGGTGGGTAGGTGAGTGAGGGGTGACTGGGTGGGTGAGTGGATTGATGACTGGGTAGGTAGGTGAGTGAGGGGTGACTGGATGGGTGGGTAAGTGGGGGTGACTGGGTGGGTGGGTGAGTGGATTGATGACTGGGTGGGTAGGTGAGTGAGGGGTGTGTGGGTGTGGGGGTTTGACTGGGTGGGTGAGTGTCTGTGGAGGGACTGTTGATGGGAGAGGGAGAGGTGATTGGGTGGGTGGGTGAGTGAGTTGATGATTGGCTGGGTGAATGAGTGGATGACTGGGTGAGCATGGCATGTGAGTGAATGGATGTCTGAGTGGGTGGGTGGGGTGTGAGTGGGTAGTTTGGTCAGAGGGCAAATGGGGGTGTGGAGGCTCCTGAGTTGAGTTCCGCTATTGCTGTGTTACAATAGAGATCTAAAACTAGTAACATTTCTGGGGCATTATTCAGGTAAGTAGCATGTATTTAGCCAAATCCTGAACCCTAAGCTCAGCGTTTGGAACTTTTAAGGAGTGGCTCAGGCAGCACATATCAGCCCATCGGAGGATTAAACATCCCAGTGCATGTGCACACATCAGGGTTTTCCAATGTGCACCAATAGCATAAATTCAATGCATCAAAAATCTGGCCCATCTTCCTCAACTGGCAACCTGGTTAGTTTTTGTGCCAAATTGCTTTATTCTGTTGAAGAGTGTTCTGCTGATTCTTTGCACACTTTTTCTTCTCTAATTGACCACATGATCCAATTGCATTTTGTTTTAGTTTCCCTGACTGAATGCTTTATGGTCATCAAATGTCCCAATAAAAACTCCCTAGCAGGGCACAGCATTCAAAATATGCTTTAAAGCCATTTTATAGCCAGTACTCTGGATTACATGCCTAACCTGGATCATTTTACTGGGAGGCTTTTCTGCAATCAACTAAGAAAGGAACCAAAGGACCTAAAAAATAGACATGACAGTGAGCAATGTCGGCTCTTGATTTTCTTCATCTTCAAAACTCAGAACGTATATTCTGTCTATGACTCTGTGATTGTGTGTTCCCAGCAATGATCTGTACAGACAGGAAATGCAGTGCAGGTGCATAATACTGTAATTTCTGAACTATTAATTTTAATAATTTTACTGGACAATAAAATATCACCGGCTCTTGACTGGCAATTTCCTGCCATGAGCGTGGTTCACTGCTGTGAGTATTGCAACTCAAACTGGTCTCTTGTGTGTTGTTGAATTTCAATTTTGTCCTGATTTCACTTTTGGCATAATTTATGTGCATAAATTAGTAACACAAATTAATTTGTCCACAAATTACTTTCCCTATCCGATGGGGTAAATGCAAATCAGAAAGGAATTTCAAACCAATTGAAAATTCAGTAGGATAGATTATGTCAGTTGCAAACCTTAGCTTCATTTGTTCAGCAATACGATTTCAGTGGCTGACAATGTAACTATTATTTAAAGGCTACCTTTCTTAATTTTGGGAGATGATTTCTAAATTAGGCTCTGAAATTTGACACATACAAATAAGAACAGGAAGAATATCTGCTTGCCTACCAAACCTATTCCATCCAGGCTATAATGCAACCTCTACATACTGCTAATCTATTCTGAAATCTTCTACCACCACCCACAAGCACCCTACCACCACAGCCTCTTAAGTAAAAAGGCCCAGACCTTCAAGTCGGTCCTGGTAGGTGATAATCCTTTAAACCAGATATCAATCCAGTGGCCTTTCCATGAATACTATTTGGGCTTTTTTCTCCCATTATGTGACAGAAGCCAAACTGGGTAGAGTATTATAGAGATAGTCTAACCAAGGTCTGAAACAGAGAAAGGATGGTGTTTTTACTTTTGTATTTAAATAATCCGGCGAAATGTCCTAACCGCTCAATTTCTTTTGCAATTGTCACACTGCAGTGATCATGGATGTTCAGTGATTTGTGCAATACCGCACCCTCCCCGGATCTTCTCTTGCTCAGCAATGTTGAACACACAACGCTGTAGAGTTATGTTTGGCATTGCTCCTACCTGATTGCATCGTGCTACATTTATCTATGCTTAAGAACATCTGCCAGATTTAGACCCATTCCTTCATCCCATTTAGGTATCTGTCATCTTTATTGCATATGTTTTTGGGATCCACACCTACTACCTTTGCACCATCCATAAGCTTGGATAATTTCCCTGACACCTTCATCCAGATCATTGTTAAAGATGAAGAAAAGCAATATCCTCAATTCCAGGTTCTCTTTTTTATTTTAAATTTTTATTGAGGTTTTTGTGGTTTATAAAACAAGGATAAGTATGGACAAACAGTAGGATACAAACGGGTCTTGGAACAACCGAGTGAATGGCTCCCACATTTTGGGGAAGCCCTCCTCCAACCCTTGGATGGCAAATTTAATTTTCTCCATTTGGAGAAATTCCGATAGGTCGGACAGCCAGTCTGCAGCTTTGGAAAGTGCAACGGACCGTCAGCTGAGCAGGATTCTCCGGCAGGCAATTAGGGAGGCATGGGTGTCAACCCTGCTCCCCATTAAGAGATCTGGCTGTTCCGATACCCCGAAGTCTGCAACTCTTGGGCAAGGCTCCAACTTCCCCCACCACCTTGGACTTTGTCTCGAACCAAAACCCAACAAATCTGGGGCAAGACCAGAACATGTGGGCGTGGTTGGCCGGGGCTTCTTGGAACCATTCGCATTTGCCCTCCACCTCCGGGTAGAACCTGCTCATTCGGGTTCTAGTTAAGTGGGCTCAATGGACCACTTTTAGCTGCATTAGGCTTAGACTTGTGCATGTGGAGGTGGAGTTAACCCTGTGCAGTGCATCGCTCCAGAGTTCCTACCTTATTTTAAACCCCAAGTCCTCCTCCCACTTCCCCATTGTCTCGTTGGTTCCACGGCCAGAGTGTTGCTATGACCACTGGGCTCATTGAATATTAATTAGGTGGGGATGGGAGTGCCGCTGTGGCTAGGGCACGGAGGGACGTCCCTCTGCAGGAACCCTCCTCCATAAGCACCCACTCGGCTTCTGGCTCCTTTATCCACTCCTTTACCCTCTCCGTGGTTGCTGCCCAGTGGTAATATTGTAGGTTTGAGAGGGGTAGGTCCCCCCATGGATCTTGTTCTCTACATTACTCTCTTTGGAATCCTTGTGTTCTTCCCTTCCCACACAAACGCCATAATCAGTTTGTCTCGTGAATTGAAAAAGGCCTTGGGAATGTAGATCAGGATGGATCGAAACAGGAAGAAGAATCTGGGCAGTACGTTCATCTTGATCATCTGCACCCTCCCTGCCAGGAAGAGTGGGAGTGTGTTCCATCTCTGCAGGTCCTTTTTAAAAAAAAATTAGAGTACCCAATTATTTTTTTTCCGATTAAGTTTAGCGTGGCCAATCCACCTAACCTACAGATCTTTGAGTTGTGGGGGTGAAACCCATGCAGACTTGGGGAGAATGTGCAAATTCAACATGAACAGTGACCCAGGGCCGGGATTCGAACCCGGGTCCTCAGTGCCGCAGTCCCAGTGCTATCCACTGCGCCATATGCCGCCCCTTGCAGGTCCTTTTTTACTTCCTCCGTCAGGCTGGTCAGGTTCCACTTGTGGATCCCTATCCAGTCATGACCAATTTGGATCCCCAGGTAGTGGAATTTGTATTGGGCCTGTTTCAAAGGCACCCCTCCAGCTCTGCCCCTCCCCCTTACGGGTTCATCAGGAAGATCTCACTATTGCTCAGGTTAAGTTTGTAGCCCGAGAAGGCTCCAAACTCTTTCAAGAGTGCCATAGTTCCTTCCATGCTGCTTCGCGGTTCCGAGATGTAGAGGAGAAAGTCATACGCAAAGAGCGAGACTCTGTTCTCTCTGTTTACTCTCTGACACCTTTCCAGTTATTTGCCACCCTAAGCACGATTACTAGTAGTTTGATCGCCAGGGGAACAGCAGTGAGGATAACGGGAATCCCTGCCTCTTGCCCCTGTGCAGCTGGAAGTACTTAGAGCATGATGGTATTTGTCCATATGCTCGCCATGGGGGCATTATACAGAAGTTTCACTCTGGCAGTGAACCTGTTCCAAGCCCAAACCACCCAAGTACCTCTATGAGATACTTCCATTCGACTCTGTAGACAGCCTTATCTGCATCCAGGGAGATGATCACCTCAGCTGTGTTCTCTCCGGATGGGGTCATGATGATGTTCAGCAAGCGCCTGATTTTCAATGTTAGCTGTCTTCCCTTGACAAAGCCCGTCTGGTCTTCTGCGACCACCCCTGATACGAAGTCCTCCAGTCTTTTGGCTAGGATCTTGGCCAATATTTTCACATCTGCGTTTAGCAGCGAGATAGGTCTGTCGGAACCACATTCTGTTGGGTCTTTGTCTTTCTTGGATTTCAGCGAGATTGAGCCTTGTGCTGGTGTAGGCAGTAGGGTGAGTCTGTGAACATCTCCCGCAGGTGCGAGGCCAGTGCTGTCACAAATATTTTGTAGAAGTCTGTCAGGAAAGTGTCGGTCCAGCGCCTTCCAGGTCTGCATGGAGTTGAGACTCTCCATAATTGCTCCCAGTTCTAGTATGCTTCCTGGCCCCGTCTCCTACCCTTCCCCACAACTGGCATGTCCAGTTCATTGAGGGACTGCATCTTCCTCTGCTGGGGGCTCGGAGGTGTAAAGCCCCTGGTAGAAGGTCTCAAATGCCTTGTTGGCCTTTTCCGGCTCTGCTACTAATTTGCCTTTGCTATCCCTAATCTGGGCTATTTCCCTCGTGGCTGCCTGCTTTCTCAGCCAGTGTCTCCGTGTTCGTACAGGGTCCACCGTGCCTGCCGGAGTTGGTGCACTGCTTTCTTCATGGAGAGCAGGTCAAAGTCTATCTGTAGCTTTTTCCTCTCCGCCAGGAGCTCTATGGTCAGGGTCTTGGAGTTTCGCCGTTCTACCTCCAGTATGGAGTTGACTAGCTGTTGCCGAGCCACCCTCTCTTCCCTATGTCTTTGTGCTTTGTGAGCTATAATTTCACCCCTGATCACAGCCTTCAGCATCTCCCAGAATGTGGAGGGTGAGACCTCCCCATTCTGGTTATTAGTAATATACTCGTCTATGGCCTGTGAGAGTTCCTCGCAGAAAGCCTTATCGGCCAGGAGGGCCATGTCCAACCTCCATGGGGGACATTGGGCATGACCCGTCTCCAACCTCGCATCCACATAACGTGAAGCATAGTCAGAGATTACGATCGTGGAATATTCCATTCTTACTAGCTACGGAAGCAACGATTTCCCACTACAAAGAAGTCGATCCGTGAATAGAAGTTACGTACTTGGGAGAAGGAGAACGTCTTCTCCCCTGGCTGGGTGAACTGCCATGGGTCCACCACTCCCATCTGCTCCATGACGAAGCTGAGTTTTTTCGCCATATTGGAGGTCTTTCCCATTTGTGATTCGACTTACATGTCCGTGGGTCCTGTACGCAGTTAAAGTCTCCCCCACCAGACTTCCGGTGGCGGCTATGAAGGAGTAAGTCGCACATTTGGGAGCTCCCGCTCGGGTCGGACTTTTGGACCTTTTCCCCCGATTTTCTACTGGACTTGAATATTGGAGCAGGCTCGAGGGGCCAGATGGCCTACTCCTGCTCCTAGTTCTTATGTTCTTATGTAAAACTGAAGACAGAGGCAACTGTACTGAATTCCCACATCGGTGCACGGAGAGAAGGACTAGAAGTGTTCGTAAAGGCAGAAACAGAAAGACAGAGAAGGCTTGGGCTGAAGCTGCAGTGGGAGACAGCATGGCAGAGGACCAGACCTCTGGTTTGTCGTCCCAGCGGTTAACGGAGCAACTGATGCAAGTTATTCAGGAAGGCTTTGCTACGCAGAAACGGGACTGCTTGGACCCGATAAAAGAGTCGATTGAGCGGCTGGAGCTTAGATTGGACGCCCAAAATCGGGCGATCCAGAAGGTGGAGAAATGAAATGAAAATCGCTTATTGTCAAAATTAGGCTTCAAATGAAGTTACTGTGAAAATCCCCTAGTCGCCACATTCCGGCACCTGTTCGGGGAGTCTGGTACGGGAATTGAACCTGCGCTGCTGGCCTTGGTCTGCTTTACTAGCCAGCTATTTAGCCCGCTGTGCTAAACCAGCCACAGAAGGCACTGGCTGAGCAGGAGGTACATCAAACTGCAGTGGAGTTGGAGGTGGGGATGCTGAGAGACCAGCAGAAGAAGCTCCTGGATTAGGTGGAGGACCTAGAGAATAGGTCCCGCCAGCAGAACTTGAGAATCGTTGGGCTCCCGGAGGGGTCCGAAGGAGTGGACGCTGGGGCATACATTGCAGATATGCTTGAGAAGCTGCTGTGGGATGGGGCATTCTCCCGACCCTTGGAGGTGGACAAGGCTCACAGAGCACTGGCCTGGAAGCCACGAATGGGAGACCCCACGAGGGCAATGGTGGTGAGATTCCACAGGTACTTGGATAAGGAGCGTGTTCTACAGTGGGCCAAGCAGACACAGAGCTGTAAGTGGGACAACAGTATCCTGCGGATCTACCAAGACCTGAGTGTGGAGGTGGCCAGGAGAAGAGCAGGCTTCAACCAGATTAGGTCGATCCTTTTTAAGAAAAAGGTGAAGTTTGGATTGTTGTATCCGGCCCGTCTCTGGGTCACATATGAGGAACAGCACTTTTATTTCGAGTCGCCTGAGGACGCGCTGGACTTCGTGAAAAGGAAAGGACTGGTGGTGGACTGAGAACTTTTGAACTTTGTTGCAATGTTCATGTTTTTTTTTCTTTTTGTTTCTCTGTTCTTTTAAAAAAAAAAGTTTGTCATTTTTTGTTTTGTGGAAGCTGTTTGTAATGCCTTCTGTATTGATTTGGGACCAGTTGCAGAGCTGAGTAAGTTCAGGTTTTCATTTGCTAGATTTTTGTTTAGGTTTTGGTGTTTTTTTGTCAGGCAATTGTGTGGGGATTGTTTGGTGTTGGAGTATGGTTGTATGAGTGGGGGGAAGGTTGGGAGGGAGCAATAGGTGGGAGACTATCCAGCGCCAGGGATGGGGCCACCAAGCTAGCTGGGCAGGCTTGCTCATGGAAACACAGTGGGGGGTGTGCATATGTTTGGTTTATCAAAGGGGTTGGATTACAGAGTGTTGTTATTGGGAGGGGGGGAGGGGGGAAATGTTCTGTTGGCGAGGGTAACTGCGCCTCTGCCATTCCCGCCAGCACGGTACTCCACCAGCCCCATGGTGGTGGCGGCCCTGAGAGTCTGGGGGTCCCCAATCTCTAATAATGACCGGTTTGCCCCAAGAAGTATGGATGGGGGCTTCCGGATATGGCGGAGAGCAAGGAGTGAGAGGATGGGTGATATGTTTATAGAGGGGAGCTTTCCGAGTATTAGGGTTGGCGAGGGGCAACAAATTCAGGTATCTGCAGGTGCGGGACTATCTACGTAAACGGGTGTCAACCTTTCTACTCCTACTGATAAGGGGGATTTAAGACAGGGTAGTTTCTAGAGGGTGGGTAGGAGAAGGCAGTGTCTCAGACATTGGAACATATGAGGTCAGAAGAGATGCAGACCGAGTAGCTGAAGCGCAAGTGGGAGGAGGAGCTGGGAGAAGAGATAGAGGATGGTCTATGGGCGAACACATTGAGTAGAGACAGCGCGTCCGCAACATGTGCCAGGCTCAGCCTGATACAATTTAAGGTCGTTCACCGGGCTCGCATGACAGTGGCCTGGATTAGCAGATTCTTTGGGGTGGAAGACAGGTGCGCAAAATGTGCGGGAGGGCCAGCGAACCACGTCCACATGTTCTGGGCATGTCCGAAGCTTAGGGGATTTTGGCAGTGGTTTGCAGATGTCATGACAACAAAAACAAAGGTGGCACTGAGTCCAGAGGTGGCGATTTTCGGGGTATCAGAAGACCCAGGAATCCAGGAGGAGAAAGAGGCAGACGTTCTGGCCTTTGCTTCCCTGGTAGCCTGGAGACGGATACTATTAGCTTGGAGGGACTCAAAGCCCCCAAAGTCGGAGACCTGGCTATCGGACATGGCTAGCTTTCTCTGTCTGGAGAAAATCAAATTCGCCTTGAGAGGGTCACTGTTAGGGTTCGTCTGGAGGTGGCAACCGTTTGTCGACTTCTTCACTGAAAATTAATCGTCAGCACATTGGGGGGGTTAGCTTAGCTTAGAGTAGGAGATTAATAAAGGTGGTTAGGGTTAAGGTTAGGGTAAAGGGAGGGAGATGGCTCTTGCACTTTGTTTATAGTTTCATGTACATTGTTTATTATGTTGTTGTTATAATACCAAAAAAATACCTTCATAAATGTTTAATTTTTTACAAAAGTCTCATCATCCCCCCCCCCCCCCCCCCCCCCACCCCAATGATCAGTCGATGTGTATCTACATTGGGGATTTCTGCCATTGTGTTCTTTATAAATTCCGCGTTCCCCAGTATTACCGCCATCCAGTCTAGGACACCACTGACCATAACATACAGTCCCACCTGGGTCCGTAACCGTCCTCTTATTTAACAGTGTGCCTACCCCCTGGCCCTTGTCCCGTAGCAGAAATGTTAAGTCTGTCCCACCCTTATCCGCAGCTGGTTATTTTCTCTCAGGTGCGTATCTAGGAGGAAAATTATATCAGCTTTCATACTTTTCAGGTGGATCAAGACTCTGGATCTCCTCACTTAGCTGTTAAGTTCCCAGACATACCAAATGACTATCCCCTTATGGGATGGTTTTGTCCCCCCGTTCCTGCGGAATCAACCATTTCTACGTGGTGGGCGTGCTCCTGCACACCGAGGTTTCCCTTTAATCGGGGGCCGTGAGCACTGTTCTCCCCATGAGGTCGGGCCCCTGTGCTCCGGGGTTTCCTTTTGTTCAGGAACCCTGCAAGGTGGTTGCTTGAAGCGCCATTTTGTTCCAAGTCGCAACATATGGCCTGTTGTAGTCAGCCTAATGCCCTCAGCCTTTCTTTACCAACCTTCACCTATCTCTCCCTTGTAGTGTTTTCTTCCTCTCCCTTCCTCTTTCCCTCCCCACTACCCTGTAGCTGCCCCCTTCTCCCTTCCTTCTGTTTCTTCCCCTAGTTGTCCCCCTATTCCCACTGTCTGCACCCCCCCCCCCCCACCCCCCCACCCCCCCCAACCCGCTGCCAGGCACTCTTGCGGGGGATGCGCAGTGGCCTTTCTCTCCTGCATGCTTCACGGTGCTAGCTACCTCACTAGTGTGGTGGCCTCCCTCCTGGGGCTAGTTGTGCTCTCCCGTCACCAGATCACTGGGCTCCTTGTCCATCATTCCCCTCACCTTCCCCTTTGCTTTGCTGCACTCATTCATACCTCCCTCTCTTTCCACTCTCATCCCCGTGCAAAGTGGTCGATACGATGATCACAGAGTCTCTTCCTGTGAGCTCTGCATCGCTGACCCTGCTGCTGCTTTTCCAGTCCGTTGTGCGCGATGAACTTGTCCGTATCTGTAGGGGCTGTGAAGAAGTGCTCCCTGTCTTGGTACATGACCCAGAGCTGGATGGTGCCACATCCATACCTTACACCGTTTTTGTACAGTGCGTCCTTCTCCCTATTAAATTCGGAGTGCCGCTTGGCCAGGTCGGCTCCAATGTACTGATCAATTCAAATTCGGTGGCCTTCCCAGTTACAATTTTTGGTTTGTTTGGCCAACGCAAATTCGTTCCCGGTCCTGGTACCGGTGCATCTTGGTGATTGTTGCGCTCGGCTGTTTCTCGGTTTTGGCATTTGGGCCACATAGTCTGTGGGGTTCCTACCTTCGACCTCCTCTGGTAGGCCCATGATTTGTAGGTTTCGACCGGTTCTGCTGGTCCTCGATTTTCCCTTTCAGGTTCCCTTGCATCGCGACCAGCCTTGTCACCTCCTTCTCCAGGGCGACGATCTGGTTGCCCTGGTCTGTTGCAGCCGTTTCCTGCTCCTTGATCGTTTTTCCTTGGCTTCCGGTTACCTTTCCGCCTTATCCAGGGCCACCTGCATGGTCGCCAGAGCTTCAGTAACCGCACCCTTGACCGCCGCATGAATGTGTGACTTTGTCTCTTTCTGATGCTGTCTCAAATCTCTTGAGCGAAACATCCTCCGCCCATTCCCTGGTGTAGGGAGGCTTCTCATGTGGCAGGCTGGTCCCTCTCGCCCTGGCTAGGCCGGGTTTCACCACCTCATGTGTTGGCTGACTCGGTCATTTGCTTGTCCAGACTCTTTCCACTTCTGGTTTCCACCTGTCTTCTGGAGTGACTGCTGTTTTGCATTTTTCTCTCTCCGCCGTGTTGTGGTAGTGGTGTGGAGATGTTTTTTGGTGCGAGTGGGCATTTTTCGGGCAAGAAGAGCCTATTTTTCAGGTTTGTGGGAGGAGAGCCAGCTGATGTGTGACTTCTCTTGTGATCAGAGCCCAAAGTCAGCTTGCACAAGACTAAAACATACACTGGCCTTGCCCTACGCTTGTAGAGTGGTGTCCCTTAAACTATATATAACCAATTGTCTCTCTCTCTAATGGACTACAGCTAATTACTTACTAAATTAGTCTGTTACATGGTACTTTGTCAAAAGCTTTTAGAAGATAAAGGTACACCATGCTGACCAGTCCTGCTAGATCCACCAACGTTATGCCATCGTCAAAAGTTTAACAAAGGTGATTACGGGACCATCTTTCCCAGAGGTTAAAGTTGAGTTTCCAAATAATCTTTTCTGTTTCAGGGGGTACAAATCTATCTCTAATAAGCATTTCTAGCTTCTTACTTATAACTGAATTCAAACTAAAGTGTCTATAGATCCCTCGTTCTGATTTGTTTAAATACAAGTCCATAGGAAAATTCCCAGACCCCAGGAAGCTATTCAGTGTGTGGACAAGTATTTGTCACAGCACAGACACTAATTTATTGAGATATTTTCAATTTATTTACATCATTTTATGAACGTTCAATGTGTCCGTCTGGAAGCATTAAGCTGGTTCACATGACATAATTTCTCTGCTGAAGATGAATTTCAAGCAAACGTCTTGTCTACAAGAACATGCACGAAGCCCTGATGCTTACTATTCTGTATCTGAATAAATACTGAATTGGCAGAATACAAGTGCTGAATGAAACATGGATCAAAGATCGAGACTACTTTGTTGAATGAGACCATTCAATCCTCAAATATTACTTGGATGAACAAAGAATGTAGAGGGACAGGTAGTATTTAGGAAGCAGGGGGCTGCAGAAGGATTAGGACAGGTGAGCAGAGTTAGCAAAGAAGTGGCAGATGGAATACAGTGTGGAAAAGTGTCAGGTTGTGCACTTTGGTAGGACGAATGGAGGCATAGACTATTTTCTAAATGGGGAAAAAGCTTCGGAAATCAGAAGCACAAAGGGACTTAGGAGTCCTCGTTCAAGATTCTCTTAGGGCTAATGTGCAGGTTCAGCCAGCAGTTAGAAAGGCAAATGCAATGTTAGCATTCATGTCGAGAGGGCTAGAATACAAGACCAGGGAGTTACTTCTGAGGCTGTATAAGGCTCTGGTCAGACCCCATTTGGAGTATTGTGAGCTGTTTTGGGCCCCATATCTAAGGAAGGATGTGCTGGCCTTGGAAAGGGTCCAGAGGGGATCAGGGGTCATGGGGAGAAGGCAGGGTGAATGGGGATGAGAAATATATCAGCCACGATTGAATGGCAGAGCAGATTCGATGGGCCGAATCACCTAATTCTGCTCCTATGCCTTATGGTCTTGTGTCTAACAGGACAATAATTGTTTCACTAACAGAAAACATAAAGAAACAGATATTTGACTAGCCAGTGTGTACCATAATGATTAAAGAGGAAAAAAGTGTAGGAATTAAGCATGTTCCCACATAAATATTCATTTATTGTTAGCCTTTGTGCTTAAATCTAAGCATTTTAAAATAGAAATAATTTTTTTATGGCAAGATTGGGTTCCTAAGTTCTGTCATTTCATTTGGTGCCTTTAGACTGATGATAATGAATTGTATTGAAAAGAAAGTGAAGCTGTCTTGCAGTGCAATAACATCATTGACAATGACCAGAGTCTGTTTCTTTTTGTACATGTTGGGCACGATTTACCAACCTCGTCATGCCCACCTTGGTGGAACGATGAGGCCATTGAATCTCGAGAAAGGCCTCAGGGCGACTTCTAACCTGGAATGCTTCACCCGCCAACCACGCCCAACCCCCCTGAAGGGTCCCCCCTCACACTGAACACATGCAGGAGGGTGGCCTGACCAGAGACCCTCATTAGAATCTCTCCCTTCACAGGGACCCCCCCCCCATAACCAGAACCCACCCCATAGCAGAGAATTCCCCATTACAGAGAACCCCCTCATAATAGAGAACCATCCCATAACGGGAACCCCCCATAGCAGGGAATTCCTCCATGTTAGAGAATCCCCCTTAACAGGAGCCCCCCTTAAGAGGGACACCCCCCCCCCCCCCCCCCACAGCAGAGAACTTCCCCTCCCCCCCAACCCAATCACAGTCCTGGCTGGAAGCTAAAGAACAGTCAGGCAGAAACTGTGCCTTTTCACTCACCTGACCCTGCTGACTCAGACTGATGTCGGGAAAGCCGCAGCTGTAACTTCATAGAAAGTGGAAACCACATTACAAGGCTTTAAATGTCCTCAGATCCTTTGATATGTAAGGCTTCTATTCTTTGTGAGGCTTCTATTCACTTCAAAGAGACATAGCTATTCGTAGCCTGTAATTGACAGCTTCCAGACAGCCAGATGTCTAGATTTTTTTTCCCTTCAGTGGATCTCAAATAGCCTGCCGTGAAACTAACCATAATGTTTATAAACATCTAATTATGATTGGCAGCTCATGGCCACACCAAAAGCAGTTAAGTGCTTTCTGCTGAGAAAAAGAGAAAGTGAAAGCACTTAAATCCAAAATGTTTATAACCATTTTAGTTATTTTCTGGTGGGGGGGGTCTGTGATGGGGTTTTTTTTGGTGTGGGTCTCTAGTGGGGGGCTGGGAAAGGCAGGAATTTGCATTGTGTGTGGGGGAGTGGCTCTCCGATGGACCATGGGAGCACCTACCGTAAATACTTAACCGCTTGGCCCACCACGAGGTTCACAGCATCAGGGCCACGCTGGAAAATACTTGTACCGATCCACGCCCGTGTTAATCCTGGCCCAGAGGGCTGGGGAATCACAGAGGTGTGGAGAATCCAGTTTCCAGCCTGTTAATAGGATGCAAATAGGTCAAAATACCCCATTTGCATCCTCCCACTGGTGCAGGGTGCAAATCCCATTGCTATCACCAGGGGTGGGAGGGGGGGGTTAATCCCATTTTCTCCCCGGCACTGGATTCTCTGCCGCATCCAGAACTCTGCTACCACCAGCGGGCAATGGAGAATCCAACCCAGCTCACTTTAAAGCAACATTTTGGAAATACTCTGCAACTGAGGTAGTATATGCAAAGAGAGAAACAAAGTTAAAGAACTGTTGGCTAGGCTCTACACAGGCAGTTACAAGCCAACCAATAATCCATTGACTTCGGTGGCACTCGTATATCAAACATCAACTCAGTTTCTTTCTCCAGACTTCCTGAGTATTTCCAGCATTTTCATTTTCGGTTCAGATTTTCAGCATCTGCAGTATTTTGCTTTTGTAGTTTTAAAACCGGTCAGTATTTTACTTTTTTCCCCACAAATGGAAATAGTGGTCATAGTAATAGTGCCAATTTATTGGCTGTAGTTTGAACTGGAATCAAATTTGTTGTGGAACTAACTCTACTTTCATAATGACAGAACTCAAAGCTTGTAAATGGCAGGCACATTTTGAAATGGGATATATTGGCCAGCAATGGAATTATCCATGTCATAGAGGGACCTTTAACAACTCCTCTTCCGGTAAGTGTATCACAGAAATTGTAGACCCCATCAGCTTCCTTCAGTATTTGAAACTTTCAAATGATGATTGGTTTAGATACATCTTCCACCTCTAGGATTCAGAATTAAAACCAGACAGACTGATAACAGTGGAAAGCTTCCCTTCCCTGTTTCTCCCACAATGTGGGGAGCACATTCCCAATCCACTTCCTAGTGGGTGTGAGGCAACAACACAAGAATAGTCATAGTTCAGGATCCGTTCCCAAGATCAATTTTGTAGCTACTGTTGTCAATGGAAATACCTCATTATTGAGAAGAAACCCTTTCGGGTTAAGAATTAATGCATATTGCAGGGGATTGAATGTTTCACCAAACCGCTGCTACACATTATCTGGGAGTATTGATAATGATACTTGAGAAGACAATTTGGAAAAACGTCCCATTTCACAAAGCTCAACACTGCAATCCATCCCACAATTTAAAAGGATTAATAGACAGACAAACGTAAATCCATTTCACATATAACAGAAACACTGGCTTGAATTCTCTGGCTGTTGCAATTCATTTTTCCCACGAGCAGCACACCCCTGCCCATAGGTTTACCGGCAGTGGGGGGGGCTTCCCATTGACAAGCAGCGGGAATATAGAATCCCCACACCAGCCCACGACACGCCACCAAGAAACACGAGGCTGGGGAACCGGAGAACCCAGCCTTAGTGGCCAACAATATTGTTAGTGAACTGGGCCACAGATTGACAGTTCCTGCTTTCAAACCGAGCAGCTTACACTTGGGCCTCTTCCAGATGATGAACTGACTGAGCTGAGACAATTGTATGTAATACCAACAGAGACAAGATGCCAAATAATAGAAGGGAAGGAGTGAAAAGTCAGGGGTTCCATTCAGATCCCAGTTCCACACGAACTATTGACTCACCATGGACCAGCAATAGTGAAGACCAATAAGATGTCTTCAGTCACCCACCTGTTCCCTCACATCAAGCATACATGTTCTGAGAGATTGTGCAAACCATAAAATGCTATAAATTCAAGTAGGGATTCCTGGATGAGAAGATAATCACTTGTATTCTGATTTCATATTTAGATGTTTACTCTTGTTCCCAAATTAATAACTTAATCAATTTAGGAAAGTTTTCATTAGTGTCTCTAAATATCTCTTAAGGATATGCATTTGATATAGTTTGATCATTAAATCTTTGTATAATGTTAGAAGAACTTTCTCCTACAAATGTATTATTGTTTTGTTATAACTTTTACAAATGTGAAAAGTCTTTCTAATTAGCAAAACTCTTTGTGTTTCAGGTTATAGCTACTGCAAAGTCATCCCATGGTGTCCTTGGTGCAACATTGTGTCTGGGATTGGGATGTTTGATTGCTGCCATAGTTGGGCTGAGTTTTTGTCTCCGACGCAGGAATGAGGTTTTCCAATTTCAATACTTCAAGGTATGCTAAATTAAATTATAACCTGATCACGTTCTGGCATTTACTCTTAGCCTGAGCCCATGCTAATGGAATTACAGTAGCACTGGTCTGGAATAACATGCAAGAATACTCAAAAACCTGAAGCTTAATTTTCTTCATTGGCTTCAGGATGCTGACATAAGGGTCAATTGGGGGTCAGAAGTCTGCACTGTATGGGAAACAGTCACCTGGTAGTGATTTTCTCCAAAATTAGCCAATTGGTGCCCAGTCCCATCAAAGCCTAAAATTCCAACTCACGTTTTGTGTAATTTTGGAGCGGGCACTATTTCTCACTGGTGCAATCTTTGTTGAAATTTAGAATATTGCTTGCAGCATAGCAGAGCTTCATTTATGTTCCATCAAATTCCTCCTTACTGAGTGCTATGGGACTAATTGCCTTAAAAAGTGAGTCAAAATCTGAAATGGAGGAAATAAAATACTCGTGTTTTGTACTAGTAAGCTACAGAATTCCAAGATTCAAACTCCTGAAGCCCCAGGTCTAGGCCCTGTCAATTTGTAGCTAAGCTGTTTAAATTTGGATAGATCTGATGTGCCCCTACTGAGAGAACATTGTGTGCTCCTTACCGGACAATGCATAGACATCCAAGCAACTTGATTTGGAGACAGAAACACGATGTCCATGAGTCGTGTACCCAACTGACCAAAAGAAAGGGCTGAGGCAGTTGGAATTAAGTGTACAGCCAAGTGAATTTAAGATAAAAAAAAAGGAACACATTTTAATTTGTATTTGTTATTAGGCCAATGACGACGATGGTATCGGCCTCAGGCCAGAGGACAATCCCGCTTTGGTTTCAGTGCCAAATCCAGTATACGGCGCTTATGGTACAGTTACAGATAACACCACCGAGCCATTTGAGGTAAGCAGCAATTAAATATTCACAAGGTAAACAGAAGGGTTTTCAGAACATGCTGCATAGTATCTTCGATGGAAGTTAAAAGAAAATTGTTTCTTTGGGAGCAAATAAAAATAATTTGAGGAAAAACTACTTTAATAATAATTTCCTTTATTGTAAATCACCTTAAAAACAAGGCATTTTATACCACATTCCCAAGACTCTCATTTTGCTCTAATGGCTTAATAAAAACATCATGGCCTTCCTGCTACCTGATGTAATATAGCAAAGTGGTTCAATCTATGATGAGTGATCAAGAAATAAGAACCAGGGAAAAGGAAGCGGTTTGGAGTGTTACCATAAGCAGGTTTAAAATATAGCAATTTTGATAGATTGCTGCTGATCTTTATCCGAGACATGAGAGGGGCTCTCACACATTTGAGGGCTCAGTAGTTAAACAATTTTCTTGGTCCTCAACTGCTATTCCTGTCAAGAGCAAGATATTCCAGAAATCTGAAATAAAGACAGAAAATGCTGGAAATATTCAGCCAATGAGAGAAAAAGTTACCAACCTGGATCTTTGGTCCCAGGTTGGTGTGTAGAGTTGGGGGATTCCCTGGCTCGCCAGGAGAAGTGCCCTGAATTCTCATATTTTTATTTTGGTGGGGTTAAAGGAGGTGTGGGAGGTTGTCGGGCCCGCTACCCTACACCATGGCCATGAAAAATTGTCCAAAATTCTATGATTAACCTAGGACAAAAGTTCGGCGCAACATCGTGGGCCGAAGGGCCTGTTCTGTGCTGTATTTCTCTATCTAATCTATCTACCCTGGAAAGAGTTCGGAGGCAGCCACAGGTGGGCTGTTGCCGAGGTGAACTGGCTAAATGGCCCGCGTTGGTGCTCTGGAACTTTGTCCCAGTTTTGTGGTTGAATATTAAGCCCTCAAATGTCAGATCCCGCACTCACTGTCCATGTCCCATGCCAACCCATGCCCCGCCACCCAACCCCAGTGGTTCCCCCATATGCTGAATGCCAACCAATGCCCCATCATCCACCGCCCCCCCCCCCCCCCCCCCCCCCCCCGCCCCCGATTCGTCCCATTCATCCCCATGGTCCTTTTATAGCCTCTGCCAACTTAGACTGAGTCTGCAGCCACCACCCAAGAGTCCCGAACAGCAGGACCATGTTATAACCACGGCGTCGGGAATTCGGCCGGTCGGGGACGGAGAATCGCGGGACGGGCCTGAGGCGGTGGATACTCAGCGCAGCGTTTGGGGATGCAAAGAATTGCAAAACCAGTGCCGGTCCCGATTTTGTGCGCGACAACGGAATCTCCGCCCCGTCATCAAACGCGATTTTGGCTTTGGGGAATAGAGAATCCAGCCCAGAGTGTCCACAACTTCGTCGTCAACATTTCATTGACATTACACCCAATTTCTTCCTTTCATATCATTCACATATCACCCACATGAGAGAATGAACAAGCAGCCTGTAGCCAAAGATTTGCCAGTATTTCTCCTTGCGGCATGGTTTCAGCACAGCACAGGAGGAGGCCATTTGGCCCATCTTGTACTGTGGTGTCTAAGCTCAGCATCAAAGATCGTGTCTTTTCACAGCACTTCCCAATGAAAGCTATCACAATTGGCTCTCGTGATGAAATGACAAAGACAGACATATCACTTTGAGGCATTGAGTGAAACACTCCATCTCGCAACGCCGCAATAAAATTAAATACTTGTAGTAATTTACGCCCATGAGAAATCTACCTGAAAGGAACGGAGCATCGCGGAAGGACAGAACATATTGCTTCCAACCCATTCATCACATTTAACGGCATGCAAATGCCAGTGTGCGGAGCACAATCCTCGTTATTGCCACCAGCGAGGGACCATCATGGTGCCTGAATCGGTGCCTGGTGCGGACCTCAATTTTGTCTGCAAGCCTGATTCTCCACCCGATTCACTCAACATCTGCATTTGTACTTTTTACATTAACATTGAGAATAGTCATTTGGTAGTTTAGGACTCGAGTATTGCTGAAAGAAGAGACATGACCAACAAGTAGACTCTGATTGGCAGAGGCATTACCATGGAGAATGCACCATGTGCCTGACAGTTAACTGCCAAGCACTATTTGAAATTTAAACTCAGGCAGTTTAACACTGATTGGTCAAGGCATGGACCGGAGAATGAACCGGCAGATGGCGGTCACTTATTGTATTTAGCAGAAACGGGCACACTTTTTGCGCATCTTAAGAACAAGGCCCTGTATATTAATATGTAGCTTCCGATACATGCAAATATGCCACATTGCGAGTCCAACTGACACTCTTAAATTGATTGCCAACATAATTCTTAGCACACTGAAGATTATTTAGCAAATGTTGTCCAATCTAATCACATCTAATGCTGGACAATGTGTTTTGGGTTTTGCATGCATGGACTTGGCAAGGTATTGCCCGTTGCAAACACAGGCTGGGAAATGCTTTTTGATACGATCCGCCAGTCTTTGTAGGCTAACATAGAACATACAGAGCAGAAGGAGGCCATTTGGCCCATCGAGTCTGCACCGACCCACTTAAGCCCTCACCCGCACGCTATCCCCGGAACCCAATAATCCCTCCTAACCTTTTGGGTCACTAAGGGCAATTTATCATGGCCAAGCCACCTAACCTGCACGTCTTTGGACTGTGGGAGGAAACCGGAGCACCCGGAGGAAACCCACGCAGACACAGGGAGAACGTGCAGACTCCACACTGACAGTGACCCAGCGGGGAAACGAACCTGGGACCCTGGCGCTGTGAACAGTGCTATCCACTTGTGCTACCGTGCTGCCCGAACATCCCAAACATTCTTCTCATGCATGTTGTTTACCCCTTATAACGGTATTGTTACAAAGTGGCCTGATCAGTGCAAGACGAAAATCTTCAACATGTCTCTTTTCAGCAACATTGAGAATGTCTACTCCAATCATTGTTAATATAATTAACTTATTGCACTGAACAACAATAGGACACCTCAATGTAAAGATTTACTGATTTTTAAAAATTTGTGTTTAAATACAGGACAATGATGAATATGTATATTACTCAGACACGCAAAATATTCTACAAAACTGAGAAGCCAAGCCTCACTGCTTTTTACTATCGTTCATACCGTACTATTTTAGTGCAGTGTGACGATGCTATGGAAACAAAAAAAACCACAGGAACAAAAGGGTACGCTCCAACTGAGGGACGGGCTGTACAATAGTCATTAAAAAAAAGAATCGCTGGACTTGTCTGATTACTTTTTGAATCGATGTGTGGGCACGCTGCACGGGTCATCGAGGAACATGTGGAACTCACCCACTGAATTGCATTTTCAGTGCATTTTTCCAATAGTCAGGTGACTCCAGAAAGACTGAAAATTTATTTTTTCATTTTGTACTAATAGGCAAAGATAACATTGTTTATATATATATAAAAAGTTGTAATACTTATCTTTTTACGAGTAGATGTATAAGGAGGACATTGTATACTTCATTTCTTTGACACTTTGAAATATGGAACATATGCAAACAACAATTGAATTGTCATTTTGTTAAAACATGCATTAGGAGGAGAGTCATAAATAAAGACAGAAAATGGTGGAAATGCTCAGCAGGTCTGGCAGAAATTAAAAGACAAAATTCATGAGTTACTTTTTGATTCAAGACCTTCCAGTAGAACAGTTGTGATGAAGCTCTACCAGAAATACGAATTGACCATTTTTGCTCTCAAATGCTGATGGGCCCCGCTACGTAATTCCTGTTTTTATTTCAGACTATTAACATTTTGCAGTTTGTCTCTATCCTACTAACAATTGTCTATTATAACGTCCTTTTACTCAATCTGGTTTTGAATTCTGTTTCAAAAACCGGAATGTTTACTTAACATGAGTGGGCTAGTCTGTTTAAGGAGCAGTCAATGAAAACCATATATATTGAAGAAATATAAATATCATAATGTGGATTTTATCCAGCAATGAAAGCACTGAGAACTGGATGGTTAATGGCTATTGAGATCACACTATACAGGCCTGAATCGTCAATGCTTAATTTTTCCAAAAAAGCAAGGCCTGCTTTATATCATGTTTATACCAGACATCAAATTCTTCACAAGAAAATGAAAATAAATGAGTTTTTAATATAACTCTCTGCATGAATGTTTTATGATGATTAACCAGGGCTACAGGCCAGGTGCTGTAGATCTCCAGGTTTTACACTTTTTAGATAGAACCCTTTGGGTCTGGTTATGCATTGGGATGGATTACACAGTAGACTCACTGAAGTAACATTTTGCACATATTAGGATGTACCACTGGGTGGCAGTATTGTCAAACATTACCTGTTAGCTTATCCATATGTTAGCCTCACCATCTCAAATTTATAGCATTATATATAATTGTTAAAAATCACAATACACCATGAAATTTGACTACATATCGCAAATCTTTTGAGCGATACAATGGGTAAAAGACTCAAAAATGCAGGATACCTGATTTCTAATCAATTACGGTTAAGGATATAAATTAAGTGCACTTTTTTGTAAACATGAGTTTTGTAAGGACCGACTTTAGTGCAACAGTCTTTTCAATTCAAAGATTTATTTATTTTTTAAAATTTAGATTACCCAATTATTTTTTTTCAAATTATGGGACAATTTAGCGTGTCCAGTCCACCTTACCTGGACATCTTTGGGTTGTGGGGGTGAAACCCACGCAGACACGGGGAGAATGTGCTACTCCACACAGAGTGACCCAGGGCCAAGATTCAAACGCGGGTCCTCAGCGGTGTAGTCCCAGTGCTAATCACTGCGCCACGTGCCGCCCTTTTTAAATTCAAAGATTATTTGTAATGAGCACTTACATTATTCAACACGAGGCTTCACAGCTGAACTATTCATGGATGACCAGATGGATGATCAATTTAATAATAATAATCTTTTTTATTGTTACAAGTAGGCTTACATTAACACTGCAATGAAGTTACTGTGAAAATACAGGAAAAGGGTCACTGTCTGATCATTGCCAGAGTTAATCAGCAGTTTTAGAAACTAACTTCACAGTTCACACTGATGTTTTTGTAAAATATGTTTATTGGGATTAATATATTGATCCCAGTTATTTTACAAGGTTTTGGGTGACTTCATCCAGCCCCCAGCCCACCAACCATTTGTATTACAATCAAAATGAATCTCAGCCCATTTTCCTAGTTTATTATTACAGTACATCAGATATTACAACATTCAATATTCTTATTTCAACTTCTAAAACATGTAATTATCTCATAAATACATAAAATGAACAAGTCACAAATCGTGCTAGTACAATGTTAGACTGAAAAACTTTAATATCTAATATCTGTTCATGCCACAAAATAGGCTACAGGCCAAATGCCAAAGAATCATAGAAACCCTGCAGTGCAGAAGGAGGTCATTCAGCCATCGGGTCTCCACTGACCCTTTTAAAAGAATAACCTACCTAAGCCTACTCCCCCGCCCGATCCCAACCTAATCTTTAGACACTAAGGGGCAATTGTGCATGGCCAATCCACCTAAACTGTCCGTATGGAGTTTGCACATTCTCCCTGTGTCTGCGTGGGGTTTACCCCCACAAACCAAAAGTGTGCAGAATTGGTGGATTGGCCACACTAAATTGTCCCCTAATTGGAAAAAATAATTGGGCACTCTAAATTTTTTAAAAAAGAATAACTTGGAAAACAAAACTGTGCCACAGAGCAGTCTGACATGGACTATAGTTGCAATAAATCACTGGTTTAATTCCCAATTTTAGCCAGGGCAACAAGCGAAGCAACACCTCACACGAACATGTTGGTTATAAGGCAACGTGCAGCAGAGCTGCCAATCCCACAATGCAAGCAACTTATCACTGCACTGTCAAGATGTGGGCCATGAGCAATCTTCTCATCCATCACTTCGCATTGAGCTGCCTACTGGGCAACTTTACCATTTTCCACGGGGCAACTTTACCATTTCATCGTGTCAATCGTGTTTTTGGATGTTGGTACTAACTGCAGTCACTGAATTCATAATCAAGTATGCCTTGATTAACTACAAATTTTTCAATTACAAAAATAAACATAATTCATCCAAAACCACATATAGGATAATTGAAAAATAAATTGCTTCCTAAATGGTAGTCACCTCTATTCACTGCTGTCAGTAAAAATCATTTTATGTCCACAGTAGTTTGTGAGTCTGATTGATCGATGAAATCTGCTCTTTGTCCTTCTGCAATACATAAAACTAGAAACAGCATTGATTTTAAAATGGGATGTTGTGGGGGGGGGGGGGGGGGGGGGGGGGGGGTAGGGTGGAACTCCACTGCATTGATGCATGGAATACACCATTAAATGCATGATCTTTATGAGACCCATGTGATGAATTCACGATTGTTGCTGAAGCTATTTTATGTTAACTAGAAACGAGGGAAAAGGGTGAAGGGTGACTCTCAAAAAGCAGTAGAAACTGGAACTTAATGTCAGAATGTGAATGTATGGACAACTTGAAAGAGCTGATGTGCAGATTGATGCAATTTGCATGGACAAATTCCACACATTTAAACTACAAATAAACTAGAAAAACTTCATGTAAAGGTGAAGGTCAAAGATAATCTATAATAGCACAGTAGTGATGATAAATCTTCAAAACAGATTACTACGTAGAACTTCCTCTGTAGATTAGCAGCTTTAACAGAAGGTAATTAGGGCACATGTCTCATTTCAAATGTCGCAGTTTATCATTCAATATAAACGACAAAAAAAATTAAATGGGCCCTTTCTACCTAGAGTCTAAAACGTTCAAGTAGTTTACAGCATCTGCATTATTTAGCTTTTCTAAGAAATTTACAGACCTTGAGTTGACCTGAAAATTTAACAAGCAGCTATATTAACCTGGATGGCAACAGGAAGTGCTTGAAAAGGAACAGGCTATGTGTTCAGCCAAATACCAGAATTAACTTCACATTCCAGGGCAACAGCCACTGTAGATCCACTAGTAACAGTAAAAAGATCACAAACACTCCGATTCTGTACCTAATGGAAGTAAAACTGGATAAAATGACCTGTCATTTTAGATCAGTTGCAGCACCCTTCTAACTTCCTCCAGCCTTTTTATTAAATCCCAGTACACATTCGTTGCTCTGCCAACTCGAGCCTGCTGTCCATTCACCCCATAACTCGGCCTACCCTTTCCTACAACACCAGAGGCACAGCCTCCATTCATCTCATCTCTCCAAAACCTTTCTAATCCCATCTATCCAGCTGCAACTTTCCCATCTCTCCAAAACCTTCTGGATCCCATCTATCCAGCTGCAACTTTCCCATCTCTCCAAAACCTTCCTAATCCCATCTATCCAGCTGCAACTTTCCCATCTCTCCAAAACCTTCTGGATCCCATCTATCCAGCTGCAACTTTCCCATCTCTCCAAAACCTTCCTAATCCCATCTATCCAGCTGCAACTTTCCCATCTCTCCACAACCTTCCTAATCCCATCTATCCAGCTGCAATTTTCCCATCTCTCCAAAACCTTCCTATTCCCATCTATCCAGCTGCAACTTTCCCATCTCTCCAAAACATTCCTATTCCCATCTATCCAGCTGCAACTTTCTCATCTCTCTAAAACCTTCCTAACCCCATTTATCCAGCTGCAACTTTTCCAAAAAGCTTTCATTTTTGACTGTCCCTTCAACCAACCTATCCACCTCCCACTTCCCGATCAGATGAAGTGCTTTGGGTTTCTACACTACATTTTTAAAATGCTGTAACGGTGTGAGTCCTTTATGATTAAATATCAGTACAGGTACCACAAGTGGCAGCACGGTATCACAAGTGGATAGCACTGGGGCTTCACAGCACCAGGGTCCCTTGTTCAATTCCCTGCTGGGTTATCGTCTGTGCGAAGTCTGCACATTCTCCCCATGTCCGGGTGCTCCGGTTTCCTCCCACAGTCCAAAGATGTGCAGGTTAGGTGGATTGGCTATGCTAAATTGCCCATCGGAGGGGTTGTTGGGTTACGGGGATAGGATGGGCTTAAGTGGGTCGGTGCAGACTCAATGGGCCAAATGGCCTCCTTCTGCACTGTATATTCTATGTTCTATTTGTTTAATATTTTTTCCCTTAAATTCTTATCAATGTTACTTTTGTCACTTTTCAAAACGTATTTAAATTAGCAAAACACCATTTTCTTTGTTCCTTTCCAAGTCTTTCTTCACGACAATGCTTTTCTGGCCACTGGGCTGAGAGCACGTTCATTCTCTCCTATTCCAACCTTCCTTTCTTCCCATATTCCTGGGAAAGACATGTGTTTTGGGTGCCAAATGAACACAATTTTGACAGTGCGTATTGGTGCTCATTCCAACCACAGCCGTTGTTAGTCTGACAACTTACTGCCCTTTTGAGGAACAAAATAATTCACAATACGCCAGCAATGAAGTCCTTTTAGATGGGGAAACAGATGTGGGCAAGAATGGTCACCGGTAAGAAAGTTTTTTGCGAGCTGGAAGAGTATTACTACTCCTCCACAAAAACAAAGCTTGGTTTTTGGGGAAAGTCTCCAGGTGTCATTTGAGGACAGCTAGTTGGCCCTCTTGAAGTGGAAAACCATGTGCCATGCCTACTTCCCCTCGAAAACTGCAACTAGAGTCTTACTATGGTAATACGAAGAGAATTCCCATATTTAAATAGTATGCTTCTGCCTGTTAAATAGTATGCATCCTGCCAGAAAGTTAATTCACCCTGACAAACGGACGCACAGGATCACCCGTCACATTTTCAACTGTCAGTCATCTTTTTTTTTAATGAAAAAAACAGGTGGCCAGCAAATGCAAGTCTCCCCCCACCATCTCGGTGTTGTTCCTGCCTCAGATTTTCCAGCAGCAACCGTGAATTCATAAAAATTGGATGGATACCAGAGCTTGTTCTACCAGACATCATTAACAGGAATTAATAAAGCTCGAGAGTCCATTGGGTCACCTACTGGTCTGGTCTGGGTGGAGCAAGTATTCAAAGTTGAAAGTGTGTTCTTCAGTGCTACATCTTACAAAGTCAGCATTCAACTCTCCAGCACACTGAGAAATTTCACATGAGCTGACCAGCAGATAAATCTGCAATGCCTTTAAGTTTTCAAATATTACCTATTTAAGAGTACTTCTTTTTGCTCCTTTTAATTGAATTCAGTAACAGTACAGCATGAAAATTGAGGTCCGTGACACTAGCATTGAAAATACCACTGCTCATCACCCTTATCAAACACTTGTCCTCAAAACTGAATATTATATGCAACAATCAAGCACTATGACACCATGGCATTATCTATAACGTGCGTTTTTGCTAGAACAGTTTGTTTTTCCAGTTGTACTATCACTAGCAATTGGTTGCACTGCATCATGCAATTCCAAATTGTACCAGTTAACAAGCAAACATATATTAAAGTGACAAAAGACCCAAATCCTGATCACATTTACTTGTTTTTAAATAAAGGGCATCGACAGAAACCTAATTAGAAAGGGATAAATGTTTACATCATTTCAGGTATTATCACTGACCTTACTATACTAATCAGTCATATGTGTGCGTGTATAACTAAAATGGTGACGAATGTTGAGCACATTCAGACCATACTGTCATAATATACACACACAAGTATATGATGGTGCACAGACAGACATTGATTAACACACAGGATGACCAATGAACACACAGAACACAGCAGCCAATCACCAGACAGGACACGGCCACTATAAAGCCAGAGGGCACTAGTTTTCCCGCTCTCTTGGGATGCAGCCTCTGAGACAGTCAGAGCCTGTGAGCAACAACTAGAACATCCACCATGTGGTAGTAAGATAGTCTGGTTAGCCTCAGGTCTCCAGTCAAGTCAGCATAGTGTCAACCCACAGTTAAAGTATGTTTAATAGTTAAGAGTTCAATAAAATAGAGTTGCATTTCTTCAAGTGTTGGAAGCCTGTCTCTCTCTATAGTAAATGCAGTCCTCGCAAACACAGCATACCCAACACATCACATCAGACAAGGGAAACTAGAAACCCTTGCTCAGTGGCAGAGAAAGAAGCATCAGATGAACATGCAGCGGAGCCAGGAACAGGCCCCAAGTCTCAGTCGGTTAGATGGTGATTAGTGTATTTAGTATTCAACAGCAATAACTAAAATGTATTAAGAATATACAAAGCACTGATATAGGACTCCAGTTTATGTAATTTATCATCCATGGTTTTAACCTAATGTCTTGTAAACTCTGTGTCATAATATTTACCAGTATATCATGGTGCAGACACACACAGGGACCAATCAACATGTACAAACACCGCAGCCAATCACCAGTTAGAATACACACACTATAAAGGCAGAGGGCACCACGGTTCCCGCTCATTCTGGATGCTGCCTCTGAGTGTAACACCAACTCATCCAGCCCAGCACAGACTTACAACACGTGCTGAGAGAATCAACTGGTTCGGACAAGGCTTAGGTCGCTAGTTTAAGTTAGCATCATTTAGACCCACAGTCATCGTGTGTTAGTTAGTTAGAAGTAGTTAATAAAATTAAATTGAACCTTCATGTGTTAGAAGTGTCTGTTCATCTCTCAAGTCTACACTAGCCAACACTTCACTCTGTTCACTGAATTTTTATTTAATGGAGGTGAATCTATTTATATCTTGGGCGGGATTCTCTAACCCCTCCCCGCCGATACCAGCTGCCGAATTCTCTGGCGCAGGGGTTTTGGCAGGGACGGGAGTAGCACCGTGCCTGTTCGGGGTTGTGGCAGCGGCCCCCCCAGCAAATCTCCGGCCCGCAATGGGCCGAGTGGCCGCCTGTTTTTGGCCGGTCCTGCCGGCGTAAATCAAACAAGGTCCATACCGGCAGGACCTGGCTCTGCGGGCGGCCTGCAGAGTCCTTGGGGCGGCACAGGGGGGGGGGGATCTGGCCCCGGGGGAGGGTGCCCCCACGGTGGCCTGGCCCGCAATCGGGGCCCACCGATCCGCGTACGGGCCTGTTCCGTGTGGGCACTCTATCCCTCCGCGCCGGCTGCTGTCAACCTCCGCCATGGCCGGTGCGGAGAAGAACCCCCTGCGCATGCGCTGGGATGACGCCAGCGCACGCTGGCGCTCCTGCGCATGCGCCAACGCTTCGTCGCCATTTGGCACCGTGCCAAGCCCTTGTGCGCCAGCTGGCACGGCAGCAACCCCGCCGCCGCTGGCCTGGCCCCTGAAGGTGCGGTTCACGCCACTCCTCGGCACCGGTAGGGCCCGCCCCACTGGGTAGGGGAGAATCCCGCCCGTGATCTGGGAATACACTCGGGAATACAAGTTAGTTAGAATATTGGGTGAACACAATTGAGTTTCAAAGGATCAGTTTTTCATAGTAATAAAATAATATCACAGTTCAATCTGTACGTCATCTAAAATTTACTGATAAGAACAATGTCTGATAATTGGCAGCCAATAGAAGTTACAATATTTCCAGTTTGAATGTGAACTTCCCGAGTACACATCTTCAGTCTGGATGTGCCTAACATTCTCCGCCAGTTCTCGGATACAAGTTCTGTGCAATTCATAAAAATTTTTGCCGTAAGGTGGGGAACTTTGCATGCCAGGTATTAATTTTTTGTCGCCATTTTCTGAACTGTGGGGATATTCAATTTAGTTAGCAAATTAGATTGTTGTAAAAAAAAAATATTCCTTTTAAAGCAGTGATTTGATCCTTGGCATTTCTTCATACCTCCATATTGTTGAGTAGGTAAATGCATTGTACAATACGGAGGCCCACTTTCCATCACTAGCCATGCAGAGAAAGCTGGGGGGGGAAACGCGGGGGGGGGGGGGGGGGGGGATGGCGTGAGAAGAGCTGTGTTGGGCCATAATATATTTTGACTATAGCCGAGAAAAAACATTTCAAAAGATTGGCCAAGAACAATGTCCAACAATCCTTCACTGCATGCATATGGGTCTAGATAAGACTAGGATGGGTAACTGTGGAATCTCCCTACTGTTTATCGTCACTATCCAGGTTTATATGGACAAAGTAAGATGACCACAATTGTGTCAATGTCCAGTCCCATTCACAAGCCAAGACCTCCAGGGGTGTAGACATTACAAGGAAAAGTAAAAGGAAAAAAGTCATCCCAGGTGGCAAAAAAAAGCATGCATTTATCTAGCACTTTTTACAAAATCTGGAACACACCAAGCATTTTCCAGCCAATGTTTCTGAAGTGTAGTCACTTTTGTAATGTAGGAAACAGAACAGCCAATTTACACACAGCAAACTCCCACAATATCAATGCGATAATGACCACAGAAGTAGTTTTATTAATGTCAGTTCAAAGATAAATATCGGTTAGGGCTGTGAATAAACTTCTCTGCTCTTCTCCAAATTAGCGCTTAAGGAACTGTTATGTTGACACGAGAGATCTCAGTTTAACGTCTCTTTCAAAACAGATTTCTGATAGTGCAGCACTCCCCACAGTGCTGTGCTGGGCGGCACGGTAGCACAGCAATTAGCACTAGGTTCAGGTCCCTGGTGCTTTGAAGCGACAGTACTAACCACTGTGCTATCATGCTGCCCCGGGCAGCAGCAGCAGGCTCTCCCGGGATGAAGAACTCTGGGGGTAAATGTCCTGGTCCCCTTGAGAACTGCCAATGAATCAGACTGACAACAGTCTGCGGTCTACTCTACATTGGAGAGACTAAACGCAGACTGCGTGACCGCTTTGCATTACACCTCCGGTCCATCCGTAAGAAGGACCAATAAATTCCTGCCGCTTGCCATTTCAATTAACCATCCTGCTCTCACGTCCACATGTCCGTCCTTGGCTGCTGTAATGTTCCAGTGAAGCCCACGCAAACTGGAGAAACAGAACCACATCTTCAGATTAGGCTCATTACAGCCTTCCGGATTTAACATCGAGTTCAACAAATTCAGACTGTGAATGCTCTCCTTTCCCTTCACCACAGTTTTATTTCTACCAATTATTTTCTTGTCTTCCACTGATCAATTTTTCCCTCACCATTTCTCCCCCTTCCCCCACTCCACTTGGGCCTACTGTTCCTAGTTGCGGTTTGACACACTGCTCACCTTTGTTCTGCCGTTGCACATTCCAATCTCTTTATATGCCACTATCAGCACCCATCTTAACCTTAATCCCCCGCCACTATTTACATTCCTTTTGTCTTCTGTCCTCGACATCTTTGTCAATCTCCACCCAGCGCTAGCCCCCTACCAGCCCCATCATTACAGTACAAATCTGACCTCATTCCCAGTTCTCTCTAGCTTTAACAAAGAGTCATCCAAATTTGAAACGTTAGCTCCCTTTTCTCTCCACAAATGCTGTCAGGTCTGCTGAGATTGTCCAGTATTTTCTGTTTTTATTTGAGACTGACAACTGTGTATTGCTTCACAGTGCCACTGGGAAGGCAGTGGCTGCTGCTGGTATTACACCCATCCAAGGCTCCAAGGCCGAGGATCACCATCAGACCCACGCGAGTGATGATGGTTGGGGGTGGGGGAAAGAGAGAAAGAGATCTCAGTGTCCCTAAACTTCCTAATGCCAAGGTCTCTCAATAAGGCCCCAAGTCATTTTTATCAAAGGAACCATCTAGGAGCCAGTAAGTAAACTCAAAAGGTGAAAAGAGGCATTAATTGCCCACTTAAGGGACTCCTTTGGCAGCGAGGCAGGAAGGATGCTCACAAGTCTTCCCATCCCAAACCTGATCGGGGAGAGGTGACAAAGTGGTAGTGCCCCACCCGGCATGTTCCCACCCGATTAAATGCCCCTCCGCAACCAAACACGCTTCGGGGAGGACATTAAATTCTACCCAATGAGATTACCTTGTTCAAGGTCGTGCTTTCTTCATTGGCTGTAAATTGCTCGGAGACAACATGTGGTTTTAAAAGGTGCTAAGTAAATGCAAGTCTTTTTATTCTCATCCTCGATACTCAGTTCATTGAACTTAGTGGTGGTATTAAACTTACTGAAGAGGTGCGAAAGCCTAATACTGTGTCCATGTTATTACAGTACATAAAATAACTAAATAACAAATGACTAATTATAGCTCAGAGTCTGAAGACATCCATGAACCGCTCAACAGGTGAGATTTTCCCATAATTTGACTGACTGAAAATCAGCGTGCATCGGACCCCCCTCCCGCCTCCCAACCACCCCGGTCTCGGGCATCAGTCCTCCCCAACACATGCAAGGGGAATTCCTCCCCTGGGGCTCCCCAGAGGGCCAACACCTGGCATGGCCCCTTTGGCATATAGGTTGGTACTGGCAGGTTGGCACTGCCCAGCCATTTCCCTATATCTCCCCCCTCTCGCGGCTATACTTACCTTAGCGCCCTGGCGGAAACCCTTTGATTCGTTGTTGTCTTCACGAACCCGTTGTGAACATTGTCAACGTGATGATTTTAGTGTTCTGTGAGGGGGGAATCATGTGGAGGGGAGGCCCTTTAAACATATGTAAATGTATTAAAATATATTCAAATAAAGAGGGCAGGAACATTGTTACATTACCGGTGAGGGGCAGGACAAAATCGAGAAACAAGATCGAATCGGCGAGTATCTAATTTCCCGACTCCTGCAAGATTTGGCACCCGCGTTGCCGTTCTCACTGACGGCGAACGAGGGTGCAAAATAACCCACGACATTTCCGCTCTAGGCTAATGTTTCCAATGAACCTCAAATCTGCTTAACTGTTTTTCATTCACCCCCTAACCTCATCAGTATCGGGAGAAGTATAAAAGCAAAATACTGTGGTTGTTGGAAATCTGAAATAAGAACAGAAAATGCTGGATGAAGGTCTGGCAGCATCTGTGGACGGAGAAACAGAGTTAACATATCGAGTCCACTGACCCTCCTACAGAATGGACTCAAAACATTAATGGTGTTAACTCAGCATCTCCTGTTTGTATTTCAGGAGAGGTATACATGTGTTGACCCACAGTGAGAAGAACCTGTTAGTGCACATGGAATATAATTTTTGCATACAATTTTGATGCAGTGCGAAATTTTTCTCAAGTAGCTCTATTCGAAAATTCTTCTGTGAACCCCATAATGATAATAGTATTGCTGATTGATGATTGAACATACATTTGAGATATGCAGAAGCATTTATGCCTTAGCATTTTCCTCAGGATGTAATCTTCCCGTTACATGGTAAGTCTCGGAACCTGTGGCAAGGTCAGACCAAAACATTAATGGTTACATGCAAGAGAATGCTATTCATGGGAGGAAGGGCTTTAAAAGAAAAATTAACCTTAATTTCAAGAAGAATCAAGTTCGCTGTTGATTCAAATAGTTTCAATTACCGTGCCACAGTGGGTATTAGAAATCAGAGGCTGGCAATCTGGCCCAGATCACATGGTTAAGCACATAAAAAAGCCAGTGCACATGTTTGAAGTAATAATTAGTCTATTCTGCAATCCCAAAACGATTTCAAAATGGTCATGCTTAAAACATCCTTGTATAGGATATTGTCTATAAATAAAATTACTACAGTGAATACGATTCCTCCCTTTAGCAAGTCCAACATCAAATGTATCAAAATGAATATCCACAATACAATTCGACATTTAAGTGCACCTTGCAAATGAGAAACACAAGAAGTAGGACCAGTGAGCATAAATAATGCCCATCTCTCCAGAACTTGCACTATTTTCAGTGACAGGTTTGGAGCCAATACAAGTGAACGATAAATTAAAAAGGAGAAAAATGGAGATGTAGACCGAGGAGCTGAAGCAAAAGTGGGAGGAGAGATAGAGGAGGGCCTTTGGGCGGACGCTTTGGGTAGGGTCAATGCGACCACAATATGTGCCAGGCTCAGCCTGATCCAATTTAAGGTAGTTCACCGGACTCACATGACAGTGGCCCAGATGAGCAGATTCTTTGGGGTGGAGGATAGGTGTGCGAAGTGCGCGGCGGGGGGGGGGGGGGGGGGGGGGGGGGGCAGCGAACCATGCCCACATGTTCTGGGCATGTCCAAAACTGAGGGGGTTTTGGCAGGGGTTTGCCGACTCCATGTCCACGGTACTAAATACGAGGGTGGCAATGAGTGGCGGTTTTTGGGGTGTCGCAGGATCTGGAAATCCAGGAGGAGAAAGAGGTGGACGTTCTGGCCTTTGCTTCCCTGGTAGCCCGGAGGCACATATTACTAGCATGGAGGGACTCAAAGCCCCCGAAATCGGAGTCCTGTCTTTCGGACATGGTTGGCTTCCTCTGCCTGGAGAAAATTCAGTTCGCCATAATAGGGTCTCTGTTAGGGTTCCTCGCAGAGAATTAATCGTCAGCAGAAGGGGGGGGACGGGGACGGGAGGGAGTTAGGTTAACGTACATTAGGGGGGGTAGGACCTGTGGGAGAGGGAGGCGGTTTTGCACTATGTTAATATTTTCCTTGTTATGTACATTGTTGATTTTGTTGCTGTTACAATGCCAAAGAAATACCTCAATAAAATGTTTATTAAAAAAAAGGAGATAAACCACAGCAGGTACTGTCATCAACTGGAAAGTACTATGGTGTAAAAGAGCCTAGTTCAGGAAGAGTTAGCAACAATAGTCACTATTATTTCACCATTACCATTTCCCAATACTCAATTCGCACCTTTTCAAATAAGAAGAGAGCACTTTGGTTACACCTGTGGGATAACCTTTCTCTCAGTGTGGAGATGAAATGCACCATTTAAACAAAATCTGCAGCTGAGCCCTGATTGAGTTTATCGCATGTGCACCATCTCTTCTAGGAAAGGAGTCTTCATGCAACCTGTGCAAAGCTGGTCCATCCAGAGTGGGGCTTCGTGCTGCAAAGGTGTCCGCCTGGGATAGAAGGTGTAGGTCGTGTCATAGTTCAGCAGGCAGCTGATGGACGACATATAGATGTCAGAGAACCTGCACAGCCTTCGTGAAAAATAAGTTGGGTTGTGATAGGTCCTGAAGATGCTCCCAAACTGGGGGTTGAATAAGTTCTTTGTCAGAGACCTAAAATAAGATTTAAGAGAAAAAAACGTTATTATAATAATCTTTATTAGTGTCACAAGTAGACTTACATAAACACTGCAATGAAGTTACTGTGAAAATCCCCTAGTGCCAGACTCCAGCGCCTGTTCGGGTACATTTTTAAAAACATTTAGAGTACCCAATTCATTTTTTCCAATTAAGGGGCAATTTACTGTGGACAATCCACCTAGCTTGCACATTTTTGAGTTGTGGGGGCGAAACCCACACAAACACGGGGAGAATGTGCAAACTCCACACGGACAGTGACCCAGAGTCGGGATCAAACCTGGGACCTCAGCGCCATGAGGCCGCAGTGCTAACCCACTGCGCCACCGTGCTGCTCTGTGTTCGGGTACATTGAAGGAGAATTCGGAATGTATAATTCATCGACCAACCACATCTTTTGTGACTTGTGGGAGAAAACCGGAGCAGCCGGAGGAATGCCACGCAGAGACTGCACAGAGGTCCCGGGTTTGATTCCAGTCCCCAGTCACTGTCCGTGTGGAGTTTGCACATTCTCACCGTGTCTCACCCCCACAACCCAAAGATGTGCACGGAGGTGGATTGGCCACACTAAATTGCCCCTTAATTAGATTTTTTTTTTGAAAGCTTTACTATCTGCATGCAATGCCACAGGAGATCAAATAAAAGTAAAACTGTGAAGTCTGAAAGTCCATTTTTGAACCACTTAAAAACATTATTGATACACATGGAGGAATATAGGAACTAGAGTGGGCCATTCAGTCCATCAAGCCTGTTCCTCCATTCAATGGCTCATCTTCAACCTAAATCCATCCACCCAGCAAGGCTCAAAATTCCTTAACGGTCATAAATACAAAAATAAAATGTTGAAAACACTTCACAGTAATAGGGACAAACCGAGTTAACCTGCGTGATTTAACGGAAGGTTCTCTAGGTGTGATTTCAGGCGGGTTTGGCTGGGAGTTTCTCCCTGGCTCTGTCGTCGAGTTCCCCATCGCTATCTAACCACACTTGGTCATTTTTGGAGGGCCCTGGGGAGTTTCTCTCCAGACTAGCCCACACTGGGGAGCTGGATTTGCTGGCCAGTCTGGCTCCTCAGAGACCGGGCCACCATTTGAAAGGGTTCCCTGATCTCTAGGTAAACTTGAGAGTCCCCCACACCCCCACCCAGAGGTAATGTCAACCCCACTATGTGGTCGCTGAGGATGCCCCCTTTTCAGGCAGTCCCAAGCACCCTTATGGGGCCCCCCCTCCTTTCAGGATCCCCATGTTTTATTCCCCCCCCCCCCCCCCCGCCCCACAAACATTCCGGAGGCCCTTTCATGCCCACCTTTCACCCACTCCCAACCTTCATACGCACCCCCATCCTTTCCTGTGCATGGCCCTCCTCAGGCCCTGACCCCTGGCAGTGTCACCTTGGCATCTGGGCACCTTAGCAATGCTCCTGCCAACCTGGCAGTGCTCCTTCCAGTGCAATCTGGGCACCTTGGAAGTGCCAAGGTGGCAGAGGGAGAGCCAGGATGTCAGCCTGCCCTGGACCTGACCACCCGGAGGCCTCCAATGGCCTGTGACCCCCCCCCCCCAAGGTGCCATTTCACCTGATCCATGTTTGCAGGGACCACTGCTAAACGGCGCCCAGCTGGGTTCTCCTTGGGGAGGCTGATAGATGCTGGGAGCCGGTTAGATCTGTTGGCAGCATGGGTAAGTGGGTTCTTAAACCCATTTAACCATGCGAGACTGTGCTCTTAAACCCACTTAATTATGCAAGACTAAGTCCCGCCCATTGTGGGCAGGACCCAGTTCGTGACATCTCATGAGATCTGGTTAGATCTTGCGAGGCTTTCCGGGATCCCGGGGGAGGCCTCTCCCGGCATTTATTGGCCACATCCCGCTCAGATCTGGTGGGATGCAGTCGGTAGATCGCACCCAATGTTTGAGGCCAATTAATTTTTGTCAGAACTGGAAAAATTTGGAGATCCCTACAGTGCAGAAGGAGGCCATTTGGCTATCAAGTCTACACTGACCCTCCGAAAGAGCATCCTATCTAGGCCCACTCCTTGCCCCATCACAATAACCCCATCTAACCTTTGGATACAAATGGGCAATTTTGCACGGTTTAACCTGCACATCTGTGGACTGTGGGAGAAAACCGGAGCACCCGGAGGAAACCCGCGCAGTCATGGGAAGAACGTGCAAACTCCACACAGACAGTCACCCAAAGTCGGAATCAAACCTGGCTCCCTGGCGCTGTGCAGCAGCAGTGCTAACAATTGTGCCATTGTGCCACCCAGGTTTGAAGCAAACAGGGGTAGGAACAAAGAGGCATCAACAAACGAATGAGAGGGTCTGTAACGGGGTGTAAATCAGAAGAGTCAACGGCAAAAGGGTTGCTGGCGTTAGGAAATGGTAGGGGAACAGGAAAAGAAATGTATACCCTGCCATAATCTGCTGAGAATTTCCAGCATTCAGTGTTTGGTTCAGATTTCAAGCATCTGCATTATTTCACTTTCTGATTAGGATGGCTCCAAAATAACTTTAATGTTGGAAGCAAAGTCACTGCCAACATCTGGCGTTGGCAAAGAAAGGGATTGTGATCTGAAATTGAAGATTGCCAGCATCTCAGCATTTTGTATTTGTATTAACCCTTGACCAATCTCAGATGTAACAGGACACACATGTCGATGTACCAACAGCAGCCGCCCACAATTGGCAGTTTCTTGTTCCATTGCACTGACTTACACTTGTTCTGAATCTTTGGTTATTCTCATCTACAGCTTTGTTAGCACTTCACTGAAGAAGCTTTTCCCTTCAACATATCCTCTTTCAGACGAGACCACAAAAGTACAGGGTAGCTCAGTTTGAGGAGTTCATAACAGTTGCCTCTGTCATTTAATGCACTATTTATACTTGTAGAGTTATGATTTTCCTTTTGCCTTGTGCAAAACACTAATTATAGCAAAAAATATATAGTCTTTACATTAATTCTTGTCTCTCCTTTATCCATTCATCGAGCACTTGCTTGGACTCAGCATCCCGGTATACCTATGGATACAATATATTGTCATGTGGTACAGAAATATATGTCAAATCGTTTTATGATATAATTTTGAGACTTTGAAATTTACTGTTCAATAAGCATTTTAGTCACGTTCTGATTGAATAGCAATTTACATCACCATGCCAACATTGATCAAAACAGTGAAAATGCATTCAATTGGGAAGGCAGTCAACAATTTATATTGCATTGGAATAGAGTCTCCAAACATTGAAAGATCCAATTAATTAAATTAAACAAAAGAAATATGTGAAAGAGGATATTTAGTGCCAAAGAAGCATTGAATTAGTTAATGACTATACATAAGGTTGCAGATTGTTAGCATTTGGCAGTGTGTTGAAGTTTGGAACACAAGTTAACGTAACACTAGTGGGACCATCCAAAGTTAGCAATTCTGGACAATTGTTGCATAAACCCTTTCCTGGGAACTTCTGAGGGCAATTCCCCAGCACATCTTAGGATATCTCCCAAATAAGGGAAGGCAGTGGCGGAGTGCTATTGTGGCTGGACTAGTAATCCAGAGGCCCAGAGTAATGCTCTAGGGACCTGGGTGGGTTCGAATCCCACCAGGACAGATGGCGGAATTTTAAATCAATAAAAAAAGCTGGAATTAAACGTGTAATGATGAACATAAAACCATTTTCAATTGTCGTAAAAACCCATCTGGTTCACTAATGTCCTTTAGGGAAGGAAATCTGTTGTCCTTACCTGGTCTGGCCTACATGTGACTCCAGACCCACAGCAATGTGGTTGACTCTTAAATGCCCTCAGGGATGGGCAATAAATGCTGGCCCAGCCAGTGATGCCCACATCCCATGAACAAACTTTTTAAAAATCCAATGCTGGTAAGTCAGGAAGTTATGGGTCAATTGAAAATGGTACAGCTCTCCTATGTTCATGATATTTTCCATTGAAAGGGGTCAGGAGAATGACAGTCATTCAATTCATCATTATCAACAATGGGAATTTCACAATTAAAAAGGTGGGTGTAAAAGGTGAAAACTTGAACATTACTCTGCAGCGAATTAAATTACTTCTCAAAATGTGATGAGCTTGCAGATCAGCAAGATTCGTTAAACCAGGTTGCACATTATGGATAGTAATGCCATTACCTGCAGTCTCTCCAGAAGCCCTGTTAGGACCTGAAGCCAGGTCAGCCCATGTGTAAACTGCTCAGTGTTAATGATGCTGATTTCTGCATCCAGTTCAGGTACTATTGCTCCTGTCCTCCATCCATGTCGAAGCATTAGATCCTATTGATTACAAAAGATAAATGCTGAATAAACCTCTGCAATTTGGTGATGGGTGAAACAGTTAGTGTCATTTTACCAATGTGCATAAATCTCAATTACATCATTCGAAGGGGGTTAGATTATGACTGATTGGTTGCACATCTCCCTGGACCCGTAAGACCCTCAATGAGATAACAATCCGACAGAAGCTGTCCCTCACCATTGGACCAATGATTCAGTCTGATTGGGCTTTTGGAAAACAAGTCAAATGAGCCCTGCCTATCCTGATCAGTCAATGAATGCAGTTTCAGGCGTGGGACTATGCTAAACAGACTCAAACTATTACAGCTTCAATTCTTGGTCTATATTGGATTGGTGGTCTCAGCTGCAAAAGCAGTAGCAATGGCTAACTTGGTCACATAACCTCTGGACTAGATATGGGAGGAGAGGGATGAGTAAGGAAGAACAAAATCAGCCAGTATTCCTGATCATAATTTTTTTTATTCGTTGCCCCAACGTCTCCGGAAGGGAACCCCATGCCAGTGAATCATTTAGCATCCCCAGCACCAGTGGGGCCAACTGATTCACGAATGTATAAAATTCTACGGATAACCCATCTCGCCCCGTTACCTTCCCAGCCTGCATCTTCCCTAATGCCACATGCACCTTCTCCAACCCCAGCAGTGCCTCCAAACCATCCCGCAACTCCTCCTCTACCTGGGGAAACTCCAACCCCTCCAAGAAACCTCATTCAAGGAAAATTAGGGATGGGCAATAAATGCTGGCACAGCCAGCAACAGGGTAGAATTTTATACGTTTATGGATCAGTTGGCCCCACTGGTGCTGGGGGTGTTTAATGACTCGTGGCATGGGGTTCTCTTCCGGAGACATTGGGGCAGGCTTCTATCTCCCTCCTTCTAAAGAAGGATGAGGATCCCACAGTGTGCGGATCATATCGGCCAATTTCTCTGCTTAATGTAGATGTAAAACTTGGCGCTAAGATTGGAGCCGTGTCTTCCTTAGGTTGTAATTAAGGACCAAATGGGTTTTGCAAAGGGCAGCAAATGATCATCTAATGTGAGGTGGCTTAATGTGGTTCTTGCACCAGAGGTGGGGCCAGAACCCGAGATAATTGTGTCGTGGACGCAGAAAAGGCCTTTGATAAGGTTGAATGGGGATACTTGTTTACGGTTCTGGGAAAGATGGGTTCGGGCCTGGGGTTGTGTTGTGGGTGCAGCTCCTGTGCGCGACACCGTCGGCTAGTGTGCAAACTAACACCATGAGTTTGGGGCAATTAAGGTTGTATAGAGGGACAAGGCAAGGTTGTTCTATGTCTCCATTGTTGTTCGCATTGGCGATTGCAGTGTCTGCTTTCTACGTAGGAACAATTTGGAAACAGTGAGAATTCAACGTTCTAAATCCTGGATGAATGAAGTTTTGGGGACGCCAACCGCGATTACATGTACAACTACATTTGCACGGGTAAAGGAATTTTCAATAGAGGAGGTTGACTGTGCGGACAAATGCAATCATTATCTATTGGGGTAGAGCAATTGGAGGTGTGAAAATAATATCATCGGCATCATGACATTCCTCAATACACACTCCTGGAACCTCAACTGATTTGGAATATAAAAATTTATAACAATGTCCTCTTAGGCAGTTTGTTTCTTGATATAGTTTACTTTCCAGACTTCCAGTGGTGACCATGGAGGATTAGGTCGCACATTTGATAGCTCCCGCCTGTGACAGACTTTTGGACCTTTTTCCCCCGTTATTTTCCAGGTTTATTGGATAAAATCGGTGAAGAGTGAGACAGTGAGGAGAAATCCCCCTCCAGTGTATGGAGAATTGGACCAGAAGTGGCTGTGTGAGAAGACAAAGTCCTATAAAAAAGACGCGACCAGAGCCGGTAACGCGGGAAAGCATGGCGGAGAGCAAGGGCCGCGGGGAGACGGCACAGTGGTCGATGGAGTAGCTGGTGAAGTTTTTCGAAGATTACTTCGCCAAGCTGAAGGAGGACACGCTGGACCCCATTAAGGCTTCGACTGATCAAGTTGTGCAGAATCAAGAGACCCACGGAAGAGCGATCCAGGAGGTGGAGAAAAACGAGCACGAGGAATACCTAACCGTGCTGGAGACCAAGGTGGGGATGATGAACGACCGCCAGAGAAGAATGCAGGAGAAGCTGGAGGACCTGGAGAACAGGTCCAGGAGGCAGAATCTTAGAATTGTCGGCCTCCCTGAAGGCAGTGAGGGATCGGATGCGAGGGCCTATTTGACGGACATGCTGGAGAAGTTGATGGGGGGCTGAGGCATTCTCTCGGCCCCTGGAAATGGATTGAACGTGCAGAGCCCTCGCAAAGAAGCCCCGAGCGAACAAGCCACCGAGGGCGATGGTGGTACGCTTTCACCGATTCCTGGACAAGGAACACGTTCTGTGGTGGGCCAAGAAGGAACGGAGCAGCAAGTGGGAGAATTGTGAGCTGCGCATATATCAGGACCTGGGCGCGGATTTGGCCAAGAGGCACGCTGGGTTTAATTGGGCAAAAATGGCCCTCTTTAAGGGGGTAAAGTTCGGGATGTTGTACCCAGCCCGTCTGTGGGTCACACATGAGGAACGGGAATTCTACTTCGAAACACCAGACGAAGTATGGACTTTTATTAAAGAGAAGAGGCTGGAGGCGAACTTAAGGACACTGAAGCCTTGGAGAGTACTGTGGCGGCGATTTGTTGTGCTGTGCTGTATAAGTATAAGTAGTGTTGTGTGTAATAAGGGGCTGTTTGTATGGCTAAAGGTAACTTTAGCTTGCAGGGAGCTGGTTAGAGGGGTGTGGTCTTTGGGGCTGGTTCTGTATTTGGGTGTTGTTTTTTTTGGCTAAAGTGGCTGTTTCTTCACTGTTTTTTCTGATGTTTGTTTACTGGGGAATGTGGTGTTCTTAATATGTTTGTTCGAGTGGGGGGAGAGGGAGAGAACAATGGGGAGACAGACTGCTTGGTTCCAGGGGTGGGCGCTATCAGGTCAGCATGGGTCAGCTGACTCACAGAAGCACAGTGGGGGATGAGCGGGTGTTAAGCTGGAGCTTGACTTGGTGTTGGGTTTCTAGTGTTGTTGCTGGTTGGAGGGGGGGGGGGAGAGGGGGGGTGAGGAGATGCTTTGCTGACAGGGGAGGAACTGTTACTAGGGGACAAATGGGAGGTCAGGAACGGTGAATGCCCAAGCGGGGGCTCAAGGAAGCGGAGAGTGCGAGCCAGAGGCAGGCCTAAAAAGGGTGATGGCTAGTCGGCAGGAGTTGGGGGGGGGGGGGGGGTGTAAGCCCCCCGACCAGGCTGATTACATGGAACGTTAAAGGGTTGAATGGGCCGGTCAAGAGGGCTCGCGTGTTTGCGCATTTGAGGGGGCTGAAGGCAGACGTGGCAATGCTACAAGAGAAGGTTACAGACCAGACGAGATTGAGAAAGGGGTGGGTTAGCCAAGTATTCCACTCAGGGCTGGACTCAAAGACCAGGGGGTAGCGTTCTTGATCAACAAATGAGTGGCATTTGAGGCAGGAAGAATCGCGTCAGACAAGGGGGGTAGGTACATAATGGTGAGTGGGAAGCTGGAGGGGGAGCGGGTGGTAATTGTGAACATATATTTTCTGAATTGGGACAATGTGGAATTTATGAGGCGGGTGTTAGGTAAGATCCCAGACTTAGAGTCACATAACCTGATTATGGGAGGAGATTTTAACACAATAATTAATCCGGAATTGGACCGGTCAAAATCCATGACGGAGAGGAGGCCGGCTGCGGCAAAGGAATTGAGGGGATTTATGGAACAGATGCGGGGAGCAGACCCAGGGAGGTTTGCTCGGCCAAGGGCGAAGGAGTTTTCTTTTTTTTCACATGTCCACAAGTTATACTCTTGCATTGACGTTTTTGTTCTGAGCAGGGCGCTAATACTAAGGATGGTGGATACGGAGTACTCGGCAATCGCAGTGTCGGATCATGCCTCACATTGGGTGGATCTATGGGTTAGTGTGGAGAGAGGGCAATGCCCGCTGTGGAGACTGAATGTGGGGTTGCTAGCGGACGAAGCAATTTGTTGGCGGGTTAACAAGTCCATCCAGAACTATCTGGAAACAAATGATACGGGGGAGGACTCTGCAGCGACGGTTTGGGAAGCTCTGAAGGCAGTGGTCAGAGGGGAATTAATCTCGATACTGGCCCACAGAAAAAAGGTGGAACGGGCTGAGAGGGATAGATTAGTGGAGGAGATACTCCAGGTGGACAGGAGATACTCGGAGGCCCCGGATGTGGGGCTCCTGAGGGAGCGGCAGAGATTGCAGGCGGAGTTTGCGCTGTTGACCATAGGTAAAGCGGTGGAACAGTTGAGGAAGGCAAGGGGGGGTGATTTATGAGTACGGGGAATAGGGAAGCAGAATGTTGGCGCTCCAGCTCAGGAAAAGAGAGGCGGCCAGGGAGATAGGTGAAGAGTAAGTAAAGAGTAGAGGCGGGAATACTGTCCTGGACCCAGCGGGGGTGAATGAGGTGTTTAAGGACTTTCATAGCAAATTGTATGAGTCGGAACCCCCGGCAGGGGTGGAGGGGATGAGGCAGTTTCTGGATCAGTTGAGGTTTCCGAGGGTAGATGAGGATCTGGTAGAAGGGCTGGGAGCCCCAATTGAGATTGAGGAAATAATCAAGGGGCTGGAGGGTATGCAGTTGGGCAAGGCCCCGGGGCCTGAAGGCTACCCAGTGGAATTCTACAAGAGGTTTTCAGAGATATTGAGCTCACTGCTGGTGAGGACATTTAACAAAGCAAGAGGGAAGGGAGTCCTCCCCCCAACAATGTTGCAGGCCTCAATTTCATTGATCCTGAAAGGGGAGAAGGATCTGGAGCAATGCGGGTCATGCAGGCCGGTTTCTCTACTGAATGTGGACGCGAAACTGCTGGCTAAGATACTGGCCACAAGGATAGAGGATTGTGTCCCGAGAGTGACAGGATTTGTTAAGGGCAGGCAACTCAAGGCCAATGTTCGAAGACTTTTGAATGTTATTATGATGCCCTCAGAAGGAGAGGAAGCAGAGGTGGTGGTAGCGATGGATGTGGAGAAGGCTTTTGATCGGATGGAGTGGAATTACCTGTGGGAGGCGCTGGGAAGGTTTGGGTTTGGTGAGGGCTTTATCGACTGGGTGTGGTTGCTCTATCAAGCACCAGTAGCGAGCGTGTGTACGAACCGGCTGAGGTTGGCATATTTTAAACTACACCGAGGGACGAGGCAAGGGTGCCCCCTCTCCCCGTTACTGCTGGTCTGGCCATAGAGCCATTGACCATGGTGTTAAGAGCCTCTGGAACTGGAAAGGGCTGGTTCGGGAGGGGGGCTGGTGGAGCACCGGGTCTCGCTGTACGCAGATGACCTGCTCTTGTACATTTCAGACCCACTGGAGGGGTTGGGGGAAGTAATGTGAATCTTGGGGGAATTTGGCAATTTTTCGGGGTATAAGTTGAACATTTGTTTTTTTTTTTTTTCTTTTTTTTTTAAATTAGGGTACCCAATTATTTTTTCCAATTAAGGGGCAATTTAGCATGGCCAATCCGCCTACCCTGCACATCTTTGGGTTGTGGGGGTGAAACCCACGCAAACACGGGAAGAATGTGCAAACTCCACACGGACAGTGACCCAGGGCCGGGATTCGAACCCGGGTCCTCAGCGCCGTAGGCAGCAATGCTAACCACTGTGCCACCGTGCTGCCCCTGGGTATAAGTGCCGCTTAGAATGGTAGGAAAGAGCTTTTGGTATCTGGGAATCCAGGTGGCCCGGGAATGGGAGACACTGCAGAAGTTAAACCTACCCTGGCTGGTAGAGCAAATGGAAAGGGACTTAAGAGATGAGACATGCTCCCACTATCACTGGTGGGGAGGATACAGACCGTGAAAATGATGGTCCTCCCCAGACTTTTGTTTGTCTTTCAGTGCCTCCCTATCTTAATATAAGAACATAAGAACTAGGAGCAGGAGTAGGCCATCTGGCCCCTCGAGCCTGCTCCGCCATTCAATTAGATCATGGCTGATCTTTTGTGGACTCAGCTCCACTTTCCGGCCCAAACACCATAACCCTTAATCCCTTTATTCTTCAAAAAACTATCTATCTTTACCTTAAAAACATGTAATGAAGGAGCCTCAACTGCTTCACTGGGCAAGGAATTCCATAGATTCACAACCCTTTGGGTGAAGAAGTTCCTCCTAAACTCAGTCCTAAATCTACTTCCCCTTATTTTGAGGCTATGCCCCCTAGTTCTGCTATCACCCGCCAGTGGAAACAACCTGCCTGCATCTATCCTATCTATTCCCTTCATAATTTTAAATGTTTCTATAAGATCCCCCCTCATCCTTCTAAATTCCAACGAGTACAGTCCCAGTCTACTCAACCTCTCCTCATAATCCAACCCCTTCAGCTCTGGGATTAACCTAGTGAATCTCCTCTGCACACCCTCCAGCGCCAGTACGTCCTTTCTCAAGTATCTTCATCCCAAAGACCTTTTTCAAGCGGGTGAATAAGATTATTTTGGGCTTTGTATGTGCGGGCAAAACCCCGCGAGTGAAGAAAATGTTGCTGGAGCGCAGTCGGGGTCAGGGTGGGTTGGCGCTGCTGAACTTCTGCAATTACTACTGGGCGGCTGATATAGCCATGATTAGGAAGTGGGTAGTGGGGGAGGGGTCGGTGTGGAAGCGGATGGAGGTAGCGTCATGTAAAGACACAAGTTTGGGAGCACTGATAACGGCACCCCTTCCGTTCTCGCCAGCCCGATACTCCACAAATCCGGTGATGGTAGCGGCTCTGAGAATCTGGGGGCAATGGAGGAGATATAAGAGAGAGTTGAGGGAACATCGGTTTGGACCCCGATTTATAATAACCATCGGGTTGTACCGGGTACGCTGGATGGTGGGTTCCAAAGATGGCAGCGGGCAGGAATTAGAAGGATGGGGATCTATTTATAGATGGGAGCTTCCCCAGCTTGAAAGCCTTGGAGGATAAATTTGAATTGCCAGCAGGGAACGGGTTTGGGTATTTGCAGGTGCGAGACTTCCTGAGAAAGCAGGTTCCGGCCTTTCCGCTGCTGCCGCCATGGGGGATACAACCCGATGGTTATTATAAATCCAGTACCTGGGTGGGAGAGGGGAAGGTATTGGATATTTACCAGTAGCTTTCGGAGGCAGAGGAAACTCCGGTGGAGGAGTTTAAGGGCATGTGGGAGGACGAGCTACGAGGGGAGATAGAGGTGGTTCTACGGGCGGACATCCTAAGCAGGGTTAATACTTCCTCATCATGTGCCAGGCTTAGCCAATTAAAGGTAGTCCACCAGGCACACATGACAGTGGCTAGGTTGAGCAAGTTTTTCAGGGTCTTGATCAGTCTGTTGAGTTGGCGGATGTGTTCCTTGGTCGGATCTGCGGGTAACTGTCTGCAGTGTTCCTGGTTGTTGAGTTGTCGGTACACTTCTTTGCAATAGTCCGTTCTGTTTAGTATGACGGTGGCACCTCCTTTGCTGGTTTGATGACGATGTTGTGGTTGGTCTTGAGAGCACAGATGGCGTTGCGTTGTGCTTGGGTGACATTCGGGGCTGTCTTGTGAATGCGACTGATGAATCTGGCATTGACGCGACTCCTTGAGCATACATGTCAAGTCTAGGGCAGCGGCCTTTCGGAGGGATCCAATTCGACTCTTTCCTCTTCGGTTGCCGCACTGCAGATCTCTTGGTCTGCTGTTCCGGTTCATTGGTAGTCTCCTTGGGTTCGCTGTCGGCCTCTTGGGGTCTGTGGAAGAATTCCCGGAGCCTCATTCGCCTGATGAATTCCTCCGTGTCTGTCACGAGGCTGATGGGGTCCATTTTGGTGGTGGTGCAGAAATTGAGCCCTCTGCTGAGGACTTCGATTTCGTCTGGTTGAAGGGTGTAGTCCGACAAGTTGACAATAGATTTCCCTGTATTGTTTTCTACTGTGGTACCAGGGGAGGCTTGGTTGCAGCTGGTGGTGATGCCGAGTTTCTCAAGCTTCCTGTTCTTGGTGTGCATATAGGTGGCATAGTAAAAGTTGTCTCATCTGTTTGGCGGTGTTCCGCAGCTGGTTTGCTGCATCCTGAGCACAAGTTGAGAATATGGCCTCTATCTTGGTTTCCAGGTTGCGTTGTCTGCTGTAGAGCTGGTGTACGAGGTGATTGAGGGTACAGGATAGGTGTGGGAGGTGAGTGGAAAGCCCAGCAAATCATGTCCACATGTTTTGGGCATGCCCGAAGCTTGAAGGGTTTTGGCAGGGCTTTGCCAAGGCAATGTCCATGGTACTAAAAACACGGGTGGTGCCAAGTCCGGAGGTAGGGATCTTTGGAATGTCGGAAGAGCCGGAAGTTCAGGGGACGAAAGAGGCTGACGTCTTGGCCTTTGCCTCCCTGGTAGCCCGGAGATGGATCTTGCTAATGTGGAGGGACTCAAAGCCCCCGAGTGTAGCGACCTGGGTTAGTGACATGGCTGGGTTTCTCAGTCTCCAGAAGATCAAGTTCGTCTTAAGAGGGTCAATGGAAATGGAAAATGGAAATCGCTTATTGTCACAAGTCGGCTTCAAATGAAGTTACTGTGAAAAGCCCCTAGTCGCCACATTCCGCCGCCTGTTCGGGGAGGCTGGTATGGTCGCGTTCACCCGGAGGTGGCAACCGTTCGTCGACTTTCTCGGGGAAAATGAAAATGCCAGCAGATGCAGTATTCCAAGGGGGGGGGGGGGGGGGGAGGCGGATTGTTGTTCTACGGTTGGGGGTGGTAATGTTTAATATACCATGTTTACGTCATTGTTATTGTTATTATTTTTTTAAAATTCAAATACCTTAATAAAATATATTTTTTTTAAATAGTTTACTTTCCAATGGACTATGGATTACAAATTGGACGATTTTAAACTCAAGGGTAAATACCAAAACCTCAGGCCTACTTGCAGCATTTTCTGTTTGAAATCAGCATTGAATACGAATGAAAAAGCAAACTTCCACTGGCAATAGGAACAGTGAGACTACAGCGCAACAACCTCATGGTTTGCACCAGCTTCAGGCCATTGACAAGAAATTGTAGCAGCTTAACTGTCACTAGTCATTGATGGCATCAAGGGTCACTGCAACACTTGTGTTTTACTTTCAAACTAGATTTAATCTAGTGGGATTTGTAATATATATTTTTCACCTAGGTAAACGGTTTCTTCTTCATCCAGTTATCTTTTGGATTCCTCCCTCCCCCTCCCAAGGCTCAGTTCTTCTGATGTAGCAGCTTTCTTCCTGTGTGTGGGATCAGCGACCAATGGAACAAATGTGACCTTCTCTATCGTGACTGGCAATGGAAGATGGTCATATTGGTAACATTTAAATATTCAACACCACAAAATGCCCCATCTTACACTTCTCAAAGTCAACTACACATCAATTCCGCTAATTTGTTGGGAAAATCATTTCAGTTCTTCACAAGTAGACTGTGGGCCCAACAACATTCAGGGTTCACCACAGTACCAATATTTACAAATAAGCTAAAGGTATAATACAGCAGCTCCACATCCAAATCAAAACTTGCACGTACTGAACTGGAGAGTGAAAGCAGCTTCTAACAAATCATCCATTCTGTCCTTAGTGTATTATAAAGACATCATGAGACAAAGTCAATTTTTATTCCTTAAATAATACATTAATAAATATCCCAGTCAAATCAATTAATCAGATAAGCATTATATTGTATCTGTAGACAGAAAACTAGTTCAGAACATCTAAATGGAAACAAATGTTCCTTTGAGTACCAACAGTTATTGATCAAAGCAGAGTCCAACAGCTTTCTCCTCACTCACAATTCACTGTTTCTGTGAGCTGATCCATAAAGCTGCCATTAATGTATATAATCGCTGTATAATTTCCATTTAGACTTCAGCTCAAGAGTTGCAATGAAAAAGCTGTACTTACTGCCAGGTCGCTGTATAGATGGTCACCAAAATAAAGCACCTTGGATCCACCCCAGCCTGTCAGTCGTAGGAAGTCAAATAGGTTTCCCTGCAGATTGAGAGGAGAGGGAGGAGAAAGATGAGGAAGGCTTGACATTTCAGGAAATGTTTAGTCGGATGGATGTGGACCTTCAAAGGCTGTGGAGAGATTCTCAAACAATGCTTCAAACAGGATCTTGGAAACCTCACAGGCTGATGGAACCATTGATCAGTATATGCCACAAATTGGCAGTTTTGAAAAAGAAAAACAGCTGGCAAAATATATGTGTTGGGTAATGGGTTCAAATGAGACAGTAAAGCAAGGGCACGTTTGCCTTGTCAGGTGAATGATAAAGATCCATTTGCCTATGAAAAGAAGCAGGCAACTGTTTTCACCAACATTTATCATTCAATTAACATCAATGAAACACACGATCTGGTCATTAATTTAATTGTCTGTTGTAGGGCCTTGCAGTGCACAAAATGACCTCTCCATATTTGCCCACATAATTGTGATTAATTCAAAAGGAACTTCATTGGCTGTAAAAACAATTGAGTGCTCCAAGGACAGGTACAGCATTATATAAATAAATATTCTTTTATTTAAACCAGTAATGTGGTGCAGTATTTCACTCATTTCCCTGGTGTCCTGATTAAAGAAATTTGTCAATTTGGGAAAAAATATGATCCTCCTCAAGAGAAAAGAGTGACTTGTCTGTAAAATATGCATCAATAAAATGTTATTACTAATATATAACCATCAGGATATCCGGATACAATTAAAACGGCAAATTTTATTTTATTCGAATGTGCATTAAGAATTGTCAGAAATATACACATTATGTTAAAAGTTGCAGGAAATACTGACAGATTGGCACAGTGCTTCTAAAAAGCAGATATGGCAGCCCTGTAAACTCTATACAACAGCCATATTTGTTCAGTAAATGTTTTGTGAACCAACCATCTCTTAATAAACCTTATTATGATTAGTTAAGTAAATAGCTGCTCTGGTCACTGCTATTGCTGGAGGTGTAAAAGGTCTTTTCCTGCAGAACACTGACTTTCAGAATCAGCCAAACGGAACCAATTTACATTGTGCACACAACAGCCAGCACCTGGGTTTCACTGTCACCAACTAAGTACAAAGAAATTATCAAACTGAAAGACTGTACAAATTCTTTAAAGTTTTGCGAAATAGGACACCGAGGTTTGTCAAAAGCCGCTCTATTTTAGTAAGCCCCTAAATAACAACTGTTCTTTTCCACATTGGTGTTAAATTATATATGTCAGGCTCCAAAGCCAGAAGAGATGTGCATTTGCAAAACAGATTTAATTAGAGATTAATTTGTGGTGCAAACAACTTTTTTCTCAGTTTAATATCCTACCAGTGACATGGGCCTTCTCTATGGGCACCTGCCAACTTTAACTTTTTTTACAAAGCAGTTGTCAGTTGTATGGTAGCAATTGAAGAGATCTGATCAAAATAAAAATTGTGTCTCTCTTTGCCGAGACATGCTTTGTTTGCTGTGCCTTTCATTAACATGCCGTTTGCTTTTGTGTTGACTATTTTATGTCCTGTTCTTAAAAGTACTCTCATTTACTTAAGGTCTTCGGAACAAACTTCCCACCAATGCTGAAGCCTATATGTGGCATGGGGAGATCGGTGTGTGTTAGTAACATTACTTGACCGTTCCTTCAGTTTTAGTCTGATGCGTGCAGGAAATTGTCACCCCACAAGTCTTTTGTTTGACTTGGGGACCCACGTCTGACTGCCCAGTGTTGTTGAACAAGGAACCCAGTGTGTTTAAAGCACCCTTCTGTTAGTTAAACAGACAAACGTCTGGGACAAGATTAGGTCAGTTCAACAGCTATTGTCAGTCAGCAGAGATTCCAACCATTTGCACTCTAACAGATGCACACAGTTGTCAAAGTTGATGGCACTGTTCTCATGGCAACAGTTGAAACTTTTGTTTTATATGACCAGCAACACAGCCAAATTTTGAATATTAGAATAATAATTCCCGACTCTAAACACACTAAGTATTGGAAATGGCTGCTTTGTCAGTGAGGCAAAGTCCGCATCTCACAAAAAAATACTGCAGGTAGCAACACTGCTTTCAGTTCAGTAAATCTGCTCGAGCCAGTAGTTCAACCACATTTACTGTATTAAAAATGCAGCCCACACCATGTGTTCATATAACCTCATACATTCAGATCTGGTCAGATTCCTGAGCTTTAAGTACGTTGTTGGGGGTTTTATTTCCAACACACCTTTTGACTCAGTATTTTCATTTTGGTCTAAATTGACTATTCTCATTTGTAGAGGTGGAATATAAAGTTTGAATTCTCAATACTTTCAGTCACCTAAAAGGTAAAATCAACACTAATATCTGACCAAGTAAAGAAGCCCTCACCATTTTGAGGCCCCAGTCATTTAGATTTAGCAATCAAGAACGGTTAAAACAAGCAGCCTCATGCAGCTCATCAGATTCAGGCCGCAATTCTAAGTGGCTTGACAGGCTGAATACAGAGATATTTTCCTAGTTGGACTGTCTAAAACTAGGGGCCAGGTTTTTGTGCAGTCGAGAAGACTCTGAGGACTGTAAAGCTAGGCAGGACCCAGTTGTGGAGTCTCGTCCAATTTGCAACAGGTACCATTTTTGATGGTTGAATCGTAGAATCCCTACAATGCAGAAGGATGCCATTCAGCCCATCAAGTCTACACCAACCCTTCAAAAGACCACCCCACCTAGGCCTAATCACCTGCCCTATCCCCGTAACCCCACCTAAACTTTGGACATTAAAAGGGAAGGTTAGTATGGTCAATCCACCTAACCTGCGCATCTTTGGACTGTGGGAGGAAACTGGATCACCCGGAGGAAACCAATGCAGACACCGGAGAAAGTGCAGACTCCACACAGTCACCCAATGTCATAATCGAACCCGGGTCCCTGGTGCTGTGAGGCAGCAGTGCTAAGCATTGTGCCACCCGTGGGGAAAGGGTTCACAGAGGTAAGAAACTTGAAATCTGCAAGGGTGTTTGTTTACGTTTAGAGCCCATTTTGACAAGTACAAGAGCTGTAACCTTCTATGGAGTGTCATAAATTAATGGAGTTGGTGTAAGTATTCTCAAAGGGCAGATAAGGTCTATTTAACTGGGATGATTAGAAATGAAAAAATCCCCACTCTTTAAGCTATGTAAATTAGTAATTATAATAATCTTTATTTGTGTCATTAATTCAATGTTTTTTTTAAACTCTGCTGGACTGCTTTGACTTATAAACATTTTGCATTCTGTTTGAGGAATTTCAAGAGTTATCTGTTGACATTTCCCCCAAGGGTTATTTGTTATGAAAGTTTGGCTGAGATTCAAATGCTACAATAATCTCAAAAGGGGATTCTGAGTTCACAGAATGACTGACAGCTTAAAGAGGCTAGTAAAAGGATTAGGGTATGAACAGAGAATGTTTGTTTTTATAGGGTATTAACCACAGAGCGTCAGTATAATATGGTGGGGGGGGGGGGGGGGGAAGGAAGCAGATGTCATGACCCTACCCCCTATCCACGTCAGCTTGAGGCCAACCGAGTCTGCTCCAACCAGCCCCGCAACAATAAAGCGCTATGGGATGGGTGGGACTTCTGCCCCTCATTGGGACAGACATCCAGCCTTCTGTAGCTGCCTGCCAATCTGATTGGCTGGCAGCTCCATCGGTTCCAGCAGCGCCAGGAAGATATCAGTGGCAGTTACTATGACTGCACTTGAAGAGAGGCATCTAGGATCCCTAGAGCAGGCAAATGTGGGATCTTGGGCTGGGAGGGTAGATGTAAGAGAGAGTTGTAGGAGGGAGGGTATAGTCTAAGGGGAGCCACCAAGGATTGTCTCCGAAGAGGGATACCCTTCCTTCCTGCCCTTTAACCATTGGAGGTTAAAAATTGGGCATCCACTCCCATCCTGTTGTACACACCAAGTATCTTACACTCCCCTCCATCATGGGGGTAAGTGGTATGATTACCCAATCCATTTTACTGCCCTCTCCCACCACCAGCCTGTGGGAAATGTGCCGCCGGGGGCATGTACAATTCAACCCAAAAAGAGTTTTAAAGGCTCTGATACTTTCATGAATAGGATAGAGGGTCTGAAAACTTCAAAATCAACTGGGACCAAGTCCTCAAGAACTGACACAGGCCTTCTAAACAACCCACCTCAGCACTCCCCACCATCAACAACCTCACACATGTCCTCCTAGCATCGGCTTCTATGTTCAGTCCGACTTAACCCCCCCCCCATCCCACAAGAGCAAATATCTTGCAATTTGGGGGGCAATGGAGAGAAATTTCTATGAGGGTTCTGAATCTTGGCAATACTCTACCCAAGAGGGTTGCGAATGCGCCATAGATTTTTTTTTGCTAACGAGAGGAATCAAAGGATAGGATTCCCCAGTGGAGTTGAGGTATATTATCCATGATCTTATGAATGGGGCAAGTTCAAAGGGCCATCTGCAAAAATTGAGCCAGGCAACTGCCAGTAAATGAAGCTCCTTTTTCAGTTGGGTGTCCTTCTGCCTGCATAGTTCCTACTTTATGGTGCATAGTTCCTACTTTATGGTGCTATTAGTCTGGCACGGTCAGAGCAGGAATTCTCCATTTCACAAATTGCCTGTGAAATTTCACCCACTATATACATAAGGGGCGTGATTCTCCGCACCCGCGGAAAATCGCGAAGTTGGCCGTGAAAACGGCCGAGTTTTGCGACAGCCCGACACGGCCCATTTCCCGAGGTAGTCACGTCCGGGAAATGGGCTAGGAACGGAGCCGCGTCGTTCACGTGCGCGATGACGCCGGAACGCGGTGACGCTACGAACATGCCCACGTGACGCCGCCCGACGCTGTAAAAGGGCGCGGGCGAGCACAGAAACTAGGCCAGGATGTCGGAGCTGAGGAGAGCAGCCCCGCGATTCGTGGAGGCTGATGTTGAGATGCTGCTCGATTCCATCGAGCAGAGGAGGGGCATCATCTGCCCGCGTAGAGGGCATCGCCACCCTGCCAGCGCGGTGCGTCAGGCCTGGCGTGAGGTTGCTGCTGCCGTCAGTGCTGTGGGGCAGACCCCTCGCTCAGCTGACCAATGTCGGAAGAAGATGCACGACCTCACCAGGGCTGCCAGGGTAAGTGCCAAGAGGGTGCCCCCGGGTCACAACCACCCCCCCCCCCCCCTCCCGGCACGGGGGGTGGAGGGGGATTGGGGCAGAGTGAGTTGAGGGTGGTTCACAAAGTTGTCACAGACCCAGCGCTCTGGCCCCCGTGGAGAGATGCAATGGTCTTATTACAACTTGACCCCCAAACTGTGCCAGTATCTGAACGGACTGCTGATACCTGCCGTATTGTAATGATATACCTATGCCCCCTCCCCCAACAGGACAAGACCGCTCACAACACTCGTGAGCGGAACAAGACTGGAGGGGGTTCGCCCAACCTGCGGCCCCTCACCACGTTTGAACAGAGGGCACTGGACCTTGTTGGGGGATCTGCCACCCGGGAGATCGCGCAATGCGAGGTTGGCGGAGCTGCAACAAGTGAGACAACCCTGCATGACAAAAACTCCCCCTCCCCCATCCTCTGTCCCTTCACACACCCTGCCCACTGGGACACCTCCCCCATCCTCTGTCCCTTCACAAACCCTGCCCACTGGGATACCTCCCCCATCCTCTGTCCCTTCACACCCTGCCCACTGGGACCGTCCAGCGCCCGGCCGAGCGAATCTAAATAACCCGTTTCATTCTCTTCCCTAGGATGTGATGCCGAACGACCAGGGCCGTCTGGCTCCAGACGGACACAGGCATCTGCCCCCACCTCACCCGGGGCCGCACGACAGAGGGTGCCTGATCAGCGGGGAGTCCCATCCTCCCCAACCGAATCTGTGGAGCAGGACGCCCAGAGGGCGGCGACACCGCTAGATAAAGAAATGGCCTGCGAATGCCCTGCGGCCTCTCAGCGGGCCGATGACATCGAGGAGGCGTCCACCCAAGACGACCTCGAGCTTGCGGCACAGCTATCTCCCACACCATCCACCATCCCAGAGACACTCACCCCGGCTGGGCTATTTAGTGATGAGGCTCCTGGGTCACAGTCTGGGTCGCACCTCACAGCTGAGCAGGTACAGCAGGTGGAGGTCGGAGCAGCCAAGGGCCCGGACTGGCGGAGGCCAGGCCAGGCCCAGCATGCAGCTGGCTCCCAGACGTTTTCCGAGTTCCTGGACTTTCTCAACCCACCCGCACAGCCGATGCATCAAGAAACCCAGGGACACAATGACGGGATGAGGGCTGTCTTCCAGACTCTGCAGACGCTGTTAGAGGAGTCGAACCGCATCCACGAGCAGGGAGTGGTGCCGCTCATGGTAGCAACCCAGGCCGACACCGCACGGGTGGCATCCGCAGTGGAGGCAATGGGTCAGGTTATGCAAGGCGTTGGGCTTAATGTGCACGTGTCATCCTCGGCCCTGGACAGGGTTGCCCTCTCACAGGCAGCAATGCGCCAGAGCCAACACGACATTGCCGGCGCGCTGCGGGCCTTGGCCGAGTCTCAGCAGGTCATGGCACAGTCGCAGCAGTCAGTCGCGGAGAACATCAACCGCCTGACACATGTGCTGGATGGTGTCGTGCACTCACAGGTTGAGATCGCACAGTCCCTGGCGGGAATGTCTAACTCCCTGGACTCCGTCTCAGCAAACCTTCGGATCCTGGTGGATACCGTTGCAGGCCTCCAGGACTGGCAGCGCCAGGTGTTGGTGGCGCGACGGGGCACCTCCCCGCTCGCACCTCTGTCCCAAAGTGAGGCCCGGGGGCCACCGGGCTCCCCGAGGGAGGAGGAGGTTTCGGGGCCCGTCCCATTAACTCCATCACGGGGCGTCCCGGAATTCTCGGCCTCCCCCCCGTCCCACCCGTGGTGCATCGGGAACTCAGCGGCCACCAAGGTGGATGGTTCAGCTATTGCCATGGGTCAGACTCTCTCTAACGTTTCTGAGCTCACAGCTCTTCGCAGAGCGGGCTCTCATCATTCCACATGGCACTGATCACACCCGCTGACACAGCCATCGATGTTGTACCATACCGTCTGGACCCAGTGATAAGGGTGATGTCTAAGTGGAGCAGTGTCCACTGAGAGGGGGTTGGGGGGGGGGGGGGGGGGGGGGGGGGTGGTGGAAGTTGTGTGTTGACCCTCTGCACGACTAGCGATGCAGGTGGTGGTTTGGTGTTCAGCGGGGACGTCGCATACGCGCGTGAACCGTGCTGCCACCAAGGCGTCGCGTGCCCGCCGTCCTCGCCTGGTCCATCGTGCCGCCTCCTGGACATCACCACCACTTGGGTCATGTCTGCGTGCTGCACCCGCCACTCCGCCAGCCTCCTCCTCCTCCTACTCTTCCTCCCTCTCCTCCTCTGTGCTGGCACCACTGCCACTGGCTTCTCCGTCCGCTTCCTGCAGCAGGTCATCTCCCCTCTGCATCGCGATGTTGTGCAGCGCACAGCAGACCATAACAATGCGAGCGACCCTGTCGGCCTGGTACTGCAGGGCCCCTCCGGAGCGGTCCAGGCACCTGTATCTCATCTTCAGGAGGCCAAGGTAGCGCTCCACCACACCCCTGGTTGCTGCAAGGGCCTCGTTGTATCGTGTTTCCGCATTGGTCTGAGGCCTCCGTATAGGCGTCATCAGCCAAGACCTCAGCGGATAACCCCTGTCGCCTAGCAACCAGCCCCTCAGCCGGGGGGGACGTCCCTCAAACATCGCAGGGATGTACGACTGCGCCAGTATGTAGGAGTCATGCACACTCCCTGGGAACCTTGCACAGACGTTCATGATCCTCATGTGGGGGTCGCATACCACCTGGATATTCATGGAGTATGTCCCCCTCCTGTTTGTGAACACCTCCCTGTCCCCTGCAGGCGGGCACATGGGGACGTGAACACAATCGATTGTCCCCTGCACCCGGCCACACTGGCAAATCCACGAGCTCGTGAGTCTTGAGTTGCTCGGTCCTCGGGAAAGGTGATGTAGCGATCGGTGATGGCATAGAAGGCGTCGGTCACATCCCGGATACACCTGTGGACCGATGACTGGGAGATCCCAGAGACGTCCCCGCTCGGAGACTGGAAGGAGCCGGTCGCATAGAAGTTTAGAGCGACCGTCACCTTGATGGCAACCGGGATCGCGTGTCCTCCCCCCGTTCCACGTGGGGCGAGGTGCGCCACGAGGTGACAGATATGTATCACCATCCGCCTACGCAGCCGGAGTCTCCTCCTGCAGGTGATGTTCCGTCATTGTTAGGAAAGAGATCCGGGCACACCCTCGGTACACCCTCGGCCTTGGTCGTCGCCTCTGGTGCCGTGGCTGCACCCTCACTCTCTCCTCCTCCCCCTCCTCCTCCTCCTCCTCCTCCTCCTCCTCCCCCCCCCTCCTCCTCCTCCCCCCCCCCCCCCCCCATGCTGCTCGACGACTGGCAACTCCTCGGCCCTTCCCTTTGCTGCTGCAGCTGGCCCTGCATCCACTGCGGGTTGTGGCTGTGGATGCTGCTCCATCTCCAAATGCAGTGCAGCGGCCCCAACCACTGTGCAGAACATAGCCGTTCTGTTCCCATACATCGTGCTAACCTACAGAAGGGTGGTGGGGGGGCAGAGAAACGGGACATGTTAGACGGAGGTTAGTCGACACCTCGGCAGCCGCCTGCCACAGGATACCTGTGTGTCCCGGTAGCCTGGTCGCGCTGCTGACACGCGGGCAGCCTAACCCCTGGTCACTTTCTGCATCCAACGGCCAGTAAACTACGTCCTCTTCACCGGTGCGTCAGTGGCCTGTGGCCGTAAGCCACAGGGCAACCAGCGGCCGTGTCCTTGTGACCGGCACACCATGGCATGGTGGCAGACATTTTGTAACCGGGGTTGGACGGGTCACTTGCTCACTCTCTCCCTACCCTCCCCCACTCCCCCCCTCCGTCTCACACACTCCCCTCCCCTCAGTCTCACACACTCCCCTCCCCTCAGTCTCACACACTACCCTCCCCTCAGTCTCACACACTCCCCTCCCCTCAGTCTCACACACTACCCTCCCCTCAGTCTCATACACTATCCTCCCCTCAGTCTCACACACTCCCCTCCCCTCAGTCTTCCCCACTCCCCCCTCAGTCTTCCCCACTTCCCCCTCAGTCTTCCCCACTCCCCCCTCAGTCTTCCCCACTCCCCCATCAGTCTTCCCCACTCCCCCCTCAGTCTTCCCCACTCCCCCCTCCGTCTCCCACACTCGCCCCTCCGTCTCCCACACTCCCCACACTCCCCCCTCCGTCTCCCACACTCCCCCCCTCAGTCTCCCCCACTCCCCCCCTCAGTCTCCCCACTCCCCCCCTCAGTCTCCCCCACTCCCCCCCCTCAGTCTCCCCCACTCCCCCCCCTCAGTCTCCCCCACTCCCCCCCTCAGTCTCCCCCACTCCCCCCCCCAGTCTCCCCCACTCCCCCCCCAGTCTCCCCCACTCCCCCCCTCAGTCTCCCCCACTCCCCCCCTCAGTCTCCCCCACTCCCCCCCCTCAGTCTCCCCCACTCCCCCCCCTCAGTCTCCCCCACTCCCCCCCTCAGTCTCCCCCACTCCCCCCCCCAGTCTCCCCCACTCCCCCCCCAGTCTCCCCCACTCCCCCCCTCAGTCTCCCCCACTCCCCCCCTCAGTCTCCCCCACTCCCCCCCGCTCTGGACCCCCCTCCCGTTCTCGGGGATGCCTTCCCCGTTGTGGCTAGACTCCAGCAGTGCGCTGAGCGGTGCGCTCACCTAATCGAAGCTCTCATCAGCCAGCACGACTGGTTGACGAACTTGAAAAGCAGGTATGTTGGCCGGCGTGAAAACAGTGCGTGATGACGTCGGGACTTCGGCCCATCTGGGCCGGAGAATAGCAGGGGGCCAATAAGTAGCGATTCTGGTCGTGTCGGGGGCACGTTCGAGGCCTTTGCCGGGAATCCCGATGTGTAGTTTGTGCGGGGTTCGGAGAATAGCGGGAGGGCGTCGGACCAGCGTCGCCGTGAAAATTTGCTTGGCCCGCTATTCTCCGAACCGGCGTGAGTGCGGAGAATCGTGCCCACGATCTCAATCCCCGGGAACAGCTGCAGTCAGATAAGAGCCAAAGCATTTCCATCTGTCAATACAGTGGCAGGCGCCAATTCCAAAATGCTAACTACCCAAAGTGCACATAAATAGTTGACATGTCTGAAATTGACCGCAAGGGCATTTACATTTCACATTGACAACAGTTGGAACCTCTTCTGCAGTAGTACTGGCTCACTGCTGGAGATGGGACAAGGACAAAGTTGGGAGATTTGAGGAAATGGCTCATGCTATATTGGACAATGCAAGGCAAAGATTAGGAAGATAGTCTCTTCCCAAACACTGGCATGCATGTTGAAATGCACAAACCGAGTTGTCATTAAATTTCAATGAGTTGCAAACTGAAAGCGAGAGGCATTTGGTAGAAAGCAGATCTTGTTCTCTGAATCCTAGTTAAAACAGACACAGCACCTCAGAATAATAACTGACAGAACCAGAATGCTGCTCCCTAGCTTACTAAAGTAATGATATTTTCAAAGCATACACACACACAAATACAAATGACGGCACATTCTTTTCTAATCCTCATTTACAGAATTTACATAATCTGAGATTTGCCAAACTGCTCTAATTGTTTTAGTTTACAGACTGAAAAGATGACAGAGCCAAATCAATTGATTAATATTGTTATAGGCAAAATTTTAAAAGTGCATCTACAATTATTCTCTAGTCAAGGTGGTTTGTTCTCATTTGATCACTTCTGATGACCATTAGCATTCCCACCAAATACCCAGCTTTTGCAGTTGCGCTGATGTTGGCGTAGTTCCTAATACTTTGCTTCAATACAAAGTCAGTTAGCATACACAACATAAAATACAAGAGTCTTTCAAAGGAGCTTTAAGGATGTAATTCAATCCGAATTAAAAACCTTCTTTTGTTGGAGCCTCACAACCTGTGCCAACCATTAGGGCGGTCATACAAATACCAAACTTCTGGGGTTGCCTCCATATTTGCATTTCCCCACCTGGTAACATGCAGACTGACAGTTAAAAGATCTCATATAGTCTGCTGTTTTATTTCAAATTTTTCTCCTCGCTGTTTGCCGAGCTTCTATGTTCAAAGGATAATGAGGCATGATTAGAATTTGAAACCAGAAACCAGTGTTAAAGCTGTAGAAATATTTTGTACCTCACCATTTTCCACGTGCTCCTCTTTCATTACAAACATCCACATTGCCATTGAATGGATTTACAAGCTTACTTAAAGCAGCAAAAATAAAAAAGCCTCAATGAGCTAAATGTTTCCCTTTTGTGTTAGTGTTTCTACAGTTTGTTCCCAAAATACAATTTTTTTTTTCCAAAGATATTTAATTCCAAACGTACATCAACAAAAACAACAGTCCAAGACATAAGCTTGTACAATTTTTTCCTCTTTTAATTCCCCCCCCCCCCCCCCCCCCCCACGACAAACAGTTCCTCGAATAAAGTCATGAACGGCCTCCACCTCACTTCAAAGCCCTCTTCATTTTTTAATAAAATATAGTGTACCCAATTCATTTCTTCCAATTAAGGGACAATTTAGCGTGGCCAATCCACCTACCCTGCATATCTTTGGGTTGTGGGGGCAAAACCCACGCAAACACGGGGAGAATGTGCAAACTCCACACGGACTGTGACCCAGAGCCAGGATCGAACCTGGGACCTCGGCGCCATGAGGCAGCAATGCTAACTACTGCGCCACCGTGCTGCCCTTCGAAGCCCTTCGAGCACAAGTTCCCCACCAAGCTGCCACCCCTGGTAGCATATCCAACCTCCAATTCAAAAGGATCCTTCGCCTGGTGATCAGAGAGATGAAGGCGACAACATTGGCTCCCTTCCCCTCCAGCAGCCCCAGCACCTCCGATACCCCAAGATCATCACCATAGGGTCTTGCGTGTCCTCAGCCCCCACTATCCTGGATAATGTCCCAAAACCTCTCCAACTTCTCGCAGACCCAAAACATAGAAGCATGATTCGCAGGCCCCCACCCGCACTTCTCACACCCATCTGTTACCCCTGGAAGAACCGATTCATCATCGCACAAGTCATGCATACCCTGTGCACCACTTTGAACTGAATCAAGCTCACCCTCTCACAGGAGGAGGTCGAGTTCACTCGCTGCACTGCCTCAGACCAGAGTCCCCATCCTACCTCCCTCCCCAACTCGTCCTCCACTTAAACTTTATCCTTACCACCTGTGTCTTACTCTGTTCTCCCAACCATCCATACATGTCCCCAATCTTGCCCTCCCCCAAGTCATCAGGGAGCAGTTGCTGCTCTAAAAACGCATACTCCAGTAGTTGGGGGAACGTCAGCAGCTCCTTCGCGCAAGTTCCACACCTGCATATACCTAAACTACGCCCCCCCCCCTCCTCCCAACACCTCACATTCTCCACATTCGCAGCCCAGGAATAATACATCAGGTCCAACCCCCGCCCCCCTTTCTGCCTCTATCTTTATAGCAGAGTGTTCATCCTTGGTACCTTCCCTCCCATATGAACTCAGAAATCAGTGCCACCAACCTCCAGAAAGAAGCCTTCGGGAGAAAGATCGGGAGGGTCTGAAAGACAAACAGGAACTTTGGCAACACCTGCACCCTCCTTGCCAATGTCAAGTACAAGTCCACCTCTTGAAATCCACCCGTTTTGAAAAATAAATTTAGAGTACCCAATTCTTCTTCTCCAATTAAGGGGCATTTTAGTGTGGCCAATCCACCTGCCCTGCACATCTTTGGGTTGTGGGGGCAAAACCCACGCAAACACGGGGAGAATGTGCAAACTCTAAACAGACAGTGACCCAGAGCCAGGATCAAACCGGGGACCTCAGCGCCGTGATGCAGCAATGCTAACCACTAGACCACCGTGCTGCCCTTTGAAATCCCCCTTAACCTCTTTCATTAACCCTTTCAAGTTCCACCTGTGCATCGTGGCCCACTGATGCATTACCTGAATCCCCAAATACCTGAACCACTCTCTAGCCACCGTAAATGGTAGCGCCCCCAAATTGGACCCCGCCCCGCCGCATTCAGCAGAAACATTTCGCTCTTCCCTACTTTCAATTTATAACCAAAGAAGGCACCAAATCTTTCCAACAGGCCCATAATACAGCCCATACTTTCCAGCAGGACCTATACAAACAACAGATCATATGCATACAGTGACACCACCCCTTACCCCCCCCCCCCCCCCCCCCCATTGCAATCTCTCGCCACTCAGCCAACGCCCAAAGGGCCATCGCCAAGGGCTCAATCATCAACGCAAATAACAATGGCGACAGCGGGCATCCCTGCTTCGTTCCCCTTTGTAACCCAAAATACCCCAAACTCGTCTCATTCGTACGCACGCCAGCCACCAGGGATGCATATAAAAGTCAAACCCACGCCATAAACTTCGGCCCAAACCCTAAACCTCCCCAGAATTTCGAACAGATACCTCCACTCTACCCAATCAAAAGTCTTCTCTGTATGGATACAATAACCTCAGGAACCCGCCTATCTGACGGAGTCATAATTACATTCAACAGCTTCCTAATGCTCTGGAGAGCTGCCTACCCTTCACAAAGCTCGTTTGGTCAACAGAGACCACCTCTGACACACCCTCCAACTAACACGTCAACTCCTTCACCAGTACTTTCACGTCCATGTTCAACAAAGAAATGGGCCTGTAGGACCCACACTCCAGTGGGTCCTTCGACTTTTTCGGGATCAACGAGATTGACGCCTGTGACAATGTTGCTGGCAACTCACCCCTCTCCACTGCCTCACTGAAAATCCCCAACAAGTGGGGGGTCAACTCTGTTGAAAACTGCTTAGAAAACTCTGCCAGAAAGCTGTCCGGCCCTGGGGCCTTGCCCGACTGCATCCTAAAAATCCATCTTTTAGCCCTAATGGCTCCTCCAGTGCCTGCCTCTTCCCCTCCTCCAGCTCTGACCCACCACCTAACCCACCGGCTCAGCCTTGTACAACTCCTCGTAGAACACCCTGAACACCTCATTTATCTTTTCCGGTTCCGGCACCAGCTCCCCCTTCTCTGCCATTACCTGCAAAATATCCCCCGACGCTGTACATAGTTAGCAATATGACCTCCAACCAGCTGGTGACATCAGACTTCGGTCAATTGACGTGGGACACTCGCCAGTTGGTACCAAGGACAGTCGCACATCGGGTAGTTCCAGGAGAGTTCACAAACTCAAATAGTAACCTAGTCTGTATATATTCTGTTTGTTATCTTTCCACATCAGTTCCAGTTAAGTCACCAGATGTTCTGTGTGCATCATTGCAATGGCAAGGTCACAGAACACAACACTGCCAGAGGAAATGGTTGAGGCAGGGACATTGACAACATTTAAAAGGCATTTGGCCAGGTACAATGATGGAAAAGGTTTAGAGGGATATGGGCAAATGGGGTTAGCTTAGATGGGCTTTTTGGTTGGCATGGACCAGTTTGGGCCGAAGAGCCTGTCTCTGTCGTAGACTCTATGGATCCATGATCCTATGCTTGGGAAATGCCAATTGGAGTCTCAGTAAAGTTGTGAGTGGGGTAAAAAGTCAAACAGACCTGCTTTACACGTAAACCAAACCATTCTTATTCTGTGATTTTTCATGACAAAAGAATTCGGACCTGCAATAGGCCCAACAGCACTTGCAATTGACTGCACCATTCAAAAAGAACTTCATTGATCTTCTACCTTAACTTCCTACATTTCCTTCTTTTACATGAACCACGTGTGGAACTGGATAATACTCTACTTAAAAGTAAATTATTTTCCAAACCGGTTCCCTGTAATGTTTTTGCTCATTCCTACCCGAAAGAATCATAACGTTATCTGGATTTCTTTAGTTTCTTTATTTCTTGATTTCTTTAGTCCCACACTCTTAGTTTGTGTCATGTCAAAATATTCAATAGAGCTAATTAATTATGACCAGGTTGTAAAACATAATTAGTGAGACAAGTCTTTCTCCAGCCTTAGTTTTACGGTGCAACACGTAAATCTATATTTATTTCTCACCCTCTTCAATTGCTACCAGAAAAAGTCAGCTCACATATAAAGCGGGTTTCCAGCAATGCCAATATTATGTAGCACCGAACACAGACCAATTTTCTGACCTGTTTATACATCTTTCCCTTTTCTAAAGTGTTGATTTTGTCCCACTGCAGCACACCCGTATCATCCAGTCGTCTGAAGGGCCTGGAAAAATAAAACAACTGTTAGATAAAAGGGAGGAATCCCTTGGCAGATTTAACGGCGCGATGTAACGGTCATGCCCGACTCGGGGAGCGATGCTGCCGGTAAATCTTGCAAGAGGCCTCTCGCAAGATTTACCCAGCTGGCCACGCCTTGTGCAATCTAACGGGATCTTGTGAGACGGGCGCGATCCGTATTTGGCAAATTTGCATATCAAAGTGAGCAGCTAGTCTCACTTTAATGTGCACTCGCTGGATTTACAACTGGCGCCCTGATCTCTTCCTACATTGGCGAGCGGAGCGCCTCAATGCAGGAAATGAGACTAAGTTCGGCCTCGGCGGAGGTTCCCCACTGAGGCCCCAAAATAAAACAGAGTCCTGTTACCTAGCGGGGTCTCTCCCGGCACTACGAGCGCTGGGGAATACCCGGCTAAACGCCCTCGACAAAGGATTCGGTTTCATTTCCATTGGATCGTACCCAATATCTGTTATTAGATTCCAACTAGCCAGATATAGTTATGCAGAAAACATAGTAACACAAAAACACACTCTCTTTATGCTGTTAATTTAGGGAAAGTATTATTTTCCTTCTAATCAGCTTCATGAAGAAGGTTTACTGGACTCTTTTACACATTTGGTTTACAAGGAATCCACTTCGTGAAAGATAGAACTGGAGCCAATCTTTACACACTTTCACTATTTATAGAAGCACATTACAAACATGCACCTCTTAATCCATCTGCTACAATTTTAACCTGCCCCTATTAATAGGGCACAAGTGAATCGGCAGTTAATATCCAGCATCCACGTGTAATTAATATACAATGAATGTTCCTCTCAATGCAGATGGTTAGTTACATTAAAATATTTTTAAATATGCTTGCAAACAATTATGTACATTGAAAATTGCATTAGTCAGGAAGAGTTACCGTTTAACAGCTGTCTACAATTTGTCACAATTATTTGTTACAGTTTCTATCAGAATAGTTAAAACCATCTTTCTTTCCCCATTTACAATTTCACTCACTTGCGCTTATCCGTAAAAAAGCCTGGTTTGTCAGCTTGGACGATCACCAAATCAAAAAGATCTCGCCAATCCTTTCCCACCATATGTTTCATTCCTTTATCACTGTGCAGAAAGAGGTGTCGGAAATAATTAGAGTTATGTCACCACGTAATCATGTGACAAACAATAGAGATGCATTGGTTTACAACAAATAACACACTTTTAACTTTTATTTCAAAGCACAACCTATCAATCTTGTTAGACTTCAGGCTTTTGGTAACATGCCATAAATATCTAGCAACAAAAGCTTGTCAATGTACAAACTCTTGCAGCTTTATGATGGTCCAAGTTAGATTTATAATTTATGTCAAGGGACATGTCATCCCCAGCAGTGAAACTGTTTGATATCTCGACACACAAGTTACAAGTTTATCCCTTCAAGTCCTGACAGGTTGCATTTATATCATTCTAAATTCATGCGACATCGATAGTGCAGAGATACACAGAAACCTTCACAGCTCATTGATCAAATGTATCTCACTCCCTTCCCCCACTGGCATAAAATTGGATCTGTTGGAAATTAGGTTGGCCCGTCCACGTCCAGGTCCAATCCGCTTTTCTATTAAAAGGTTTGTGAAAATCTGGCCCTTTAAGTAATTGCGGGAAATAGCATAGATGCATTTAAGGGGAAACTAGACAAGTACATGAAGGAAAAAGGAATATAAGTGAGAGAAAGTACAGGGGAAGGGGGCTTGAACACGAGAATAGATTTGTTGGGCCCAATGTCCTATTTCTATGCTGTAGAATTCTTTGTAACGCTGCTGCTATTATCAAAACACTAACTTCAGCAGCTCCTGTAGACACACAGTCAGTTTCTCAGTTCAAATTTTCAAGGTCATATTTATTTGCCACTGCTTTGGAGGGGTCACAGTACTAAGAATGGGTCAGCCCTGAACAACTCATTTTACTCCATTATGTGACACATTTGAACTTCAGGTATTTTGAGGACACAGCTGTAGGCATGTCAGAAATTGAGACCTTGAGGTCAGGGGACCCAACATGATTTCCAGTCTGTTGGGCAGCATGGTGGCCTAGTGGTTGCACAGCTGCCTCACGGCGCTGAGGTCCCAGGTTCGATCCCGGCTCTGGGTCACTGTCCGTGTGGAGTTTGCACATTCTCCCCGTGTCTGCGTGGGTTTCGCCCCCACAACCCAAAAAATGTGCAGAGTAGGTGGATTGGCCACGCTAAATTGCCCCTTAATTGGAAAAAATAATTGGGTAATCTAAATTTAGAAAAAATAAAATAAAAATAAAAAAAGATTTACAGTCTGTTCAAGGACAAAACCCGACATGATGTGCCTGCCTCCCATCTTGAATTTCTAATGTGCAATTCTGGATTACAAAGTTCGACATCAGGAGCATAAAAGTCTGCAAGTTCTATCCCCGAGTGTCAAATGGGAAATTAGGGGTCAATTCTGCCAACTAATCAGATCATGGCTATATATTCCAGTTCTATCCCCGAGTGTCAAATGGGAAATTAGGGGTCAATTCTGCCAACCAATCAGATCATGGCTATATATTCCAGGTTTATTTTATTCTTTCATGAATTGTGGGAGTAGTTGACAAGGCCAGCATTAGTTGCCCATTCCTAACTGCCCTCAAGGTGGTGGTGAGCTGCATTCTTTAAATGCTGCAGTTCATCTGGGGCAGGTGCACCCACAGTGCTGTTAGGAGGGGAGTTCCTCGGTCAATGCTGTGTGCTCCATCTATCTATATTCCTCTTGGACTACTCTATAGTGGTTTAGTACAACTAAGTTGCTTGCTAGGCCATTTCAGAGGGCAATTAGGCATCAACAACATAGAAGGAGGAAAACAGCATAGCGCTTTCATTCATATTTTCATTAAAACTGATCTAATAGGTCATTTTAATTTGCATAGACATGCAGCAAGCTCACAAATACTGCTCTTTCGACTATAACATTTTTCAAACTATACTCAGAAGGATAACTAACTTCTGGTGTGAGTTCTTCTTTAACTTACCACCTCTCTGCCATAAGTCACAGCTTTATAAAAACAAAAGAATTTTCTAGCAAAGATGACAGCTTTATCAGCTCCTAACGTTCCTGAAGTTGGCCCCCTCTTGCTCCATTTTACAAACAAACATACAAAATAGGAGCAGAGGTAGCCCATTTGGCCCCTCAAGCCTGCTCCATCATTCAACACGATCTTGGCTGAACAGTTTAGTGTGTTAAGTTTCTTCCCACCTACCTCGATAAGCTTTGCCTAGCCCAACAAGAATCTATCTACCTCTATTCAATTATCCTGCCTCCACTGCCTGCTGAGGCAGACAGTTCGAAAGTTGCACAACCCTTTGAGAGAAAATGTTTCTCCTCATCTCTGTCCTAAAAGAGCGATTGGATTGGATTGGATTTGCCAAGGTACAGCGAAAAGTATTGTTTTGCATACAGTTCCATTCCATACATGAAAAAACATAGGACATATGATAGAGACACAGTGTAAATACATGGACACAGTCATCAGGTGAAGCATACGGAGTGTAGTACGACTCAAGAAGATGCGTGGAGAGATCAGTTCAGTCCTTAAGAGGGTCATTCAGGAGTTGGTAACAGCGGGGAAGAAGCCGTTTTTGAATCTGTTAGCGTGTGTCCTTAAACTTTTATATCCCCTGCCCAATGGAGAAGTTGGAAGAGAGAATAACCGGGTGGGAGGGCTCTTTGATTATGCTGCCCGCTTTCCCAAGGCAGCGGGAGGTGTAGACAGAGTCAATGGATGGGAGGCAGGTTCGCGTGATGGACCGGGCTGTGTTCATGACTCTGTTGTTTCTTATGGCCTTGGGCCGAGCAGTTGCTATACCAGGCTGTGACACAGCCTGATAGGATGCTTTCTATGGTGCATCTGTAAATGTTGGCAAGAGTCAGTATGAACATGCCAAATTTCCTTAGTTTCCTGAGGTAGTGTAGGCTTTGTTGTGCTTTCTTGGTCATAGCGTCAACGTGGTTGGACCAGGACAGATTGTTGGTGATGTGCACACGTCAGAATTTGAAGCCGTCACCATCTTTGCCTCAGCACCATTGATGCAGACAGGGGTGTGTATGATACTTTGCTTCCTGATGTCAATGACCAGCTCTTTAGTTTTGTTGGCATTGACGGAGATATTGTTGTTGTTACACCACTCCACTAGGTTCTCTATCTCCCTCCTGTACTCTGTTTATCGTTGTTCGAGATCCAACCCACTACGGGTGTGTCATCACAGACTTCTAGATGGAACTGGAGACAAATTTTTCCACACAGTCATGTGTGTATAGGGAGCACAGTAGGAGGCCGAGTACACAGCCTTGAAGCCCCAGTATGGAGGACAATCGTGGAAGAGGTGTTGTTGTTTATCCTTACTGATTGTGGTCTATGGGTCAGAAGGTCGAGGATCCAGTTGCAGAGGGAGAAGCTAAGTACGAGGTTTTGGAGTTTTGCTATGAGATTGGCTGGGATTACGGTGTTGAAAGTAGAGCTGTAATCAATGAATAGGAGTCTGATGTAGGAGTCCTTGTTGTCAATATGTTCCAGGGATGTGTAGGGCCAGGAAGATAGCGTCTGCTGTGGACCGGTTGTGGCATTATGCAAATTTAAGTAGATCAAGGCATTCTGGGAGTTGATGTGTCTCATAACCAAACTCTCGAAGCACATCATAATGATAGACGTCAAGGCCACTGGATGGTAGTCATTGAGACACGATGGCTGGTTCTTCTTTGGCAGCAGTATGATGGTGGCCTTCTTGAAGTAGGTAAGAACATCAGAATGGAGTAGGGAGAGGGTGAAGATGTCTGCAAACACACCCGCCAGTTGGTCCACGCAGGACCAGGGACCCCGTCAGGACCTGTCACTTTCCGAGGGTTCACTTTCAAGAAGGCCGATCTGATCTCAGAAGCTTTGAAGGTAGGTATGGGTGTGTCCAAGGCTGTTGTGGCAGTTGACAAGTTTGTTGGTTTGCTACTCAAAGTGAGCATAGAATACATTGAGTTCATCGGGGAGGGGTTAATACCCTCCAAGCGGTTCAGTGCAGGGCGGGGAGTGAGAGGTTTTACCAGGACGTCTAAACTGCCATTAGATAAAAAGTAATTTGGAAAATTCCCTTTGAATTATGATGGTTTGAATCTATTTACCAGTTACTTAGAAAGAAGCTGCTTAAGGATGCTGGCAATAGGTATACTTTCATTTCCCCATTCATTATTGCCATACTAGACTGGAACAGAGGAGCACATACAATCTGAACACAAAGATGTGGATACCATCTTGTGTGTTAAAATAGTTAACCATCAACAGTTGAGCAATTAATGTCACTGTGACTTTTTGCAAGCCTCCATTTTGGTCAGCATTGAGTCATATGTTCCTCCTGACCATGAAGGAAAGGCACCAATCCATCCTCAAATTGCTTTTTAAAATTCATTCATGTGAGCATCGATGGCTGGGCCAGCATTTATTGCCCATCCCTTTATGCCCTTGAACTGAGTGCATTTCCGAAGGCAGTTCTTTTTTAAAAGAACAAAACCACAATGCTGTGGATCTGGAGTCACATGTGGGTCAGACCAGGTCACAATGGCAGATTTCCTTCCGTAAAAGTCATTAGTGAACAAAGTGGGTCATTATGACATTCAGCAATGGTTTCATGGTCAACATTAGACTTTTAATTCCAGATTGATATTGAATTCTATATTTCACCATCTGCTTGTGACAATATCACAATACCACTAGGCCACCACCTCCAGTACACATAAATCTTTAAACTGATTATTCACAATTTCTAGTGGTACTGGGGACCTCTTAATTGGTCATTTCATATCTCATTCAGGCACCCCATGTGATCTTGCTATCTAAATCACTCAAAACAGTAGAAAAATAACCCTGCATCCAGGATAGTAACGCCATGCCAGAAGGATTATGATTCTGGAATTAAAATTATAAACAACATAGGTGACAAAACAATGCAGGAGACAAAAGTTAGCACTTACACAAAGTTGAAGGGGCTGTTGGTTATAAGGAAGAGCTTCTTTCCATTATTACTCAGCCGGTTTAGGACAGCATATGTTTCATCTCCATGAAGAATGTATTTCTCTGCAATTGGTGTGGGAAGAAAGAGATCATCACTCCATTCCAATACTCGTACTGAGCACTCGCTTTGCTTCAAGAACCGACTTCTGATGCACCTCCTAATTTTTCAGAATTTTGCTCACAACATTGGGCCAAATTCTCTGGTCTCCGGATCTCCGAATACTAGGACTGAAAGTGATCGCTATCTCTTATTTTCTCATTTTGAGTCCTATTCATTTAAGATCACTGTTCCCACTCCATTATTTAATAAATCTTTGCAAACCTATTGAAAACATCACACAAACCAGGCAGATGACTGCACAACGAGAGTCTGATGTGGGAATTGTGTGGATTTGATTATGGGAACCATGGCTGTGTCCATCATGCGGGGTATTTTGAGGGAAGAAAACAAATTAGAGATAGGATAAGTCAAGAGGGCTCTTGTTCAGTACCAAAGTTAATGGCACAGAGTTTCTTTTTTTTAAATAAATTTGGAGTATCCAATTCATTTTTTCCAATTAAGGGGCAATTTAGCATGGCCAATCCACCTACCCCGCACATCTTTGAGTTGTGGGGGTGAAACCCACGCAAACACGGGGAGAATGTGCAAACTCCACATGGACAGTGACCCAGAGCCAGGATCGAACTTGGGACCTCGGTGCCATGAGGCAACTGTGCTAACCACTGCACCACCGTGCTGCCCATGGCACGGAGTTTCTGAGCAGCACTGATCATTGGATTGTCTCTGTGGTCGTAAACACTCTCGACATGATACTGCTAGGCATTTCTACTGGAGCTTTCCGAGCCCAGCTCTCACAATAATGCGCATCATTTGAGGAACTCCTTTAGAGCAGAGTACAGTCAGGGGAAGACAGGACACACTTTCATTTTAAATGGTACTAGTTGCCGTATGGCAAGTTTAAAGGTCCAGTTTGAATGTGGATGAGTGGGATAGTCGGGTTGAGATGTTAGTCACGTGGGTTGAGTCAATTCTGTAGTTGCCCAGGTGACTAGATTTTAATCTGCCTAATGTTCCTCAGTAACTACCTAGGTAAGTGCCGTGGATCTAACCAAAGTCTCCAACTCTGGCTCAGGCAAAGGGTCCCAGTGAGCAGGGAAATTGCCCATCAGAAGTTGAAACTATCCAGATAATTTCTATCTAGTTCTGCATGTCAGGATCTCCTCAGGGTCCCAACGCACATCTTCAGTTGTATGCACAGGCTCTGATGATCAGGAGACCAGAACATTTGGCCGAATGAGTCAGGTTTATTCTCAGGCCAGTGGTGAATTAATGATGGGAATTGCCTATTGAAATCCTATAATTGAGCATCTCCCATTCCAGATATCTAATTCACTTTCCAAGGCCAGCATGTTCAATGATTGTTACTTACCCAGGTCCTTTTCAATCCAGTCGTACATCATTCCCTTGACATGAACACTAGTTACAGCATCCTGAAAAGTACAGAATCAGCCAAGAGTTGAACATTTAAGAAATTTTTGTTCCTTCGTGGCATGATAAATCCATAATATAAAAATCATATAATATAAAATCATATATCCTAAATTATTGGCCCCTATACCCACCAACAATGATATGATTTTAGGAAACTCTGGGTGTCAATTACTCTTACAAGAGGACTGCACCTCCAGCTGTTAGCTTAATTCCACCTTCCTTGACAGTAACTTAAACCAATCAAGCAGTTTACACATCCACAGTCCAGCTAATCCTTTCTTACTCAGTAAACCGCCACCAAGCACTTCCTGGCATTAGGCCTCTACCACTTTCCAGCAGTTGCCCAGGCTGTCAATATGGCAAAAAACAAAGAACAAAGAAAAGTACAGCACAGGAACAGGCCCTTCGGCCCTCCAAGCCCGTGCCGACCATGCTGCCCGTCTAAACTAAAATCTTCTACACTTCCTGGGTCGGTATCCTTCTATTCCCATCCTATTCATGTATTTGTCAAGATGCCCCTTAAATGTCACTTGTTAGGATCCAGAGTAAGAAGTCAACAATTTTCAATTTGTAAAACTGTGAGGAAATGTTACTGCACCACAGGTGTGATAACTCTGACCCATAGGTACTTTTTATGTTAAAACAAACTTTAATTTATTCACAGAATTAACCACATTAGCTAGCAACAAAGAAATAGCTTTACAGTTACAACAGTTCTCAAGTAGAAGAAACCTTAACTTACTTCCTAAACCTGCCACGATATTCTAATTAAGTAAACTAACATATAATTGATGATATTCGTGCATAAAGTTAACAACCAGGATTTTACTAGTTTTTCTCTGTGCAGAGTCTTTTGAGAGAGAACATTTCAGGGCCAAACTGAAATGCCTCTGTTCAGATTAAAGTACTAGGACCTGCTGCCTCGTCAGACAGACCTGGCCCCTCTCATTAACTATATAGTCTGTATCCAAAGCGCAAGGCATTCTTTTTTCTCTTGACTTGTTTAGCCAAGACCACACACAATACCCCTCACAATTCTCTATACCCCAACATTCCTTCACCTAAACAATATTCCATCAGCTAGATATCTGTAAACAACTAAATGGTTTGAGGCTATTAGTAGAACACTTTAGCTGCAAATCAATGATTACCTCACTTTTACAACACCTTATCACCGCTCTAGCAGTTATAGAACATAGAACATAGAACAGTACAGCACAGAACAGGCCCTTCGGCCCTCAATGTTGTGCCGAGCCATGATCACCCTACTCAAACCCACGTATCCACCCTATACCCGTAACCCAACAACCCCCCTCTTAACCTTACTTTTATTAGGCCACTACGGGCAATTTAGCATGGCCAATCCACCTAACCCGCACATCTTTGGACTGTGGGAGGAAACCGGAGCACCCGGAGGAAACCCACGCACACGGGGAGGACGTGCAGACTCCACACAGACAGTGACCCAGCCGGGAATCGAACCTGGGACCCTGGAGCTGTGAAGCATTTATGCTAACCACCATGCTACCCTGCTGCCCCAAAGTTATACTGTCTGTATACATCTTAACCCAGGTTTTAATAACATTACTGCAAAAAAATATAATAAAAGACAATTTCTTACATTCAATAACAGAGGAATTAATCTATTCCAAGTAAACTAAATAATGACACAATTAAATAAAAGCCTAGATTTTCCCAAGAGTGGTGTAGAGTCCTGGGACTTTGAAGAATGGCGGGCGTGACTCAGATCCATATGTCCTGCTCCCATTTCAAACAGATCCTATTTGGACCAGGGGGAACAGGGGTAGGTCATGATTCAAACCCAAACTCAGTAGGGCCATTGAAACTCAGTGCTGAGTTCAAACAGAACCCACTTTTGCTGGAGCAAAGACTTATCTGCATGAACTGCAAATATTTAGAATAGCCGTAAATGCTCATGAAGAGTGGATAAGGTTTATAAAATGGCAAAGCGGTTAAATTATTTAAATAGCCTGCCTTTAAACTGCCTGCCCATACTGGAGATGAAATTAATCTCTGCTCTTCTATACCTATACAATAGCTGTTTGTTGACATAATCCTAAGAGTTATAATTATAGTATTATTACTACCGGACTGTTTCCACAACCTATCATTATCACAATGGGGGGGTGCTGTAAGTTTGGTTTTATTAACAGCTCAGGGGTTATTAATGAGTGAACTGGCTTTGAAATGGGGCTTGAGAACCATTGAATAGAATTCCTACTGTGCAGAGGGAGGCCATTTGGCCCATTGAGTCCACGCCGACCCTCTGAAAAAGCACCTAATCTAGGCCCACTCTCCCGCCCTGTCCCGATAACCCCATCTAACCTGCACATCTTTGGACACTAAAGGGCAATTTTAACATGGCCAATCCACCAAAGCTGCATTTCTTTGGACTGAGAGAGGAAGTCGGAGCACCTGGAGGAAACCGACACGGATGCGGGGAGAAAGAGCAAATTCCGGACAATCACCCAAGGCAGGAATTGAACCTGGGTGCCTGGCACTGTTAAAGGAGCATTGTGAACCACTGTGCCACCCCATTTGTTCTGAACACAAATATTTGTTTTTACAAGGGGTTGCGTACTTGAAGTTATAGAATTGCACAGATGGGTTTTCATGAATGAGAGCTTTTTCTTTATATAACATGAAAATTGCAATAGATATTCAGAACAATATTATTTAGATTCAGCATGGATTTTGAGGTTTTCCCATGGTGGATGTTGGGTGAGTTGGCATGAAAGGTATAATAGCAAAAAGGTGGAAGGGGCTCAAGTTGACACAAAGTTAGAACAGAGAGTATAAGGTGGGTTTGCATTAGTGGGCATGTGGAGTGGGTGGGAGGGGTGTGACAATGAGGCCTATAGAGCCCAATGTTTAAGCAATTCACCTGGGCCTAATTTGGGATGAATGGCTGTAAATTGAAAAACCTCACTTGTGGTGGAGGGCCTCACAAAACATGGACTTACATTCAAGTCCAAACCCCTCCTTGTGGTAGCCCAGGTTTTTGTCCATGTGTGTGAGCTCCCATTGAATCTACCAAGAAATAATGGCTATTTCCAGAGACTGTTTGTGTATAGCCTCCCATAATGCCTTTAAGAAATCATCAGGCCTTTTTATGTGATTTAAAAGACTCATCAGAAGGCTTTCAAATTATCTAACTGTCAGGTGGATGTACCTTTAAGAAAGGGTGTTTATCAAATAGCTGCAGTGATGCCAGTGTGTGGGTGGAGCTGGGCTGTCTGTCTGTCGTTTACTTTCATTTTGAGCTGAAAAGCTGCTTTGCGGCTCTGTTTTTGGTTTGGTTTTCAGAGTTGGTGAGGTGTATTCAAAGCAAGCAGATATGTAACGATCTTTCTCTCTACAAGCTAAAGAATGTCTTCAGCTCACTTGATGATTTCAAAGTAATACCCGTTTCTGTAGAGAATTTAAACCTGCTGTCTTTGTTTTTAAAAAGGGTTTAAACTTATGGATGTTGCCAGGAAAGGTATTAAGGGTTACCTAAAGAGTATTGTATCTGTGGGCTTACGTGTGTTGATGGTGGACAAGATATTTACTGTGTGTTCATAAAATGTTAACCGGGTTCATAGAATAAACATTGTTTTGTTTTAAAAATACTTAAGGTCTCTGTTGTGTAGCACCTTGTGCTCCCCATAACCAAAGTTTATTAAAAGTCATCAGTCAGGTGAACTCCCATGATATACGTTGGAGTTTTCTAAACCCTGGCCCATAATACGAACCTCATCTTCAAATAACTCAAACAACGACAAGACAACAGATTGACATAAATTGGAGGGCATGGAGGACAACCTGAAATGGGAAAGTTGCTTCATAATAATACACACAGAGCATTGCAGCAGAGAAAATCCTGCAGCCACTGAGTCCCAGAAAGTAGAAGTCTACATTTATCCAAATCTTAACAAACATATTGGGGAGGCTGAAGGGAATTTAATGAAGGGAATGGTTATACATTGAGTACATGTCAACCTATTCCTGATATAAAATCCACCTGATGAATAATCCATGTGGTCTAAGAGTCACTGGAATTAAAATAGAACAGCAGCTGCAAACATGAAAACATTGAACTGCCACCTCAGCATTACACAGTAACCACGGCAGAGAGGTTTTCTACTTATACTCTATCCAGCTATCATTTCTAGTTATTGACCTGCAAGTGAATCACTCATCGGTTGAGAGAAGTTAACCCTGTGGTCTTTATTTTATTGCGATTCTTGTTAATGCAATTAAAAAGTCAAATCTTTGTACAACCAACTTTCCACATGGCTAAAGTGTAAAACCATTTTCATTTAATAACAATGAAAAGCTCAAATCTTTTCAAACTCTGACTCTGTTCAGGAGCAAAGAAGGAGTCAGTCTAATCCCTTTCTAGCGTTAGTAGCAAACATCTGGGGAAATATTGACCACCCTATTTAGGTCAAGCTAATTTTCTAGCTAGAGTAAATTTTACACTCACGCTCACGTCTCTGAAGAGATGAACAGGATCATATTCAATGTTGTGGGTATTGAAATAGTCATTCACCCACGAAAGAAGAGTCATTTCAGGAAGAGAGAAAATATCCATGAATTGTTTCATTGAAGGACCCTAAAGTATAAAAACACAAATGCAGATAAATCAAGAGACATACATAAGAAACAAAGTTTCCACCAACACCTTGTGACCATACATATTTTGGAGCTTACAACATTTAATTGAAAGAGGTGATTTTAACTCAATTGTCGACCAGGAGCAGGGAGCCCTAATAATCGGAGGTTTCTTCTTTCATAGGATGTGGGAATCACTGGCAAAGTCAGCATTTATTGCCCATCCCTGATTGCCCGTCAACTGAACATTTCAAAGGGCAGTTAAGAGTTAACCACATTGCTATGGACTAGACGTCCTCAAAAGTATATTAGTGAACAAGAAAGGTCTTTATAACAATCAATGATAGTAAAGTTTCAGGGTCAGCATTACTAAGACCAACTCTATATTCCAGATTTGTTAAATTAATTTAAATTCTACCAGCTGTGATGGGATTTGAACCCATGTCTCCAGATCATTAGCCTGGGCTTCTGAATTACTAGTTCAGTTACATTACCACTCTGCCACCATCTCCCACTGATGATTACATAAAAAAGAGTGCTACTTGTATTATCCCAAACATACTGTCCAACATTTTTCCCAGTGCCTTTGCAACAGTGACCTTATCAAACAGGACCCTCGTTAAAATGTGCAAAGTTGAGGTCCTATGATGTACATTGCTCATCCACCACCATTTCTTTCAATCTAATTTGCAAATCGACCTCAACTAACTCATCCTCATTTTTGTTTAGAACTTAGTAACCTAATTTTGGACTTGTATACATTTCCAACTTAATATAAAATTCTATATTCATAGAATCTCATAGAATTTACAGTGCAGAAGGAGGCCATTCGGCCCATCGAGTCTGCACCGGCTCTTGGAAAGAGCACCGTACCCAGGTCCACACCTCCACAGTATCCCCATAACCCCATAACCCAGTAACCCCACCCAACACTAAAATAATAAAATCACTCTTTCCAGCGGAGTCCTTATGACAAGTTTACTAATTAACCTGTCATTGCACAAGACTAGATCTCAAATATCCCGCTTGCTAGTTGGCTCATAGATTTTTCATAGAATTTACAGTGCAGAAGGAGGCCATTCGGCCCATCGAGTCTGCACCGGCTCTTGGAAAGAGCACCCTACCCAAGGTCAACACCTCCACCCTATCCCTATAACCCAGTAACCCCACCCAACACTAAGGGCAATTTTGGACACTATGGGCAATTTAGCATGGCCAATCAACCTAACCTGCACATCTTTGGACTGTGGGAGGAAACCGGAGCACCGGAGAAAACCCACACACATACACAGAGAGGATGTGCAGACTCCGCACAGACAGTGACCCAAGCCGGAATCGAACCTGGGACCCTGGAGCTGTGAAGCAATTGCGCTATCTGCAATGCTACCGTGCTGCCAAGGCTTGAGACCTGGCTTCTTCTCTGCCAAAATTTCCAACTCTAAATTTGCCACATATTTCCTATTCTTCACAAAATCCAACTCCACCATTACCATCATTGCCACCCGAAACTGGTAGTCATATATGAACCACTATGCTTTCCCATTCTATTTCTGCAGGTATGTGCCGACTGGCCCAGTAATGCTACAACTTTCTACATTGTTTCCCCCCACTCCACTCAATCCCAGTGATCACACATTTTGATCAAGTATCAAGTGTTTTCGGCAGACTATGGAAAAGGACAAAGAACAGTCCAGAGTGAGAATAATTAACTGAGAGAAGGCCAACTTCAATGGGGTAAGAATGGATCTGGGCTGAATAAATTGAAGTCAAAGATTGAGGGTAAAACGGGAGCTGATTAATGGGCTATCTTCAAAGAGATGGTTCAGGCACAGTTAAGGTATATTCCCTCAAATGGAAAGGTGAAGCAAACAAATCCCGGATGGAAATGGAGATAGAAATTAAAATTATGAAGAAAAGGTGCGTTTATGACAGATGTCAGGTAGAAAATACAATTGAAAACCAAGCTGAATATAAAAGGTTCAGAGGAGGGGTGAAAAAGCAAATAAGAGCAGAGGGAGTATGAAAAGAGACCAGCAGCTAGTATAAAAGTAAAGCCAAAGCCTTCTAAGGGCACACAGAGGTAGTAGCAGGGTGACGTATTATTCTGGAAAACTCTTAAATGCACGGTCATGAACTTATCCTCAAAGCTATGTTTCCTAATTTGGTTTATCCAGTCTATATGAAGATCAATGTCCCCAATGATTATTGTATTGCTTGGTTCAATGCTTCTCTAATTTCCTGATTTCTATTCTGTTCACCACTATGATTACCACCAGTATTTTCTGCCCATTTGTTATTTCTTAGCTCTACCTATACCGACTCTACATTCTGATTTTCTAAGCCAAGATACTTTCTATCTTATCCTTTATTATAAGGTCTACCTTAGCTCCTATGTCACTTTGCCTGTCTTTTCTAAAAGTTAAGAAACCTGGAATATTTAGTTTCCAACTTTACTCTGCAACCAATCTAAGCAATTCCCACTGGATGCAACCCAGCTAACTCTATTTGTACCATTAATAAACCTTTCTTGTTACGTATGCTAAGCACATTAGTTACAATCAGTCTTCTCTACTGAGCAGCACTACATTCCGTATGTTTCACCCAATGTTTATGTCCATGTATTTACATTGTGAATCTATCGTATGTCCTATGTGTTTTCATATATGGAATGCTCTGTTTGGACTCTACGCAGAACAATACTTTTCACTGTACCTCGGTACGCGTGACAATAAATCCCAAATTAAAGAGTTGACATTACACGTTAACACATATATAGCATTTTACATATTCACTTCCTGACAAAAGATAATTTGAAATATTATCAACAGAATTTAATGGACTTGAAAATCAGCAATTGAGTTTCCCACACTTAAGAAAAATGGGTCTGGATTCTCTGTCTGGAGACATGTTGCCATTGGGACTGGATCGCATGTGATTCATGTTTTCATTAGGGAGTGCAATTCATTCCATGATTCAAGCAAATGGGTCAGTATTCTGCCGACAAGAATTGGAAGCAACCTGAAGCCTCCACCCAAGAACAGCTGAGTACCAGGGAGGGTTCCAAAGGCCACAGTGCAGTGTCTTTTCTTTGGGGTGAGCTCTGCTAATCCCTTGCTTCTGAGGATTGCCAACATCTGATGGGCCACTGATGAAGCATGCATGGCCACATCCATCCCCTTGCTGATACCACTGAGGTATGAGGGTTTCCGAAGTGGCATCCTGGGTGGTCTCCCATATCACCAGAGACTCTCTGAACATTTACTGGACACAATGAGCAGTCAGCAGTGTGAACAGCTAGGAGCCTGTAAGTAGCACCAAAGGGGTGCGTATAGATCCACAAATTGCAGCAATGGTAGACTGAGCCAGGCCACCCCGACTCCAAAGGGGACACGCAGAGTCCACGGACTTGACACCAAGTCATTCTCCCCTAGTCCAGGAAGCCACCCTTCAGCAATTTTTTTTTAAATTTAGAGTACCCAATTCTTTTTTTTTCCCAAAAATGGGACAATTTAGCATGCCCAATTCACCTAACCTGCACATCTTTAGGTTATTTCATAGAATTTACAGTGCAGAAGGAGGGCATTCAGCCCATCGAGTCTGCACTGGCTCTTGGAAAGAGCATCCTACCCAAGCTCACACCTCCACCTTATCCCCATTAGCTAGTAACCACACCCAACACTAAGGGACATTTTGGACACGAAGGACAATTTAGCATGACCAATCCACCTAACCTGCACATCTTTGGACTGTGGGAGGAAACCGGAGCACCCGGAGGAAACCCACGCACACACGGGGAGAACGTACAGAGTCCACACAGACAGTGACCCAAGCCGGGAATCGAACCTGTGACCCTGGAGCTGTGAAGCAATTGTGCTAACCACAATGCTGCCGTGGGGGTGAGACACACGCAGACACGGGGAAAATTTGAGAGGTTTTTTGCCTCCCGCTCTCCCTCCAGCTGTGGCACCCAGGTCCCACTTGTAAATATCTGCACCAATCCATGTCCGTGTAACATCTGCCTAAGGGGGAGTGCAATTGAGCATGAAATGTCCAACCTGCTGATGATATTTAAATAACTATTTTGCTGGGACCCACCGGCGTGGGGCCCAAACTTCGATATTGCCGCCAGTGGGGGACTGGAGCATGGCGCTGGAATCAGCGTCGGCCGAAAAATTCAATTTTTCCATTGTGCGCTATTCTCCACCCGATTGTAATTCTCACGGCCGGTGGCGGGAAACGGAGAATTCAGGCAACTGGTTTCAGAAAAGAAATCCTAAACAGACTGAAGATTGTATTCATAACAAAGGAGGTTATTTTCCTTATTTTGGTTCTGATTTATTTTATATCCGAGAATAGTTACCAGATTGGACAGAGATTCTCCGGTTCGCCAGCTACATGTTTCTAGGTGGTGCGCCAGTCCTTGGCAGCAGGATTCTGTCTTCCTGCCGCTTGTCGATGGGATTTCCTGTTGTAGCCACCACACGCCAGGGTTTGGGGGGGGGGCGCGGTTGGGGGGGGGGGGGGGGGGCGGTCTGCAGGCCGGAGTGCCCTGCGACAGGAAAGGTGAATCGCAACAGTTGGAGAATACCAGCCAGTGAAACACGTTTGAACATAAAATGCATATTTTCAGCTTGGATGTCCATCTGAAATTGGTCTCTTTTTAAAATTTGGAATATCCAATTCTTTTTTTAAAATCCAATTAAGTGCCAATTTAGCACGTCCAATCCACCTATCCTGCACATCTTTTGGGTTGTGGGGGTGAGACCCACACGGACACGGGGAGAATGTGCAAACGCCACAAGAACAGTGACCCGGTGCTAAAGACTGCGCCACCCGGAAATTGGTCTTTTTACCCAAATGATCTTTTCTCTTCATTTTAAATACATTAAACTGCAAGTACAGTTAATGCAGTTTTCATGAAATCGTAAGAGAATCAGCTATGTTCATTGTATATTTCACCATCTACTCCATTAATTAGCTGATATTTGACAACCAGATGGGATATTTGCCAATCGAAAAACAACTGCATGCTTCCACCTTAATGCAGAAATACCAGGCAATCTGGAATCCCCATTCTTAGAAAGATATATGAAAAGTCCTCCACTTTAACATCTGTGCCTCTTCACAAAGGGCCCCTAAAATCCTGGACTTACGTTCAACAGTCACTTAAGACTAAGCAATGCAACCTTTACTAATTTACTCTTTATGTCAATACATGATATCAATGTGTGACCTTGCAATACTGTAGGAACACAATGTTCCATATTTAACTTGACGTGTAAACACATTGGTAATCACTGGTCCGCAAAATAACAGGATAATAAATAAGCCCAGGTTCACACAAAGCTGTAAGAGCCTGACACAACTCTGCTAGCTGCCAGAAAATTTCAGAGATTAGAGACAAAATAAAGATCGAACTATAAATCTCCTATTCAACAGGGGCTGGTTTAGCACAGGGCTAAATTGCTGGCTTTGAAAGCAGACCAAGGCAGGCCAGCTGCACGGTTCAATTCCCATACCAGCCACCCCGGAATGTGGCGACTAGGGGCTTTTCACAGTAACTTCACTGAAGCCTACTCGTGACAATAAGCCATTTTCATTTCATTTTTCAACAGTACACCAGGGCGGGCTTCTCTCAGCCCGGGCTGGGCGGGAGAATCGCCGCAACCGTCGCGAATGGCGGCACACTGCCCCGATGCCGGGACGTGATTCTCCGCAGAGCAGAGAATCGGCGCATGCCGGCTGGGGGCCGCTCTACGGGGCCCCCCCCAGCGATTCCCCGCCCAGGATGGGCCGAGCAGCCGTATCAAAAAACCCGACTCCTGCTGGCGGCATTCTAACCTGTTCCTAGGCGGCAGGACCTCAGTGTGGAAGGGTCGGGGCGGCCTGACCCTGGGCGGGGGTCCCACCGATCGGCGGGCTGTTCTCTCGGGCTGGAGGCCTCCTTTCTTCCGCGCCATTCCTTGTAGCCCCACGCCATGTTGCGTTGGGATCCGCACGGAGAAGGGAGCCACTGCACGTGCGCACGTTGCCGCCGGTGCTACAACGCATGTGTGGACCCCTCGGCACCTAGTTAACACCAGGATTAGCAGCTGGAGTGGCGTGGGTTGCTCCAGTGCTGTGCTGGCTCCCTGTAGGGGCCAGAATTGCTGATCCTGAGGGCATGTTGACACCATCGAGAAACACAACGGCGTTTATGACGGCATAAACACTTAGCCTCAGGATCAGAGAATCCCGCCCCAACTACTTTTTCTGTAGTACGGAATAGAATGGGCTTGGGCTTGCTAACCTCCCCAGGGACTGAATGCAATCTAAATATATACATGTTGAGCAACAGAAAAATGCAAGATAAGTGATTGGTCACAAGTCTTATTCACCCTCTTGTAGCTTGTCAATGTAATGCAATTGTGCAGACTGGGGTGCCATCTCTCCGCTCTCGACTTAACGATCTCAGCCAGAGTTAGTGCATGAATTGAGAGTATGTAAATCAAATGGAGTGAGAAAACCCTTCATTAAAAAGTTAGAGGAGCATGGGAAGCCTGTGTCCAAGAAAAGTTCCCGCTATCATCCCATATCCCTTATATTTCCTACATATGGTCTGGAATTTCCAGTTCCCCAGCCACGTGTTTCTTGGCAGCGCACCATTCACTGGCAGCAGAATTTCCACTGCTCGATAATGGGATTTCCCATTCAAGCCATTCTAACTTACCAGGAAATCCACAGGTGCTTTGCTGGCGGAAACAGAGATGCTCAACAGTCGGAGAATTCTGGCCAATATCTTAAAAATGGCAACATGTCAATGTTTCCAAAGTAAAGAAATTTGGGCCAGGATTTGTGTCAGTATGGAGAACCTCTCCATTATGTTGAAATCCTGGAAATGGCCAAAATTACTAAGTCTCGCCCCTGAATCCAATATTTCCCATGTTGGAGTGGCAAGACTGGGATGGGCCCGGGGTTTTGCATATGCACAATTTACAGAAGCAACTGGCCATTTAAATTATCAGCTGCCTCCACTGAAGTAGGACTTCAGAAGACCTGGAGTGTAGAATCCAGAGTGTGCAGATTAGAACAAACAAGGGGAGGTCAGAACTTGGTTGATGTATTTCGATAGGGGGCAGCACGATAGCAGAAGTGGCTTCACAGCGCCAGGGTCCCAGGTTCGATTCCCCGCTGGGTCACTGTGCGGAGTCTGCGTGTTCTCCCGTGTCTGCATGGGTTTCCTCCGGGTGCTCCAGTTTCCTCCCACAGTCCAAAGATGTGCAGGTTAGGTGGATTGGCCATGATATATTGCTCTTAGTGACCAAAAAAGTTAGGAAGGGTTATTGGGTTACAGGGATATGGTGGCAGTGAGGGCTTAAGTGGGTCGGTGCAGACTCGATGGGCCAAATGGCCTCATTCTGCACTGTATGTTCTATGTCCTATAACCCATTGGAGAGAGTTTAACTCTCTTTAGGAAGAGTTAAAAGTGAACATGAGTAAGTACATTGTTTTGGTTCAAAATCAGTGACAGAACTGTTAAAACCTGTCCAGCTGTCATGGAACTGTTAATAATGGTCCAGTTATCAATCCTGTCAAGCTGGAAAACCTGTCAAAAGTGTTTAACCTGTTAAATTAACAGGAAGTGAAATTATCAAACACATCAATGTTGAACTACACTTTAAATTTGCAGAGGAAAAACATTTTTAAAATTTGTCAATGCCAACGCTTGTTTAACATTCTTAACAGGATATATAGCATGGATCATCACTTTGTCACTAAATGAATAATTCTCTCATTTCCTTTATTAGTCTGTCTGAGGCTAGTTTTCTCCATCTTTGAATAGAGATGTAAGAGAGATCAGGAAATCAAGTAGCGGATGCGTAGAGAGGAATGAAAAGAAAGAAAAATAACAAAATTACCTTGCCATAGAAATCACTCATTCGATGTAGAGGAACATGTTGAGTGCCTTCATACATTTGAAACACTTCCTCATCTGGTACTGGGCTGAATCCTCTGAAAGTATGTATAAATTGATTACGGTAATTCATGAAAGTACTTTTATTTCCTTGATAAAATATACAATCTATATGAAGGGAAAGGTGCAAGATAAAAAGGCCAATCTCAGAGAAGTCTAAAATCAATAGGGTAATAATAGTAGGAGGTTTCAATTTCCCCAATATGAACTGAGATAGGCAGAGTGCAGAGGGGCAATAATTCCTAAAGTGCATCCAGGAGAGCCATTTGAGCCAGCAGGTAGAAAGTCGTTCAAGAGTGGACAATTCCCTCCAACTTTAGGGAATAAATCTGGGCAGTTGGTTGAAGTGTCAGTGGGGGAGCATTTTGGTGATAGTGATCATAACTCGGTAAGATTTAAAGAAATCATGGAAAAGGACAAAATGGACCGGAAAGAAAGATTCTGAATTGGGTGGGTGGTGGGGTTTAATAGGATTAAGAGAGGATCTGGCCAAAGTGAACTGGGAACAGCTACCCGTAGGAAAACCCACATCAGAGCAGTGGGAGTCATTCAAAATGGAAATAGAGAGAATACAAAACTACCATGTTCCTGTAGGTGGGGCCAAAAAGAGAACCTTGGCTGTCAAGGGAAATAGAGGAATGGCTAAGGGAAAAAAAAGGAAGGTTTATGGCAGATACAAGGAGTTGCAAACAATGGCTGCCTTAGAGGAGTACAGAATTATAGTGGATACTCAAAAAATAAATCAAGAGAGACGGTGGGGGCGGGGGGCATGAATAAACACTGGCAGGCAAAATAAAGGAAAATCCTACAGTGTTTTAAAAGTATATTGAGTGCAAGAGGGAAACCAGGGAAAGGAGAGGGCCCAAAGTGGTAACATATTTGTTGAGCTGAAAGACGTGGGTGAGGTATTAAGTTAGTATTTTCCATCTGTGTTCACGATGGAGAGGGACAATGTAGGTATAGAAAGTAGGTAAGGGGATTGTGATATAACTGAACAGATTAGCATTGAGAGGGAGGTGTTCACAGTTTTAGCAGGTTTAAAAGTGGACAAATCTCCCAGGCCCAGATGAGTCATATCCTAGGTTGCTGTCTGAGGCAAAGGAAGATGTTGCATGGGCTCTGACGTTAATTTTGAAATCTTCTCTGACGCAGGTGAGATGCCAGAGGACTGGAGAACAGCTAACGTGGTACCTTTATTCAAGAAGAGAAGTAGGGGAAAATAAACAAGTAATTACAGGCCAGTGAGTCCAACATCAGTGGTAGGGAAATTATTGGAAAACATTCTGAGGGACAGAATTGAAAATGAAATGAAATGAAAATCGCTTATTGTCACAGGTAGGCTTCAGATGAAGTTACTGTGAAAAGCCCCTAGTTGCCACATTCCGGCGCCTGTTCGGGGAGGCCGTTACGGGAATTGAACCGTGCTGCTGGCCTGCTTTCAAAGCCAGCGATTTAGCCCTGTGCTTAATCTCCACTTGGAGAGGCAAGGATTAATCAAGGATCATCAGCATGTCTTTGTCAAGGGGAAATCATGTCTAACAAATTTGATTGAATTTACTGAATCCAGTGATTGAATTCACTGCAGAATGGCGCAGTAATTAGCACTGCTGCCTCACGGCGTTGAGGACCCGAGTTCGATCCCGGCCCCGGGTCACTGTCGTGTAGAGTTTGCACATTCTCCCCGTGTCAGCTTGGGTATCACCCCCACAACCCAAAGATGTGCAGGGTAGGTGAATTGACCATGCTAAATTGCCTTTTAATTGAAAATTGGGTACTTTTTTAAAAAATAATTTACTTCAATAGACTTTTAACAAGATCCCGCATGGGAGACTGATCAGAGCCCATGGAATCCAGGACAATTTGACAAATTGGATCCAAAATTGACTTTGTGACAGAAGGCACAGGGTGATGGTTGAAGGTTGTTTTTATGACTGGAAGCAGGGATTGGTGCTGGGTCCTTTTTTATTTGCAGTGTATATTAATGATCTAGACAGACATCTGAAGAATGCGATCAGTAAGTTCGCAGATGACACACAAATTGGCAGTGCAGTGAATAACAAAGAGGAAAGCCTCAGATTACAGGACAATATAGATGAGCTGGTCAGTAAGGCAAAACAGTGGCAAATGGAATTTAACCCTGAAATGTGTGAGATTATACCTTTCGGGAGGACTAACACTATTGCAAGACAATACACAGTTAATGGTAGGACGTTAAGAAGTACAGAGGACCAGAGAGACCTTGGGATGCATGTCTATACATTCCTGAAGGCAGCAGGACAGGTAGATAAGGTGGTTAAAAAGGCATTTGGGATAATTGCCTTTATTAGCCGAGGCATAGAATATAAGAACAGGAAGGTATGATGGAGCTGCATAAAATGCTCATTAGGCCACAGATAGAGTACTTTTTTTTAAAATTGTAATTTAAAAAAATAAATTTAGAGTTTCCAATTAATTTTTTGCAATTAAGGGGCAATTTAGCATGGCCAATCCACCTAACCTGCACATCTTTGGGTTGTGGGGGCAAAACCCACACAACACAAGGAGAATGTGCAAACTCCACACGGACAGTGACCCAGAGCCGGGATCGAACCTGGGACCTTGGCGCCATGAGGGATCAGTGCTAACCACTGCGCCACCGTGCTGCCACCACAGCTAGAGAACTGCGTGCAATTCTGGTTGCCACACGATAGGAATGATGTAGAGATGCCGGCATTGGACTGAGGTGAGCACAGTAAGAAATTTTACAACACCAGGTTAAAGTCCAACAGGTTTGTTTCAAACACGAGCTTTCGGAGCACTGCTCCTTCCTCAGGTGAATGGAGAGGTATACCTTCTACTTCTACTGTGCACAGGTAGGAAGAAAGTGACTGCACTCAAAAGGGTGCTTAGCAGATTCACAAGATGTTGCCTGGGCTGGAGAGTTTCAGCTACGAAGAGAGACTGGATAGGCTGGGGTTGTTCTTTTTAGAGTAGAGAAGGCTGAGGGGGGACCTAATTGAGGTGAAAAAATTATGAAGGACAAAGATTGGGTGGATCGGGAGAAACCATTCCTCTTAGTTGATGGGTCAATAATCAGGAGGCATAGATTTACGGTATTGGGTAGGAGATTTTGAGGTGATTTGAGGAAAAACGTCTTCACCCAGAGTGTGGTGGGAATCTAGAACTCACTCCCGGAAAGGATGGCAGGAATCCTCAGAGCATTTAAGAAGCATTTAGATCAGCAATTGAAGCACCACAGCATGCAGGTCTATGCACCTAAGTGCTGGAAAATGGGTTTAGAATAGATAAAAACAAAATTAATATTCTTGATAACAACAGATCGCATTAGAGAAAAGGTTCATCATCAGCTTTTCCAGGCCATTTAAAGATGGATAATAAATAATGGTTATGTTAATGGTGCCCAAAATTCTTCATTTTTTAAAAAATGTGGTAGAAAGCGTGCATCAAATAGCTGCAATTCAAAAGACTATTTTTACTTTTAGTGTTTCAAATACATATGGGTTGCTAATCTAATCAAAAATGGTAGACACATACAAGCTATTTGATACAATTCTCTTTTGGTTTTTTTACATAGACAATCACGCAAATTTAACCCAAATATTTCAATGTTCTTCTCCATTATTGCCAATAAACAGAGTTCTCCCAAAAGGTCATCTTTCTTGCATGCTTGCATAATCTTTATAAATAAATGTCTTAATAGTCTACTATATTTATTCTTCTTGTATAAAAGTCTTTGTCCAGTTCACCATGTTTGACAATATTAAGCCATGTAGAATATCATACCTGTACACTGTTCCTAACTGGACATAATGGAAAGCATCAATCTTCATTAGAAATCCCTGTCAAAGAAAATAATATTTTATATCTGCACTAGATTTTTGGGTAACATCAGACTACCTTTAGTAACCCCTTAAGTTAAAAATCTGTTGTCCTTTTGTGATTTCTGACAACTTGACTTGGCTTTGAAAGGACATCACTATTTTCCCTCGAGTTGTTGCTATCAGCTTAATCCAGCAAAAAAAGGGTCAAGCCCCAAACCACCTGGAATATCCATTAGACCCATTAATGAAGGCAGACCATAGGCTGGATTCTCCGTTCCTGCGGCTAAGTGTCGGCTCGAACAGAGAATCCGCGGGAGGTTTATGTCAAAATAAATCAGCGCAAAACCTCTCACCGATTCCGGTGCCAATGACAGGCTAGCACCGGCGCCGACTGGAACTCCCATCTCCTGCGCCACAAATGGCCGGAGAATGGCTGGGTCCAGACCGCGCACGCGCACGACTGACAACCTGCAGTGGTTGGTCATACAACATGGCACCGGCTGTGCACGGACCCAACCCACCATCCGCAACCCCACTGCCAACCCCCTGGCCAACCCCACCCGGATCCCGGCAGAGTGTGGCGGCGCTGGACACAGTGCACAGTCGCCATGCCAGGTTCAGGATTTGTGTGACCATATGTGGTCCGCGCCATCGGGAACTTGGCCCATCGGGAGCGGAGTATCAAGAGTGGGATGGCTGATGAGGTTCAAACGGCATTGCGACTGCGTGCGGCGTGTCACGATGATGCCATTTCAGAGGGGGTGGAGCATGGCTGACCAGCATAAAACTGGCACCGGCCCCAATTTCGGCATCGGGCAACGGAGAATTCCACCCCATGTGGTTAATGGAATTGTGTTTCTCACACAAGGTCCGTTTGAGATAAGGGGGTTCATTGGTACATTTTCACAATGATTATATTAGAAAGGCTTAACTGACCTAAATAGGAAATGTAATGCCAATGGTGTGGGGGGGGGGGGGGGGGGGGGGGGGGGTTGAAGAAATGTAGTGCCAATGGTGGGGGGGGCAAGATTCTTTCTGACGGTTGTAGTTTTGATTGATGGAATGACAGCCAATCCTCACAGAAAGATCTTGGTAATAGTTAGAGGTCAGCTGTGCTTGTTTGAGTCTTTTTTAGAAAATGTCAAATGCAGTAATCAAATTTAAAATTGTGCCAACAGCTCAGTGAATAATGATTTGCAAAGTCAAACTAGGCCTTTCTCAAGGACTCAATTCATGTCAACATTTTATTGTTAGAGAAAACATAAAAACTCCTCATGACAATGTATGCCTATTCAAGTTATGCATTTCATTTAAACTGTTGCTTTACAGTTGACCTCATCTGCAAGAAATACACAAAGCTTATTCAGGCCAGAGGATCCAAGATCTAGTCCACATCACAAAGTATCTTACTGTTGGCCACTGGACAATACTATCATGTATCCGGATAATGGACAAGGTCTTCCAAAATCATAAGAGACGAGATTGTCGCTTTTGGGAGAAACCAGGCATGCTGAACCCAAGAATTTATCTAGTGTAGATCCAAATTTGGCAACACCTTGGTTAACTTTTACTTTTGTTTACTTTCATTGGATATGACAATGCTGGCTTTTGTTGCTCATTCCTAATTGCCCTTGAACTGAGTGGCTTGCTAAACCATTTCAGAGGGCAGCTGAGAGTCAACCACATTGCTGTGGATCAGAATCACATGTAGACCAGGCCAATTTAAGAAGGCACATTTCCTTCCCTGAAAGGGCGTGAATGAACTAAATGGGCTTTTCCAAAAAACTCAATGGCGGCTTCATGGTCACCATTATTGCGACCAGCCTTTTGTATATTGCAGCTTGCTTTATCAAAAATCAATTCCACCAGCTGCTATTGTAGGATTTGAACCCATGTCTCAGAGCATTAGCATGGACCTCTGGATTACTAATCCAGCAACATTACAATGATGCCACAGTCTTTAGGGCAGCACTGTAGCACAGTGGTTAACACTGCTGCCTCAAGGTGCAGCACAATGGCGCAGTGGTTAGCATTGCTGCCTCGCAACGCCGAGGTTCCAGGTTCGACCCCGGCTCTGGGTCACTGTCCGTGTGGAGTTTGCACATTCTCACCGTGTTTGTGTGGGTTTCGCCCCCACAACCCAAAGATGTGCAGAATAGGTCAATTGGCCACACTAAATTGCCCCTTAATTGGAAAAAATGAATTGGGTCCTCTAGATTTAGAAAAAAAACACTGCTGCCTCATACGGCCTGAGACCCGGGGTCGATTCCCACCTCGGGTGACTGCTTGTGCGGAGTTTGTACAATCTTCCCGTGTCTGCGTGGGTTTCCTCCGGGGGCTCCGGTTTCCTTCCACAGACCAAAGATGTGCAGGTACGTGGATTGGCTATACTAATTTTTCCCTAGGTAGGTTTGGGCCTAGGTAGGGTGCTCTTTCAGAGGGCCAGTGCAGACTCAATGGGCTGAATGGCCTCCTTTTGCACTGTCGGGCTTCTATGATTCCCACAAACCTGCACAGGTTATTGTTTCTTTTCATGCTCCCGGGGGCGGTTGATGGTGTCTTGAAACTATATCGGACTCTTCTGTGGCTGCAGTGTGTCTCACTGCTTAGCTATAGCTGACCTAACAGAAGAGAGAAAAACTAGAACAGATGGTGCTTCTATTGTCATGATGACAAGCCTTTAATTTATAAATCCATAATCACAAACCAAAGCAGTTGGAGCAGACATTATTCAAAACCACGTGGATTAAACAAGCATCACATAGATTTTCAATGAAACAACCAAGCCTCACGTAGCACAGCAGATAATGAGTCCGTCGTACTTTGCATGAATACAGAAAGAGAGAGAGAGAGAGAGAGCAGAAAACCCATACTTTGTTTAATAGGGTAACATGGAACATCCTTCCCCTCCTCCCTCACCAAAGATTTAATAGATTTTGTTAGTTACACATTTTAACTCAAATGATTAAAGAAAAAAATAGACACTCTCTAAAAGAAAAAAAAATGTAGGAATAGAGGGTAAGGAATAGGAAATAAAAGAGATATAATAATGTGATAAAGGAAAGAAGAAAATGAGACAGAACTCAAATGATAGAAAGACAGGGGCTGGATTCTCTGCTGCCCGATGCCGAAATTGTGTACGGCGCATAGAATGCAGTTTGCGCCGTAATCAGGCTCAGCGCCGATTTGGCAATTCTCTGGGTACCGAAAATCAGCGTTACCGCGGAATACGCCTTGCCACTGGGGGGGGGGGGGGGGGGGGGGGGGGGGGGGGTGCTCCCGACTGACCAAGTTCCTGCCGGCGTAGAACACACCACCTATTGTCAGTCGGGATGCTCGCGTGGCGGCTGTGGACTCAGTCCGTGGCTGCCCTGGTCGGCTGGTCGGGGGTGGGTGGATCCAAGATCAGGGGGGGGCTTATAGGCAGCTGGGGATTTAATGTGCAGGGGTTGAGGCTCGGGCGCGCAGCCGATCGGGGGGGCTCTTTCTTTGGTCTGGCTCCGCGGTCCGAGTCCGCCATGAAGCACGGAGCGCCACCTGGAGGCCACTGGCGTGCACATTGTGGCTTCTGGCCCGGAAGTGCGGGGGCCATATCTGCAGCAAAAGCTGCGAGAATCACTCCGGGTCCCTAATAGCCCCCTGCACGGCATGGATTTTGTTTAACTTTTTTGCAGGAATTTCAGAAGTAAAATTCCACCGTTTTTACATCGACATGGGGACATAATCACAATAATAGAGAATCCAGCCCAGGGACAGAGGAAATTAAAAAGGAAAGAGAGATAGAATAAAAGGGAATGCGTGAAGAGAAAAGCAGAAATGAAGAAATACATTAGGTAGGAGATAATAGGGGGGGGAATAAGGCCAGGGTAGAGGAGTGCAAAAGTAATGGAGGGGAACAAGAGCTAACAATTCAGACATAGTTTAAGTCAGAAGGATATCAAAAGGTAATTTAGTAGGTATAAAAATTTGCCATACAATTGTTAATGAATGAAAACTGCCCTCTTTTAAAAGTGAATTTTATATGTTACCTTCTTCACGTCATAATGAAGACCTCGGATGGCAAAGTTAGGTTGGTATTCATAATTCTTGATTCCCTCTGGGTACTAGGAAATAATTGAGATAATGTTCAGGTAAAGCTGGAGATTAAATCTCATGCCTCCTGCATATCCCTGAAAGAAGGCACTTATAAAACACAACACAGATGAAATATTGTTCTGCATCAGAGTTAGCCAAGTGATAAAGCCACATTCTAAAATATAACGGAACCGATTTAAATATATATCATATTTAAAGGTTAAAGTATTTATTAAGTCAAGACCAGGATTATTTAGATTTGTGTTAAACACCCAAGGCATTGATTCAACGAGATTTTGTTAATTACTCCAACTAACCAAATTGTATGATTAACATCAATTAGATTTTACAAACAAGTTTGACCTTTGCCTGCTTTTGTTTATACATTGAGTTATAAATCTTTCACTGATTTGTTTTGTGTTATGCCCCAATTATTGTATCATCATCATCATCATCATCAAAGTGATGGAAGGAGTCATCAACAGTGTTATCAAGCGGTATTAACTCAGCAATAACCTGCTCACAGATGCTCAGTTTGGGTTCTGCTAGGGTCATTCAGCTCCTGACCTCATTACAGCCTTGGTTCAAACATGGACAAAAAAGCTGAATGCCAGAGGCGAGGTGAGAGTGACTGCCCTTGACATCAAGGCAGCATTTGACAGGGGGGGAACTTTCTGCTGGTTGGAGTCAAACCTGGCACAAAGGAATATGGTTGTGGTGATTGGTGGTCAATCATCTCAGCTCCAGGACATCACTGAAGGAGTTCCTCAGGGTAGTGTCCTAGGCCCAACCATCTTCAGCTGCTTCATCAATGACCTCCATTCCATTATAAGGTCAGAAATAAGTATGTTTGAGGATGACTGCACAATGTTTAGCTCCATTTGCGACTCCTCAGATAATGAAGCAATCCATGTCTAAATGCAGCAAGACCTGGACAATATCCAGGCTTAGGCTGACAAATGGCAAGTTACATTTATGCCACATAAGTGACAGGCAATGACTATCTTCTACAAGAGAGGATCTAATCTCTGCCACTTGACATTCAATGGCATTATCATTGCTGAATCCCTCACAATCAACATCCTGGGGGTTACCATTGATCAGAAACTGAACTGGACTAGCCACATTAATACTGCGGCTACCAAAGCTGAGGAATCCTACAGCGAGTAACTCATCTCCTGACCCCCGCAATGTCAGGAGTGTAATGGAATACTCTCCACTCGCCTGGATGAGGGCAGCTCCAACAACACTCAAGAAGCTCAACACCATCAAGGACAAAACAGCCCACTTGATTGCTCCCCCTTCCACAAATATTCAAGCCCTCCACCACCAACAAACAGTGGCAGCCATCTGCACCATCAACAAGATGCACTGCAGTAACTCACCAAGGTTCCTTAGACAACATCTTCTAAACCCAAGACCATTACCATCTAGAAGGATAAGAGCAGCAGATACCTGGGAACCCCACCAACTGGAGGTTGCCCTCCAAGTCACTCACCACCCTGACTTGGAAATATGTCGCCGCTCCTTCACTGTCGCTGGGACAACATCCTGGAACTCCCTCACTAACAGCATAGTGGGTGTACCTACACCTGAAGGACTGCAGAGGTTCAAGAAGGCAACTCACCACCATCTTCTGAAAGACAACTAGGGATGGGCAATAAATGCTGGCCAAACCATCAACGGCCACATCCCGTAAATGAATAAAATATACTTTGGAACCCAACATTCGGTCAAAATGGAAGCCAGGTGATATTTGTGCATCTCCTAACTGTAATATTTTCCCCATTCAAATAAGCAGGGAGAACCCCACTACAGAAATTACTTTATCCATTAGGGCACTTCACTTCAATAAAAGCCAATATGATTGCCACTGTGCCTTCCTAAAGCAAGTGCATTCATGCACTCCCAGACTAAAGCTTGAATACACAACTAGGCATCAGCACAAACTAAGCAAACAATTGAAGCTTTGAAATTATGCGACAATGAATGAATTACAAAACAATTTATGTTGAATTATTTTTGCGGAGCATTTAACAGAACTTCAAGCAATTATGTTGCATAAAATGTTTGTTATCTGGCATGCTCCAGGAATATGTGATGCTGGTTAATCAAAAAAGTTTGGTTTATAGGGAATCAATGGGCTATTTAATACGTGAAATACTGCTCCATTTGTATTTCAGAAAGCTGACTACACAATACCACAAAAGGGATTGGAACCTGGGGAGAACGGACACGTAACAGGAACTTTGAAACCAGCAGACTCGGCTGCACTGTAAATGTACTTTTGATTCAGATATTGAGAGCAATTAATAAAAGATTAACATTCCTATATTTAACTGCAGAAAAAAAACTTTCCTTAATATCAAGAGCTTCATATTCAAAAACCAGAAAAGCTTCCACCCTTCTTTGAACAAACGAGATTCAACATTGCATTAGCTATTGTGCCTTATCCGTGTAATCCTACTCAGCTCCCACTTTAACACAGAAATCTTCCATCTTTGTTCACGACTCAGATTTATTTTTTTAAACAAATGTAGAGTACCCAATTCATTTTTTCCAATTAAGGGGCAATTTAGCATGGCCAATCCACCTACCCTGCGCATCTTTCGGTTGTGGGGGTGAAACCCACACAAACACAGGGAGAATGTACAAACTCCACACCGACAGTAACCCAGAGCCGGGATCGAACCTAGGACCCCGGCGCCGTGAGGCAGCAGTGCTAACCACTGTGCCACTGTGTTGCTCCCAGATTTATAATAATTATAAGAATCTTTATTGTCACAAGTAGGCTTACATTAACACTGCAATGAAGTTACACCCTAGTCGCCACACTCCGGCGCCTGTTCGGGTACACCGAGGGAGAATTCAGAATGTCCAATTCACCTAACAGCACGTCTTTCGGGACTTGTGGGAGGAAACTGGAGCACCCGGAGGAAACCCACGCCGACACAGGGAGAACGTGCAGACTCCGCACAGACAGTAACCCAAGCGGGAATCAAACCTGGGACCCTGGCACTGTGAAGCAACAGTGCTAACCACTGAGCTACCATGCCGTCCACACAATGCCATAAGTAAATGATGATTTGGTTGAAATGACAAATTGTTCCATTCTCGCTCACAGTAGGTCCCGCCATAGACAAGACCGGAGAATCCCGCCCTCATGAGAAAACTGTTGGATAAATACATCAAGTACTCCTCTGACACCACTTGTTCCCCACTCTCTCTACTCCATTGTTAATTGTTGCTTCTTCAGCCACGTCAGGAAACGGAGGTCATTTTAAGTAATCTACATTTGTGTTTTGGGGTAATAGAAATAAGGTATGGCTTTAATAATTTTAATTTTATGTTTCTGTATGAGAAATGGTTAAAAAGTCAGTTAGCTCAGGTTGGACAAAAAGTACCCACATGTCTGCGGGTTTTGGCTTCATTTCAAAATGTGCCTGCATTGTAATTAAAGGGTTATGGTACATCGAGGCAGGCTTCCATTCTGGGACTGGACTCTCCAGAAGATTCCATTCTGGGACCAGACTCTCCAGAAGACTCCATTCCAGGACCAGACTCTCTAGAAGCAACAGCAGCTGGGATTGTAATAAAAGTGAGGGCTCATCTGGGATTTGAAACATGGAGAACGGGTAATTGGATGCTGATTCTTTTGGTAGAATTTAAAGATTCACTACCAGAGGGTAGCAGAGCGGAGCCGCTGATTGACTGTTGCAGGAAAAATTTTCATCAGTGCATTGCCGTCACTGTATCCAGAAGGTCTACCTGAGCAAGACAACCTCCATATTCAAGTGAGGGCAAGCATCCAGCAGAGGGCAGCAGAGCGGAGCTGCTGATTGGCTGTTGCGGGGAGAATTTGCATCAGTGCATTGCGGTCACTATATCCAGAAGGTGGTTTGTAGAGGAGCTGTTGTCAAGAGACAGTTAAACCCCAAACACTTCTTCAGTGTTTCCCTCCCTATCTCATCCTCTAACAAAAAAAAAAACAATCAATCGCTGTAAGGATCCCAGCTAAGTAAAGATCAAGAGGGAGACTCGAGGGCAGGTAGAAGTAGAAAGAAGTTGAACCGTGATGTCACAGCCAGCAGGTAAGTGATTGGCTGGTGACAGGTAAGTAGTTTTTCTTTTCCCTGAGGTGTGTTGATAAGGTAAGGGTGTTCTATTTCTATTTTTTTTAATCGTGTGATTAGTAACAATTTTTCTTTTTTTTTCTCCTTTTTCATTTATCTATGATTTGATATTATAGTTGGACTAAGTTACGCTTAAAATTAAAAATTGCAGGCGATCTCAGACCCGTGCTGTGCTCCTCTTGCTTAATGTTGGAGCTCAGGGACATGGCTGATGTTACTGCCTCCTTCACGTGCGGGAAGTGTGTCCAGCTGCAGCGCCTGTTAGACCGCATGATGGCTCTGGAGCTGCGGGCGGACTCACTTTGGAGCATCTGCGATGCTGAGGAGGTCGTGGATAGCACGCTTAGAGAATTGGTCACACCACAGATTAGGATTGCTGAGGGAGACAGAGAATGGGTGACCAAAAGGCACAGAAAAAGCAGGAAGGCAGTGCAGGTGTCTCCTGCGGTCATCTCCTTCCAAAAGAGGAATGCCGTTTTGGATACTGTTGGGGGAGATGGCTCACCAGGGGAAGGCAGCAGTAGCCAGGTTCATGGCACCGTGGCTGGCTCTGCTGTACAGAAGGGTGAGAAAAAGAATGGAAGGGCTATAGTCATAGGGGATTCAATTGTAAGGGGAGTAAATAGGCGGTTCTGTGGTCGAAAACGAGACTCCCGAATGGTATGTTGCCTCCCAGGTGCACGGGTCAGGGATGTCTCAGATCGGCTGCAGAACATTTTGAAGGGGGAAGGTGAACAGCCAGTTGTCGTGGTGCATACAGGCACCAATGAAATAGGTAAAAAATGGGATGAGGTCCTACAAGCAGAATTTAGGGAGTTAGGAGCCAAGTTAAAAAGTCAGACTTCAGAGGCAGTAATCTCAGGATTGCTACCAGTGCCACGTGGTAGTCAGAGTAGAAATGAAAGAATAGGCAGGATGAATGCGTGGCTTGAGAGATGGTGCAGGAGGGAGGGGTTCAGATTTTTGGGACATTGGGACCGCTTCTGGGAGACGTGGGACTACTACAAATTGGACGGTCTACACCTGGGCCGGACTGGAACCAATGTCCTTGGGGTTGCTTTTGCTAACGCTGTTGGGGAGGGTTTACACTAATGTGGCAGGGGGATGGGAACCAAATGAGGAGGTTAGTGGACAGTAAGGAGGTAGTAACTGAAGCCTGTAAGGAACTAGATCATGAAGTCCCGTGACTAAGGGGAAGAGTAGGCAGGGAGCAGATGATGAACACAAAGGGACTGGTGATCTGAGGTGCATTTGTTTTAATGCAAGAAGTGTAGTAGGGAAGGCATATGAATGTAGGGCTTGGATTAGTACCTGGGAGTATGACGTTATTGCTATTACTGAGACTTGGTTGAGGGAAGGGCATGATCGGCAACTAAGTATCCCAGGATATCGATGCTTCAGGGGGGATAGAGAGGGAGGTAAAAGGGGTGGAGGAGTTGCATTACTGGTCAGAGAGGAATCACAGCTGTGCTGAAGGAGGGCACTATGGAGGTCCCAAGCAGTGAGGCAATATGGGCAGAGCTCAGAAATAGGAAGGGTGCAGTAACAATGTTGGGGCTGTACTACAGACCTCCCAACAGCGAGGATGAAATAGAGGTACAAATATGTGAACAGATTATGGAAAGATGCAGGAGCAACAGGATGGTGGTGATAAAATATTTTAATTTTCCCAACATTGACTGGGATACATTTAGTGTTAGAGGTCTAGATGGAGCAGAATTTGTAAGGAGCATCCAGAAGGATTTTCTAGAGCAGTATGTAAATAGTCCAACTCGGGAAGGGGCCATACTGGACCTGCTGTTGGGGAATGAGGCCGGCCAGGTGGTTGAAGTTTCAGCGGGGATTACTTTGGGAATAATGATCACAATTCTGTAAGTTTTAGAATACTCATGGACAAAGACAAGAGTAGTCCTGAAGGAAGAGTGCTAAATTGGGGGAAGGCCAACTGTACCAAAATTCGGCAGGAGCTGGGGAATGTGGATTGGGAGCAGCTGTTTGAAGGTAAATCCACATTTGATATGTGGGAGGCTTTTAAAGAGAGGTTGATTAGAGTGCAGGACAGACATGTCCCTGTGAAAATGAGGGATAGAAGTGGCAAGATTAGGGAACCATGGATGACAGGTGAAATTGTGAAACTAGCTAAGAGGAAAAAGGAAGCATACATAAGTTCTAAGTGACTGAAGACAGACAAAGCTTTGTAAGAGTATCGGGAATGTAGGACCAATCTGAAACGCGGAATCAAGAGGGCTAAAAGGTGTCATGAAATATCTTTAGCAAACAGTGTTAAGGAAAATCCCAAAGCTTTTTTTCATATATAAGGAGCAAGTAGGTAACTAGAGAAAGGGTTGGCCCACTCAAAGACAAAGGAGGAAAGTTATGCATGGAGTCAGAGAAAATGGGTGAGATTTTCAACGAGTACTTTGCATCGGTATTGACCGAGGAGAGGGACATGACCGATGTTGAGGTTAGGGATAGATGTTTGATTACTCTAGGTCAAATCGGCATAAGGAGGGAGGATGTGTTGGGTATTCTAAAAGGCATTAAGGTGGACAAGTCCCCAGGTCCGGATGGGATCTATCCCAGGTTATTGAGGGACGTGAGAGAGGAAATAGCTGGGGCCTTAATAGATATCTTTGCAGCATCCTTGAACGAGGTTGAGGTCCCGGAGGACTGGAGAATTGCTAATGTTGTCCCCTTGTTTAAGAAGGGTAGCAGGGATAATCTGGGTAATTATAGACCGGTGAGCCTGATGTCGGTGGTAGGGTAGCTGCTGGAGCAGATACTGAGGGATAGGATTTATTCCCATTTGGAAGAAAATGGGCTTATCAGTGATAGGCAACATGGTTTTGTGCAGGGAAGGTCATGTCTTACCAACTTAATAGAATTCTTTGAGGAAGTGACAAAATTGATTGATGAGGGAAGGGCTGTAGATGTCATATACTTGGACTTCAATAAGGCATTTTATAATGTTCCCCGTGGTAGACTGATGGAGAAAGTGAAGTCTCATGGGGTCCAGGGTGTACTAGCTGGATGGATAAAGAACTGGCTGGGCAACAGGAGACAGAGAGTAGCAGTGGAAGGGAGTTTCTCAAAATGGAGAACTGTGAACAGTGGTGTTCCACAGGGATTCTTGCTGGGCCCACTGTTGTTTGTGATGTACATAAATGATCTGGAGGAAGGTATAGGTGGTCTGATTAGCAAATTTGCAGATGATACTAAGATTGGTGGAGTTGCAGATAGTGAAGGGGACTGTCAGAGAATACAGCAGAATATAGATCGATTGTAGAGTTGGGCGGAGAAATGGCAGATGGAGTTCAATCTGGGCAAATGCGCGGTGATGCATTTTGGAAGATCCAATTCAAGAGCGAACCATACGGTAAATGAAAAAGCCCTGGGGAAAATTGATGTACAGAGAGATCTGAGTATTCAGGTCCATTGTACCCTGAAGGTGGCTGCGCAGATTGATAGAGTGGTCAAGAAGGCATATGACATGCTTTTCTTCATCGGAAGGGGTATTGAGTACAAGAGTTGGCAGGTCATGTTACAGTTGTATAAGACTTTGGTTCGGCACATTTGGAATACTGCGTACAGTTCTGGTTGCCACATTACCACAAGGATGTGGATGCTTTGGAGAAGGTGCAGAGGAGGTTCACCAGGATGTTGCCTGGTATGGAAGGCGCTAGCTATGAAGAGAGGTTGAATAGATTAGGATTATTTTCATTAGATAGATGGAGGTTGAGGGGGGACCTCACTGAGGTCTACAAAATCATGAGAGGTATAGACAGGGTGGATAGCAAGCAGCTTTTTCCCCAGAGTGCGAGACTCAATTACTAGAGGTCACGAGTTCAAGGTGAGAGGGGAAAAGTTTAAGGGAGATATGGGTGGAAAGTTCTTTACGCAGAGAGTGGTGGGTGCCTGGAATGTATTGCCAGCGGAGGTGGTAGAGGCGGGCACGATAGCATCATTTAAGATTTATCTAGACAGATCCATGAATGGGCAGGGAGCAGAGGGATACAGATCCTTAGAAAATAGGTGACAGTTTTAGATAGAGGATCAGGATCGGTGCAGGCTTGGAGGGCCAAAGGGCCTGTTCTTGTGCTGTAATTTTTCTTTGTACCTCTGGTGCTAAGGATCCATGTGAGGAACAACATGGCAGGCAGCAGAGCTAGCAGATGACTATGAACAGGCCCATAGAGAAAACCTTTTTTCTGTAATCCTTATAAACCTGACAAGGATAGAAGATGGGAAGTTAAAAGGAAAACAAGTAGTCAAGGAAGAGAAAAGATAGTTGGGAATGATTAGGAAATTTTACCTCAAAACAGAAAACAAAGTGCTGATGGTAGAAGTAACAATTCAGAGGCCTAACTGTTTCAATTGTAACAAGATGGGTCGTATTCAGACATGTTGCTGGAAACTACATAAGAGCCCAATTGCAGTAGCAGGAAAGGTAGCACCTGAAAATGAAATGGCTGTTAAAACTGTAGCAGTGGTGCTGGTGAAGTGTGCTCCCTCAGAATCTATGAGAAAGAGGAAAGGGCCCAAGATAGTTCAGAGAATTATCTGAGTACTGATGAAGGAAGTCAAGCTATTAGAGGTAATGGAGGTTTTGTTTTGAAGGGAGAAGCATTCCCTTATTCGTCCAACAAAATAAGTATGCAATTACAACTTTAAGAGATACAGGAGCAGATCAATCATTGATGGTGACTGATGATGAAATTACGTTTCAGATATTTTTACGAAGGAAAAAGTATTAGAAAGGATATTAATCACTTCCGGTTGCGGCTATGACCAGCTAAGTCGCACATTTGGCAGCTCCTGCGACAAAGGTGTTTAAGGGCCGATTGGAGGGCCCCGACGGTACTGTAAAGACAAATCCCGGTGGGGGAAGGCTCCCTGAGGAGAGTGAGACCAACTTTATGGTCGGTACTCGGAGTGGGGCGACAAAAAAAGCGGCAGCAGCTCCCCGAAAAAAGCGGGGGAAGAGGACCAAAATGGCGGCCGGTGGCGCACTAGAAGATTGGAGAAAATGGGCGGAGGAGCAGCAGGCCGCTCTCCTCCGGTGTTTTACGGAGCTGAAAGTGGAACTCTTAGAGTCTATGAACGCGACGACCACAAGGCTGATGGGGGCCCAGGCGACCCAAGAGGCGTCGATAAGAGAGCTGCAGCAGGAGATGACTGCAAGGGAGGAGGAGGCCACGGTCCTCGTGGGAAAGGTGGAGGTGCACGAGGCACTCCACCTGAAATGGCAGAGCCGCTTTGAGGAGCTGGACACTCGAATGAGGCGGAAGAACTTGAGGATCCTGGGCCTAGCAGAAGGCCTGGAGGGGCCTGATCTCCCGAAATATGTAGCGGAGATGCTGAGCTCCCTGATGGGAGAGGGGGCCGGTCCATCGCCTCTGGAGCTGGAAGAAGCATATCGGGTCATGGCTAGGCGGCCTAGGGCGAACGAGCCCCCGAGGGCGGTGCTGGTGCGATTCCAGCGTTTCTGTGATCGGGAGAAAGTGCTGAGGTGGGCCAAGAGGGAGAAAAGCAGCAAATGGGAGAATTCGACGGTGCGGATATATCAGGACTGGAGTGCGGAGGTGGCAAAGCGGCGGGCCCGGTTTAACCGGACGAAGGCGGTGCTGCACGCAAAGAGGATCAAGTTCGGAATGCTGCAGCCAGCGCGCTTGTGGGTCACCTACAAGGACCAGCACCATTACTTTGAGACCCCAGAGGAGGCATGGACTTTTGTTCGGGAGGAAAAGCTGGACCTGAACTAGAACTTGGGAACGCCGGCGGTCGAGGCCGCCCGAGTACCCTTGACTGATCAAGTGGCCCATGTCTTTCTTAGGCCAGGTCGGAACTTGGTTAAAGTTGATGGATCGTTTGGTTTCTTTGAAACTTGTGTTATGGGGGGTTTCTTTGTTCCTTTTTGTGTGTCTCTTCCCGTTGCCAACTTCCCTTAATTATTGTTGTTGTAGGGGGGGCTTTTTTACTGTTTTTTGATCTGTTCTTTAAGGGTTATGGTTACTGTTCTGTTCGATGGAGGGTGATGGTTAAATACGTTATTATTGGGTAGTTATTTAGTTATGCAGGCATAGTTATGTATTTATGTATTTATTTGAGATTTGTTATTTATATTGTTATATTGTTAAGTTGGGGAGGCGGGACGGGGGGGGTGCAAGTTGGTTATGCGGGTTTTCTTTTTCTCTTTTTTCTTCCTCTCGTTTTAAGGGGGCTTTTTTATGGGCTTGGATGGGGACGGGGGTGGAATTGAAGATGGCGGGGTAGGGTGTGGCCGGGCGAAAGCGCGGGCTTTCCCCTGTTTCCCGCGCGCGGGACGGAGGAAGGGGGAGGAGAGAAGAGTGGGGTGTGGCCAGCAATGGCGGCTTTTCCCGCGCTGAAGCGGGGTCAGAGAGGGATGGCAAGGGGGGGGGGGAGGCCCCTCCCCCCCCACATCGGGAGGAGTCGGAGTGTGGCAGGGGCAGCCGGGTCAGCGAAAATCAGCTGACTCTCGGGAGTACGATGGTGGATACACCGCGGCTAGGAGGGGTCCTAGCCAGGGGGGGGGGAAGGGGGGTTAGGGGGGGATACCGGGTTGCTGCTGGAAAGGCCGAGGACGGGAAGGGAAGAACGGGAGGAGAGAGGGGGGGGGCCATCGCCATGGGGAACGGGTCAGAAGGGGAGGGTCGACCCGGGGCGAACAGGGGACAGGACATGGCTAATAGACAGGGGAAAGGGACAGGTCGCTCCGCGACCCGGTTGATTACTTGGAACGTGAGGGGGCTGAATGGGCCGGTCAAGAGAGCAAGGGTTTTTTCACACCTAAAGGGACTGCAGGCGGATGTGGCAATGTTGCAGGAGACTCACTTGAGAGTAGTAGACCAGGTACGCCTGAGAAGGGGGTGGGTGGGACAGGTGTTCCACTCAGGCTTGGACGCAAAGAACCGGGGGGTGGCGATTTTGGTGGGAAAGAGGGTGTCGTTCGTGGCGGCGCAGGTGGTAGCAGATAAGGAGGGTAGGTACGTGATGGTGAAGGGTAGGCTGCAGGGAGAGAATGTGGTGCTGGTGAATGTGTATGCCCCGAATTGGGATGACGCGGGTTTTATGAGGCGCCTGTTGGGCCTCATTCCGGGTCTGGAGGCAGGGGGCCTGATCATGGGGGGGGACTTCAATACAGTGCTCGACCCTGGGCTGGACAGATCGAGTTCCAGGACGAATAGGAGGCCGGCAGCGGCAGAGGTGCTAAGGGGGTTTATGGAGCAGATGGGGGGGGTAGACCCTTGGAGATTTGGCAGGCCAAGGGCGAGGGAGTATTCTTTTTTCTCCCACGTCCACAGGGTGTACTCCAGAATAGACTTTTTTGTACTGAGCAGGGGGCTGATTTCGAGAGTGCAGGACACGGAGTACTCGGCCATTGCGATTTCGGACCATGCACCACACTGGGTAGAGGTAGAACTGGGGGAAGCACGGGACCAGCGCCCGTTGTGGCGCCTGGATGTGGGGCTGCTGGCGGACGATGAGGTGTGCGGAAGGGTCCGGAAGGGCATTGAGAGATATCTGGGCACGAACGACACGGGCGAGGTGAAGGTGGGGGTAGTCTGGGAGGCCCTGAAAGCAGTGGTCAGAGGAGAGCTGATCTCCATAAGGGCACACAGAGAAAGGAAGGAGAGGCAGGAGAGGGAGAGACTGGTGGGGGAACTTATAGAAGTGGACAGGAGATATGCGGAGACACCAGAGGAGGGGCTGTTGAGGGAGCGGCGCAGTTTACAGGCCCAGTTTGACCTACTGACCACTAGGAAGGCGGAGACGCAATGGAGAAGGGCACAGGGCGCGGTCTATGAGTACGGGGAAAAGGCGAGCAGGATGCTAGCACACCAGCTGCGCAAGCGGGATGCAGCCAGAGAGATTGGGGGAGTGAGAGAGAAGGGAGGGAACGTAGTGCAGAAGGGGCAAGAGGTGAACGGGGTCTTCAGGGATTTCTACAGGGAATTGTACCGGTCTGAGCCGCCCAGGAGGAGGGGGGGAATGGAGAACTTCCTCGATAGATTGAGGTTCCCAAAGGTCCAGGAGGAACGGGTGGAGGGGCTGGGGGCGCCGATAGAGCTGCAGGAGCTAGTTAAAGGGATAGGCCAGATGCAGGCGGGGAAGGCGCCGGGGCCGGATGGGTTCCCGGTGGAATTTTATAAGAAGTATGTGGACTTGGTGGGTCCAGTGCTGGTGCGAGCCTTCAATGAGGCGCGAGAGGGGGGGGTTCTGCCCCCGACAATGTCACAGGCCCTGATCTCCTTGATCCTGAAGCGGGACAAAGACCCTGTACAGTGCGGGTCCTACAGGCCTATCTCCCTCTTGAATGTAGATGCCAAACTGTTGGCAAAGGTCCTGGCAACCAGAATAGAGGATTGTGTGCCAGGGGTAATCCATGAGGACCAGACGGGGTTCGTAAAGGGACGACAACTTAACACAAATGTCCGGAGACTGTTGAATGTGATTATGATGCCAGCAGTGGAGGGGGAGGCTGAGATAGTGGTAGCACTGGATGCGGAGAAGGCATTCGATAGGGTGGAGTGGGAATACCTGTGGGAGACGCTGGAACGGTTTGGGTTTGGGGAGGGATTTATCAAGTGGGTGAAGCTGCTGTATTCGGCCCCGATGGCGAGTGTGGTTACAAACGGGAGGAGGTCAGAGTATTTTGGGCTCCATCGAGGTACCAGGCAGGGATGCCCCCTATCCCCCTTACTATTTGCATTAGCGATCGAACCATTGGCGATGGCACTGAGGGGTTCAGGGGGGTGGAGAGGACTGACAAGGGGAGGGGAGGAACATCGGGTATCACTCTATGCGGATGATTTGTTGTTATATGTGGCGGACCCGGAAGGGGGAATGCCGGAGGTAATGGAAATACTAGCAGAGTTTGGGGACTTTTCGGGATATAAATTAAATGTGGGTAAAAGTGAGGTCTTTGTGATACACCCGGGAGATCAGGGGGAGGGAATTGGGCGGCTCCCCTTTAAGAGAGCAGTAAAGAGCTTCAGGTACTTGGGGGTGCAGGTGGCAAGGAACTGGGGGACCCTCCACAAGCTGAACTTTTCAAGGCTGGTGGAGCAGATGGAGGAGGAGTTCAAGAGGTGGGACATGGTACCGCTGTCGCTAGCAGGGAGGGTGCAGTCAGTCAAAATGACGGTCCTCCCGAGGTTCTTGTTTCTGTTTCAGTGCTTGCCCATCTTTCTCCCCAGGGCCTTCTTCAAGAAGGTAACTAGCAGCATTATGGGCTATGTGTGGGCACATGGCACCCCTAGAGTGAGAAGGATTTTCTTGGAACGGAGTAGGGATAGGGGAGGATTAGCGCTACCCAATCTTTCCGGATACTACTGGGCGGCGAACGCATCGATGGTGCGCAAGTGGGTGATGGAGGGGGAGGGGGCAGCTTGGAAACGTATGGAGAGGGCGTCCTGCGGCAATACAAGCCTGGGGGCGCTAGTAACGGCACCATGGCCGCTCCCCCCCACAAGGTATACCACGAGTCCGGTAGTGGCGGCCACCCTGAAAATCTGGGGGCAGTGGAGGCGACACAGGGGGGAAGTGGGGGGTCTGATGGCGGCGCCACTGAGAGGGAACCACAGATTTGTCCCGGGGAACACTGGCGGGGGATTCCAGAGCTGGCACAGGGCGGGCATCAGGCAACTGAGGGACATGTTCATAGAGGGGAGGTTTGCGAGCCTGGGAGAGCTGGAGGAGAAATTTGAGCTCCCCCCGGGGAACACGTTTAGATACCTGCAGGTGAAGGCATTTGCCAGACGACAGGTGGAAGGATTTCCCTTGCTTCCCGATAGAGGGGTGAGTGATAGGGTGCTGTCAGGGGTCTGGGTCGGAGAAGGGAAGGTCTCGGACATCTACAAAATAATGCAGGAGGTGGAGGAGGTATCGATAGAGGAGCTGAAAGACAAGTGGGAAGCGGAGCTGGGAGAGCAGATAGAAGATGGGACATGGGCGGATGCCTTAGAGAGGGTCAATTCGTCGTCGTCGTGCGCAAGGTTGGGCCTCATCCAATTTAAGGTGCTGCACAGAGCCCATATGACGGGGACTAGGATGAGTCGGTTCTTCGGGGGTGAGGACAGGTGTGCTAGGTGTTCGGGAAGCCCTGCGAACCATGTACATATGTTCTGGATGTGCCCGGCACTGGAAGAGTTCTGGGAGGGGGTGGCGGGGACGGTATCGAGAGTGGTGGGAACCAGGGTCAAACCAGGGTGGGGGCTAGCGATTTTTGGGGTTGGGGTGGAGCCAGGAGTACAGGAGGCAGGGGAGGCCGGAATATTGGCCTTTGCGTCCTTGGTAGCTCGGAGAAGGATCTTGATTCAGTGGAGGGACACAAGGCCACCAAGTGTTAACACCTGGTTAAACGACATGGCAAGCTTCATCCAATTGGAAAGAATCAAATTCGCCCTGAGAGGGTCGGTACAGGGGTTCTTCCGGCGGTGGCAGCCCTTCCTTGACTTTCTGGATCAGAGATAGGAACTGGAGGCCGAAACAGCAGCAACCCGGGGAGAAAGGGGGGGGGGGGGAAGGGAGGGGGGGGGGGATAGCAACGAAGGGAGCACGTCAGCGGGGGGTCGCGGGCAACGACTGCCCGAGGCCATCGGCAGAAAGGGAAAAAACGGTTTGGTTGCTAGACTGGTAGCGCGGGGGGGGGGGGGGGGGGGGGGGGGGGGTGGGGGGGGGGTGCGCGCGGGGGAGGGCGTGGGGAGGATTTTCCAGGGGGGATTTGTTGTGTTATAATTTAAAATGTAGTAGGGGTAAATGTTTGTATCGAAAAATTTCAATAAAAAATTATTTAAAAAAAAAAAAGAAAGGATATTAATGGAGGTGATGAACTGGTTTACTTGTGTCAAGTTAATTTAAGAAGTAACTTTGTAAATGGAATTGTTACAATGGGAATTATTGGTAAATCACCTATTGGAGGGATAGATTTTATTCCAGGTAATGATTTGGCCTGTGGGACAGTAATGTGATGACAACTGTATTGCACCAGATGGTTACCCATGTTGATCTTAAAAACATTTGAAAACTACTGTGGATAAAAATGAAACATTTATTGCAAATAACAAGTAATTGATTAAAAATCAATATTCTTGTACAAAAGAGGGGTTTGCTTATGAAGAAAGAGAATTGGGAAGAGCAATTGAGAATCAAACATGGAAAATGGAACACTTGAACTGTCTAAATGATAAACTTGTGAAAGCAAACTTGGCAAAAGTTGATCTTCAGGTGAAACTTGGTGAACTCAAAAGCATCAGAAGTCTCTACGAAGTATCAAGAAAAATGCCTTGAACAAGAAAAGGAATTGCTGGTGAATCAAAATAATTGGTTGAGTGCAGAATTAAAAAGCAAAACGAACTGTTGGAACTTTGTTGTGACAAGAATATTAAGTTCTTAAACTGCAACGTAAACTGGGCCAACTGAAGATGATGGTGGGTGGTATAAGTATAACAATTCTGAAGTCCTGTGAATAAAAACTGATTGCCAAATAGTGTTTCAATTGAGCAAAAAATTGTTCCAAGTAATATTACTCATGCATCAAAGTTAATAATGGACAAGAAACTGAAGTATCTGTAAAATTGGAAATTTACTAATTTCCAACAAGACGGACTGAAATTGTAGATGATCTTTCAGTCAATGACCAAAGACACTGATTTGAAAGTGCATGTCAATAATGCTCAGAGTTAAAGAAACAGCTGCAGTATCCAGTTTAAAGTGTAAAACCAGACATAAGAGATTTTTAAAAAAGTTTGGTGACATCTTGCTACAGACTGTAAAGCAGTTGTGTTATATTGCAATGACTGGTTACTGGAGAAGGTGTGTGCAGCTTGAATACACATGGCAATCCAAGGCAGAGAAACACAATCCTGGAAGTGGATCCTTGGCGAAGGCATCTGAGAGGAAGTGTTGTTTGGGAGAAGATTCTGAGCCGTGTTTTTCTGAGTGGAGCTTGGCAATACTCGAGTGGAAGCCAGAGTTCCAGTGAAATCAGTTAGGCCACAGTGTGATAAGCATCTGAGGATGTACTTACCTGGAACATTAAAGATATAGGGGTAACCTTGGCAGACCAAAAAGGTCCATTGACCCCAGTTGGAATTTTTGGTCTTGGGGTGGGCATGACTAGGAAATCCCACCCATACTTTGTAACTTGTCATTCTTAAAATGTTGTGCAAATCTGTGAAGAGATAGGTGGGGTAAAGGAGCATTGTATTATAGTCAATCTTTCATGTTTATTAAATGTTTTAGCCTTTTGTTAAAAGTTAATCAGCAGTCCTGTGACTCTGGCCATCCACGTCTCTAAAAAAAAACATTAAGTTATGGACCAGTCCATCGAGCCAGGGTTCCATTCAACTGCCCAGTGGTAACATCAGCCGTGATTGGAACAGCTAAAATTACTTACGTAACACATGCCCAAAATCTGCCTCAGACTTTTCCTGTTTTGAAAAGCTTCCTGAAAAACTATCTCCCTAGTTATGCTTTCAACACAAGTTGCATTCTGCCTGATGTCACTTTTCTGTAAAGCACCGTGGAGGGTCTGTTTGTAGTGTATGGAGCCAAGAAGGACTACCTGCACCTCTATTGGTAACTTGGCTAGACACAGAGGTGTCCTAACAGTGCTTGGAAATATTCAGGTTCTGAATAACTACTGAATGGCTTCCTATTAATAAAGTGATGATTTGCATAGGGGGCTATTACAAGAGATTCCAACTAATAGAGTATTTTGTCTGGTACAGTACCAGGTAACATAAAGCAAAAGGAGCTGGTTTCATGAGTCAGCATTGAGCTTTATAATGTAACAATATATACACTGTATAATTAAAGTCTACAAGTTAAATGTGATGCTTTCTAGCTAATATAATTGCTGACTTTACATAAGAACTAGGAGCACGGGTAGGCCATCTGGTCCTTCGAGCCTGCTCCGCCATTCAATGAGATTATGGCTGATCTTTTGTGGACTCAGCTCCACTTTCCTGCCCGAACACCATAACCCTTCATTCTTCAAAAAACTATCTATCTTCATCTTGGAAACATTTAATGGAGGAGCCTCAACTGCTTCACTGGGCAGGGAATTCCATAGATTCACAACCCTTTGAGTGAAGAAGTTCCTCCTGAGCTCAGTCCTAAATCTACTTCCACTTATTTTGAGGCTATGCCCCCTAGTTCTGCTTTCACCCGCCAGTGAAAACAACCTCCCCGCATCTATTCCTTTAATAATTTTATATGTTTCTGCAAGATCCCCCGTATCCTTCTAAATAACGAGTACAGTCCCAGTCTATGCAACCTCTCATTGTAATCCAATCCCCTTAAATTGGGATTAACCTAGTGAATCTCCTCTACACGCCCTCCAGTGCCAGTGCGTCCTTTCTTAGGTAAGATCCCAAAACTGAACACAATACTCCAGGTGTGGCCTCACTAATACCTTATACAGTTGCAGCATAACATCCCTAGTCTTAAACTCCATCCCTCTAGCAATGAAGGACAAAACTCCATTTGCCTTCTTAATCACAATTCCCATTTCTTGAATACTCTGCATTAATCACACCAAAATCTGTTGTCTTCAACTGGTTGTTCCTAAGCAAGAGAAGCAATGTACTACAATCAGACACTAATTAATCCCCTAAAACCATCATGCCTCATCTGTAGCATAATTATGAGTAATTTCCCACTGTTCAATTATGTAATTATCCATTGCAGAAATATTCTGCAGGCTTTTCATAAATAATAGAATACATAATCAAACTACTGACACAATGCTGACAAGCATATGGAAAAGCAACATCTATCAACATCAGAAACAAACAGATTAAACGTTTTAGGTCAAAACCCTTCATTCAGATGAACATTGTTTGTTTTTGTCTTTGAGTGGAAAGAATGGGTTAATGACTCGCAAGAAAAGTTATTTTTCTTCACCCTTCCCCAGCCTGTGCTGCAAGTAATGAACCACATTAAGATTTTCTCCGATAGTAGAACTCTGCGCATACACATGATTGGTCAATTGTAGCGACGATTACAGATGGACCAGTGTGGCCTTAACTGATTTCCAGTTAACTAGTGTCCAGCTGGGTTACCAGACAGTAATCAGCATCTCAAAGTCAAAACTCAACCTAGCATCATCCCATAATGTTTCCAGATGAAAATCAGCATCTTCAGTACATATAATGAACTGAACTGGAGATCTTGCTCATTTCTTTGGCTCAAGTTTTTACCTTCCAAGGGCAGCACTGTGGTGCAGTGGTTAGCACTGCTGTCTCACGACGCCAAGGTCTGATCCCGGCCCTGGGTCACTGTTCATGTGGAGTTTGCACATTCTCCCCGTGTTTGTGTGGGTTTCACCCCCACAGCCCAAAAAGATGGGCAGGGTAGGTGGATTGCCCATGCTAACTTACCCCTTAATTGGAAAAGATGAATTGGGCACTCTAAATATAAGTTTTTACCTACCACACCTGTCATATTCAAATTGCAGCATTGCATTACAGCCATTGCAATTTGGTCTTTCAAATCAGTGCTCGCCAAGGCATGTTACAGAATGGTAGGATGCTACTTATCTCTCCACCTTCTCGTATCAAGCATTTGGCATCACAGTTGAACAACTAGGGGTGACAGAGGCTCGGTCAGCTTGGCTGCCAGCTCTCAGTTCAAGGAGGTTGTTATACAAGAGACAAGGAGAAAATTCAAACCATGAAACCTGGTGTATTCTTTACATCAAGTGGCATTAATGCCAGACAGCTAAATAACACAAGTTGCACTAACAGGCTGATTTACTTTGCTCCATTTTTTCCAGAGAGTACCTCCATCAACAACTTCCCATGTTTCCAACACCTCATAAAGATCATGCACCGGCTGCTCTTCTTCCTCTTGTATAAACTAGTAAGAAGTCTTACAACACCAGGTTAAAGTCCAACAGGTTTGTTTCAAACACGAGCTTTCGGAGCACGGCTCCTTCTTCAGGTGAAGCCGTGCTCCGAAAGCTCGTGTTTGAAACAAACCTGTTGGACTTTAACCTGGTGTTGTAAGACTTCTTACTGTGCTCACCCCAGTCCAACGCCGGCATCTCCACATCATTGTATAAACTAGCCCTTTCACAACACCGTCCATTCAAGACAATTCACAGCACTATTTATCACCTCTTTAGAAACCTCCACTGCTGTCCTGCTACTACCTTGCACGTCCAGTAACAATTGTTCAGCATCTTATCTTGCATGAGATGTAATTTTCTGCAGCTAAATATTGGGAATACGGGGCGGCATGTGGCACAGTGGTTAGCCTGGGACTGCGGCACTGAGAACCCAGGTTTGAATCCTAGCCCTGGGTCACTGTCCATGTGGACTTTGCACATTCTCCCCATGTCATCATGGGTTTCACCCCCACAACCCAAAGATGTGCAGGTTAGGTGGACTGGCCACGCTAAATTGCCCCTTAAGTGAAAAAAAAAAGAATTGAGTAATCTAATTTTATTTTTAAAAATACATAAATAAATAAATAAATAAATATTGGAAATACTGAAGCTATTTATTTAAACCTCTGCCACAAATTGTAGAACCTTTCACTCTAAAAGGAATCAAGGTTATGCGGTGCAGGCAGGAAAGAGGAGTCAGATCAGCCACGATCTTATTGAACAGTAGAGAATTGTCATGCGGGAGTACCTTTAAAAAATAGGTGTTTACTACTATAGTGATGTCAGAGTGTGGGTGAAGCTGGGCTGTCTGTCAGCTTTTTACTTTTGTTTTAGGCTGTTTGCTGCAGGGTGTGTTTTAGTTTTGTTTTCAGTGTTGGAGCTGAAGTCAGACAGAGCATGGTTACTGTTGACCTCTCTGCCATGAAAAGAATATCTCTTGATCATTTGGTGAATTCAGAAATATAAATGTTTTAAGTAGTGACTTTAACCTGTTGTGCTTCTGTTAAAGGTTATGGGCGGTATTCTCTCCCCCCCCCCACCTTGTCGGGTGGGAGAATCGTCAGGGCGGCGCGCAAATCGCACCACGCCGCCCCGACACCCGCACGCGATTCTCCCACCCCCCAAAACCAGCGCCGCGCGAATCACGCATGGCCGCTCGGAGAATCGCTGCAAACGGCGAGCGGCGATTCTCTGGCCCGGATGGGCCGTGGCCACACGTAAACGGCCGAGTCCCGCCGGCGCCTTCCATACCTCCATTCCCGGGGGGGCCTCCGTTGGGGTCTGGCTGCGATCGGGGCTCACCGATTGGCGGGCCGGCCTCTCTCTCTTCCCCCCCCCCCCCCCCCCCCCCCCCGGGCCTACTTCCTTCCACGGCCAGTCCCAGAACCCCAGCACCATGTTGGTGAGGGGCCGGAGCGTTCCGTGAGGTAGCCGCGCATGCGCTAGTTGGCGCCGGCCCAACTGCGCATGCGCGGGACCCAAGGTGCTGCGTCTTTTACATGGCACCAGGTCTCTGATGCCACGCCGAGGCCCCACCCTCGTAAACCGCGCGACGCCCCTACTAACCCCACGGAGGGGGGAGAATAGGCGGTCTGGGAACGGGCGCCGACACCAGAGTAAAACACTCCGGTTTTTACTCCTGCGTTGGCACTTAGACTCCGTTGGGAGAATCCCACTCTATGTTTTTTGTAAGTCTTCTGGATGCAAAAAGGACAGCGTAAGCATTACTTAGTGTTGTATTCTTTGGGGGTTGTATTTGAATTGATGGTTGCTAAGATGTTCACTGTATGTTTTAAAAAGGTTAACTTGAGTTCATAGGGCAGCACGGTGGTGCAGTGGTTAGCATTGCTGCCTACGGCACTGAGGACCCGGGTTCGAATCCCGGCCCTGGGTCACTGTCCGTGTGGAGTTTGCACATTCTCCCCGTGTCTGCATGGGTTTCACCCCCACAACCCAAAAGATGTGCAGGATAGGTAGATTGGCCACTCTAAATTGCCCCTTAATTGGAAAAAATAATTGGGTACTCTAAATTTTTTTTAAAACTTGAGTTCATAGAATAAACATTGTTTTGCTTTAAAAAATACTGCTGTCATTTCTGCTGTACCTCACCTGTAGAGTGGGCCGGGTGCTCCCCATACTGCAATCTATTAAAAGTTGTGGGTCAGGTGAACTCCATGATACACTTTGGTTCTCTAAACCCTGGCCCATAACAGAATTCTCAAAGAGCCAAATGGCCTGGCCCTACTTATTATCTTAACTTCACAATCAACACAAACCACCTCCTCAGCCATGAAGAAATAATCCTAAATCATCTTCCTTGACAATTACATGTGATTAATTTCATGGCACAAACACTTGGGAGTGAAGTGGCTTAATTCCATTGGCAATTGAGTGCAATCTTTCTAAAAATAAATCAGCCTTGCAGCTAAGGAAAGATTGAATTCAATGTAGAAGGCTCATTTAGATCCAAAATGTCAACTGTTTCGCTCCACAGATGCTGCCAGGCCTGCAGCGTTTATCCAGCAGTTTCTGTTTTTATTTTATATTTGAATTCAATGTATTTTACTTATAATAAACATAAGCTCATCACATAGCTAGGATACCCATATACTATAAATGCAAGGCTAAAATTTAAGATGCTCACCTATTCCCTAATTCCCATTATCTACCAACAGAACCCATTGCTTTATGGTGGTTGAAAGTGAAATGTTCAACGGCATTTAAGCTTTATGCTCAGAGAAAATTAGTGCAATCATTTTGAGAAACATTAACATGTAAACTTACCTTGTGCTGATCAACGAGGATTTCTCGTGCCGTGTTGAAGATCATGGTGTGCAATAGATTGGAATACTGCGCAAGAGTATAATCATAATCAAATCCATAAATTTCAATGTCCTCCAATTTAACCTCATTATTGGAATAGATGTTTGCAGGATTAAGGAGGTTGCATATTCCTGGGGGAATAAGTTCTGGAAAAAAAAAACAATTTACTGAATTGTAAGTCATTAAAACTGTGGCACTGCACCTTATGCCATCAGACAAGTGTCATACCTCCAACGTTACAGGGAAAGTAAGTGATTGGTTTAAATAATATTAATCTGTGAAATTGCCAATCTTATTGACTAAATTGGAATAAACCCAAAGTAGTAGCAAGTGCTAATGAGGAAAAATAACCTGCAGAAAACCAAAGCAATCAAGTCCCTGATTCCTGTTTTCTCAAGTCAATTTGCCTTTCCCCAAATCATCTAGCACCACAAAATTAAACAGTCAAACTGTTATATTTTTGTAAATCAATGCATCTCCATGTTGTGTTTCACATGATTACATGGTGACATCAGCAAAGGTATTTGGGAGATTTCCCTCCCTTTCACCTTGGACTGTAAGCAAGCAACACCTTGCTAATAAAAGTCTGACTAAAAGCAAATTACTGCGGATGCTGGAATCTGAAACGAAAGAGAAATGCTGGAAAATCTCAGCAGGTCTGGCAGCATCTGTAGGGAGAGAAATGAGCTGACGTTTCGAGTCTGCTGACTCTTTGGCAAAGCTTTGACAAAGAGTCATCGGACTCGAAACATTAGCTCTTTTCTCTCCCTACAGATGCTGCCAGACATTGAGATCTTCCAGCTTTTTCACTTTGTTACTAAAGTCTGACAATCTTTTACGTAACCTACGGTGTGGTAACCTTTTCATGCTTTGTTTCTACTGTTGAAGAAAGAGCAGAATGTCTATAACACAATACACATGCTCACAAATAATTTATTCATGCTGTTTTCAGCTGCGCTTTTCCTTCTTTCCATGGGTCAGTGAGAGCACCTGATCGCTAACATTCGACCCACCTTCTCCCCACATTCTTACTGCACCCCTCTTGCTCTATGTTCCCCCTCTTCACCCCTCGGGTCCACCTTGTCCAGCTCCTTGTAATAATCCCTAAACGCCTCATTTATCTTCCCCGGCTCCAACACCACATCCCCTGACCCAGTCCGTATCTTCAATATTTCCCTGGATGTGACCTGCATCCACAGTTGATGTGCTAACATTTGACTCGCCTTCTTCCCATATTCTTACTGCACCCCTCTTGCTCTATGTAGCTGTCCTTGCGCCCTTCCCATTGTCAACCTACCAAATTGCCCCTGTAATTTTTTCCTCCTCGCCAATCCCTATGTGGTGGGTGCCCTTGAGTACTCCCTATCAACCTCCACTATCTCGTTCATTGCCTTTCACATGCCTCCCTCTGTTCCCTATCGGCATGTGTCTTGAACAAGATAATCTCCCCCCAGACCACCGCTTTTAGCGCTTCCCAAAAAGTGGCCGCTGACACCTCCCCGTTTTAAGAACATAAGAACATAAGAACTAGGAGCAGGAGTAGGCCACCTGGCCCCTCGAGCCTGCTCCGCCATTCAATTAGATCATGGCTGATCTTTTGTGGACTCAGCTCCACTTTCCGGCCCGAACACCATAACCCTTAATCCCTTTATTCTTCAAACAACTATCTATCTTTACCTTAAAAACATGTAATGAAGGAGCCTCAACTGCTTCACTGGGCAAGGAATTCCATAGATTCACAACCCTTTGGGTGAAGAAGTTCCTCCTAAACTCAGTCCTAAATCTACTTCCCCTTATTTTGAGGCTATGTCCCCTAGTTCTGCTGTCACCCGCCAGTGGAAACAACCTGCCCGCATCTATCCTATCTATTCCCTTCATAATTTTAAATGTTTCTATAAGATCCCCCTCATCCTTCTAAATTCCAACGAGTACAGTCCCAGTCTACTCAACCTCTCCTCATAATCCAACCCCTTCAGCTCTGGGATTAACCTAGTGAATCTCCTCTGCACACCCTCCAACGCCAGTACGTCCTTTCTCAAGTAAGGAGACCAAAACTGAACACAATACTCCAGGTGTGGCCGCACTAACACCTTATACAATTGCAACATAACCTCCCTAGTCTTAAACCCCATCCCTCTAGCAATGAAGGACAAAATTCCATTTGCCTTCTTAATCACCTGTTGCACTTGTAAACCAACCTTCTGTGACTCATGCACTAGCACACCCAAGTCTCTCTGAACAGCGGCATGCTTTAATATTTTATCGTTTAAATAATAATCCCGTTAGCTGTTATTCCTACCAAAATGGATAACCTCACATTTGTCAACATTGTATTCCATCTGCCAGACCCTAGCCCATTCACTTAACCTATCCAAATCCCTCTGCAGACTTCCAGTATCCTCTGCACTTTTTGCTTTACCACTCATCTTAGTGTCATCTGCAAACTTGGACACATTGCCCTTGGTCCCCAACTCCAAATCATCTATGTAAATTGTGAACAATTGTGGGCCCAACATGGATCCCTGAGGGACACCACTAGCTACTGATTGCCAACCAGAGAAACACCCATTTATCCCAACTCTTTGCTTTCTATTAATTAACCAATCCTATATCCATGCTACTACTTTACCCTTAATGCCATGCATCTTTATCTTATGCAGCAACCTTTTGTGTGGCACCCTGTCAAAGGCTTTCTGGAAATCCAGATATACCACATCCATCGGCTCCCCGTTATCTACTGCATGGTAATGTCCTCATAAAATTCCACTAAATTAGTTAGGCATGACCTGCCCTTTACGAACCCATGCTGCGTCTGCCCAATGGGACAATTTCTATCCAGATGCCTCGCAATTTCTTCCTTGATGATAGATTCCAGCATCTTCCCTACTACCGAAGTTAAGCTCACTGGCCTATAATTTCCTGTTTTCTGCCTACCTCCTTTTTTAAACAGTGGCGTCACGTTTGCTAATTTCCAATCCACCGGGACCACCCCAGAGTCTAGTGAATTTCGGTAAATTATCACTAGTGCATCTGCAATTTCCCTTGCCATCTCTTTTAGCACTCTGGGATGCATTCCATCAGGGCCAGGAGACTTGTCTACCTTTAGCCCCATTAGCTTGCCCATCACTCCCTCCTTAGTGATAACAATCCTCTCAATAGCCTCATTTCTATCAGTCGCTGGCATGTTATTTGTGTCTTCCACTGTGAAGACCGACCCAAAAAACCTGTTCAGTTCCTCAGACATTTCCTCATTTCCCATTATTAAAACTCCCTTTTCATCCTCTAAAGGACCAATATTTACCTTAGCCACTCTTTTTTGTCTTATATATTTGTAAAAACTTTTACTGTCTGTTTTTATATTCTGAGCAAGTCTTCTCTGCCTTGCACTTTTCCCCTTACTTCCTTTTGCTTCTGTCCCTGTTTTACTACCTTCCAACTTCCTGCATCGGTTCCCATCCCCCTGCCACATTAGTTTAAACCCTCCCCAACAGCTCGAGAAAACACCCCCCCTAGGACATCGGTTCCAGTCCTGCCCAGGTGCAGACCGTCCGGTTTGTACTGGTCCCACCTCCCCGAGAACCGGTCCCAATGCCCCAGGAATTTGAATCCCTCCCTCTTGCACCATCTCTCGAGCCACGCATTCATCCTATCTATCCTGACATTCCTACTCTGACTAGCTCGTGGCACTGGTAGCAATCCTGAGATTATTACCTTTGAGGTCCTACTTTTTAGTTTAACTCCTAACTCCCTGAATTCCGCTTGTAGGACCTCATCCCGTTTTTTTACCTATATCGTTGGTGCCTATGTGCACCACGACAGCTGGCTGTTCACCCTCCCCCCCCCCCCAGAATGTCCTGCAGCCGCTCCGAGACATCCTTGACCCTTGCACCAGGGAGGCAACATACCATCCTGGAGTCTCGATTGCATCCACAGAACCGCCTGTCTATTCCCCTTACGATCGAGTCCCCTATCACTATAGCCCTGCCATTTTTCTTCCTGCTCTGCTGTGCAGCAGAGCCAGCCACGGTGCCATGAACCTGGCTGCTGCTGCCTTTTGGTTCAATTATACATAATCTTTAATCACAGCCCGCACTTTATCGCAAAACCCTCTATCTGCCAACAACCCAAATCAAGCCTCTGCTCCCATCCTGATCTAAGCTGAATCTCCAGTCAGTGGGGCGTATGGTCCGAGATTACTATCCCACATAGTCTGCCCCCTCCACCCCAACCACAATCTCTCGGCTCACCATAAAAAAAGACGGTTGAGTTCACTCTATACACGTGATAAAAAGGAATACTCCCTTCCCCCTGTGTTCTTAAAGCGCCATGGATCCACCATACCCATTTTTCCATAAACCCGCCCAGCTCCTTTGCCATTCGTATTCTACCCATTGACCTTGGTCTCGACCTATCTACCCTCGGCTCTAGGACACAATTAAAATCTCCTCCCATAATCAACTGGAGCGTGGCCAAGTCCAGGATCGCTGCCAGCAACCCCCTCATAAAATTCTAATTCAGTGCATACACATTCACCAATACCACCGGCGTCCCTTCTAATACCCCACTCACCATCACATATCCCCCACCCGGGTCCCTCACTTCCTTTGCGCTTTAGGATTAAGATTAGGAGAATTTTCTTCACTCAAAATCTCTTGATCTCTCTGATCTGTGACCCCAGCCAAGATTAAATCGACACGTGTTAATACAAATAGTCCTTTGAAACTATTAACTGAGTCAGTCGTGTGTTATACTGCTTTAACAAATTTGCTATGTTACTGATGCACAAACTATTGAAGATGTAGCAGGACGTAAGAAATAGGAATAGGTCATATCAGTCTGCGAGCTTGATGCGTCATTCAATATTATCTCAATTTCACTTTCCCACCTGCTCTCAATATCCCTCGATTCCCAAGAGACCAAAAATCTGTCTATCCCAACCCTGATAAATTCAATAATAGAGTATCTATATCCCGCTGGGGTAGAGAGTCCAAAGATTTTAAGTGAAGAAAATTCTCCTCATCTTAATCCTAAAGCTTGCGGGAAGTGAGGGACCCGGGTGGGATATATGTGATGGTGAGTGGGGTATTAGAAGGGACGCCGGTGGTATTGGTGAATGTGTATGCACTGAATTGGAATTATGTAGTTTTTATGAGGGGTTGCTGACAGCGATCCCGGACTTGGCCACGCACCAGTTGATTATGGGAGGAGATTTTAATTGTGTCCTAGAGCAGAGGGTAGATAGGTCGAGACCAAGGTCAATGGGTAGAATCCGAATGGCAAAGGAGCTGGGCGGGTTTATGGAAAAGATGGGTATGGTGGATCCATGGCGCTTTAAGAACACAGGGGGAAGGGAGTATTCCTTTTTATCACGTGTATAGAGTGAACTCAACCAACTTTTTTTATGGTGAGTCGAGAGATTGTGGTTGGGGTGGAGGGGGCAGACTATGTGGGATAGTAATCTCAGACCATACGCCCCACTGACTGGAGATTCAGCTTAGATCGGGATGGGAGCAGAGGCTTGATTTGGGTTGTTGGCAGATAGAGGGTTTTGCGATAAAGTGCGGGCTGTGATTAAAGATTATGTATAATTGAACCAAAAATGGGGAGGTGTCAGCGGCCACTTTTTGGGAAGCGCTAAAAGCGGTGGTCTGGGGGGAGATTATCTTGTTCAAGACACATGCCGATAGGGAACAGAGGGAGGCGTGTGAAAGGCAATGAACGAGATAGTGGAGGTTGATAGGGAGTACTCAAGGGCACCCACCACATAGGGATTGGCGAGGAGGACAAAATTACAGGGGCAATTTGATAGGTTGACAACGGGGAGGGCGCAAGGACAGCTACATAGAGCAAGAGGGGTGCAGTAAGAATATGGGAAGAAGGCGAGTCAAATGTTAGCACATCAACTGTGGATGCAGGTCACATCCAGGGAAATATTGAAGATACGGACTGGGTCAGGGGATGTGGTGTTGGAGCCGGGGAAGATAAATGAGGCGTTTAGGGATTATTACAAGGAGCTGGACAAGGTGGACCCGAGGGGTGAAGAGGGGGACATGGGACGGTTCTTAGATGAATTGGAGTTTCCACAGTTGGAGAAAGAGCAGAGGCAGGCACTAGAGGAGCCCCTGGGCTGAGGGAGGTATTGGACAGTATAAGGGGTATGAAGTCTGGTAGGTCATGGGCCCGAAGGTTACCCAGTGGAATTCTATAAGGTGTTCGCGACAGACCTGGCAGTGCATCTCTTGGGGGTGTTCAATGAGATGTTGGAGAAGTGGGAGCTGGCGGAGACAATGATGCAGGCAATGATCACAATAATACCAAAAAAGTGGAAGGGCCATATCGTTGTTAAATACGGATGGCTAAATTGGTGGCGGGAAGAATGGAAGGTTGTGCCCTGGGGGTGGTTGAAGAGGACCAAATAGGCTTTGTAAAGGGCAGGCAGCTTTCTAATAATATAAGGAGGCTCTTAAATGTAATCATGACCCTGTCAAGAGCCGAGATACCGGAGGTGGGTGGTGTCCATGGACGCGGAGAAGACATTTGATCGGGTTGAGTGGCGGTACCTGTTTGAGGTCCGACGAAGGTTCGGGTTTGGGCCAAAGTTTGTGGCATAGATGCGCCTGTTATATGTGGCACCAGAGGAGAGTGTGCGGACCAATGGCATGGGTTCACAGAACTTTGAACTGCACAGGAGAACAAGGCAGTTGTGCCCGCTGTTGCCTCTGTTGTTTGCGCTAGCTATAGAGCCTCTTGAGGTTAGCAGAGTGGCGAGGGATTACGAGGGGACGAAGGGAGCATCGGGTGTCGCTATGCGCGGACGACCCACTATTGTATGTTTCAGACCTGTTGGAGGGCATGGAGAGAATCATGGGCCTGTGGGGAAGTTTGGGGCATTTTCAGGATACAAGTTAAATGTGGGGAAAGTGAAGTGATCCTGGTGAATGAGTTAGGTCAGCGAGCCAATCAAGGGGGATGCCATTTAAAGGTGGCCTAGACAGGTTTAGATATCTGGGGATTCAGGTAACGAGGGAAATCAGTGATGCTACACAAATGGAATTCAACAAAACTGATAGAGGAGATTAGCGAGGATCTGAAGAGGTGGGACACGCTGATTTGACTTTGGAAGTGAGGGACCAAATGGTGAAGCTGAACATTCCGTCCAGGTTCCTGTTCATATTACAGACACTCCCGAGCTTTGTACCGAAGGCTTTCTTTCGTAAACTGGATATGATTAACTCAGATTTTGTATGGGCTGGGAAGGTGCGAAGGGTTAAGAGAACCCTGTTGCAGAGACAGAGGCTGAAGGGAGGGTTTGTGTTGCTGAACCTCTACATTATTACTGGGCGGTAAACGTGGAGAAGGTGAGACGGTGTTGGGAAGGAGACGGGGCAGAATGGAGGAAGAATCCTGTAGGGGGGCCGGTTTGAGTGACATGGCGACGGCGGCATTGCCAATGACACCAAGGAAACACTCAGATAGTGCAGTCCATGGTGAAGGTCTGGGACCAGCTGAGGAGGCATTTTAGGATAGAGAGGATGTTGGTGCAAAACCACGGGTTTGAGCTGGGGGCGGGGGATAGATGGCATGTATTGGAAGTGGAGAAAAGTGGGATTGGTTAAGGCGAGGCATTTATACCTGGAAGAAGGGTTTGCCAGTATAGGGGAACTGAAGGAGAGGGTAGAGCTCCAAAGAGGAAGTGAGTTTAGGTATCTACAGGTAAGAGACTTCGTGCGGAAGGTTTGGAAGGAGTTCCCCAGGTTGCCGAGGTACACCCTGTTGGAGCAACTGCTTCTTCCGGATGTGGAAGGGGAGGGCAGGATCAGAGACACAGACGGGTGGCTGGGAGAGCAGGGAGGTTAACAGATGGTGAAGATTAAGGAGAAGTGGGAGGGGGAGCTGGAAGGAGAGATAAACAGGGGAGGGTGGAGTGAGGCGCTACGAAGGTAAATGCGACCTCCTCGTGCGCAAGGTTGAGTCTGATACAGTTCAAGGTGGTACACACGGTACATATGGCTCGGGCAAGAATGAGTGGGTGGATCCTTTGGTGGCGATATCGGAACAGCTGGAGCTGATGGAGGGGAGGAGGGCCAATGTGGTGGCCTTCGTATCTCTGATTGCATGACGAAGAATTCTGCTGGAGTGGCGGTCAGCAACACCACAGGAGGTGCCTGCTTGGCTTGGGGACTTGTATGACTTTCTTCGGTTGGAAAAGATCAAGTACGCATTAAGGGATTCAGCGGAGGGCTTTGAGGCAAGGTGAGGGGAGTGTTCATGGTCATGTTTGAGGAGCTGTTCATTGCAGGGGGTGAGAGGAGGGAGAAAAAAATTTGTATAAACTATAGTTGTGTTGGGGAATTTGTTCCCTGAATTGTTTTATGTTTTGTAACCTTTTGTATAGGTTTTGAGTAAATTACATTTTTTTAAAAAGGCATTGAGTCATAGAATACTTACAGTGCAGAAGGAGGCCATTCGGCCTATTGAATCTGCACCGAACCTATGAAAGAGCACCCTACCGAGACCCACTCCCCCACCCCATCCCCGTAACCCCACCTCTCTTTGAACACAATCCACCTAACCTGCAAATCTTTGGACTGTGGGAGGAAACCAGAGCACCCGGAGTAAACCCACACAGCCACAGGGAGAAAGTGCAAACTCCACACAGTCACCCAAGGTTGGAATCAAACCTGGTTCCCTGGTGCTGTGAGGCAGCAGTGCTACATGCTGTGCCACCGTGCCACCCCAAGTGGAGACCATCTATGTGAATAAATTCCCCTCCACCTCCACCAGCCTTGGCCTTGAGTATTATGTGTAGCACCTAATCAAATGCCTTTTGAAAATCCAAGTGTGCTACTACATTGACTGGCTCACCTTTCCCTACCAAGTTACTTACAAATGCAAAAACTTCCTCACTCAAATTCCAGCACTTCCCAGTGGCTGATGCCTGGTTAATTGGCCAGTACCGCCCTGCCTAGTCAAGGCAGGACCGACCGCATGGGAATGCGACAGCCCAGCCAAAAGGTCTACGGACTTTCAGTGGTACTCGATGATCCCTGCAGCAGGCAGGGCTGGCAAATCCCACTCCCTTTTTTTCCCTCCCTCCCTCCATTTTTGAATACCGAATTTGCATTTGTTAACTTCCAATCCACTGGAACCATTCTAGAATCTGAGGAATTGTGGAAAATCATTGCCAGTGTATTCACTTTCTCTACAATTTCCTCTTCTGGAATCTTAGTACGATAGTCATCAGGGTCTTCGGGACTTTATTTCTCCAGTACATATTAATTACCCAAGTTCTTCACTTAGCCCTTTTTTAACCCTCCTTTTTTCATAATTTGTGTCTTCTACTGTGAATATTTGTTCAATGGCTCTGCTAATTCCAGAGATCTTGTGGCAGAGTCGGGAGCATCCCTGCCTCCGAGCCGGAAACTCCGAGTTCAAGTCCCACTACAGGACTTGGCCACAGAAGCTGCATTCATAATGTAGCCAATCATAACATGGAAAACTCTTCCAATATGCCAATGGCGGGCGGTAAGAGAGTCCACTGGTCAGCCATGCTTGATGTGCGGTGGTGCCCTTGAAACTTTGGTCTTTGTTCCAGCAAAACACTAGCCATGGAAATAGACATAAGTACGTGCTTGATCTACCTCATATGTGACTAGATATAATAAAGGTATATCGCCTGTCTCTGCATCTAAGAGATTAATATATTGACTTTAGCTACTCTCCTTTTCACGTACTTACAGCTTGTTTATTCTCATTTCCTTTTCAGCAACTCTTGGTTACCCTTCCCGGTTTCTAAAACGCTTCCAATCCTGAGGATTGCTACTATGCTTTGCACCTTTACAAACCTCTCCTTATAATCTATAGCTTCCATAATAAGTCACTGTGAAACTTTAAGGCTGAGATGAAATGTGGAATAAATTGAATCATTTAAATATTTCCCACTGTTTATTTCCTACAATTCCCACCCAATCAACCTTTGCCAGTTCTTTCCTCATACCAATAAAATTGGCTTTGTTAAGTTTAAGATTCTTGTTTTGAATGGGAGTGTGTCGCTCTCAAACTTAATATATATATATGACCATTTCCCAGAGGATTTTTCACCGAGACAGCTAATTAAACCTATCAATTACTGGTAGCTTTATTTCCCTTGTTGCTTCCACAATCTATTGTTCTAAGAAGCTGTTGTAAAAGCATTACACAAATGCATAATTCAGATTATCTTTACCCATTTGGTTTGTCTGGTCTATATGAAGATTAAAAGTCCCCACAATTGTCTTTGAACTCAGCTTTGCTAGACCGTTTCAGAGGGCAGTTAAGAGTCAATAACAGGGCAGCACAGTGGCGCAGTGGATAGCACTGCTGCCTCACTGGCACCGAGGTCCCAGGTTCGATCCCGGCTCTGGGTCACTGTCCGTGTGGAGTTTGCACATTCTCCAGGTGCCTGCCTGGGTTTCGTCCCCACAACCCAAAGATATGCAGGCTCGGTGGATTGGCCACGCCAAATTGCCCCTTAATTAGAAAAATGAATTGGGTACTCTAAATTTAAAGAAAAGAGTCAATAACATTGCTGAGAGTCAGTCACATATAGGCCAGACCAGGTGAGGATGGCAGATTTCCTTCCCTAAAGCTGTGAACCCAAATGGGTTTTTACAAAAATGATAGCCATCAAGGTCACCATTATTGAGGCAGACTTATTATTTCAGATTTATTCGTTGAATTCAAATTCCACCAGCTTCTGTGATAGGACTTGAACCCATGTCTACAGCACATTAGCCAAGGCCTCTGAATTAGTAGTCTAGCAGAATTACCACAACACTGCTGGAATCTTTATTTTCCAACCTAGGTTATCTTGTAATCATGTCTCTGCAATGGGAACTGCATTCTGGGTCCCCAATTACCAGCATGTAATGCCATGGGAGATACAAGCATGAATTCATTACAATCTTTACATCACTGTGATTTGCCTGTATTACTTCAGGCACTATTGAAGCATATTTGGAGATTTCCACAGGCAATTTTAAAATGTCTAGCTTATGGATATGATTGCTGACCATGGCAAAAAGGAAAATTGCCTTTTGGAGGTTTAATGTTGACTGGAAAATGTAGTGAAACAACTGCAAAGAAAAATCCAGTTAACTATGGTTCCATTTGCTTTCAATACATTGCCACACAGTGTATTCAACCACTATTTTAAATAAGCCTATGAATACATGCTAGAAGAATATAATTAACTTTGCAGAAAAAATTGGCAAGGGCATTTTTTCTTTTATAGTCACATTATGAACAGTAAAACAAAGGAACAGAGTGTTGAGGTGTGGAATATTTATATGTGATTGTACGCAGTAAAGCAACAGTGAAACACATGCTTTGTAATGTAAGAAAATGTAAACAAGACATGAAAAAGTTGCGCATAGGCAGTCGCATTGTACCAGAAGCAAGTTATTTAACTAGCCACAGTCATTGTTATTTAATACAATATTAATATGTTTGGACATGCATTTTTAGTGCGTCAGTATTGCAAATAAATAATTCCCAAAAATTGCATAGCTTTTAAAATGTTTTTGTAGTGTTTGTACTTCATTCTTTAGAAAATAAATGCAGTACCAATGGCCACGGCCCAATCATCTTCAGTTATTTTATTGATGGTCTTACCTCCCATCATAATGCCAGATGTTCACAGGTGATTACACAATCTATAGAATCCCTACAGTGCAAAATGAGGCCATTCAGCCCATTGAGAACACCCTACCTCAGCCAACTCTCCTGCCCTAACCCTGCAGCTACACCCAACATGCACATCTGTGGACTCGAAGCGGCAATTTAGCATGGCCAATCCACCTAAACTGTAGGATTGTTTGGACTGCGGGAGGAAACCAGAGGACCCAGAGGAACCCACAGAGATTGGGGGGGGGGGGGGGGGGGGGGGGAGACGTGCAGACTCCACAGTCACCCAAGGCTAGAATTGGACCCAGGTCCCTGGCACTGAGAGGCAACAGTGCTAATCACTTCCACCTTGTCATACCATTCGCAGATCCTCATATACTGAAGCAGTCCCTGTCCACATGTAGCAAGACCTGGATAATATCCAAGCCTGGGCTGATGTGTGGCACAAATATTACTTGCAACCTAAGCTCAGGCAATGTCCACTCCAAGAGAGAATCTAACCATCTCCACTTGGTACTACTGTAGAGGAATCTCTACTATCAACATCCTGGGAATTATCATTGGTCTGCTTCAGCTTCCCATCAGTGTTATGATTCTGGACCAGGCCCCAACATTTGTTAGGGTGCCAGACAAGAACCGCAAACACTTTACTTAAATTTATAAAACTGTGAGGAAAGAATACTTTGCTCCAGGAGTGATTCCACTGACCAATAGGGTATATTTTATATTAAAAAACGTTTTCATTAGCACAGTATATCTTATGAACAGTGTTAAACTACATTAATATCACAGAAAATAGCTTACAAGTTATAGTTAAACAATTTTTAACAATAAAAGGGAACACTAACTTCTATCTTCTCTATCTCCAAAGAAGCAAAACAGGTCAAATGACACTCGTAATTACAGTTAGCAATCACAGGGATACTTGCTGTACACGTGACCAGAGATTTCCTGGAAATACTGTTTGAAGAGAGAAATATCCTGTCAGGAAAAAGCCTGCAGATGTTTGTCTGTATCGAGTACTGTTTACCCTGACAGCCTTCTGCAAAAGTTGCTGATCAGCTCAAAGCTCCCAGCAAAGCCAAAAATGAAATTGCCTGATACAAACCTGTCTCCTCCAATTAATTACATCATCATTATTCCACTCAGATCCCCCAACCTGCTTCATCAGTGGAGAGTTTCAAGTCGACAGCCTTTCTTTGGAACTGGGAAAAGTTAGAAATATAATAGGTTTTGAGCAAATAAAAAAGTGGAGAGCCTGAGGGGGTGGGTGCTCCGTAGGTACAATTTTACTAGCTTGGTGGGATTGATGAAAGTGGATTTGGCAAGATAGGATAGCCTCCCTCTGTCACTGGCAGGTCGGGTGCAGGCGATTAAAATGAATGTGTTGCTGCGATTTCTGATTCCTTGTCAGTGCCTGACGGTCTTTTTGCCAAAGGCATTTTTTAAGGAAGCGGACAAGTCGATCACTTTGTTTATTGGGGGGGGGGGGGGGAAGGTACATTTGTACAGCGCCGCTCCTGATAACCCCATGCGAGTACTCTGGGAGTCCTGTGGCGGTGGCAACACTGAAGATTGAGGCAGTTGAGGCAGCATGTTAAGAAGGGGACTGTGTCAGGGGGAGATGCCAATTAGGAGAAACCATAGTTTTGAGCCAAGGAGGCCTGGATGGGAGGTTTCGGAGACGGGAGGAGAGAGGGATCAGTGTTTTAAAAGATCTGTTCCTGGGGGATGATTTGCGAGGTTGGAAGAGTTGGGGGAGAAATATGGACTAGGGCAAAGGTTTAGGTACCTGCAGCGCCGAGACTTTGCTAGGAAGGAGGTTCAGGGCTTCTCGATAGCGCCGACCCCCTCATTGTTGGAAGAGGTATTGACGGCACGGGGTGGTAATGGCGGCCTATGGATGATTTTGGGGGAGGACAGGGTGTTCATGGAGGGGATCAAAGCCAAGTGGGAGGAAGAGTTGGCGGATGCTACGGAAGTCGGTTTGTGGTGTGAGGTGCTCTGGAGGATGAACGCCTCAACGTCATGCGTGAGGTTGTGGCTGATACAGCTGAAGGTTATGTGAGGGTGCACCTCACAAGGGTGAGAATGAGCCGACTCTTTGAGGGAGTGGGATTATATTCATTGGAGTTTAGGAGGTTGAGGGGAGATCTAATAGAAACTTACAAGATAATGAATGGCTTGGATAGGATGGACGTAGGGAAGTTGTTTCCATTAGCAGGGGAGACTAGGACGCGGGGGCACAGCCTTAGAATAAAAGGGAGTCACTTTAGAACAGAGATGAGGAGAAATTTCTTCAGCCAGAGAGTGGTAGGTCTGTGGAATTCATTGCCACAGAGGGCGGTGGAGGCCGGGACGTTGAGTGTCTTTAAGACAGAAATTGATAAATTCTTGATTTCTCGAGGAATTAAGGGCTATGGGAGAGAGCGGGTAAATGGAGTTGAAATCAACCATGATTGAATGGTGGAGTGGACTCGATGGGCCGAATGGCCTTACTTCCGCTCCTATGTCTTATGGTCTTATGGAGTGGAGGACGTATACGAGCGTTGAGGGAGGAGCCCCGCAAACCATGTTCATAAGTTTTGATTCTGCCCAAAGCGGGAGAAGTACTGGAGGGAGGTTTTCAATGTCATCTCAGGGGTAGTACATGTGAACTTGGAGCCAGAGCCCCTAGAAGTCATTTTCGGGGTGTCGGACCAGCCCAGGCTGCAGGGTAGATGTTTTAGCCTTCGCCTCGCTGATTTCCCAGAGGCGGGTCCTGTTGGGGTGGAGGTCAGTTTCTCCGTCCTGTGCCTTGGCTTGGCGGGGGGAGAGCTATTTGAATTTTTGACCCTCAAGAAGGTGAAATTTGTGCTGAGAGGGATGAAGGAGGGGTTCTATAATTCATGGGGACTGTTTATGATGCACATTTGAGATTTGGTTGCCATTGAACATTGGTTGGGGGGGGGGGAGAGGTTTGGGGTTATTGTAGTCCTTGATTATACTGTTTACTGATTGACTGTTAATATTTTGCCTGGAATATACAGGTGGATGTTTTGGTAGTATGGTGAGCAGGGTGCTATTTTTGTTTGGAGGATTGTTATTGTAATTGTCTTTGTTTGTTTATTAGATGAAAATGTGGAGAATAAAAAGATTTTAAAAGAAAAGGGGGGGGTAGGAAGAAGAGCAAAAAAGGAAAGACCTGTTAATGTTTTCTTTTCCATTCTTGTTTCTCTTATTTAATTTCCTTTGCTTCCAGATGATAGCTATTCAAGATCCTCCCATTCGCACCTCCTCAAGACACATCTTTTGTTTCTCTACTTGTCCTATTACCATTTCCTTTTACCCTCGTACCTTGAAATCTTTTGCCAGCATATCTCTCCTGATGTCGATCACAGATTTTATCTTTGTTCTTCTTCCCTCCCTCCATTTCCTCGCTCTGCTAGTTTTGATAAAAGGTCACAGATCCAAAATGTTAACTCAGACTTTTCTATACACAAATAATTCCAGCTGTTTTTGTTTAAAAATAAAGGTCCTTGAACTGAATAATTGCGGGGTCAAAGAAAAAAGGTTGCAAGGAGTTTTTTTTTTTAATCTGAAGAACAACAACTAAAGAGTATCGTGTACTGATGTTCACTGTCTCTAATTTATTTATCATGCTGCAGAAATGGCAAACAATCAACCTTCCCTGTAGTTTATCAAGTTGGATTTTTAAAATGGCTGAAACTAATTCGTACTTGGTGACATTTCAGTGCATGTTTTGTGCATAGATATCTTCTTCCACTTCCAGAGTCCTTCTGCAAGGTTTTACCTCAGTAGTTTCCATGTTTCCTCACATCTCAGTAGCTTTTTTGCATACATTAGTGTGGGATCTTTCTTGTACCATAATCCTTAAAGCAGAGACTCTTCATAGAGAACTTCCCACAATATGCCTGAATCCTGAATGAATTCAGGAGGAAGCAAACTTGTCAAAAATCTATTTGTATTTTTTCATCTGTTTAAGCAATAAGGAAATAAGTACAAATGCTAGGGCAGCATGGTGGTGCAGTGGTTAGCATTGCTGCCTCACGGTGCTGAGGTCCCAGATCCCGACTCTGGGTCACTGTCCGTGTGGAGTTTGCACATTCTCCCCGTGTTTGCGTGGGTTTCGCCCCCACAATCCAAAGGATGTGCAGGGGAGGTGGATTTGCCATGCTAAATTACCCCTTAATTGGAAAAAATGAATTGGGTACTCTAAATTTATAAAAAACAGTAAGTACCAATGCTTCAAAAGTTATTTCATACGGCTCACAGCTCATCCTGGACGAATGCAACCCACCGGGGTTCCTAACACACACCCACTTTTAAGTTAGTTGTAAAGATCTTAACCACATATTGTGCATATTTTTGGAGCTGCCACTCTATGCAATGACTCATAAATTGATAAATGCCTGAAAATGGTTGAATGGTTGACCCTCATTTTATACATTGATGAACATTTAAATGAGGGTCATTCCTTTATTGCTGTTACATCCAAGATGTACCTTTAAAATCAGATCTGTTGCTCCAAAATGCAAATGTATCAATTATTTTACTTTTGAAATGTTTTTACCTCACTGCAAATTCCCTTTAGAATCACTTCAGGGAGCATGGTGGTGTAGTGGTCAACATGGCTGTCTCACAGCGCCGAGGCCCTGGGTTCGACCACGGCCCCAGGTCACTGTCCGTGTGGAATTTGCAAATTCTCCTCGTGTCTGCGTGGATCTCACTCCCATAACCCAAAAAGATGTGCAAGGTAGGTGGATTGGCCACACTAAAATTGATTCTTAATTGAGGAAAAAAAAGAATTGGGCACTCTAATTTTATTTTTGAAAAAGAATCACTTCAGAGATGTGGCCATTGACTTCTGAGCCACTATCAACCAACTTGTGGTCAGTTCTGAGATTTAATCCTTGTATTTCCTGCACTGCACCTAGTCCTGGGTACTGCAGGGTGTTTGCCCCTGACTTATTGTCTTTATTGTCGGGGACTTCCGGTGACAGCGGGCGGGAGGCAGCCGCGCAATGGAGGGCTCCCGTTCGGGAACGGCATTTTCGGGGCTTTAAGCCCGATCCCAGGGTCCACGGAGGTGGCAACAGCAGGGAGAAGGCACAGAGGAGGCACAGTAAAAGAAAATGTCGAGAGTGAGCAAAAAACGGCCGTTAAAAAAACAGCTGAAGGTCCGTCGGGGAGTGGAAAGGTCACCGCGGGGTCACCAAGGAAAATGGAGGCTGGAGCACCAGGGGAGGACGATTTGCTTATGGCTGAAGAAATAACTAAGGTGATGGCTGCGGAATTCGAAAGGCAGTTGACAAAATACATGGAGACAATGAGGAAGGAGATGAGGGAGATTTTGAGTGTGCTGGTGGAGGAGGCGATTTCCCCGGTGATGACGGTGGTGGCGAGCGTAGTGGCGGAGGGGCGGATGCAAGGGGAGGCGCTGAAGGAAGTGCAGGAGACATTATTGCAGCACAGTGATCAACTTACCTCGATGGGAAAGGAGATGCGGAAGGTGATGGAAATTAACAAGGATCTGCGAGGAAAAATGGAAGACCTGGAAAACAGATCCAGGTGATAGTACTCTTTATTGTCACAGTAGGCTTACATTAACACTGCAATGAAGTTACTGTGAAAAGCCCCTAGTCACCACATTCCAGCGCCTGTTTGGGTAAACCGAGGGATAATTCTGAATGTCCAAATTACCTAATAGCACATCTTTCAGGACTTGTGGGAAGAAACCAGAGTGTGACCCAAGGCAGGAACCAAAGCTGGGACCCTGGCGCTGTGAAGCCACTACGCTACCGTGCTGACTTGGTGATTAGGAGTGTGGAAAATTTAGTTAAGCCTATTTACTTTTGTCCATAATTAATTTTACTTTCCACTAAAATCTTGACTGCTGTTTTACTGTTAGTTCATGCTGTGAATTTAGTGAATTCACGTTCTTATGCTGTTTTTCCAGCTTTTATCCGTCCTGCTAACTTGTTAGGTCTTCCTCCTCAAGGATCGAAATTTAGTAGCTCTGGTCCCAACATCACTCAAATTAGATAACATTTTGCCACTTACTCAACACTGAATTCCAAATATTCCAACCGATATAATACTACAGGCTTCACATCCTATTTTTCTGTTAAACAGTTTGTCCAAGGATAGACATCTCTGTTTTGTACATATCAATAATCCATACATTCTGCAGCTTCATCAGTGAGCTGTTGCCTTTGTAATTCTGAAGGTCAGCCTTTTCTCTGCAAGCACTTTAGTACTTTGTAACATGTAAAACAGAATTCAGCCATTCAATCATTGCTCCTAAATAGCACATACCAGGAGGCACCATGCACGTCAGTGTTGCCACAAGTGATGTCAGAGTTATGAAATTATAACTCTTTTAGTCCCCCACATGACAAATCAATTCACTTGGAGATATATTGCGAGTTTTAAGTATACATTTAGTAAAACCCAAAAGAAAATACATGAAAAATTTAAAAGGCAGTTCATGTTTGTGACAATGTATTAGACTAGCATTCCTCGGCATTATATTTCATTGCCCCCCTGTTTCATTACCATAAATAGTGATTCTGGCAAAGGTCCTTCACCTGAAATAAAAGTCTCTCTTATTGCTTTACTGGTGCCAATGTGCTCTCTGTGCAACTATAATTTTCCCTTATTCCCACTCCTTCAGTTTCCTTTTTATTTGTCACAAATGGATTATCCAATTTTCTGACTTGTTTGCCTTCCCTCAGGCATCAAAGAAAATAGCCAGAAAATTAATCCTGCAGTGAATTCTTTAATGACAGATGAATTCAATTTTTGCTTGAAATTAGCATCTACACAGTGAACAGTGAAGAATGGGAGAGTCTCCTGTTCAGCCAGAATCTGCAGAAGGCAACAACAAACAACTGCAGTTTCTTGCCAACTTTGAAAATGAAAGTTACCATAGTTCCAGAGAATGCTCTCCCCTCAGAGAGAACGCTGACTGGGGGTGGTTTAATCTAAGGGTCTTGCGCTGGCTATAGAGGCGCTGGCAATTGATCTGAGGGCCCCAAGGGGCTGGTCCGGGAAAGGGGGGGGGGGGGGGGGGGGGGGGGGGGGGGGGTCGAGCACAGAGTCTTGTTGTATGCGGATTACCTGCTTCTGTATGTTTCGGATCCTATTTGAGGAGATGGAAGAAATCATGGGAATTTTAGGGGAATTTGGCCGGTTTTCGGGGTACAAAATTAATATGCGAGATGTTTGCGGTCCAGGCGATGGGTCAGGAGAGACGACTGGGGGAACTGCCGTTTAGATTGGTAGGGGACAGTTTCAGGTACCTAGGTATTCAAGTGGCGCGGGATTGGGACCGGCTACATAAATTGAACTTGGCCCAGTTGGTGGAAAGATGATTTCCGGAGATGGGAATGCGCTCCCGTTGTCTCTAGTTGGGAGAGTCCAAACAGTGAAAATGACTGTCCTCCCGAGACTCCTGTTTGTATTTCAATGTCTCCCCATCTTCATTCCCCGGTCCTTTTTTAAGCGGGTCAATAAAGTTTATTGCGGGCTTCGTATGTGGGGGCAGGTCCCCACAAGTAAGGAAGGTAATGCTTGAACGGAGTCGGGGAGAGGGAGGGCTGGCACTGCCGAACTTTAGCAATTATTACTGGGCGGCTAACATAGCCATGATCAGGAAGTGGCTGGTGGGGGCGGGGGTCGGCATGGGTGCGTATGGAGGCGGCTTCTTGCAAGGGCACAAGTTTGGGGATGCTGGTAACTGCGCCTCTGCCCTTCCTGCCGGCCCGGTACTCCACCAGCCCCATGGTGGTGGTGCCCTTGAGAGTTTGGGGGCAATGGAGGAGATATGTGGGGGCAGTGGGAGCATCAGTCTGGTCCCCAATCTGTAATAATCACCGGTTTGCCCCGGGGAGGATGGATGGGGGGGTTTAAATATGGCAGAGAGCGGGGATTGAGAGGATGGGGGACTTGTTTATAGAGGGGAGCTTTCCGAGTATGAGAGCGCTGGAGGAGAGGTTTGCATTGGGGGGGGGGGGGGGGGGGGGGGGGGCAGGGAGAGAGAGTCACACAAATTTCAATATCTGCAGCAGGTGTGGGACCTTCTGCGTAGTCAGGTATCAACGTTCTCACTCCCTCCGCTGAGGGGGATTCAGGACATGGTAGCTTCCAGAGGATGGATAGGTGAGGGGAACGTTTCTGACATTTACAAGGAACTTATGGGATCAGAGGAGACGCAGACTGAGGAGCTGAAGCGAAAGTGGGAGGAGGAGCTGGGGGGAGAGATAGAGGAGGGCCTTTGGGCAGACGTGTTGAGTAGAGTCAACGCATCCGCAACTTGTGCCAGACTCAGCCTGATTCAATTCAAAGTCGTTCACCGGGCGCACATGACAGTGGCCCGGATGAGCAGATTCTTTGGGGTGGAAGACAGGTGCGCAAAATGTGTGGGAGGACCAGCGAACCATGTCACATGTTCTGGGCATATCCAAAGCTGAGGGGACTTCTGGCAGGGGTTTGCTGACGTCATGTCCAAAGGCATATAAACAACGGGTGGCACCAAGTCCAGAGGTGGCGATTTTCGGGTGTGTCGCAGGATCCGGGAATCCAGGAGGAGAAAGAGGCAGACGTCTGGCCTTTGCTTCCCTGGTAGCCCGGAGGCAGATATACTAGCATGGAGGGACTCAAAGCCCCGAAGTCGGAGACCTGGCTAGCTTTCTCGGTTTGGAGGAAACTTAACTTTGCCTGTGAGAGGGTTGCTTGTTAGGGTTCACCCAGAGATTGGCAAACCATGATCGACTTCTTCACGGAGAATTAATCATCAGCAGAGGGGGCGTGGGTTAGGTTAGCGTAGATTAGGGAGTTAATTAATGGTGGGACCTGTTGGGGAGGGAGGTGATATTTTTACTATGTTTATATTTGCATGTACATTGTTTATATTGCTGCTGTTACAATGCCAAAAAAACTCAATAAAATGATTATTAAAGAATAAATAAATAAATAATCTGAGGGTCACCACAGCTCAGGGTTGAGAAGGGGCCTTTACGGTAACTTCAGCCAATACAGGAATTGAACCCACGCTGTTGGTGTCACTCTGAACCAGCTGTCCAGCCAACTGAGCTAACCTACCTCCCAACACCCTCACCTTCTTAGGGCATAATATCTGAAGAGATACCGTGAAGTGGCAATGGCCACCTTTGATAAAGAACACCCTGCGTAGCTCGAGGATGCACAGGAGGAGCAATACCACTGCTGTCAACTAATAAACAGATTTTTTTAATAAAGTGTAGTTGCCATTGAAAAAAAAGATTTAACCCATTGCAAAGAATCCTTCATAGAATTCTCTAAAGACTCCTACTATTAACATTGAAAAAGCATCTTTTAATAGCCTTCCAAAAGGTCCATCCAGTCTCCAGTAACCTCCACTTCTGCCACCGCTCATCCCTAAGTGAGACCAGGGGCGGAATTCTCCGACCTCCTGCCGCATCAGAGAATCGCTGGGGGGGTGCAGCATGAATCCCGCCCTCGCCAGCTACCAAATTCTCCGGCGCTGGGGATTTGGCGGGGGCGGGAATAGTGCTGCGCCGGTCAGGGGCGTTTGGCAGTGCCCCCCCCCACCGGCGATTGGCAGCACCCCCCCCACCGGCGATTCTCCGGCCCGCGAGGGGCCGAGTGGCCACCTGTTTTCGGCCTGTCCCACCGCCGTATGTTACAACAGGTACTTACCGGCGGGACCTGGCTCTGCAGGCGGCCTCCGGGGTCCTCGGGGGGGGGGCATAAATAAATGTTAAAAACAGGCCCCTGGAGGTGCCCCAGTGGTGGCCTGGCCAGTGATTGGAGCCCAGCGATCCACGGGCGGGCCTGTGCCGTGGGGGCACTCTATTCCTCCGTGCAGGTCGGTGTAACAGTCTGTGGTGGCTGGCGCGGAGATGAACCCCCCCCCCCCCCGCATGCACTGGGATGACGCCAGCACACGCTGGCGTTCCCGCGCATGCGCCAACTTGCGCCAGCCGGTGGAGGCCCTTCGGCACCGGTTGCCGTGGAGACAAGCCCCCTTCAGACCGGCCGGCGCAAACCACTCCAGCACCAGCCTAGCCCGAAGGTGCGGAGGATTCCACACCTTCAGGACGGCCCGACGCCGGAGTGGTTCACGCCACTCCTTTGTGCCAGAGCTCCCGCCCCGCCGGTTTCCGAAGAATGCCACCCATTTTGGTGAGTACCCAAGCTATATTGTTTCAGATTCCAGCATCCGCAGTATTTTGTTATATATGTTTTTTTAGCTTTGTAATATTAGTGTATATGTTTGTATGAAAATGTTTATTGGGCGGCATGGTAGCACAGTGGTTAGCACTGTTGCTGCCCAGTACCAGGATCCCAGGTTTGATTCCCGTTTGGGTCACTGCGCGGAATCTGCACGTTCTCCCCATGTCTGCGTGGGTTTCCTCGGGTGTTGCAGTTTCCTCCCACAAGCCCTGAAGTTCTGAACACAAGAGCTGTGTTAACCACTGTGCTACCGTGCTGCCCTACAATTGTGTTTTCTAGGAGCCTATCAACAATGTTAAGTCAGGACTTAACTGTGTGTCAATTATCTTGAACACACCAAGGTGAAGATGCTGAAACTGAGTTAAGGCTAACAGAGGTATACAGCACTTAGTATTTCTTTAGTATGGAACATTATAAAACTTGTTTTCATTTTAACTATTTGACCTATATCAACATATTTCTCTATGCATCCTTGAGTCGCTGCTATTATATAAAACTGAACTGTCCAATCAGCATGCAATCAGGGTTATGTTAATAATAAGTTCATTGTGAATTTTATATTTGAACAGTAAAATATTCATCTCTTCAAGTTGATATCACCATATTAGCTAGCCCACCTAAATAGGATTTACGAATGCAAATCCACAATGAACTCAAAATAAAGAGTTAAACTATAAGAAAAGGGAAAAAAACACACAAAATGTTAATAAACCGCTTTTATAAAGCACACCAAATACTATTATTCACATCGACCTTTCAGAATGAGCTGGAAGTCTGAAGAGCTCTAAAATCCATGGGAGCTATTGTCAGAAAGCACGACACAAGGTCAATAGCCGTTCCTTTGCCAAACTTACCATGGACTAATTTTTTCATCTCATTGTAACGACCCCACAGGTAAGTTGTGTTCTCTATTTTTCCTGCGGCGTTGGTTCTGCTGATTCCCCTGGAATCCGCGGGGCTGTAGAGCGGCTGCCGAACCCGCTTCTCTTCGCTGTGGATCGGCGCATCGACATCTTTTGTGCAATAACCCGCGGCTAAACTGGACACGGAAAACTTCGCGGCTTTCCACTGCAGAGAGGCACACACCGACTTGGCGAGCAAGCTAGCCATAGTGGCTCGCTGCACTTTGCAATCTGGAATTCAAGACTGGCAATAAATCAGTGTGAATTAAGAGCCCCCTTTTCTTTTTAAGGACAGACTGGCTGCGGCGATCTGTCCCCTCTGCTGACGGATCAGGGCTTTTTAATCGGATTCCGTTCATCAAACCAAAAGCTCTTGTCCCTAACAAAGGATCCTCCAATCAGAACCCGGCCTTTGCCGCTGGGAACCAATCTAATTTGGGAGCAACATGTTAATTTCTGGTCAGGAACCGCTGGAGACACTCACAGAGCAGCACGTCCTGACAACAGTCAGTATTCCTGTGCAAATCCATCCTTTCCTGACACCGAAACAGTGGGAAGGCTGAAAATCCCAAATAAAGACAGATGTCGGCAACAATGCACAGCCCTGATTCCACCCCCCCCCCCCCCTTGTCACACGTGAAGACAAAAGATTAGACTATAAACCCTTACTCAGAACTGAGCCCAAAATGTGTGTGGAATATAAAATTAGCAAGAATTTTATTAACGGAGTGCATCAAAGAAGATCGAAACACGGGAGAGGTGTGCATAAAAAGGGACAATTAAACAATCTAAATGCAAGACAGTTAAAAACAATAGAACAGAAAATCGAGCGAGGTGCAAATATGCAGACTTATCCTCGTTGTTTTCTGTTCCTGCCCAAGAGCATTATCTCGTCCTGAAATGTGCATTGGTTTGGAGAGGGGGTGGAGTCGCAAATCACAGATAGGGTCAGGTTCATATTTCGGGGCAGAATGGAAGACTTTATCAATAAAGCAGTGACCCTATCTACATTTGTGTAAACGTTGGTTGGTCAAAACTCTATTGCCCATGGACTACCTTGCACAACGTTCTGCTAAATCCTTGCTGGCTTACATTGGCCTACATGTTATGAATCTTAAATTCGCCTCCCATGTCCAAATCCTCCATGGTCTATCTCTTTATCCCTCTAACTTCCTCTAGCCTCAACACTCCAAGATCTCTGCTTTCTTCCAATGTTGTTCTCACGTACTTCCCAATTTTCATCATAACTTGTCCATCATTGGCAGCCATGCCCTCAGCTGCCTGGACCTAAAGCATTCTCCACCTCTCCTGCCCTCACTTCCTTTATAAAGGAGACTGCATTGGGAGCAGTGGATATTTTATACTACTGCACCAATATTCAGCTTCTTTAATTTTTCCAATTCAGGGGCAATGTAGTGTGGCCAATCCACCTACCCTCCACATCTTTGGGGTGTGGGGGTGAGACCCACGCAGACACGGGGAGAATGTGCAAACTCCACACGGACAATGACCGAGGGCCGGGATCAAACCCTGGTCTTCGGCGCCAAATTATCTACTTTAATGTTCAATTTGTACATTGTTCAATTCATTACCTTCAATTTCTTGTGTTCAATACAATAAAACATATTTGTTTTTTTTCAATTCTGGCAAAGATTCTGCAACCCAAATATTTTGCTCTGTACCTTCTGTTTATAAATACTGATAAACACCAGAGGGTAGGGACATAGAGGTAGTGGTCACAATGGACGCAGAGAAGGCATTTGACTGGGTGGAATGGGATTATCTGCGGGAGGTACTGGGGCGGTTTGGATTTGGACGGGGCTTCATTGACTAGGTCAGGCTGCTGTATCAGGTACCTGTGGCAAGTGTTTGGATGAACAGGCTGACATCGAGCTATTTTAGGCTGCACCGGGGGACGAGGCAGGGATGCCCCCTCTCCCCGCTGTTGTTCGCGCTGGCCATAGAACTGCTGGCAATTGTGTTGAGAGCCTCAAAGAGCTGGAAGGGACTGGTCCGGTGGGGGGGGGGGGGGGGGGGGGTGGAACACAGAGTATCGCTATACGCGGACGATCTGCGTCGGACCCACTGGAAGGGATAGAAGAAATTATGGGGATTCTGGAGGATTTTGGCCGGTTTTCGGGTAATAAATTGAACATGGGGAAAAGCAAGATGTTTGTGATTCAGGCAAGAGGGCAGGAGAGGCGATTGGGGGAGCTGCCTTTTGGAGTGGTAGGGGGAAGCTTTTGGTACCTAGGCATCCAGACCAAATGAAGGAGGATTTTCGGAGGTGGGATGTGCTCCCGCTGTCACTGGCTGGGAGGGTACATTAGTAAGGGTACAGGCAGTGAAAATTACAGTTCTCCTGAGATTCCTGTTTGTGTTTCAGTGTCTCCCCATCTTTGTTCCTCGGTCCTTTTTTAAACGGGTCAACAAGGTGATCTCGGGCTTTGTATGGGCGGGTAAGACCCTGCGAGTTAAAAAAAGGATGCTGGAGCGCAGCCGGGAGTCGGGGGGAGGGGGGGGAGGTGGGGAGGTGGGGAGGCTGGCACTCCCAAACCTTAATAATTATTACTGAGCGGCGAATATAGCCATGATTAGGAAGTGGAATGGGGGGGGGGGGGGGGTTGTTGGCGTGGGAGCCATTAGAGGTGGGCTCTTATAAGGACACTAGTTTGTGCCCATTGGTAACGGCGCCTCTGCCGTTCCCGCCGGCACGGTACTCCACCAGCCCCGTGGTGATCGCGGCCCTGCGAGTCTGGGGGCAAATGGAGGAGACATGTGGGAGCAGAGGGAACATGGGCTGGTTTAGCTCACTGGGCTAAATCGCTGGCTTTTAAAGCAGACCAAGCAGGCCAGCAGCACGGTTCGATTCCCGTACCAGCCTCCCCGAACAGGCACCGGAATGTGGCGACTAGGGGCTTTTCACAGTAACTTCATTGAAGCCTACTCGTGACAATAAGCGATTTTCATTTCATTTTCATTTCATCAGTCTGGTCCCCAATTTGCAATAATCACCGGTTTGCCCCGGGGAGGTTAGTTGGAGGTGGCAGAGAAAAGGGATCAAGAGGATGGGCGGTATGTTTATGGAAGGGAGCTTTCCCAGCTTGAGGGAACTGGAGGCAAAATCCGAAGTGACGGGAGGGAAAGAATTTAGGTACCTGCCAGCGCAAGACT